>NC_054535.1:87063784-87673784 GCF_017654505.1 Polyodon spathula
CATGACAGGGTCTTGATCTGGTGGTCCTCCATCCACACCTTGATTGACCTGGCTGTGTGGCATGGAGCATTCTCCTGCTAGTAAAACCAATCCTCAGAGTTGGGGAACATTGTCAGAGCAGAAGAAAGTAAGTTTTCTTCCAGGACAACCTTGTACTTGGCTTGACTCATGCCAAAGCTGCCCGATTCCAGCCTTGCTGAAGCACCCCCAGATAATCACCGATCCTCCACCACATTTCACAATGGGTGCGAGACACTGTGGCTTGTAGGCCTCTCCAGGTCTCCGTCTAACCATTAGACGACCAGGTGTTGGGCAAAGCTGAAAATTGGACTCATCTGGGGGGTGCTTCAGCAAGGCTGGAATTGGGCAGATTTGTCTTTGTGAAGGATGCATGAATCAAGTCAAGTACAAGGTTGTCCTGGAATGTACATATTGTGTTTTCTTCAAGCGCTCTCACTGTTTAATAAGTAGAAATGCTTACTTTTGTAAAAATTAGTATTACCTGGCTCAATGAACCCAGCAAGACAAGAGAACATCCCAGCAGGGAAGACTTTCTTTCTGCCCAAAAGGCACTGATTCCCATCAGGGTGGATGACCAACATTATAACAACTGGATCTAAATAAAGTACGAACAAAAAAAGTTTTTTCTACAAACTGCTGAAACAAAAAGCTGTAAATATTAATCTTAATAAGTGTATAACCCTTTGCTGCCCACATTAATTTTAAATTTAAAAAATATGACAGTGGTTTTCGGAGTATGATGCGCATTTTATTGAGGATGATGAAGAGGGGTGCACGCAATGCATTGAAGCATGTCATCTAAGGTTTGTTTTTCAAATTTGATCTGTTTCCTGTGAACGTGTAATAAACACAGGAGTGCATAGTCACGTGCCTTTGTATATGTTGCCAGAGCACAGCTGAGATGAAAGCAAGAGCACTAAAACTTTAATACTGAAATATACAGGCTTCCTGAAGAGCGTGTAAGAGTTTCTGGCAGGGGAACACAGTATGTAATCAGAGAGACTGTATGAGAATGACTGCAACCAATGACAAATGTCTTTTTATATGACTTTTTTAAGCTAATACCATATTATTTACAACCAGTTTGATTCATAGTCGTAACACTAGGAAGATGTGGTTTACAGTATAGGTTCATTTGACAATAAACAATATTTTAACCCATATTGCTCATTCTAATTGTTAAATTCAACGAGCTTGTATTTTGAATTCTGCAACGTATCAGCATAGTACCACAGAAATGTATTAGCCTTTGATATTAGTATAGTGATGGCATTTTACTTGGCTTCAAATGCGATAACAATATGGACAGTATATACTAAAGACAAATGAAAAAATATATAAAAAATAAGTTGAACCAGAAGTCAACTTTATTTATCTGAAGCCATGCAGGGTGTTGCATTAAATTTCAATCTAGCCTTACTAATCATTTCAAATAAGATTTTTTACAAGTGTTCCGTTGTGTGTTACAGACTTTGAACTTGATCTGCTTTCTCTTGCATTAAGGCAGTTAGTAGCCTACTGTTCTGTTTGTTGCTATGTCTAGGAAAGTAGTGTTTAGAACCAATACTGGGGTCGCTAAAACAGCCGTGTTATCCATAGGTGCGTGTAATACAACAAACATTACAGGAATGCAAAAAGTGCTTTTTACACCAGTGTTTGGCCATATCTGAAACTGAAGGTGTTGCTTACCCTTAGATTTAACAGGATGAAACTGTGGTTTGTTTGAGAACACTTCCAGTAAATCTACTTGGTTACTCCAGTTTTCTTTTTAAAATAATTGGATCAGAATTGTAATTAAGTAAATCATATTAGTGACAAAAATATAAAGTAACCATGTCCTTTGTTAGGCTGGCTAGTTATCCTGCAAACGGTTATAAAGTGCTATTTGTCATGCAATGTTAAAATATAGTTGGATACAAAAAAAAGTTTTTCATAGTTTCTGAAGCTTGTTCGTACCAACTCGAGGATAGGATGTATTGTGGATGCCTTGGAGACTCTTGCAACCTTCTTTCAAGCAAGACCTCTTGTAACCACCCTCTCCAACTTTAGTTCCACTCCCACATGTAGGGCAGAAACTGTATCTGCTGTGCCAGGCAAAAACTGACCTTGCCTGTACAGCCTGACCATTTCCTTTGATAGCATTATATTTTATAGATAACACCATTTTTAATGCTGACAATGAATGCAGTTACACAATAATTTAATAAAAAGAACTCCTAAATATTAAGTAATATTTTACCATAGTTCGGTAGTAGATTAAATATGCATAAATTTGTTTAAAATTGCTTTAAATCAGAGATTGTGAGATTAATATATTATTTTTATTGACAATATGGTTAAGGAGCTTAGCATTTGTAAATTGAATTGACTTCTGTAAAATGTGTTCCAATGAATAATGGGGAAAGTTACTTTTTAGTTAAAAAAAACAAACAAATAATAATAATTGGATTAGATAGTTCAATATGCTTTAATTTTGTAAAGATTGTTAATAAAAAAAAAGAAATACTACATTTTATTTCAGATGTATATATATATATATATATATATATATATATATATATATATATATATATATTAATATATATATTTATTTATTTTTTTTTAAATAAAATGTAATATTTCTTTTTTTATTTCTTTTTTTTATTACATATGCAGATCATATTTTAGTAGCTGTATAACAATGTTTATTTGACTAGTATTTATTTTATTCACTTAAGGTTCAAGTTCTAATTAAAGTGTTACTGAACAGGCTGTAGGGTTTAAAACACCACACATTACTTTACAGATTCCTGCTTTGTTGAGTGCATTCCTGCAAAAAGTTTCAAAATAACTGCAGTTGCTTTGATATTTTTCTTAACATATCCCTGGTAATAAATTAGTTTTGAGACATCGGTTAGGCATTGGGTCTATACCGTCAAAATGTCTTCTGAATTCACAACATCGCCAGCTGAATACAACCTGCTCAATCAAAAATATTTCATTGGTTCTCGACTACTCTCATAAAGTTCAGCATTTTGATTGGTTCATCTGTCTGTCATCTACCAGGAACCTACCTGCTTGTGCCAGTAAAGGTTCAGAAGGGCAGAACATGTTTATGAATATGCATGAGAAGCCCCGGATAATCACAGCATCCACCCTACAGACACCCACCCGGTTTGAGCACTGTTGTGTTGTGTAACGTGTAGAATTCTGGCTTTGGATTTTATTACTGATTCTTATTCCACCCTACCCCACCAAAATAATGTATTTATTTATTCCATTATGCAGCGAATTACATGCATATTCATAAACCTCATCAGTATAATATTCTCAGTCATACAGTTGATATTTTTCTATTTATCCTGCTACAGAATTACAGTACATTTGATAAAAGGTTATCTCCGTTCTCTGACTCCGTTCCTACAAGTTTTACAAGTAAATGGACCCCATATAATTTCCTACTGCCTGTAACACAGGATGCAGAGGTAATGTTTTGGCACACACAAAGCAAGTGGAAGCTGGACTTAAAACTCACCTGCTTCTTCCTCAGTTAGCTGCAGAAGACCAGGCATGGGTGCTTGAATGAGGAAGCAGTCAGGATATTTGAGTTTAAATTTTGCTAGAGGAATGTCATTTGCACTTAAGGCAAACCAAGCAATCAGCCCATCAACACCATTTAGCACACTTTCTTTCAAAGAACCTACATTTGTTTTTTGCACCTCAATCCCAAGAAAAATCAAAATGGCTTCAGGTTTACCCAAAAGTTCTTCTACAGCCTCTCTTCCGAACCTACAAAGCCGAACACTTGGTTTACAGGAGTGATCCTTCTCTCCAGATGAAGTAACTAATGGGCTTAGACTAGAGAAGAGAACGTACACTGTGGTTGAGTGAAGCTGCTTGGCTTTTAGCCACTCAGAGTCTGTCCTCTTCTCACTCATTCTGTTTAGGATGGTTCTACAGAAATAGTTTTCATGCTCCTCAGCAGCACCAGGAGGAAACACAGGTCTGTCTCCACTTTTAGTATTGGCCAATAAATTAGCAATATGTTTTTGCCCCCCAAATTTTGCAATATCAAGTGCAGTTTGACCAGATTTATTTACAGAAGCTCTGTCACACCTGGAAAACAAAAATGAACAAAGAAATAAAATCCATGTTAAAACTTACTGAGATTATCTTTTTTTTTGCAAGTATGACAAGGTCAAGTAGTCTTGATTTAGTTTGAGCCTGAAGAACCATTCTTATTCCATTCAGTACTGTGAATACATGTTTATGATAACAAGCTTTTTATGTACTGAAAGACTGCATTACTGCATACAACATAGTCATAATTTCAATATACACAGCATTTTAAATAAATGTGGAAAAAAAATAGGTTAACAAGATTTTGCTTTACTTATTTTCAGCCATTGTTATGCAAATGTCAGTCCTTAAGACTGGGTGTCTCAGCATATCACCATTTTAAAGCACACTTCAGGGCTTACCAGGCTTATGAGGAGATGTACATAGTTCTTGAACGCTGTAAGTAATTTGCTGTGTGTTACTATTTATTTATCAAACATACATACATCATACATGCCTTACCCCTTTTCCAATAGATTCTTCACAACATCAAAATGTCCATTCCGAGAACCAACCATCAGTGCAGTCCAGCCTCTCATCAGATTCATTAATCAGGATATCTGAATGATAAATCACTGAAGATACTCTGGCCACATCTCCCTTAGCAGCTGAATGGAGAAACTGAGCAACCATTTCCTCCTTCGGATTCCTTTGCACGAAAGCCATTTCAGCCTGTAAACGTATAACACACCTGATAAAAAAAGTATAGAGGAGCAGGGACACAGATTAGCAAAAAAAAAAAAAAAAAAAAAAAAAACAAACAAAAAAAAAAAAAAACCCAAAACACTGGCTACCTAGCTTGTCCTATATAGCAATTACAATACAATAACTCGACTAAAGACGATTGACATTAAACGAGGATAAAGCAGGGGTGTACACTTTCAGCAGTGGAATTAATAAAACAAACATGAGATAAACGAGGGAAAAAAAACAAACAAACAAAAAAAAACTAAATCTGCCATGGAAATGTTTTTTGCACAACTCGACTTTTCTTCAACGTAGTACAACAGCTGATTGTATTGCATACTGTTTATTTATTTATTTACCTATTTACTTTCTGTTGGATTTACGTTTTTTTTTTAATTATTTTAATGCTCTGTATAATTGGAACTCAATTTTCAAATACCGTGCACATGACATAAAATAGCGAAAAACACTACTCACTACAACCTAGGAACCACACTGAACAAGGTGACACTGGCATGACAGGTCACATCGAAACCAGATTTTAATTTA
Source organism: Polyodon spathula (assembly GCF_017654505.1). Taxonomy (NCBI): domain Eukaryota; kingdom Metazoa; phylum Chordata; class Actinopteri; order Acipenseriformes; family Polyodontidae; genus Polyodon; species Polyodon spathula. The sequence goes on from NC_054535.1 coordinate 87,069,140, forward strand.
GCTGTACAAATCGCTGTCCTTACAAAGGTAATACCAAATGTTCCTGTCATGACGCTGCATTCTGATTGGTTATCAAATTATTGTTAATAAAACAATTAATAATCCTCTCCCAACACCGAAACCCTAACCTAAGGTCAGTATTCTATACTGCAGCCAACACACATCTAAAGTAGTTCAAGTTTGGCAGTGAATAAGTATTTTTGTCACTTAAAAAAAAAAAAAATATATATATATAAAAAGTGACCGGAGGTGCTGACTTCGTCATCTGTCCTGACAGGAACATTTTGTGATACCTTTGTAAGCACTGCATACAAATCTTAAGCATAAGGCGTAAGTGACGTAATTAACTGGTTATTCTCATATCACTTTCTTCAGTATAGTATATGTCATTAACACAGCTACAACATACAGTAATACGGCTGCTGTTTATTATTAAATTCCAAAAGAGCTTCCCACAATCTCTTTTTCTCAGGCGACCAATTCCAGCACCGAACCGCAAGGACAACTGGGAATTGTAGTCTCTTTAACACACGCGGCCTCTAGCGTTACAGTGTTGGATTTTTATGACAACTTGCTGCATCTACACAGTATGGTGCGTAGCGCGTTTTATGGCAGATAGTCAGCATGAGGATTAATATAATATAGATACCATTGTGTATCTCGGGGGGTTACTTACTCTAAACGTTTAACCTGATCACTTGCACACACTACTTTAGGAAACAGCACTGTGTTGCTGGGAAGACATACTTGTGGTTTGTTCATTGGTCATCAGTTGCTCACGGTTTACTCGCAGTTTACTGTCATCAAATGCGTGGCAGGGCAGCTCCACTGGTCGTGCTGTATGGACAAACTTCATAGATGTGGCTTGGGAGACTGAAACCTATCGTCATTCAGTGAACAATCACTGACAGGCACAAACAAAGTGAGAGAGACACTCACATATTGACTCATACACACCGAGAGACTGACTCTGACATGTGCAGAGTTCTTTAATTAAACACAAACTGAAATCGTGTATCAGCAATTAATTATGTACTTCATAGACAAATGAAATGTGCCGAAAAGTATTTTTTAGCGTAGCCTACTGTATGTACTGTATTTTTTTCCTTTACCTCTTCATCAGACAAATGTTTTGGTTTTCCCAGATTTGGCGCAAATGTGTAATACTGTACTTCGAATTATTATTTTTTATTTCTTATTATTATAGCAACTGGGGACACGACCTGCATTAATTCATACGTGTCATCTAGCTATTTGAAAAACGTTAGGTTACTTACTGTAACCCTGGTTCCCAGAAAGAGAAGATGACCACCACTTCATTAGGTATGGGATATTTCTGCCCTTTGGGCAGGTATTGTTGAGCTCTCTATACCAGAGCTGCCAAAAGGCCCCTTCTTGGGATCATGCACTCATTCCCGCCTACTGAGGGAATAAAACCATCACTCACAGGAAGATCCTCCTCTTTTTCCATCAAACCCGTGAAGGTGACCGAAGCGACCTCACGGGTGGTGGTCATCTTCTCTTTCAGGGAACCAGGGTTACGTTAAGTAACCTAACGTTTCCTTTCAATTCGAAGATGACCACCACTACATTAGGTATGGGATAATGTATACCAAAGCCATCGCGAGGGAGATGGGTGAAGCATACTAAGCAGACAACGGACATTATGGCCCTCAAGGCCCAGGACGCCCAGATCCTGGAGCTCTTGGCTAAACAGGTGCTGGAAGAGAACTCTGTCCAGGCCCCGCTGCAGCCCCAGTTGCCATACCCCCTTTCCCCCAAGGGAGTGCAGCAGGGGTGGGAAGGGTCATTTTAGCTAGTGCAGGAGGATATGCTGTCCTTAGCGACCTCGGGTGATAAAGCTTCCTTCTCCTCTGTGATGCAAGTGGGTGAGACCCTTGCTGAGGAAGAGCCTGGCTCTGAATGCCTCAGAAGCCAGTACCTCCCTGCTGTCCAGCTCCATTTGGGCACTCATGGGACGTGCGGCAGCTTTTCTGCAGGTCCCCTGGACGCCAGCGGCTGAACCATGCCGGTCCGTCTTCCGGACACAGGCGCTGGCTCCACGCCCTCAAAAGTTCCCGGCCTTTCCAGATTTTATGGAGGAGGTACACTCCTCCTGGGACTGCCTGGCCTCGGGGCCTAGTGTGCTAAAACAGGCTGCACTGCTCGCTTCCTTGGAAGGTGCGGATAAGCTCGGCCTGGCGGGGTTTCCCTCGGTAGAATCCATCATAGCGGCCCTGGTTAAGGCCCCGCTGGTGGGTGGTCTTGCTAGAAACCTGTGTGCCCGAAACCTCGATGCAGGGTGATGGAGACGCATTTAAAGCAAGCCTATGCAGCAGAAGCGCAAGCAACTCGCTTGACTAATACAGCAAGTGTGCTGACCTCATATCTGGATGGTGTACTGCCCTGTGGCCACAGAGCTGCGCCTCCTGTCCAGTCCATCTGGGCTTGCTGTATAACATCAGCATGTGTTCATCTTTGCCCCTCCTGAGTCAGCGCAGGGGTGGTAGTGGTGAGCTAAGCCTAAAAATAATTGGACACTACTAAATTGAGGTGAAAACAATAAAAAATAATTGACAACTACTAATAAGAAACAAACAAAAAAAACGATGCACCACTGGGGTGGTTTGGTATGTGAAATGTATCCTCCCCAGTCCAAATCTAAGTGCACACATGGTAATGTGGCTAGAGCTGTACATTGAATAAGTGATGATTAAATAGGCTCCAGTCACAGGGTAAAACATTGTGTTCATGGTGTTGGGTAGGGAGTTAATGTTCAGGTGAATGTGAGATGAGTTTAGTGTGGATTAGTTTAATGTTAGCTGGTGTTGGTGTTGAGGATAATTTTTGAGTGCTGCATTTCATTAAAAGTGGTGGCTCAGCCTTAAACCACAGGGTATTGAAAGTGTGTGTCTTGTTTTGTTCCCATGTTTTGTTTGTTTGTTTTATTATTTAATATTAAATGTGTGCATTTGCGCTTAAATTGCAGCTTCTGTGTCTGGGTTGCCTTCCTGGTAGCAACAGCCTTGCCAGTGACGCTGTGCTGTCCACAGTATCACAGAAGCCAACAGGAAGCCCAGTGCTTAATTTGTAAATCACGTGGTGCCGGAGTTCAATGTGAACAGGAGAGAGGGGGAGCGGAGGTACCAGAGCGCTTAAGTACATAATGCTTAACATCAATGTAACACACTTTCAACACATTTTCAAACCACCACTGTAGATAACATGCTAACAAGTTAACATAAATAAAAACAAAAATTACTAATTTCAAAAATCTTGTAATCTTGTTTTAAATCTCGAGTGTTACAATCCGCCAATAGAAATGTAAGAATTTGCTGCCACTCAGAAATTAGGAGGGTTTAGGTATTCAGAACGAATCAATACGAGATACAAATCAGGAGGGACATTTCCCAACTGCACTGCACTTTTTTAACAGGTCATTTATTTATTTATTTATTTTTCACAGGGAAAGGGGTCAAGTCAAGGTGACTTGAGTAACCACGTCCAGTGTTTCTCCTGTGTTTATTGGATATAACTGTTTCAGGTTTTTTTGTTTTTTGTAATCGGGTGTTTTATCGGTTAAAACCAAAAACCAGAAACCCTAGTTGAAGTACAGTATGTAAACAGTCACATAAACACTTCTGCTGTGTTATAGCCAAGCACCTCCAACTAGCAAATGTGGATTGGTGTGAAATAAATGTAAATTACACAAAAAGGGCTAACTTAATAACAGGTAATACATATTAAGCCAAGGTCACACATAGGCAATGTAGGCTGGTGAAATGAATGTACCGCAAACCGCTTCGAAGACATTTATCTTTTATTGCTTTTGGGTTCATGGATAATTGAATACAACTATAAAATGAATCAATGACATGCTTATTTTGGTCTAACAGTTTGAGTTTTCATTCTCTGAAAAGTAACTGGAAAAGATATTCCCATATTGCTCTTCAAACTTTTTTTTATTGTAACCTTTAAATTCGACTTCAATTTTTTGGAAACAAACAGGGGCATGAAGGATCTTGCCCCTGATTTTCAGACCTGGTCTAATGATGTTATGCTAGACTGGCTTGATCTCATTTTGCTGGGTGTTTTTGCCTCATTCTTTTGTTGTGCTCTAAAGGTGTAAATGAAATATTGACGTGGACGTTTTCAGAAATGGACTGATCGTCACCAGTGTTTATATTTCATATTCACCTTTGTGAATGTGAGCTGACTGCTCTGCTGTCCTTACACAAGAATAAAGGGACAGCTGCATTTGAAAAAAAAAAAACACAACAAAACTACAAAAGGGTGGTGTGCCATAGGTCAGACCCATACACTCCAATGCAATTATGTTGTGTAATTCTTACCAGACTGTCTTCTGCTGGAAAAAGGGCAAAGCAATAAAGCAATCTGAGATTGGTAGACTTCAGATTGATTTAGAAAAAGCTGGAAAAGCTAGTACTATGTTAGTTGAATAGAACTATATCTTAAATCTGAGTAACACTGCAAATCTTTGATGAAGCTAAATTCTTAAATATTTTTTTTTTATTTTATTTTATTATTTTTTACCTTTCTGAATTAATGGCAAAATAAACTTTAAATACCATTAGAAATAGATTGTGTGCAAACAGCCAATCAGCTTCCAGATCTAGCAGGCTTCTATTTTGCATATATGCCCGCTGGAACGTTGAAGTGTTTAACTGTGGGTTGCATTTTAAAATCAATCCGTGCACAAATACCGGTTTTTTTCCTTAACATTCTAATCCACGACGACGCTGGTCTAGAGACAAGCGAAATCATGTCTGTGACAGGATACCATAATGAAGGCTCAATTCGCAGCAGCAAATCAACAGGGAGGACATGATTGGTCCACAGTCTGTCAGCAGCAGGATATAAACAACACCATCACTCAAAACCAGCCAGTCAAACTCCTAACCTTGTTTCAGTTTTTTCCCCACTAGCCAATCCACCAATCCCTGCCTGCATGAATGTCGCCCCATTTCCAACAACAAGTTTTGAGTCAGACTAAATACCACATGGACTATTCAACAATTGTACATGTCCAGATAGATTATAATAAGAACGAGTAAGACCCCTATAAATAAATATGTTAGCAATAATAATAATTTTAATAATAACGTTCTCTTTACGTGTATGTTGTTTTTCTATTCTAATTATGTTAGGGACTATTTTCCTCAGCGGAATGTTACCAGGTGAAATATCAGAAGTTCAAGGTAAAATATAGGTTTTAAAGTTTTTTTTTTATTATTTTTTTTTTAAAGAGAAAATAAATAAACCATTTGCTAATAGTGATAGAGCCTTCTCGATGTGGGCTCTACCATGTGGTAGATGACCTTGATTTTCATTAGGGCCCTCGTCTACGGCCAGCGTTCTCTCTAAGGCTAAAATGTGCGCCTTTTTCTCAGTAACTGGCAAGTTTTCGCACTCGATTTACTAACTTTCGCAAGTTATTATCATGAAGATCAACCTCAATCAAGACTCCAGCTTCTCGAGGTAAACCTGTTATTTTGAGACCTTTCTTACAGAGCATTAACATAAGCACATTTGCGCCTGTCTTGCAGCTATTTTCCAATGTTAAATGCACGTCACATTAGTGCAGAGGTCGCTCGGGCACCCGCGAATCTACTGGTACAGGGGTGGGTGAAGCAGGTGTCTGGCGAGTCTCTCGTGCTACTCGGTGCTGCTCATGAACTTTACAGTTTTTAACTCGTCGTATAATTGCATACTCAAATCAGTGAAGCACAGTCTTCATGCATTATTTAGAAGTATAAATACTCTGGTAAACAAACAAAAATCACAATACTCACACTTTGACGTTTTTTGTTTTATTACCCTTTTAAAAAAACGACCATTTAAGAAATAATCTCAAGCGTTTTGAAACCGGTAAAAAATGTAATCAGCACATTAGTTGAAAATACACATTTAAGTGTATAGTAATTGAAGAAGACATACCACGTCAATTTTTTTCGAGTTTATTCATCATGTGACTTCACTCCAGGTCTCTGCTGAAACTCAACATGGCGGCTGCACCAACGGGGAAAAAAAAAAACAAAAACAACGTTTCAGTAAGACAGAGCTAAAAGAAATCTGATTATCTATATGATGATGGTGTGATAGTATTCTTAAAGTTTTGCTGTCATTCATTTGATCGTGTACGAGTCAATACTATTAAATATCATAATGCCAGTCATAAACACGTAAGAAAGCAAATAAGACGGCAACAATGACAAACCACTGCATTCTTTGCTGAAAAAACTAAGACTAAGGTACTGCGCTCAAGGTGAAGCTTTCCAGAAGTAAGCTAAATACATTGTGTATTTAGGTGTTTGTTGTTTAGTTTATTTCTTTCCACGCTACCTGCCTTTAATGAAGCTATAATTAGCAATTTTAAACCATGGCTGTTTCTTAATTTAATTATATTTTCTGACAACGAAATGAGCTCAAAACTATTTTGCTAGCTATACAATCCTTAAAGGAAATTGATCACTTCACAGTGTAAAGCATGTAGTCACTACACTACATACCGTTGCGTTGGTTTCATAAAGACATTCTGTCTGGAGACGTGACTCTTTTTAAATCTTGCAAATAACACTGTAGAATTGGGAAAGACACAATTGAGAGGATTAGTTATGTGTTTACATTAAAAGGGACGCGAATCAAAGCAGTGAACCTGTTTTAGAGCAAGGAGTCAGTCAACACGCCTTTATCAGTGTTTCATATTTTATCCTGGTTATTATTATAATGCCAGTAAAACACAAAACTTAATTTGTGGAGTACTGTACATAGGATTACTCTCACATGACATTGCTGGACTGTTACTAAACTCTTTCATATTTGATATTGTTATTGTAAATGTCAGCAATAAGCTAAATAGGTCTTTTCATAACACCTTTATTTGTAGACTGAACAACTGTAGTGAAAGACTGAAAATATGATTATCACGACTGCTGGACATTTGTTTTTCTGAACTGTTGTAATTTAATTCTTAGGTTTTCCTGTTTATTTTAATGCCAGCAATGAACCAAGTGATGTCTATAAACATTATGACAGGTTTGAAGTGTCTGCAGGTTCTTTACTATGATTTCCATTACATGAGAGTAGATGTTGAACTTCATGCTGATTTGAACTCTGTTTTCGCCAGGATAAGCACCAACTAAGACGTAGCTTTGCAGTAAACTAATGTGATCCATCTGCATCTCCATCCATTTGTGTTGTTTTCCATCTGATGATGTAGATATCCTTCTGTCTGGTGTTGATTGCTGAAGTGTAATGCTGGCTCCAGGGATCAGCGCATTTTGCCTCCCCAGCTCATCAGCACACACAACGGCTGCGATGCAGGCTCCGGGGATCAACTCAGTGCGGTCTCCCCAGTGCATCAACATGACAACCGTCTGGATTGAGCTAAGTAGGGTATATCTCTGGGGTCTTCAAGTGTGCACCTTATATCTTCAGTGTTTCGTTGACTAGCCCATGACACCTCAAGAGGGCTCAACAGTGATTCTGGCATCCCAGCATCACCCCCCTCCATCCCCCACTCAGCTCAGCCCAGGTTACTTACCTGTACATCAGCGTTGCTTTCTTTCTATTGTGCTTGAAATCCCCATCCAGAATCTTTCTGTCTCAACCACAGCCAGTTGCTGCTCCTTTCTGCTGCTTCAGATAAGTTCTTCACTGTGCGATGCAACTCTTGGCCACTGAACCTGACATCTCTGAGAAACCAGGTTGTAGAGTGTGCCACAAATCCTCGACAACCCACCTCCACTGGGTAAACTCGGACTCTCCATCCTCGCTGTTCCACTTCAGCAGCTAGTTGAGCATACTGAAGTTTCTTCCTCTCATACGCCTCATCCACAGCATCTTCCCATGGCACTGTTAACTCTACCAGATGAACAAGGCATGCTAATCCACACCACAAGACAATGTCTGGTCGAAGGTTAGTATCTACAAGAGCCTGATTGAAAAAAAAAAAAATAATAATTGTGGTAATATTTATTAAATGTACACTACTGGTCAAAAGTTTTAGTTTCAAATTTACGCAGTTTAATGTCTCAGTGTACTCTGAAATTAAAGCATAGAACAAATAAACAATCAGAGATAATAAAGAAATCATGGAATTGTTTTGTTTAACAAAATGTAATCTAAATTTTTGACTCATCAAAGTAGCCACCTTTTGCAGATATAACAGCCGAACACACTCGTGGCATTCTTTCTACAATGGAAATCAAATATTGTTCGGAAAGTTCTTCCCAACACTGTTGCAGAAGTTCCCACAAATGTGTTGCACTTTCACCCTTTTGTCCAGTTCATCCCAAACCAGCTCGATGGGGCTTAAATTTCAATAAAAACTGTAAAAATGGGAGTGTTCTAAATAAAGTGGGAACAAATGGAATTGGCCATTTTTGAAAAGTGGAATTTGGTATTCCCAATAATGGAACAATAAGTAGCCCTAGAGATGGTTACAGCTGAAGGCAGTGCAGATGCCAGTGTTTTATGCAGTAGTATAAAGCAATTTATTATAGGCCACCAGTTAAGCATGCAGTCTATATCTATGGTAACAACCAACAGTGCTGCATAGGATCAGAGGATGATTCAAAATCCGAGGCAGAGCCACAATAAATGTCTTGTTTAAATTTAAAGTAAATTGTAAAATTGTTGAGATACTTGTGTTAGAATATTGTTTCAAAATCTACCCTTTCAGTCAAAATGGCAAGTTTCTCAGTATCTAAAAAGCTTAGAGGGAACGTTGCCTACGGCTTGGATCGCGTAACTCCAGTCATGGTCATTTACCACACAGTAGAGCCTGCATCGACGGCCTCTATCACTTAAGTATACAATCAAAATGACCACTTTTAAACTTCTACCCATTTTAAGGAAAGCTAACTGCTCTAGGCAATATACTGTTCAGTCAGTCATTTGGCGTGCACCTAATCTAATTCCAAACATGTTCCCTGTACATCTGACACTTAACAAGGTGTTTTACTACTAGATATTTTAAGTAACTAAAAAGTTGCTTAAAATATTGGTCTCCTATCTACATTCTTTGTTATCTTTGTACATAGGACTGTAATACCACAGATAAGACAAAGTCAATAAAGGCTGTTCATAGGTATATTTCCCTGAGATCAGTACTATAGTGCTTTTGTCTTTCTTGACAGAAATCTCCACAAGGGGGCAAAACTGTGCTGTAAAATGAAAGCTATTGGACAGGCATCAAGCAAGAACAGTGGACCACAATGATTTCTTTTCAAAACTCAATTTTTTAATAACAAACACGGTTGTAGGCACCTGTGTTTTCATAGCACCGGAGGTTTGTATTTTCAATTTAGATTTCGTATTTTTACTTTGGGCGATTATAAATGCAGCAGTAGTTTAAAGAAATCCTACTGCTACAGTTGAGTAGCAAATGTGAGAGTCGGAAAAGCTAGCAGTGACCAGAGGTCAAATCCCGGCCGCCAGGGTAGAGCGAATACGTTATGTCAGTTATCCAGGCTAAAATCTAGGGGTTCCTATCTGACTCCCACAAACACATATTTAAGCAATGTGCAGTAAGAAAAATTAAGAATAAAAACCTTTCCATATAAAATATATGCACTATCCCTTACAACAATTATACCAGTAATGGAGTTTACATCTTTCCTGTCAATAATCAATCAGCTGGTTTCCTATAATGACTGACATACTTTCAGCCAGCAACATTCTTGCATTCAGAAAACACTGCTGGGGTGAACTGAACAAGGAAGTACTGTAAATGTAAAGCAGTAACAGACTTCCTGGCTAGGACAGGCAGGCAAAAGGAGTCATGGTAATCCTAAACGGTGCCCTATGTAAAACTCCTTCATGAAAGCTGCAGAACAGTGTATAACTAATTACACAACCCTTCATATAATACATTTGAAAACCAACATAATATGCATATAACTATATTAATATATAACTTTGTTGTTGTAGCAATCAAAAAGTATAAAATGTATACAGTATGTAAATTTATGTGGAGACCCTCTGTATGGTTAGCCCCGGGATGTGCAAGACCGAACTGTAAACTAATCCAGACTGAAAGACCTATTCGCAATACTTCAAGACCGGTTTAAGGAATGCACTTTTGAAGAGGGTTCATACACATCATTGTGGTTTTGACCTTTATCCTTGATGATGCATTTTATACCCGATAAGAGACATTATATGTAGACTAGTGTATCAGTACTTTAAAAGAAACTCTTGATTTTACTTTCTGCTTTTATTGCAATATTAGGTGCAATTACATAACTTTTTAATAAAAAATAATTATCACATTTTTTTTGCAACTTCAAAGTATATGAAATAAGATAATCTAGTTTAAAAAAAAAAAAAAGAAAATTCAAGGGAGCCAGTTTCAGAATGTTCAGAATATTTCACAAGCTGGTAACCTCGACCCCTGTCCATACAAAAATTAATTCAACCCCTGAAGCAGCTTTGTTAAATCAGAATCATCCATTCTTAATCCAATTTTAAGCGCTCTGGAGTTTTTCCAGTGCATTGCTTTCATGTCCGTGACAGCTTTTCCCTGTAGCTGGGAATATTTAAGTATAATATTTCAGATCCTTTGCTGTAAAATGTTTTTATTTTCATATATAGAGAGCATGAGTGTGAGTGACAGAGCGTGCAAGAGCGGAGCTCCTGTTTTTTCTGTACAAATGTCCTGTCTTTTTTTTTTTTTTTTGTTTAATATATAGCGCCAATTTAATCTTTAACACTTTAAGTATCTGTATTTCAAAAGATACATATAACGTAGTAGAGAAAGGAGTATCAATTCAGTATCAATGTGAATTATGTAGTAAACAGCTTACAGTAAATACAAGGTTTTTCTAAAGTTTTATCAGTGATACGGATTTAGTAATTAAGATATACTGTATCTGTCTACATAAGGCACACGTGTCATCCATCCATCAACAGTCCAAAGCACCTTTGACTATTGTTCCACAGTCCTTTTCTGTGTTCTTGTGCATATTTTAGCCTTTTATTCTTGTTCCCCTTTCTTAACAGAGGTATTCTTACTGCAACACCTTTGCCAGTTCTGTTGTCAATTCAACGCTTGTCTTCTTTCTATTCCTTAAGGATATTATCTTCAAGTATTGCTCATCCTTGTTAGACAGCTTTTGGGGTCTTCCAGCCCTGGGTTTGTCAATTACAGATGCTGTTTCTCTGTACTTGTTGATATGCTTTGGATACCACACTTTGAAAATCAAGTAATGCGAGCTATTTCATTCAATGTTTTTCCTTCTTTATGCAAGTCAAGGTTGTTATACTAGTACAAAACACCAGTGGAGACTGAATAAATTGTCAGTGCTCATAATGCATCAGATTAGAAAAATGAAACATGTCTAAGACTTTTGCACAGCAGTATGTGTGCGTGTGTGTGTGTGTGTGTGTATATATACAGCTCTGGAAAAAATTAAGAGACCACTGCAAAATTATCAGTTTCTCTGGTTTTACTATTTATAGGTATGTGTCTGGGTAAAATGAACATTTTTGTTTTATTCTATAAACTACTGACAACATTTCTCCCAAATTCCAAAAAATATTGTTATTTAGAGCATTTATTTGCAGAAAATGACAACTGGTCAAAATAACAAAAAAGATGCAGTGTTGTCAGACCACGAATAATGCAAAGAAAATAAGTTCAGATTCATTTTTAAACAACACAATACTAATGTTTTAACTTAGGAAGAGTTCAGAAATCAATATTTGGTGGAATAACCCTGATTTTCAAGCACAGCTTTCATGCGTCTTGGCATGCTCTCCAGCAGTCTTTCACATTGATGTTGGGTGACTTTATGCCACTCCTGGCACAAAAATCCAAGCAGCTCATCTTTGTTTGATGGCTTGTGACCATCCATCTTCCTCTTGATCACATTTCAGAGGTTTTCAATGGGGTTCAGGTCTGGAGATTGGGCTGGCCATGACAGGGTCTTGATCTGGTGGTCCTCCATCCACACCTTGATTGACCTGGCTGTGTGGCATGGAGCATTGTCCTGCTGGAAAAACCAACCCTTAGAGTTGGGGAACATTGTCAGAGCAGAAGGAAGCAAGTTTTCTTCCAGGACAACCTTGTACTTGGCTTGATTCTTGCGCCCTTCACAAAGACAAATCTGCCCGATTCCAGCCTTGCTGAAGCACCCCCAGATGAGTCCAGTTTTCAGCTTTGCCCAACACCTGGTCATCTAATGGTTAGACGGAGACCTGGAGAGGCCTACAAGCCACAGTGTCTCGCACCCACTGTGAAATGTGGTGGAGGATCGGTGATGATCTGGGGGTGCTTCAGCAAGGCTGGAATCGGGCAGCTTTGGCATGAATACATACATACACACACATACACATATGGACCTTAAATTAATACTGCAATTAATTCTAACTTTGTACAAAAACTGATAGTTTTGTGACCCCATTTGATCAGCACACTATCTTTAGAGGCATCATCATAATAACACATAAAATGTTCCTGGATCTTAATCTAGTAGTACGCTTAGAGTTAGTTGACAAATCACTCCTGTATCGTTGGCAAGGATGTTGCACTTGAATCTAATCAAATTTAGATTCATATATAAAATATAATAATCACACAAGGCCACCCAACATAACTGTATCTTTATTTGTATTTAACTGTGAAAGGGTAGGGTGGTGTCTGGCAGGAAGGAGACCCAGAAGCGGAAGGCTACAGTCTCAGTGCTGGGGCACACTTTCATTAAGAAACACAAAACTGCTTAATAGTTCTGTACAATTCTGTCAGGTTTCATTTACCACACCTTTGCAAAAGCAGACACACAAGCTAGAAAACAAAACAACAGCTTCACGCTCAATGGTAATCATGAACTTAAACCTAGCACTGAAAATATGCTTCTGAATAATAGACCAAAGCTTAAAGAACAGCTTATACTGTAGTTCAAAGTCTGCATTTATTAAACTGGATGTTCCTTTTTGTTATCTAAAACTACAATTTTTAAATGCAGCAGGTAAGATACTTAGATGAGACAGTCAGCAGCAGATTTTTGCACTGTACTACTTGGCTTTTCACCTTTATTATTTGTAGAATGAGTGGCTGGACATGTTTTACAGAAATACCATGAGAAACATGCCACGCTGTCTTCACGCCAAAGTCCCGAATCTTGGATATAAACCTCATCATTCAATTCTCAATTTTTAGTTTTTAGTTTTAGTAATCTTTGTTTTAATATATGAGTGTGTTGTTGTAACATGTCAATAATGTATGTGCCACATTCCTGTTGTGAGTCATTTTGATAACAAAACACTTTTTAAAATGATTTTTCTCCACTGGATAAATTAAGCTTAAATTAAACAAAGATCATTATTATCAGCAGCTGTTGTTATCTGTGAAGCCTAACCTGCCAGTCAGAAATCTAGTCTGTTTTTCCTTCATGTGTCTGTATCTCAACTTTCAAACGGTATTTATAATCAACCATCAGACAAGTCAGGAAAAAAGGAAAAAATATTCTCTAATATGCAGAGTATGTGTTGCTTTATGTATTCACAGTATACTGTATGCATACTGAGTCCCATTTGCTTTCACTCACAACAGAAGTGCAGTCTATATCAGAAGTCATGATTGCTAGCCACTATATTTTTGGGCCAGCAGAATCCATTGTTTTGCTGGAAAACATCACCAGGTATCATTCAATTCAGTTGAAACATAGAAGTCTAAGGTCTGCAACGTTCAAGTAGGTTTTTGTGACAGAGTGAATGGCAGAGAGGAACAGTGCCCTGGACTGGATGGTTTGGCAGTTCATTTCAGTCAGTCGGAAGTCAGCCATCATCACCTTAATGCGGTTGGTGAAGTGTCAGTCATGGATTGGAGGATACGTGATTGCCCTCGCTACCGAAGGGGGAGTGACTGAAGGTATATCAGAGGATGTGACCAAGCAATCTGTTCCTTTGCTATGGTTATGGAAAGACCTACAAAAGACATACTGTTGTAAAAAGAAACTTGAGTTTTTTTGTGTTTTGTCTCACTATTAAACTGTCGTATTTGTCATTTATAGAAGGCTAAACTCTGGGAGCTATAGCTAAACAAACAGCAAACAAACCCAGACTACACTTCACCATTGTGCACCATTGTAATTCACCACTTACACTAATAGCACTCACTCTGGACTTGTGACCGTGTTAGTGTGATTACTGTTATTATTTCAGGACTGAACTCTGATTTTGATTGACTTTACACATCACTGTGTACAGCCAGTATTATTATTATTTAAGCACGTAATAAAGCTTTGTTTTTCACCATTGAACTGTTGTTGAATTGTTAGTACTGAGCACTGCATCATCTCTACCCCTGCACACTGCAAACCACTTTGCCAAAGTTTTATATGTATTTTTTTTCATTTGTATTTATTATTTACAAAAAAAAAAAGCCTTATAAAAAATAGGAAACCAGGTCCCTTTTCTCACATGTATATACTCTACATCTCAAAGATAACAGAAGACCTGTAGGACTACTTCTTGCTAGAAGTAGAAGTAGAAGCAACTAGTGATATATGTAATTGATGTGAAACCCCCCCAGGAGAACCTTTCCTAGACTTGAGAATGTAGCACATAGCTCTACACAGCTGTCACTGCTTTTGAAAATAATGTTCACACTGCAAATCCATCATTACATTTTCAGAAACATAATGTATAAAAAAGGAACCTGTTTTTGTGGAAGTACCATAATGTAACCCTGTTTTAGGCACTGAGATGATATATCCTACATTTTGGTAAGCTAAAACAGAAACATGCATTTCCTGTAAAGCGATTTTTTTTTCATGCAGTCAGTTTCACCGGTCAGAGTTTGTTCACCAGTCCTTTTCCCCAAAAGTGGGATTCACAAATGTCTTTTTTTAAAGTCTAGTGTGATGGCACAAAGCTCAGTAAAGCTCACTGTTTCTAAAGTAAAAATGATAGAAACAGCTAATAACAAAATAAATCAAAGTCCTGCAATACAATTTTGACTTCTGAAATAACTGTAAAGAAAACAAATGGTAAGCAATTTTAAGCAAAAAAAGTAATAATTTTAGTACCTTGCCTCAGAGAAGAAAGGTACTTGAGTAATATTATGATTGATGATATAACATGCATAAAGCAGTTGTTTCTGACAAGTACCTTTTCTGCTCTATTATATTACACTTTCTTTGAGCAATGGGAATTCAAATGGCATTTTTGGATAGTCATTTTTTTACTTTTTAAATGACAACATTTTTTGGTTTACATTTTACTATATGGAATAACAACAGTCTTTAAAGCTTGATTATATTCCCAGCAGGGGACTTAAATTGATCAGAAAGTGCAGTGTGTGGATCTTAATTGCACCAGCTAGTGTATATGTAAGAACATAAGAAAGTTTACAAACAAGATCAGGCCATTCAGCCCATCTTGCCCATTTGGTTTTTAGTAGCATTGTTCCCAGAATCTCATCAAGCAGCTTGAAGGATCCCAGGGTGTCAGCTTCAACAACATTAATGGGGAGTTGGTTCCGGACTCCAACAATTTTGTGTGTAAAAAAGTGCCTCCTATTTTCTGTTCCGAATGCCCCTTTATCTAATCTCCATTTGTGACCCCTGGTCCTTGTTTCTTTTTTTCAGGTCGAAAAAGTCCCTTGGGTCGACATTGTCAGTGCCTTTTAGAATTTTGAATGCTTGAATAAGATCGCCGCGTAGTCTTCTTTATTTAAGACTAAGCAGTTTCAATTTGTTTAGCCTGTCTGCATATGACATGCATTTTAAACCTAGAATAATTCTGGTTGCTCTTCTTTGCACTCTTTCTAGGGCAGCAATATCCTTTTTGTACAGAAGTAACAAGAACTGAACACAATATTCTAGATTAGGTCTTACTAATGCATTGTAAAGTCTTAACATTACTTCCCATGATTTGAATTCAACATTTTTCACTATGTATCCAAGCATTTTGTTGGCCTTTTTTATAGCTTCCCCACATTGTCTAGATGAAGACATTTCTGATTCAACATAAACTCCTAGATCTTTGTGTGTGTGTGTGTGTTTGTTTGTTTGTGTGTGTTGGTAGGGTGGGGACAAAACTAGAGATATCCCATTTAGTACACACTGCTACTGAACCAGGAACAGGCATGGATATAACTGCTCTGTTCTTAAATCTCCCACCAGGTGTTGCTAAGCAACATGTACTTTAAGTAAAGTGTCTTAGGACTGGGCAAGGTAATAAAATGGGGTGAAATTTGCCATGAATATAAAATATGTAAGATTAAAGGGCTCTGTAAGACTATATCATCTAACACTGATTCCTAACCATTTTAGCAAATGGTATGGTATATCAAGTGGGAAATAAGGTTAAAATAATTTTTTTTGACACCCATTCTCAGGGGTATGAAAAACTAACTGAGTTCATTTGGTTAATGGGTTGTAAACTGGGGTTCAAATGATATTATTAGACTCATAATGAGGACTCTTGCAGTGTATTTAATCTCACTGGTTGTATTGAACAGGTTGACAGTCAAAACCTGATTAAATATTAATAAAAGCACAATCGAAAGCACTCACCTTTCAAAACTGTTGAATGGAGTGGTCCTTGTGATTATTTCAATTGTTCTCAGTTATAGAAATCAAATTGTTGTGAAGTCCATTTGCATTAATATTTGATTATTCACCTAGTTCTCAATACCCAATCACATGGCATGCAATAGAATTAAGCAAACAAGTATTTCAGCATTTACATTTGATGAAAAAATGTAATATGCATATTGACTTGATGAAGAATTACATTACCATATGAGCTTGCCATACTACAGAGCAGGGCTGTGTTTTTGGGTTGAGACCACTTATTTTCATAGACAGTGACATTGAGACACCTTCTGATGACATTAGTTAGCTGTTTTTTTTTTCTTTTTCTTTTTTTTTTTTTTTTTTTTACTGTTCGGCCATAGAAGTAAACACAACAACACCTGAAGTGCCCTAAAAATATGTTTAGCTAAAATATAAACTATTTTGTGTTTAGGTACCTTCTGTATTTGAAAGATAAGATCCTTGAAAATAAGGGATATAAGCAAATCACTTTACAGCAGAAATATTTACTTTGTTAAAAGTTTTATGTATTCATAAGGCATTTGTGACAGGTGTTACTACTGCTTGTAACTTGCAAAATAAGGTGTTTTGTTTTCTCGTCTTAATTTCATCAATCAAACTACCCAGTTTGGAAAAATCAATCAAACTACCCAGTTTGGAAAAATCTGTCAGACCGTCAGTAAAAGAGACTTCAATAGATGAGTAGTGAGAGAACTCAGTAAGGGGGCATGCTTTCCTTTGGGAAGAAAAAGTCACTTCTATTATCATTTTATATTATTTGAGTCAGCATTGATGGGCCAAATGGCCTCCTCATTTGTAATTTTTCTTATGTTCTTCCTGCATGTTCTTAATCCCCTAAATTGGTTTCTTATTTGGGTTGCTTTGCATGAACTTTTGGGTGGATTAAGATTGGTTGTTACTTCCAGGTGGACACCTGACTCTGATCAAGGGTGTATACTAATAGTGGTGCAGAAGTATGGTGCGTGGAGATTTACATGGCTAAGCAGGGGTGAAGAGTGGCTTTTAGGACTGAATTAACATCTGCTAGCTTTGCCAATGCTAAAGGAAGTTTAGGGAAGTAGGCCTGTCACTCCAAAGTTTTGTTTAAGAGAATAAAAGTGCCTGTAGTGAGATACTCTGGACTGGGCAGTGATTCATGTATCAAGCAAGTTTGTTCTTTCACATTTGCATAGGTGAACAAGACAAGAATAGCAAGCACTACAATGGTCTCAGACAGGGGAGCTGGTAGTTTTCGTTTTATAAGTTTGTTATGTTGTATTCTGGTACTGGTTTTACCAAGTGTACAATGGTAAATATATATATATATATATATACATATATATATATATATATATATATATATATATATATATACATATATACCGTATTCCTTCGCATTTAAGATGCCTCGAATTTAAAACGCAGCCCAAATTTCAAACCAAAATTTGAGGAAAAAATAAAACATGAAATTGTTGCATAAGGTGCATTTACAAAGATATAACCTCAATTACAAATATAAAAAAATGATGTATGTTATCAGTTTGTGGTCGTCTGCTGTCACAGAGAACACTGCAGTTATTTGCTGCTTCTTATTTCCAGTCGTGATCACTTGCACCTGTTTTTCTCCTTTTTTGTGAACTGTGGTATTGCTTGGCATGTCGAAGAATACTCAAAAGATGAGGGACCGGCAGCTTTTCTTGTTTTAATAAAACAGCATTAACAAATAGGCATGTTTTTATTTATTTACTACCTGCTGACAAATACATACAATTACTCTGAAAATACGAGTATCAGCACACCTCCAGCGTTTATCTTGCTATAGTGCAGTAATGAAAACTGCAGCCATTGTTAAACTCTCCAAGTTAAGCAAACAAGTAACCATGGAAACTAGACAGCATGACCTATATGTTGTAGTCTTGTGGTGAGTGAATACTGTAGGTCATGACTTCAAATCCCAGCTCAGCTGAAGACTGAATTGATGTCACTTCAATTCTTTGGTGTCTACATAGTATTACATTTCATTAAAGTAAATCAAATTTTTAACATAAGTATAAAAAATACATTATAAACAAGCCAACTATTGTGTAACTATTGTGTAAACTATCAACGTTTAAAGTATGTGGTAAGAAAATAGTTCTTCATATTTTAGAATAAAATATAATTTAATTGTGTGACACGGCTGTTTTAAGTAAATTTGTTTTTTTTCATATCTTTGCTTTAGGTACATTTTCCTGTAGTCTTTATCTATGGCAACTGCGTGATTTTGATAAGCGTCAAAAAATAATACATGGTTTTCAAATGACAATATTTTATGCCCACTAACTACGTGGTAGAGAACTAGGGAAGCAGTCTGTACAGGCACGTACTGTAGTTAACCCTGTTACTGTCTCATAAGAACATAAGAACATAAGAAAGTTTACAAACGAGAGGAGGCCATTCGGCCCATCTTGCTCGTTTGGTTGTTAGTAGCTTATTGATCCCAAAATCTCATCAAGCAGCTTCTTGAAGGATCCCAGGGTGTCAGCTTCAACAACATTACTGGGGAGTTGATTCCAGACCCTCACAATTCTCTGTGTAAAAAAGTGTCTCCTATTTTCTGTTCTGAATGCCCCTTTTTCTAAACTCCATTTGTGACCCCTGGTCCTTGTTTCTTTTTTCAGGCTGAAAAAGTCCCTTGGGTCGACACTGTCAATACCTTTTAGAATTTTGAATGCTTGAATTAGGTCGCCACGTAGTCTTCTTTGTTCAAGACTGAACAGATTCAATTCTTTTAGCCTGTCTGCATATGACATGCCTTTTAAGCCCGGAATAATTCTGGTCGCTCTTCTTTGCACTCTTTCTAGAGCAGCAATATCTTTTTTATAGCGAGGTGACCAGAACTGAACACAATATTCAAGATGAGGTCTTACTAGTGCATTGTACAGTTTTAACATTACTTCCCTTGATTTAAATTCAACACTTTTCACAATGTATCCGAGCATCTTGTTAGCCTTTTTTATAGCTTCCCCACATTGTCTAGATGAAGACATTTCTGAGTCAACAAAAACTCCTAGGTCTTTTTCATAGATTCCTTCTCCAATTTCAATATCTCCCATATGATATTTATAATGTACATTTTTATTTCCTGCGTGCAGTACCTTACACTTTTCTCTATTAAATGTCATTTGCCATGTGTCTGCCCAGTTCTGAATCTTGTCTAGATCATTTTGAATGACCTTTGCTGCTGCAACAGTGTTTGCCACTCCTCCTACTTTTGTGTCGTCTGCAAATTTAACAAGTTTGCTTACTATACCAGAATCTAAATCATTAATGTAGATTAGGAATAGCAGAGGACCTAATACTGATCCCTGTGGTACACTGCTGGTTACCACACTCCATTCTGAGGTTTTTTTCTAATCAGTACTTTCTGTTTTCTACATGTTAACCACTCCCTAATCCATGTACATGTGTTTCCTTGAATCCCAACTGCGTTCAGTTTGAGAATTAATCTTTTGTGCGGGACTTTGTCAAAAGCTTTCTGGAAATCTAAATAAACCATGTCATATGCTTTGCAATTATCCATTATCGATGTTGCATCCTCAAAAAAATCAAGCAAGTTAGTTAGGCACGATCTCCCTTTCCTAAAACCATGTTGACTGTCTCCCAGTACCCTGTTACCATATAGGTAATTTTCCATTTTGGATCTTATTATAGTTTCCATAAGTTTGCATATAATAGAAGTCAGGCTTACTGGTCTGTAGTTACCTGGTTCAGTTTTGTTTCCCTTTTTGTGGATCGGTATTACGTTTGCAATTTTCCAGTCTGTCGGTACCACCCCTGTGTCAAGAGACTGCTGCATGATCTTGGTTAGCGGTTTGTAAATTACTTCTTTCATTTCTTTGAGTACTACTGGGAGGATCTCATCCGGCCCAGGGGATTTGTTTATTTTAAGAGCTCCTAGTCCCTTTAACACTTCTGCCTCAGTTATGCTAAAGTTATTTAAAACTGGATAGGAACTGGATGACATGTGGGGCATGTTGTCAGTATCTTCCTTTGTAAAAACTTGTGAAAAGTAATCATTTAACATATTTGCTATTTTTTTTTTCTTCCTCTACGATTTTGCCATTTGTATCTCTTAAACATTTAATCTCTCTTCACAACGCTCTACACACATCCCACACAAAAACAAATCTTAATGTAATCCTTACATTTTTCATATTGTTGACACAGGTTAATAATTCTGTTACTCAGATGTGTCTATCTAGTGATTACACGATGTGCTACTACAACTGTTGCTTTGCAGTCACATTTTCTGTTGTCCTTTGCATTTATATACAGACTATACCAGAAATCTGAAAGGCTTAGACATTTGAAAACAACATTTTTATCACCTCGTGAACATGGTGCTTACAAGAATCATACCATGAGCATAGCAGATAATAGTGTCATTGACTTTGTGCCATGACTTTCAAGAAACGTGTTTTTTAAACGCTGTATAGGTTACACTAGTAAATAAAGGAAACTTCATATTTTGTTGATGAACTCAGCAGTTTAAGATCGACAGTTAAATATAGTTTGTAGACAACAATTAATATTAATCAATGAGAGGTGTGTGTCTGACACCCAACTGCATAATGAAGGTAGATTAAACTGCCATTATTTAGTATGATATCTTCATAGACTGATGATGATTGTACTATTAACACACAACAGGACGCAGAGGGGTTGCTGGTGACAAAATAATGAGCTTGATTGAAACATTTTGACACATACTTTTCAATTGAATGGATTGAAAATGTTGATAATAGTGTTTCAGGGGGCACTTTAAGTAGTAGCTATTAGTTATTTTCTGTTTAGTAATTATTCTCACAAGTTATATTCTTGATTTATTTTTCTTTGTATTTTTGTGTGTTGGTTTGTTATTTTCTATTCATTCACTTTAGCAGTAATTTTGCTGACACTGATTGTGTGCTATTGATTTGTATTGTTTCTTTTTTGAATGGGGGGGGGAGCACAGTCAAAAAAGCAAGTGCTTTTGTTATCAGTGGTTGGTATTTAGTGTATCTAAAAGACACATTTGCAGGGTATTTATTGGTATATTTAAATCTACATGTAGTTTAATATTCAATGGTATTTTTTCTTACCTCCTAGCATCTATCAGTTAAATTCCAGAAGGAGTCCCTAATATGCTCCAGGTCTACTGACTGACTTCTCTGTGCTTCAACTGCAATTACCAATAGGCAATTTCAAGTGATGTGTCATGGTTGTTCTTAGGCGATTTTCCACACACTAGAGCTGAAAAGCTTCTCTCATTACTGCAGGTTGTCACTGCAAGTGTCAGGACTGGCTGGTATAACTTTGCAATTTAGCTGTATGCATCCAGCATGTTAGTCTTGCTCAGAAAGAGTTAGACGTCTTTCAGTGTCATAGAGTCTCAAGTCTGTGGATGAGAAGTTTATATTCCTGCTCTGCCATCTGTGGATCTACATCTGTAAGCTGCCTCAGTTTGCAGATTTTTTCAACTGAAGGAGGTGTTAGGCTATTTATGTGTTTTAGTAGAGGCAATGGTTCAGTGCTAAACATCTGTGATGCTTTCAATGCCTAGATCTAGAGTTGCAAAATAGAATTTGATGCAAATTGTATCCTTTGAACTAAGTACAGTTTCATTTTGCCATATGTGTCTTTTAGACACTGTTCTTGCTCTGCATTCTTCCTGAAACTCTACTTCTATTTTTGAAGCAAGCTGTTCAGTTTCACTCCACAAATTTTGAAATGTTTCATCTGATCTTAGAGTCTCTAATTCAGATATGCAGTCCTCAATCACTTCTGCTGCTGTATCAATGTTTATGTCACCTGTCTGAAGACATTTAACCAACACATCTGTCACTGGAAAGATTCTGCTGAACGCTATCAGTTAAAAACAAAAATTTAAGTCAATGGCTTTTCTGAGTGCTAGAGCTGTACCAGATGTGTCTCTGTCAATTGCACTATCAACCTGAATTTGTTGTAATGTATGTACAACTGACTCAATTGTGGAAAACAAAACTTTGCAATTACCAATTCTGCTTGACCAATTTGTTGTGCTCATTGATTTCAGAGTTTTGGTAGAGTGGAAGCCACAGTCTTTGAAAAACTTCCTGTCTCGTCTCCTGCCCTCCATCACTGCTTTTATTTGTGTAATTTAATATTTATAAATATTAAAACAAATATACGCTTTATAAATATAATTACACTTGCATCCAAATATATTCAGAAAAACACATGGTTAGAGGAGTAAAGACTTACAGGAAAACTATCTGTGCAACAGAGCTGTTACCACGGCAGATACAAAGTGCAAGAACCCGCTGTATAAGGGACCGTTGCTAAATTACCCAGTATAGCGGAAATTATCTCCAAATGGTAAATAATAACCATAATCCAAAAAAGTAGTGTTATTATTGTTTTTTCACTCGTTTGGTGTCCCTTATTATTCTAGGCATTCCACATGATTTAACTTATTGGTTTCCAAACAGCTCTGGTTATTATACTAATGTTTTGATCATATTCACTCAACTATTTAGATGTGGATGCAGGTGTATTAACATAAAACATTACCCTATGGCCATGATGCCACTGGACAGAAGCAAGAGACAGTAGAAAGGCGAGATCAGCATACCGCTTGAGAATTGAGATGGCTGCTGCAGGGAGATTGTTGATGATGCAAGTCTAGAGCTGGGCTGATTCATACTGTTTGGGGAAACGAAAGGAGAGACTCACTCCCCCGCAACAGTTAAATACCACAATTTATTATTGTGTGTTTGCTAGATTCTGTGCCTGCCTCTTGCTGTTGCGTACTTCCCTGTTATTGTATCTTTTTAGAGCCAGCAGAAGAGTAGGTTGTGCTGCCTGGTGATTTGGGTCCATCTGCAAGGTCTGATTGAAGGTGACGACCTCTCTGGATCCTGCAATTTAAATTTAGAATGTTTGAAACCTTCCCTTTCTTTATAGCTTTTACTGTAATGTCTCTTTTTGTGTAACTGTTTTAGCACAGAGCATTTTAGAAGTTAATTGTGACCTCAAGGTCTTAGTGCTGCCCACTGAGGGTAGGTTTGGTGGTGTCCTTAGTGGGAGGGGAGATTCGGTTAAGCATACAAAACTAGCGCAAGGGTTGCAAGTATCCTACATTAGGTGAGGAAGGTGCTTTTTGTACGTTCACTGTTCTGTGTCTCCTCCGTAATTGTTGGCATCTGAGCTGCTCCCCACTAAGAGTATAAACAACCTTGTGCTCCGTAAACACAATATGGGTGTAGGTCACAACTATACAATATTTAGAAGCCTTTTTCGATATACCTTACTATTACAGGGTTAATTCGAAAGCTTGGCGTAGTGCTTTGCTCTTCCTTTGTTAATTCCCTCTGATTTTTTTTTTTTCTTACGTAACTAACAAAATATAATGGGATAGGACAGAGCAGTGTGGTATAGCAGTGGTATTAATATCTGTTTCTGATTAAAGGGAAATCTTTAAATAGATGAATTATGGCTAACTTAATCCAATATTTATTATTCTTCATGCAGGTTTTATGTTCATGCTAGTTTTATGGGCGCATTGCTTTCACTTGTTGTTATGAAAGACTGTTTTCTAAATACATCACTCTCTTCAATAAATCTTTAAGTCTCCACAGTGAAAGGTTTGCATTTGTATAGCTGTACGACACAACTGCTTTATTAATTTCCCACATGCGTGTAAAACTTGAAGAAAAAAAAAAAAATAAACAATATCAAGTTACTGGAGAAAAGACCCTAGTGACAAAACTAACAAGGCAACCTGAAGATTCATGTCAAGATTTGTAACCTAGTGTCTGGATTAAAATACTTTAAATTCTTTAGTATGGGGGCTGCAGTATATCACTGAGTCTAAGTGTGCAATGACAGACAGGTTTATTAGAAAATGTAGTATGGCAGGAAAGAATGGGTAATCCAGACAGAACTGGTGGGAATTATACAGACTAAAGACAAGCAATTGGGTGTATGGTTGTACCATGAAGTACCCACTTCAGCGATAGTACTAGGGATGCCAAAATCATAGAAACCAGCACATTCATGTTGCACTCTTTTATTAATCTAATGGTTTTATTTGTGTAAAAATCTCTATACATTAACAGTTTACTAAAGCATTGTTGGCAACTGACATAATTAAAGTGTATAAAACATTTTGAAAAGTTAAATAGCTTGCCTAAAGCGATTGTGACAATAGATGCACATACTTAACACTAGAACTGCCGAGGGATGTAACTGAGATTTAAAATTTAAACGACGCTGCGTTTGTGAATGTAATGTGGTTGTCCATTAAAAAAAAAAAAAAAGAAAAAAGAAAAAAGGACAACCGCTTGCATTTACAAATGCAGAGTCGTTTACATTTTAAATCCAAAATGTGTCAAATTGACACGCATGCCGGTTCTAGTGTTAACTGGCATGATAATTTAAGGTGAAGCATTCGAAATGTTTTGCATATTGGTATCATAAATACAATTCTGTGTAAGGTAAAGCTCAAACAACCTAAATCATAAGGCCTACTTTGGCTTGATGTGTGCTTTGTTTCAAATGGAAACTGACATGACCCAGTCTAATTTAAGACCAATTGTAATATGTTGTGAGTTTCTGGTCTACTCCCTCATGTCTATAAATCAGTTCATATAGGCCTGGTATTTAAATAGCTCAAGCAGATTTGAATACCTGGGGTCATATCTCATTACTCCCATGTAGCATATAAAGCACTGGAGAAAACTGTTGAAATCTAAATTCTTGGCTGACTGACAGCTGCTTTTAATGAATGTCATAAAGACGGCTGCAGTGGGTGACGTCAGACCAGAAACAGGAACCAACACAAAATAACCAGCGAGACGTGGAGTTTTGGTGAAGCTGAGTGCTTGCTTGCGCTCAGCATTTAATGATTACACAAGCAGAAAAATAAAAGGTTGTAAGACAAACAAAACACAGGACACGGCACTTTAGCCACAACAAAGAGATAAACAAAATGGACTACACAGACAAACACAGTGAGCTGAAATCATTTATTTACTTTAACTGTTTTACGTTCTCCTCTCCACAATCGTTCTCCACTCACCGAACACACAACCCTGAATGAGTGAAAACATGCAGCTTTTATGCAGCTGTACCGAGACTCGATTGCTAATCAGTCATTCAGTTGGAGTCTCGGTACAACTGCACGTGAATTAATAAAAGTGCAATTCCCCGTGCTCACATATTATTATATTTTACCTGCACATGAAGTGCTGTGCAATCCTCGTGCATAAATACAAATATACATTTTAAACCACACGTGTTACACAGACCCATTTATATCCCGTGTACCAATGACTATACACCAACATTAACACACTACACGTAACATATTTTAACACACTGAAGCAACTGTTACAATAAAGAAGCTGTGCAACATGACAAGCTCTATCGATAGGGGGCTCCTTACTGTGTTATTACTATCGAACTGCTCAAGGCGCTCAATACTATAGATCACTAAGTGCCTTGTGAATAAGCTCAGCTGTATTAGACTCCAAAGAAAAGAACAAAACTGGTTTAACAATTACTTGACTGGCAGAGCACAGGCTGTTAAAGCTGATGACTAAATTGATCTCTGCGCTTCACAGGATCATCCTGCAGGGCTCTGTCCTGGCCTCGGTTCTCTTTAGTCTTTACATTTATGAGACTCTTGCTACCATTAATGAACAAAATCAATCATGGGAATGAGAAGAAGATGCTCATCGACCCCCTTTTTAGTATACTGTTACACACAGCAGCATTTGTTTCATGAATGACTTCAGTGGTTTAGCCACTGCACTGTTCTCCATATGTATCATTCTCTGTGTGAAAACGTGCTCCTGTCCTAAACTTGGTCTTATCTGCTGCTATGCCTTCTAGTTCATCTCATGTCTTCTAATTCTATGACTTCTTGTTCATTAAGATTTTTTTGTTCATTAAGATCACTGTTGAGCCCTCTTGAGGTGTCGTGGGCTAGTCAATGAAACACAGAGGATGGAAGGTGCCCACTTGAAGACCCCAGAGATGTACCCTACTTGGCTCAATCCAGACTGTTGTCATGCTGATGTGCTGGGGAGACCGCACTGGGTTGATCCCTGGAGCCAGCATCGCAGCCATTGTGTGTGCTGATGCGCTAGGAAGGCAAAATGAGCTGATCCCTGGAGCCAGCATTACACTTCAGCAATCAACATCAGACAAAAGGATATCTAAATCATCGGATGGAAAACAACGCAAATGGATGGAGATGCAGATGGCCCTCATTAGTTTACCTCTAAGCTATGGCTTAATTGGTGCTTATCTTGGCGAGAGCCGAGTTCAAATCAGCATCTACTCTCATGTAATGGAAATCATGTTACCCATCTTTTTTCTAGATAACTGTGTGGCAGGATTTTCTTCTTTCAACCTCTCACAGCTCATACCCTTAAGTCCTAGTTACCCTTGTATATACGCAGCATTATAATGAGTGGTGGGGAATCAGTAGCATGGAAATAATTCAACTGAGGGATTTGGAAGACATAAGCAAAACCAAATGAACCTTAAGACGGAACAACTTCAACCATATTATTGTTTATTTGATATGTTTACCATTTCGTTATGCTGTACACACAGCTCAGTAAAGGTTTAAGGTTTTAGATTTCACAATTAACATTCATCAGTGTCTATTTTAAATGGATGTTTGTTCTCTCAAATGTCAGTAGATAAAAGCTTTTGCAGTCTGCCCTGTGCCATGAACACCTGGTGCTAGGACACACCAGGACAATAATATCACCATAAATAATATACCAGTATCTGGGAAAGAGTATTATAAACTATACATTCAAGCATTACACATATTTTCTTTAACATCATTTGTAAGAATTGTGTTGAGTTTTATTCACATATGTACACAGATTGCACGATTGTCTTTGACACCAGAAAAACCTTATATTCCCAGATAAAGGTAAGACGACTTTTCAATAAATAGATTAAAAATCATCAGACAAAGCAGCAGGTGGTAAACTCATCCAGGAGTTTTAGTTTATAGCTAGATGTGCTTTGCATTTTCAAAAGGATGGCTACAGTATGGCCACCATAATAGAGAATGCCACAGAGCAGTATTTTTCTTAATCTCAATGCTTTCTGTTTATAGGAAAATACACTTGTTTGTTCCACTGTCAAACATCTGATTGAAAAGTATACGTTTGCTTGGCTGTTTCCAGGGCCAACATGTTCATCTTAGGATACTGGATAAGAGTGTTATAGACAAGAAAATGATATTTTTAAACATGAATAAAGGAACTTCTAAAAGGGCTCTTATCCCCACTGGCTCATTGTGCCTGAAGTCCATGTAGGGATTCAACATAGGTTGCAATACTCTTTCCTGTAAAGTATCCTTTTATTTTCAGTTCAGAAAGGCAATTTAAACTATGTGAAATCTTGAGTTCATTGATTTTGACCAAAGAAATAAATCAAATTCTGTTCAAGTAATTGTGATATACAAATCATTTTGCAATGACAAGTCACATATATAAATGTCACTGCCATTTTATTAAATAGTCAACAATATTAGATATGATGTTAGGAATTAACGTTTTACTTTGTTTCAGGCCTGGTTACACAGAAAGATTTTGTCACAAGCGTAGTGCATAACCTTTTTTTTTTTTTACCGTCCACGCATCATCCTGGCGGAGTTGGCCGTCAAACATAAAATCAATTTCAAGCTGTAACTCATGATTAAAGAATGTGTTTTCAAAGTCACACTATTAAAAAAATAAAATTAATCATTATGGTATTCATGAAACTGTTGTTGGCTTCTTTAATATAGGCACCTTTTTTTTTTTTTTTTTTTTAGGAAAGTGTTGCCTTTTTGTTTCAGTCAAAAAATATTTTAAGCTCCCTTTTGAACCTCCCCAAATCAATCTTCTTGTTATTTTATAGGATTTCAACAGAGCTCAAGCTATGAAATGATTCTTGTTGAACTATTGTTTAAGATTTTGTTTATAACAGTATTTATCTAATATGTGGGCCATTAATGTTTGTTCCACTTACTGTCTGCAAAGTGAGACATTGACTAGTGGGAAACAAAATGCAGGTTTTTAGATTCATGAGAGTACATTTACTGAATGCTTATTGCCAACAAGAAATGCAGGCAGGGCAATGTAGATGTTCGTGATAAAGATAGGACCTCCACATTTCTCTTCAGTTATAACATTATTTGTTTTATTATCTAGTATGTGTAAAATAGAAAACAGGAAGCATTGGTCCAATTGTATACCTACATCATGACAGATTGCACTGAATTTATACTACACAAACACTAATTGACACTAAATTCTTCTTTTGAAGAATGTCTTTTCTGCTAATACCTTTATGGACCAGGGTCTTACAGATGCCAACATGGCAATCATTATTTATTTCCAAGAAGACAACATCATTGCATCTCTTGCCTACTAAACGAATTACTCCTGTAGCCATTTTTTCTTAACTAGATCTTTATGTCCTGCACATTAATTATCTTTGCCACTTCAGCGCCAGATGTCTTTCTCAGATAGTTAATCTGTGCTAAAAGTCAGTCAGCTCTTGCCTTTTAGCAAAGCACTTGCCCTAATGTAAAATGTATGAAAGCCCAGACAGAATTGCCAGGACAAGATGACCAGAGCGAGTTGTGCTGTTTTTAGCTTATCACAATGCTTTAAAAAGCAAAAGATTTAAAGTAAAGTATGCCGCCAGTTTATAAAATAAAAAAAAAAAAATAGTGGTGTCGCCACATGCTTTGTTTTGTAGACACATGCATTTCAGATGGGCACTTACTGTTTGGGACACACTGACTACAACCTATGAGCTCTGTGCCTGGAGTCATCGTTTGCCAGCAGTCTATGACAAAAAACAATATAGGTAGTGCTGTAGCTATGATATAGAGCTTTGAAGTAATGGATGATGTCAGCATCAAGCCTGTATTTTTGCTGTGTTTTTTGTTGGCAGAAAGTGTGGTGACATTTATTGGCAGCCGGACGGTATGAGCAATGCGATTTTCAGAAGAATTACTTTGCAATTTTAAGCATGAGTTGAGTTGTTTAAATTGTGAACCCACTCTTCAAGGATTATAGCTGTCATTTTGGCAGTAAAAAAACAGCTCCATATTACTATTGGGATTGTAACTGTCAAGAGCTACTTTAAATTTGGCGACAAGTTTCCACAACCTTAACACTAACACTTGCTGCTTCACTGTGGGGCTTGTAGAGAAGGATATTGTGGCGGTTTGAAAATCTCTGAATCCATCCAGCCGAGAAAAAATATGTGGATGGGACTCCAAGGTGCTCCCCCAGTGACTTGGCCAAAATGTCATAACTTGCAATCAAATTCTGAGTTCTTGCATTTAAGAACCAAAAGAAACAGAGACTCCTCCATTGGTCCCTGCTGTGTTTTATTTCATTTATACTTGTTTTGCACTTCAGTCACTTGAGTATTCTGCTTGAGTGTGTCCGATAATTAGATTTTTGGTCATGAGTGGACATAATTATATTCAGGCTACTATACAGCAGGACTTTCAAAAAACCCTCAGCACTTGTGTGCCCTATGCATTCCTGCTGTTTCCAGGTGGTTTTTAATCCAAGCAAGTGCCACGGGGCAGTTAAATGAGAGAAGCAATGTAGTGCTAGTGTAACAAAAATATATAGACAGTCGAAAAACACATGTTTTGTGGAGTATTCTAGAATAGAATAAATGTTACAGTGTTGACCGACAACTAACTAAGAGTGACAGTTTAATGAGAGGTGGATAAATGTGTGCTGACTGTATATTGGTCCATGTCTTTTATTCTTACAGTACAACGTTGCATTTCTGACCCCCTGTGGACTGGGGTATAGGCGGATATGTGAAAAAGTCGGATTTTCGAACAGTTATACAAAATGACATTTACACATGCATAAACAGGTTAGTGAACAAAAACAACACTCAAACTGCTTTAAAAACTGGGAAATAAATGTACAGTAACCTGCAACTGATGGTTTCTTTTTAACTGTAGGTCCCTGCCTCCCTGGTTCTGCTTTCATACTATCTCTGTCACGGTACTTTGCACTCTTTCTTCATATTGCCAACAGCCAATAAGCAGCTCTGTTTGAATATTGCTTCGGCTGTTTAAAAAAAAAAAAGAAAAGAAAAAAAAAACGGTAGGCATTCTATTTATGAAGCTTGCTTTGTTTAATTCAAATGCATTTAAAAGTTACAACATGCTGCCAATATCTGCAAGTGTGCTTCATCATAAATTGCACAAAAAAGCTTTCTCAACTGCTGTATTGAAACGTCACTGCTAGACGCAGCTGACTGACACACGCACAAAGCACGTCTCTCTTAAAGGGGAATGCACCAAAAGGCTGATTGCTGAACACTTTCTTTCTGTTTCCATCACAGATGCTGCACTTGCTACCAATACCCTTACTGTCGTAGTCTAATTTTAATATGTATTTATTTCTTCTGTGAGGCAGTTAATTCATCAGGGCGGTTATGTGACGGTCAGATATGCGATGTTCCACTGTAATGATTATGACTTTGAAAAAAGATTAAAAAATCGAAAGATAAATAACAAAACCTACCAAATGTGAATTCTAGTTAACAAAATAATTTTAGTTTTTCACATCTGAAGCCTTAATGCAATGATATTTGTGTTTAGAGATTAAACAGCATTTTTTAATTATTATTTTATATCAGGAATATCAAGACATCAATCCTGTTATTTGAAAAAAAAAAAAAAAAAACCTTCTCTATTCAGGGTTTCCAGATTTCTGTTGGGTTTATAGCCAAAAGTCACTTAAAAAATAGCCCAATTATTTGTTTTAACTGAAAGCAAGCTTATTATTAACATGTAGGCCAATGCATAAAAAAACCCAAAAAACCCAAAATAATCAAAAGCTTTCGTAAGAAAAGATACCTAGTATAAATTTGGTAGAAACTATGCTGCAAAACATCTTAAATTCAATCAAAATGTCAAGAAAGGTGACGTTCAGCAGCATAACTAGTTTAAAAAGTGAATACCTTTTGGCTGATGCTTACCAGTGAGCAGGATTTAGCCTTGAAGGGAAAACAGTTGCAATCTATCTCTCAATGTGAACACAGACTTCAATGCCTTTCCCTTTTCCCTTATTGCTCATATAAATTAGTTTGATTGGTATTTTAACCAACTTAATGTTTAGGATTAGAAACCCCATGCTATAACAGACGAGTCTAATTAATTCTCTCAGAAGGATATGATCAAGTACCAAAAGTAAAAATAGAAAACTTAAACAATTACAGGAGTACTGAATTCCCTGCATCTACACCAAGAAGCATTCAGTAAATTCATGAGCCAATCCAGAAGGAACCAAGTAAGGTTAAAATCAAAACAATCACAGCATTAACATTAGTTACAGTGATCACAACTTGTCCTTTTTGCCAGAATTAACAATTGGAACACTGGATACTTACATTAAAACTAAATCTAATAACTCTGGACAAAAGCATGTTTCCAAGGGTGTGCAGTATTACAAGGAGGCCTATGTACATGTGTTCAGTTGTGAGTTCATTTGCGATTTATAACACATCTGAGTGGCATACATTTCTCACACTTGGTTGCGGTTTGTGTGGACACTACAATGTGAAAGTAATCATGTAAAAAGTCACTATCTACTCTAAGTGCCTTTCTTTTGTAAACAGTGTTCATATGCTATAAAGAGTGCTCTTATTGTAAACTTGTAACAATGGGAACTGCACAGATATAATACAGTTTGTGACCTCCCCTCCCCTACATTGACATTTGTCAGGACATTTCCTCTTCTGTCATCAGTCACATTTTTTTTAACAAGGGGCAGTTGGATTGAATCAGTATTTTAACAACTTTATATTAGCAGGGAGTAGTGTGTTTGAATCCAATATGCTGCTAGGGTTGCCATCTGCCTGGTTTATTTACTGCTTTGCTGGTTCCCAGTGCCATTTTTTAATAAGCACAGTGGTCGTACTGGGATGGCTAGGCCTACACTTTTTATTTTTGTATCTTTTAAATATTTAAAGCTGTTATAGCAGTAATCAACTGTCATTAAGTATATTCCATTCCCTATTTAACTTAGTTATGTATGTATAGGGATGGTGTAAAAACCAGAATGAGACGAAATGGCCTGGAACCACATTTTAATCAATAAAATACTAATGACATAAAAATAAAATAGCGGAGAAAGTGACACTTAAGAATATTTTAGGGATGGCAAGCAATTAATAATGAATCGGTTCTCATTCCCAAAATAGTCTTCTCAAGAGTGTGTAACTTTATCCGCTGTTTTTAAATGTAATATAATTAATTATAATGCCCTTCTGGATCCAACTTATTCGTTAGCGGAACTAGTATCATTTTTTTCTTTAAATCATCACTGTCTTCATTCATTTAGTCAAATCAAGTTTAATCATTACCATAATGGTATTATTATACTTTAAAATATGGCAGAAAAGCAAATGTTGCATATCTGAAATAAAGCACCTCGATAGTGCTTTTAAATAAATAATCGCACATCTCTATGCCATAATACTGGCCACTGACTTCAACTGCTATTTCTTGTGGTAAGATGCAAGAGGTTTGCTCTCTGTGCATAACAGAAGTGACGATGCATGTCTCCTGCATGAACAGCATATTATAATAATTTTCATGATAACATTTTTTTTAAATATATTTCTACCTAAAGCACTTGTTCCACGGCCTAAGGAGTTTAAGAATTGTTCCAGGACAAGCGTTAAAATCGAACTCTGTGTTTGTTGTAGACTAGGGGAATGGAATGTGGCGCATGCATACTATTTGAAAGGGGCTTATGAGCAGCTGTTCACCAATGTATGGAGGCACAATCTGAGAAACATACTATACAAATTGTTTGAGAACTTGAGTGACCTTGGGTTATGTTACGTATTTGTTTGGTTTTACTTTGGTTATTTAATATAGGCTTCGTTTCGAGCCTAATCACCACCCAGGCTTGTGTATATTTCATGGGAACCGTATGGCCGGTCTCGGTTTACACTGTTTAGAAAATGGCTATATCAAAGTTAAATAAATGCATTTATTTATTGTGAAGTTCTGCAGTGAAAGACAAAAGTAGTGGTCTAAGCAGAGTTTCAAATGAAACTGAGGAAGGAGGTGGAACAGCTCCTCACTGGACAATGGGAGTCACCAGGCCTGTTATGATCAGCCATTTTTTAATGTATTTTTGTGTCTTTGTTATATGCGAGACACTCATATTCAAGTCAGTTGGCCACATCGTACCAGGTTAAGTTGAAGTTCAAACAGACCTTGTGTACCAATCTAACCACAGTGTCGGGTGAAAATCCTTCAGATGCAGACGCTTCAAATCCAGGTCGGTAATACAATTGTTTAACCAATTAGAGGTTGTTATTTATATATACAGTACTGTGCAAAAGTTTTAGGCAGGTGTGAAAAAATGCTGTAAAGTAAGAATGCTTTCAAAAATAGACATGTTAATAGTTTATATTTATCAATTAACAAAAAGCAAAGTGAGTGAACAGAAGAAAAATCTACATCAAATCAATATTTGGTGTGACCACCCTTTGCCTTCAAAACAGCATCAATTCTTCTAGGTACACTTTTTTTGAAGGAAATCGGCAGGTAGGTTGGCCCAAACATCTTGGAGAACTAATCACAGTTCTTCTGTGGATTTAGGCAGCCTCAGTTGCTTCTCTCTCTTCATGTAATCCCAGACAGAATCGATGATGTTGAGATCAGGGCTCTGTGGGGGCCATACCTTCACTTCCAGGACTCCTTGTTCCTCTTTACACTAAAGATAGTTCTTAATGACTTTTGCTGTATGTTTGGGGTCGTTGTCATGCTGCAGAATAAATTTGGGGCCAAAAAGATGCCTCCCTGATGGTATCTGGAAACTCCTGTCTGCCTTGAAATTTCTGCCTGGGAGAGACCTTGCTGATGCAGTATAACTACCTTGTGTCTTGTTGCTGTGTTCAGTCTTGCCATGGTGTATGACTTTTGACAGTAAACTATCTTCACCAACCTCACCTTGTTAGCTGAATTTGGTTTCTATTTTTATTCCGCCTACACAGCTGTTTCTGTTTCAGTTAATGATTGTGTTTCAACCTACGTATTGAATTGATGATCATTAGCACCTGTTTGGTATAATTGTTTAATCATACACCTGACTATATGCCTACAAAATCCCTGACTTTGTGCAAGTGTATCTAGAAGAATCGGTGCGGTTTTGAAGGCAAAGGGTGGTCACACCAAACATTGATTTGATGTAGATTTTTCTTCTGTTCACTCACTTTGCATTTTGTTAATTGATAAATATAAACTATTATAAATATTAACCTCTATAGAGTTATAGAGGCAGAATTGCAACCACAAGTACTTCTCTATAATTTCTACAAACATCTTAAATGGTAGTGAGGTGTTACTGGTGCACAGTGCATGATTGATCACTATTTGATGACAACACTAAGTGTATAAGTTTATTTAAAATGTCATCAAGACACTGTTATTACAATTTCTATTACTCAGAAATTACACCTTCCAGCTGTATAAATAACACTGTGAAGCAAAGCCTTTCATTTGTTTTATTTGCTTTTTAACTTGGCTGGTATGAATATCCCTCTTCTGATTGTACAAGAAATGTGTACTTTGGCATATAAAATGCCTCTTGTGTGTTTTTCAAAAGTAAAAACAATCCTAATGGTAGAGCGAAGTCTTGTTACCTTCACTGGTTCATAGTTGACATGACACATGCTCCTGCCTCAGTGGGGAATGAAATATACTGTATCATTTATCTAATAGTCTGAACCTGCCAAAGTGACAAAAAATAATAACTTAAAACCCTAGAGGGATTTCTCTAAGAACATGCATGGTAAACAAATGTGTCACCAGCATAATGAAAAGTGTCTTGCTGTTTAGATGTACAGTACTAGAGCTGTGGTGCTCAAGGACTGGTTGTAAATCATATCACAATTCCATCATTTATTGGGTTTGTGGTTAGCAGTTCCAGATGGTGATTTCCCAGCTCCGACCTCTCTGCTAAGTGAAAATAGCATCTCAATCCTTGATCAATAAATACTCACAGTAACCGTAATTAAAGAAAAAAAGAAAATCACAATTCACAAAATGTTCACTACAACATCAATCACAGACCTGTTTTCTGTTAAAAGGAACAGGTGTATGTCTGAATAGAATTTATTTATTAATGTGCGCGCCATTCCATCAGGTCATACTTCGCTCTTTTATAATACATTGCTGATATGCAAGGCCAGTGGTTTCCTTAATAGAAGCAGGCCCAATACTGTATAATTAAATGGGCAAACAGGCTTAAAATTTGGGTATACTCAGATTTCTGTGAAATTGTACTTCTTTTGGATTTCTATATAAATCCATTGCTTGTGCCAGAGTATAAGTGCCTTCGTGGCTAAGTACAAATTCAAGCCATGTTCCTTACGATTATAAAATAAAAATGTGTATTCAGCAGGTTGGTAAATTGTTTTAGTAAGTTTTTAAAATACTTGTAGGTGGATTTCAGGCACTAAGTAAATGCTTGATAAAATCGGAGCACGCTAAAAGAGCAATGTTCTCACATTGAAGGTGTGCTATAGGCTCAAGAAAACATACAGAATGTTGTAAAAAGTCAAGCACTCACCAGGCATCTGCTGTTAAGCTTATATATTTATTATTATAACATCATTATGAAAAAACAATGAAGCAAATTCATGCAGACACGTTGCAGCCACTGACCGGGTGAGTGCTTGACTTTTTACAACTTTCTCCTAAATAAATGCTTGTCAAATCGACTCATGGGTATATTAGACAGATGTAGCACTTGAAGAAATTTACATTTCAGGTTATGAGACATTGCCCAGTATGTCAGCCCCACAGCAAGGGTGTGATATCAGATATAAAGTCCAGGGAGATGGCCAGTATATGAGGGAAGTAAAAAGAAACAACGTTTACAGTGTGCATTAATCTCACTCAGATAACCTAGTTTACTCAATTTTTCCTTTTTCTTTCTTTACAGGCTAAGCTGGGTTAGCTCAAAACCATTCAGGGCACATTCTTTGCCCTCGGGTACCTGCATAAATCTCAGAGATGAAAAAAAAAAATGTTGCAAGTAATATAAAAATAGAAAATGTTCCCTAACAAAACATTTCTTAAATCCAGGAATCTCTTATTGTGTGATTGGTGTGTGCAGTTTGAAATCTTGCATGTGGAGTCATACCACTAAGATTAAAGAAGTGCTACATAGTTAAAACAATTAAGCGCCATTATGACGACTACAATAAAGCCAAAGATTAATGGCATGGTAAGTGTTTGAGAGTATCAGTTCATATTTTACCAAGTATTCAATTAATTCACTTTTTGGGTGGTATAAAAAATAATAAACTGTTGTGATTTGGACGTGTAAAAAAAAAAAAAAAACACTAACATATAATACTATTATACCCTTTGTCAGTGACAACGGTTGGAAATGTACCTCTGCATGGTTAAAATGAACAACGGGCAATTGAGAATAAATGTGCCACCATCCACAGCACTTTGAAACTTTGTTAATGGCATTACTTGATTTCAGGAAGGAGAATTCACAATGTGGACGATTTAAGTTGCAAGTGAACAGATGAAAGAGTGATGGATGATGAATCTGGCCAGAGACCTTGTCCATGGGTAATGACACCTATCTGCAATGCTGGCCAACTAGTGCATACACGATGACATCATGTAGTCTACTACCACAGATAGGAAGTGGCTCGTGGGACCACATCCCCGCCAAAAGACAAAGCTGCCAAACCATGACTGGATAAAATGAAGATGATGAATGGCTAACGCAACAACTGCAGTAGCACAATACCACCTACCCCCAAAAATATGAAAAAGATTAATGAAAAGTAAGCAGCTGAGACACGGGCCCAACCCCCCTTGAGCATGAAATGTGCTGAGGGAGAACCCGGCCTCTCCAGCCTGCCATTCACCCAGCAGAAACTAAATACGAAACGCTTGGCACTCAGGTAAGGGAAAAACTCTATACTTACTAGTAGGAGGAAACCTTAGGGAATCCATGGCTTTAAAGATGGCCATCTCCCTGTTTGGCCTCACTGCATGTGACTGACAGGCCAAACAAAAGAAGCAGCATAAATGAAAGCCACAAAGTTTTTGCTAATTATGCAAGTTATCTTTGTGTACTATGTTTTTGTTTTTTGGGGGTTTTTTTGGTGGCTATCTCCTTTCTGAATTATTTAAAAATATTACCGGTAGTAATTGAATTGAAATATAATCAAATATTCTTATTGTTTTTGTTTTCTCATGGGATACTCTATTAGTGCATGATACAAAAAAGTACTGTAGCATGAAATTAAAATATAATCACTCAGTAGCATATGTGGTTATGTGTCCATATGTGTGGGCAAACAGTGTGTCGTTTTTTGAGGAGAGTATTGTTACATGAGTGTATCTGTGTGTAAAATGGCTGTGTATGAACTTAAGGTCATTATGCAGTGGGGAGTAACACATTACATGTAACACACGACTTTCATCTGATTATATCTTTCAGTGTCTCGTAACTACATTATAATGGTTCCTTTTTCATACAGGTAACAAAATGTGGTAGAGTTTTACATTTTCTTGTGAATTTTCATTGCATTTTAAAAAGGACTATAGGCAGTGCATAGCATGGCAATAGAAAGTGCTTCAGCAGTGTGTAGGCACTGCTACACTAATGTAATCAGTCCCAGTGATATGTTAAAGTTAATATTATTAACTATTTGTATTCCTGAATTACAGTAGTACACCTATTAGTCCATCCTGCCACAAGGTGTCGGCATGGGATCAATCATGTATATTAATATAGTGTAGAAAGTAAGAGGGTGACCTACCTGAATGAATGCAGCAACAGTACAGTACATAGAATTATGATATGTATGGAAACTGTAAATAAAAAATAAATAAACAAAGCAATGAGACTTCAGTCGCTGTGTTAATATGCATGAAAGCTGAGACTACTGGACCCTGAGAGTAAAAAGAATGAAAAAGAATGTCTACCGGAGATGTGCTACACGACTGCAGCATTTGAAGGAATTTACCCTAAAACTGAACTCATCTGCATTATGAAGACAGATTGATTTGAAATCTTTGTTACTAACAACTGATTCTCAAATTAAGGGAATGTTTTATCTTGGCTGCGACAGGATAGCGACAGAAAGGAGACAGAGTCAGGAAAGCTGCAGCGAAAGCATTGTTGAGCATGTTTATTTAATCCCAGCTGGGAACAAAAGAACAATAAATAAACAAACAGGGCACAAGAGCCAAAGTAAAAGTTTGAAAAATGCTGACTGTTGAAATAAATGCTTTCTCTTGTCCAGGATGAGCGGTGCCTTCAATTAGCCCCAATTAGAACTAAATTATCTAAGTAGGCAAGGGCCACCTTCCATTTGTGTATTCTGGCAGGGAGGGTTTTAACCTCCTCCCTGTCAGTCCTATATTCACACACAGATACTATTTATATTTAGGGCTTTTGCCCTGCCACAGTGGCATAGGACATGGATTAATGGGAATGGAGCATAACAAAACCAGAGTATGCTTGTTCCTTGTTAATGGACTGAATAATGACACGAGGGCAATTCAAACATATACAACCACAACTTAAAACAAATTCAATAAAATGCACTTGGACAAAAATACATTTGTGTCGTTATTAAACCTGTAAGAAATGCAAGTCAAAGCTTACATGTCATGCAAACTTTTCATATTGTGCTGAAAAATGGTGTCGGATGTGGGAACAAGTGAGTTCATTAATAAATATACCGATATGCAGCCTGATCAAAGAGAAAAGATATCTCTGTAAAATCCAAACTGTAACTGAGAAGTAACTATTTGTAACTAGTTACAATTTTGTTAAAGTAAGTGGTTACTGGTTACTGATTACTTGTTGCTATGTACGTTTGAGAAAGTGCATGGTGTCACTAGTGACAGTAAGTAATTGTTATTTATTGCTTGGTCAATAAAATGTGTTACAGTAAGTAGACTATTGCTAATTACAAATATCTTTAGAGAAAGTACATCATGTTGCTGTTAAATTACAAAAGCAAACCGGATATTTGCAGCCCAATGTTTGGGCTTTCTCTAGGTACAGGCAATCACACTAAAATCAGTCTGTTCCTTTTTTAAAATAGATCCCGCAAGTAGGCGCGATTTGCCCAATGACAAAATTCTGGAGGGACGACCAATACAAATATCAGCACACTAGGGCTTCTTATATGTCTTTATACAGCCAACTACTGTAGGGATCAGTCAAGTAGGCAACTTGATATTTACATTGCAAGGTGTCAGGTGCAAAAAATCTTGACTGGAGATATTTTATAAACATCACCAATACAAAATAAATGTTATTTTTACTGTGTAAAAACACCCCCTTTAGCTATTAAAATAAATACCTAATTTGATTCATTTTGGTACTTTAACATTCAACATTTAGGACACACATACTTAGAATAAAATCAATAAAATACCTAGACTAAATTACTTTCGCAGTGTCATGAATGTTTCAATTTCAGTTAAAACATTCAGACTATCATCACCTAAGGAAGTGACTGCTGAAGATACAAAGTTAACAGTGATTTAAAGACTTTAAATAAATAAATGCTAACTACTCAATTTAGTTGCTAGTTTATATAAAGATTTTCAGTGGCTGGAAAGGGAAAAGGCTGTGGTTCCCAGTGTCAAGGTGGATTATAGTATGTTTGCTTGTGAGCTCAATCAGCAACCACAATTGGACAGTCAAAGCCCACTTATAAAACCCATTCAAACCTGTGTTATGGGACAACACTGTGTCAAAATAATTCAGGAAACACAATGATACTGATGAAAGATTACAATGGACAGATGTAAATGCCACAATAGCATGGCCCAGTAGTCTACAGACACAACGTGGCAGAGAAAGAGGTCACTGAGAAAGACAAAGCTACAGCATGTGGAGAAAGGGGAGGTAGTATGAGTAATATAACAAGACAAAAGGTCTGCTCTGATTGGCTGAAAGACAGTAATGGTTTCCTTCCAGAAATCCCCAAATATTTATTACCGTACCATTCTTTCCTCAGTAATATGTGTTTCTTGTTCAATATACATGCCCTTGTATGTCACAATACATTCTGTGTTTAAACACTTGCTAGCTTTTGGTGGTAGCTTGAAAAATCCATGAATAGAAGGTATTAACATCAGAACCACCGCGGTTATACTCATACTTAAATGCGCTGCTGGGAGTCATTATGATGGTTATATTTTGAACAACTTCAATATTAAAATGAAACGCAAACTACTGGATACAACTCAAAAGTTTTATTCAAGCACATCATATCAAACATCTTCACAGCCATAATGCTGTATTTAAATGAACAACCTCTAATGTATGGCTTCTGTAAAATGGATGTATTATCAAGCTGTTTATATATTTTTTTAAAATAAAAATATTCCATCTGTCCAGTGGAGTGCGAACCATTTTCATACAATAATTGACAGGTGTATCAAGAAATTACATTGACGAAAGACCATGAATTTAAGAAGCTGCATTTGATGTTCTGGTTTTATTATCATTACCAATTATTTAGAACACCACTAGGTTTTAAAGTGAGTAGTATGTTATGGTATTGAATGTTATGGTTATGAAGCAGCCATAAACATATGCTTGCTACAGTAAGTAGCACTTCGAAGTAGGCTGTTCAGAATGATCACAAATTTAGACATACGAATAACTCTGTAAGAAATGTGCTTACACACTTCTTACAATCTAGCCTAACATTCTATTTGCCTTTTTAATTGCCTCACCACATTGGCGAAATGCTTTTAATGATGACTCTACTATAACCCCTAGTATCTTATTCAAAGTCTTCATTCCCTATTTCCATCTCGTTCATTTTATACTTATAACCTGGATTCGTACTTGTTTCAGTTTGTTTGTCAGAATTCCAGTCTACTTCAAACATATCACATATTAACTTTTTCTAAAATGACCATGCCCTAGTGGGCCTATTGAAAAATACTGTAATATTTATGAATGGGTTTTGACATGTCAGCGGCAAGAATAACCAGGCAGAAATAAATACATAAATAAATAATAATAACAACAAAAAATCATCCCTCTGTGTGCAATGCCACTTTGCCCCCCCCCCATTAGTTTTTAGTGTTTTGTGTTAAAGTAAATATTTTTAACAAAATGTACCCGTGTCTAATTACATCCATATTTGTAATAGTTTGTAAAAATGAAATTCTGCCTCCTTTCTCGCATCCATGGCAAGACTCATAACTAATAAAACAGTTCATAATTCATTTTAGATATGGGTAGATTTATTATTATTATTATTATTATTATTATTATTATTATTATTATTATTATTATTATTATTATTATTATTATTATTCCATTATTATTTTATTTTACTGGGTAACACTTTAACGAACTTTAATGAACGGTATTAGAAACAATAGTGCTGTATATTTATATAATCGCTTAACACCAAAATTGCTATATTAAGAAACCTAAAAACGGCAGACTTGAGCAGCCCAAATGTTCGATATATTAACTAAACACTAGCTCATGAATTCAGCTTTGTATTAATGGATTAGTTTTACCTTAGCTGCAACAACTGATTTGGTTTTAACATAAATCCGTGATTATATGCACCTAACCAAAGCATGACTATTTTAAGTCAACAAAATGCTTGTTTATAACAAACAAATTTCATGTAAAATGTAGAGGCTAGCGAACACAAAACATTATTTTACAATGTATCTGTTAAGTCTACTAACTGCCCATATAACTTTTTGACTTGCTGAACAAAGACTTAATTGATAACTGTGTAAAAATGTGGTGCAACATGTTTGTTATCACTTTTCCACACAACACGAACCTTCTCTCCTGTGTATGTGGATGAGTGTGGGTGTCTAGACCCAATGAGAAACTATCGTCACCTATGGATGCTAAGGAATAAAACAACTATATATATATATATATATATATATATATATATATATATATATATATATATATAGTTATATACACACACGTCTACTGGCGCCAGAATTTAATGTTGCATGTGCTCTATAAGGTACCATAGCGTGAAGATGTAGCGCCAAATTTGCAACTCTGAGTGTTTTGCAAGTACGTAATGAACGGCAATCCGGTTGAGCGCAGGCCTCTTAAAGGGTGAGGA
This sequence comes from Polyodon spathula, assembly GCF_017654505.1. Classification (NCBI taxonomy): domain Eukaryota; kingdom Metazoa; phylum Chordata; class Actinopteri; order Acipenseriformes; family Polyodontidae; genus Polyodon; species Polyodon spathula. Next base: position 87,111,913 of record NC_054535.1, read on the forward strand.
CCCTAGATGGCTGCCTCGCTCTCCTTGCCTGGCTATGATTTGTGGATGCAATCTGCTATTTGCAACAGAATGCCATCTTGACAAATATATATGCAGGTACTGTACTTCTGGAATTTTGAACCATAGACCTCCATCATGCTCTACTGTGACTAAATTACCATATGTACATACTGTAGGCCTGCTCCTGCCTGTGCATTGAGGATCTTGGTGATAACTTGAAGAATTTTCTTTTTTTTTTGTACGTATGGAATTGTGTCCCTTTTGTGGGGAAAATGATCAAGGTGTGCGCATTCACACTCTAATTCTTGGAGAGATGCAACCTTTACTACTGTTTTGAATGCCCCTAAAAAGTTTAGTAATATGGTTGGTAAGGTCACTGCATGAAATGAATGCTAAGCTTTCCTCTCAATATTTGCACCGTGGCAATTTTATTAAATCCACCTTCCAAAGTTTACAAGAAAAGACATTGCATTACTCTTGCTGTGCCCTGTGTCGTTCATATAGAGCACTATATTTTCAAACATACTGCTGACTCTTTTGAAATTTTTAATCACACATTTAATCATGTGTTGCAATACATTTCTGAACATTTATTATTGAAAAGTGTTAGCCAGTATCACAGTCTATCCAGATCATGCACAATAAGGGTGGTTTTCTGTTCCCACGATATGCATTATTTCAATCAGAGCACCAGTACTTTTGCAGGAGGGAGCCTGAACTGGATAAAGTGCGATGTTTAGAAGAAACATTCTCTTTCACCTGATGGAAGTTCTTGATTAAAAGCTGAAAAAAGTGACCCCTAGTTGATTTTTTTTGTGAATAAAACCATAAAAACATTCTTCAATATGTTGAATAAAGAAATGCTGTGATGTGGACAGCAGGGGACACAGCAAACGTAATGTGTTTTTTGTAAACACTGCAGGGGATTCCATAACATCTTAATGTTAATAAAAACATTTATGTTAAAACTAAATAAATGAGCTGTATGAAGAGCATTAAAAAAGAGATGTAATATGGAAAGACTGAAATGATTTTTTTTTTCTCCAAGAGATGGTAATATTTAGTGGTGTTGATGATATGAAAAATATTACACATCATCAGACAGCATAGCTGTTCTAATACTTTTTGAATCAGATTCCCTATGACCTTCCAGAATAGCTTTATGTGCTCAGAGTGGGTAAAAACTAAGTAGAAATTTCCTCATTGTCCCATTTGCTTTAATAGCTCACTTCATAAGTTCAGATGCTTTGCTTGAAATGTCAGTGTACCTCCTGAAGGCAGGAATAGAAGCTTGTTTCAATTTCAAACTACATTAATTCTGAATGAACCCAAACCCGTCCTCACATTTATTAAAACTAGCTACCTCTAATGGAAAAAAAAAAAAAAAAAGCCTACACATTTTAATAGGGGAATTTTGAGTATTTTAGTTCACACAAATCCACAAACCAATAGATGCCTTGGAGACACTGTAAATTTATCAGTGCAAGGCAGTAAATAAGAGGGACAAATCTTATTTAGATCCACACAAAAATCTCCTTGGTGTGGTAAACGTTACAACAAAGTCTTCCGGTAATATCCTTTATAATTCATTGGGTGGATTAAATATCATGAAATGTAAAGCTGATTTGTTCATAGGGTGCAAAATATTTAAAAATGGAACTACTTTGTAATTTGTTGTTTCTGTGTAACGCTACCCAAAGATACGACAGTATCAAATCCTTTAACCACACTTATGCGTGAATAATAGAATCTCAGTCTGAAGATAAAATGCCCAGTTACCTTTTTTACGACTACAAAATGATTTTCCTTAAATTGTTACTTTTAACTAATTTCAAGAAGAAATGATTCTAGATGGAATCAGAAAAGTCTTGTCCTGGAGACGTTTAAAATTTAGTTCACTTCTGATGTATACATTTTATAGTGTGACAGGGCAGAGCTCTGCCTGTGAATAATGTTTTGGTGTTATGTGTTTTGGTGATGGTTGTCAGGGATGGGGTTAATGCCTATCCCTGCCAAATACATGTGAGAATATGACTGTACCCAAATTAGAAAATTGGTGCTAATTGGGAACAGCCACATGATATAAAAAAGGAGCGTGAAGCTCCATTAGGGAGAGGACTGCCAGGGAGCTGGTAACAAGGATGAATACTGTATGGGAAAAGAAGGTATATTTTGTGTGTGTGTGTGTGTGTGTGTGTGTGTGTGTGTGTGTGTGTGTGTGTGTGTGTGTGTGTGTGTCTGTCTGTGTCTGTGTCTGTGTGTGTGTGTGTGTGTGTGTGTAATGGTAAACAGCTTAGCTGTCCAGTGTAGTTAAGAGTGCTTTGGTTGGCAAAATGGCTTAGCTGTCCCAACTCTTTAGTTAAGGAAAGCTATATTTAGTCTAAGACTCCAAGTGGAGATAAGCTTTTGTTTTGGTTATTTAGTTTTTGTTTAATATAAGTGCTTAAGGTTTTAAAAGTGCTGTTCTGTTTCTGCTAATTGAAGGGGCAAATCAGCTGAGCAGAGAGAGAGGTTGTGTTACAACAGGTATGCTTTGAAAAGTTTGTCAGTAAGTAGAGTATACTTTGGCAATGGTGTTGTCCCAAATAATCAGGCTGCAGTCCATAGTTTAACTTTTGGAATACACTTCAGTTACTATGTACAGTACTTGCTGTATGCATTTTTTGCTACATTATGAAAAAATGTTAACTTGCCTGTTTTATGCACTGCATGTATGAATCCTTGACCCAGATCAGCTGCTCTTTGAATGTAAATGGCTTTTCAGCAATGGTCTCATTATCTGAACAAAAGACAAGTGAAAGATAGGGCTTCTGTAACAGTAATTTGGGAATAAAAAACAATGACAACCACATTCATTGTTCAAGATCATAATCAGTAATGATTCTGTGTAATTTGGTGTTGGAGTAATGAATAAACAAGTAAACCTCTTCTAAATCTTACCATTTAACAAAATGACAGCCAACTGAAGTGAGAAATCAGCCAGAGGAGTCTTTAGAGCAATTAAGAGTGAGTGGCTGATTTCTCAATTACGTGATTGCTTACAGATCATCAGAGCACGGTTTGTCTATCTTTATAAATTATGTTAGTGTATGGAGTTCCATCCTCACAATTCAAGAACTTTTATCTGTTTAGATAGGGTGGCACATCTCAAGCGTAGAAAGCACTAACAGAATATCTATGTGCACATTACATTACTATACTAAACACTGTCTGCCACTTAAGCCTTTTTCTAAAATATGTATTATCTGCATTCTTAGCAGTAACAGTGTTTTTGAGGGAGGTTGATTTTTCTGTGAGGGCTAACATAGGATTATTTTTGTATACAGCCATGGATTGCATTCTCTGAGGACACTCGTGATAACCTCTGCCTTGCAGAATCAATTTATTTTTTGCACTATAGTGGGGGTTGCAAGAGAAATGAGTGAGAATATCAAATGTTAAATCCAGTAGGGCTAATACTAGAACACACTCTCATTGATCACAAAAACAAAGCAGCCATATTCATCTCACGTAAAAGACAGATGGGGATGGCTTCCTCTGAATTAATCAGTTTTCTTCCACATTTTAATGTGTTCATCAGGACAGGCTAGTAAATGAGGTAGAAAAAATCTTCCACAGCAATAATGAGGGTAGTTTTGTTTAGATAATCAAAACTGAAAACAATTGTTGAAGTGAACTTCAGTAGCAATCTGACCCCACTTTCATAGTTTAATTCAAATGAACTTGGTCAATACAGTGAGTTGATTTATCCAGCTTGAATGCTTTATTTTTATAATTAGACATGGTGTCTTATTACCCCTGTACATTTGTCTGGGGCAGATTAGGAATGTTCTGCTACATTCACACACTGATTTTGGCTGGGTTTCACCTGTGACAAACAATCTTGAAACAAACATCACAATTACACAATGTGTTTGAATCATGAAAAAGCACTCCTGTTGAACTGGCCCCACTGTGCAGCAACTAAAGAAATAATTCTGCCTAAGGACAGGTCGCTGTGAGCTCACACAAAATGCTCCAATGGCATGAAGCCCCAATTCTTAAGTTGAGTCTTTTGTGACTTCTTAAAACTGTAAAAATACTGCAGTCAGGTATTTTATTTTGTTCATTAATGTCGAGATAGGATATACAGAATCTATGAAAGACCTAGGAGTTTTTCTAGACTCAGAAATGTCTTCATCTAGACAATGTGGGGAAGGTATAAAAAGGCCAACAAGTTGCTCAGATATATTGTGAAAAGTGTTGAATTTAAATCAAGGGAAGTAATGTTAAAACTGTACAATGCATTAGTAAGACTTCACCTTTGAATATTGTTCAGTTCTGGTCACCTCTGCTAGACTACTCCCAGTTGTACATGTTTTGTACAATGAATGTAATCAAAATACCCCTCTTACTGGTGTCTTTTCATGTTCGCAGTACCGTATCGCCCCAACCGAGCCTGCTGCGTTCGTCTCGGTAAGTAGTCCACCACCACCACACCATACTATGCCACTATCTCTCTCCTTCCTCCTCCCAGGTGGCAGTCCTGTTCCACCGGCCCACAAATCTCTGAGGGCAGCACAAAGAGGGAACACACAAAACAACAAGGAGCCACACACAAAAAGAAAATATCGGGGCTACCACAACATAGCCCGCTGTGCGGCCTCCAAATGGTTACAAGTGTGTAAACTAATAAATAAAAATTCTCTTTCAATTCGAAAATAACCATCAACTAATGGGTATCACCGTCAGGTGATAGGATTATGCTGAGCTTAATATAAAAGCTGACTTTACGCCTCCGTAGATCTGACATCAGCACCCCGCCCCTCGGGTGCTGAATGACTATGCAGAGCGTAAGCAGCCCAGCCTCTTTTGCTTTCAGCTGCTGATCAGGATTGAGCGTAATCTATTTGTTGTTCTACAACACTTTGATTATTAAAAAATAAAATTCAGTGTTTGTACCCTCCGTTGCCTTAATTGTGCATGGGAAGCTGGCGGCTGCCCCTTCCCCGGGTTTATCTCACTGAAAATCTAGTTACGTTCGCTGAGCGCGGACCACAATTCACTGGGCTAAGTTGAATTTTGCGCCCGCCTTTAGCTCTCATATTTGGCGTGCCGGCCGCGCACTGCCCCTTAAGCACTCGGCTGAGTTGCTTATTCGAGCGTTCTCGCTCTTTTCAGCTTGCTGAATCTGAGTGTCTCCCTTACTATTATTATTTATAACTTTGAGAGCTTATTGTTATTAGCTGTATATTTTATTACTTGTACTAACATTTGTTTTTCTTTCTTTCAGAGAGAAACACGAGGTGTGTGTTGGCCGTGGGTCAGACGGAACACTACAGCAGTGGTCTTTTTAGATCAGAGCCTGCTAAACACTCAGCAGCTGTCTTTATTAGACCATAGCCTGCTCCAGACATTAGCTGCACACAGAGTTTTTTCTCCTTGTGTTGTCTTAGATCTCCTAATCTAAATTTTAATTGGGTTTTCTGAAGGATTATTCCCCAAATGTGTCTCACCACATCCTCGCAGCGACACGCACACCCATGCTCCGTGAACACCTGTGCCCCATGCACGTGCACATAAGGCACATCTGTGCCGTGCACCCCATGCATATAAGGCACATCCATGCTGCGCATGCCCGTGCACATCCGTGCCCGTGCACCCCGGGCATACAGCATACATCTGTGCACCCTGTGCTCCATGCAACCCATGCACACCTGTGCCAGTGCACCTCCATGTAGCCGCGCACTTCCGTGCCCGTGCACAACCCCATCCGTGCCCGTGCACATCCATGCTGGTACATCTATCCATGCACCTGTGGCTTGTGCGCTCATCCGAGCACCCCGTGCACTCATAGGTGCACATCTGTTCTGTGCCCTTGCACTTATCGTGCACTCCGTGCGCATACCCGCTTCTATGCCCTGTGCACATTTGTACCCGCCGTGCAACCCGGGCAAGTGATGTGCGCTATGTCGGGTTTCCATGAATGTGGCTCTTGTAGCCTGAAAAATGCACCCAGGAGGACCCGCATGAATTCTTGCCGGCTTGTACAGGCACCAGGCAAGGACCTACAATGTCCTAACAGACAGTGTCGGACAACAGAGATGCACCTCCAGAAGGCGTATGCCGCTTGCTCCCAAGCTGCCCGGCTTTCCAATGTGTCGAGCATGCTCTCTGTCTATCAGGCCATCCTTATTAAGGAGCTCCCTGATATGGTTACTGCGGCTCACAGACAAGAGCTGAACCAGGTCTCTGAGGCAGTCACCAGACTGGCCCAACTCACGGCCAGAGCGGAGGGCTGATGCCTTGTGGCGCTGGTGGTCACCAGCCGGCAACTCTGGCTTTCCCAGTCTAGAGTTCAGGAGCAGGAGGTCCTCTCTCCTGGACGCCCCTATCACTCCTGGCCATACTTTTGGCCCCACAGTGGAGGAGATTCTTCAGAGGACTCTGAAGACCAGGGAGGCATCAAGACAGTATGCCCAGCTGCTTCTACAGAAACCTGCCTTGCCTGCTAGGGCTTCCCCCCATGTGAGGCAGCGCGGTCGGCCTGCAAAGAGGGGCAACTGGTGCCCTAGGTGGGGCAGCAATCACCAGTGACCCAGGGGTCCCGCGACTGCGCCCCCCATGCGGCACTGCCCTCTTTGGTTCTCGATGAGAGACCTCAACAGTCCCTTAGGAGTCGACACCCTGGCCCACGAGTGTCCCGCTTGTCTCCTATATGCCTTCCCACCAATACCACTGCTCCCCATCTTCCTACAGAAGTTCAGGGTAGAGAAAGCTACAGTGATTCTGGTAGCTCCTCGGTGGCCCTGAAGGACCTGGTTTTCGACCCTGGTGCAACTCCTGCATGACCAGCCGAGGCAGATCCCTGCGGGCGGATCTCCTCTCTCAGGCCCAGGGCGATCTGTGGCACCCAAACCCCCAGCTGATGCAGCTATGGGTCTGGCCCCTGAACAGGAATGCCTGTCAGCTCTAGGGCTGTCATCGGCAGTTATTGACTCTATTCAGTGCGGGAGAGCTCCCTCTACCAAGTCGCAATACGCATATAAGTGGCAGTTATTTCAGGACTGGTGTCTGGCCCAGGGCCAGGACCCAGTTATCTGCCCCATGGCAGTTATCTTGCAGTTTCTCCAGAGACTATTAGATAATAGTAGGTCCCCTTCCACATTGAAAATGTTCCTGGCAGCCATATCTGCTTGTCACATGTGCATAGATGGGTTATCATCTGGAAACCATTTCCTGGCGTCCCAATTTCTTAAGGGTGCCAGGAGGCTGTGTCCTCCCAAGACATCTAGCCTCCCCTCGTGGCACCTTGATGTTCTGGAAGCCCTTACAAACGCCCCATTTGAGCCATTCCACACTGTGGATCTGAAGCTCGTGTCCTTAAAGACTGTGTTTTTGCTGGCTATTGCTTCAGCAAAACGGGTGAGTGAGCTGCATGCACTTTCAGTGCACCCTTCTTGCACTCGCTTCACTGGAGACGGGTCTAGAGTCTCCATGTGACCAAACTCGGCATTTTTGACAAAAGTAATATCCCCGTTCCACATGAACCAATCTGTGGAGTGGATGGCATTCCGTTCCTTCTCTTCTCTGGAGGACCACCGGTTGCACATGCTCTGCCCGGTGTGGGCATTGAGGTACTATATTGACCATACAAGGGATTTCAGACACACTGAACAGTTGTTTGTGTGCTATGGTTCTAGGACGCTGGGTTAGGCATTGTCTAAACGGCGCCTGTCCCATTGGATAGTGGACACCATTGCTCTGACTTATGAATCTGCTGGCCTTTCCCCTCCAGGGCAAGTGAAGGGCTATTCTACCAGGGGTATGGCGACGATCTGGGCTGTTTCGAGGTGTTCCAGTGTCTGAAATATGTGCTGCGGCTAGCTGGGCTACGCCGCACACTTTCATGAGGTTCTACAGACTGAATGTACTGGATTCCTCTGCTCCACTCTTTGGAGCTTCGGTCTTGGACTCTATTACACCAGTGGTAGAGACCATTTAGTGTTAGTCTGGATTAGACTGCTGTACTCTTTGAGTACGCTCTCCAGCGTTACCCATGTGGTAAGAGTATCCCGGTACGATATCGTACTGTTAAAGACCCTCTGTTCATAGAACAGTGTTAGGACATATGTCTTTTGAACCACATGCTGAGGCACTGTTCCATGTATATTTTTTACATGTAGACCGATCCTGTCCTGCTGCCGCATGGTCTCCCTCGCGACTGCTTTGGTACACAGTACCCATTAGTTGATGGCTATTTTCTCTTTCAGAGAACCAGGGTTGCATCTGCACAAAAAAAGAAACCAAAAACAAATAAACAATTGTGGCAAAAGATAAACAAAACACAGTCCCAATCCAACCATAAAAAAGTCCTGAAACAAATGGCTGTATTACCTGTGCTCTGAAGTCACAATATCCAAATGTAACAGGGTGATGTGTTACATGTGTGGGTAGTCACTGGAAAATACTAACATAGAGGTTCTGGCTCTGGAATGACTGAATACAATTTGGCATATTCTGATTTTTACTGTGTCCTTTTTTAAGTTTCAAAGAGAAGAAAAACACAACATGTTGTACAAGATGGTAATCTTTGACAGACTGCTGTGTTGCTTAAACTGTATGGGAACTTTATCTATACTGTTCATACCCTGCTGCTTTCTCTGATCATTTGTTGGCAGATATTATTTGCTGTTGTAAAAACTAATGACCAATAAGCAACCCAACATGTGGTCTAGGCCTGGGGTTTGAAGCAGGCACTCCAAGTCAAAGTAATCTCTTTGTTCTCTGGGCTGTTGTCGTTAATGTCCTCACTGGAGAACGGCCCCAATAGATTTGTTTCTACTAAATCATATTACAGAAATAATAAACCTTACTGAACAATTAACCTTTTAACGGGAGTCATCAACTAAAATGTAAAGGTGTTGTTTGTAAAGCATGATTCAAACCTGCTCATGGATGCTAGGAAAATAAAAAGTGCTATAGAGCAAAAAACCTTCATATAGCACCATGGGGAAACTGAGGGTATAGTTTACATTAGGAGCTTGGTCACATCAATTAGAATGTAGGTGGTTCATTGTTGGTATTGCTGCAGGAAGTTGGCATGGCAGAAGCTCTATTAACAACTTGAGAGCATTTTCTTGGAAGAAAACCAACTCCATGAACCAAGTCAGCATCTACAAAAACCATGGTTTGCATTGTCAGATTTGAGAATTGCATGCTTTCCAGGAGAAAATAAAAATCTTTACTAACGTTTTTTTGATTTTTAATTTAGAATATGTTCACAGTAGGAATGATCATGTCATATTTGAAGTAAATAGACCTAAGAAAGTATCCAGATGTCTGCCAATGCAGCATTGATCGTGTTTGTATTTTCTCTCTTTTTTTTTTTTTTAGGCATTTAACAAACATGAAAATGTACCCTTAAACCAAAGCAGAGCTTGTACAATGTGGCGGCTTTTCCTTTGTTGGGCAGATGGAAGGTGCGTACTAAATATAAAACGTTAAAAAAAAAAAGTTTTTCACAGGTCTACGAGTAAACATCAGTTTTCATTTTCTGTCCCAGATTATCATTATCAAATGTTCGATAACATTATGGAAACTGGGTCCCTCTTGAAAACAAGCTGGCTGTATCAACTTATTGAGATCTGCCTGATGAGTGTACATTTATTTTTTATTTTTTAAATAAATGTCTATTTTACCAATACCCAAGTTAATGAGTTGTACATTATTTATCAAGCATACAGTAACCATATAAAATAGTACATTAGTTTACCTACCAGGTCTTTTTTTGTTTTTGTTTATCACACAACATAACTGTTTCAGACTTCAGTTTGCCACTCCAACAGTTAACTTGTGTAAAAATGTCAGAAGGAAAACGGATGTCTGTTTGTGCATAGTGCAATATGGACTCCATGAAAACGGGCTGTGTGGCTCGTGTTTTTTTTTTTTTTTTTTTTTTGGTGGGAGTGTATCTGTCAGCAGAGACCAACATTTTGTATGCAGGTTTATTATATATATTCAGCCAAAGGTTACAGCTTTCATCACAGGGCTAACGTGAATTACAACCTGTCAGTACCTTTCATTAGTTTCAGGTGCAGGCAGAAATGCCTCTAACACAAGCTACTGGTAAAGTTGGTTCTTAATGGTGCTACCTGCTCCCTTCTTAAATATAAGTGACCATTACATGATGTTCATTATATTGGACACTAAGGGCCTCATGCACTAAACAGCGGTAACCAGTTTACGATGCAGTAAGTCAAATATAGGCTAGATAGGATGTATTTAGTTGGTTTTGTGGATTAAAAGGGCGATATTTTAACATACGGTGTTGTAATACAGTACATAATGATATGATTCTGAAAATGCAACTTACCAAAAGATGACAGCAAATGCACTGTATTACATTATAATTTCCATTATTCCAATTCCAAACGTGTTGCTTTCTCAATGCAAGATGCATTGTAGGAATAGACAGTGCTGTATAAAATCCCATGATGTACTGTATTTTTTCCATTGTGACGTTGAACTGCCAAAATGGGCAAGAGACAGTCGTGCTCTTTTAACACATCAATTACACTGAATTATTTCAGCCCTGAAAACCATTAGCATTTTTGTCATGGAAAAGACAACAGTGAGTACTGCACAAATTGTGACTAGCCTGTGCAGCACGTCGAAATCACTGGATAAGCAGCTGGAAGGTTAAAGTTTCTTAAAAGAAAAAAAAAAGAAAAAAAACGCACACTTGCAATCCCTTTAAAAGAAACACATTTATATTTGGCCAATGTTTTGATACTGGAGTACCTTAAAAATAAACCAGAGGAGGATAAAGAACAAACACATTTGTTTTTAGTTAATTATTTTCTGTTTCTCCACTTTGACTGTCTCAAAGCAAGACATTCCTATTGTTAGTAGAATTCTACATCCCCACATGATTCCATGCCTGTGCCAATGCAGTTTTTCAAAGCTGGACATGGATGCACGATATTCCTGTGCCCGAGTCCCACTGTGTTCTCAAGCACTGCCATTGAGTTCTGCTGCAGTTTGCAACAAATATTGAAAACAAGACCAAACTAATTTTGTAGCAAAATAAAGCAGCACATTTAACATCACTGATTTTCTATAATATGCTCAACCTCCTGCGTTGCTCAATACACGAAACCCTTGCTTAAAAGTAATCTTCTAAAACTATATATATATTTTTAAAACATATTTTAATTCTATATAATGTATAGCAATCTTGATCTACACAGGCATCAAATCTAAAAGAATAAAGAATTCTATGAGGATACAGAAATTTGCGTACGCCGGGCCGCCTCCCCTCATCCTACGGAGACCCACTGAAGATGTAGCTGGTGCCGGCTGCTGCCTCCTTGGTTGCTGTCATTCTGACAAAGTGAGAACAGTGGCACTGGAACCATTTTTAAAGTGGGGGTGCTGAAAGCCATTGAATGAAACTGTAACTGCTGTACATGATGGAAGCCATGCAAAGCCAGGGGGTGCTGCTGCACCTCCAGCACCCCTATTTCTAGCACCCTTCAATGAGAGCCGGACTACCTGTCTTTTGGAGTGCCCATATACTAAAATACAGGGTGTGTAACGCGTGCAGCTTTTCGCATGCTATGATGACTGACAAATGAATCATTTAGCTCACCTTATTCATTCATACATACTAAGAAAGGCAATACAATTTAAAGGCCAGCTTTCAAATTTCAAGGCAACCGTCCTGTTCAGTTCTTACAGACTGACTGTATTGTTGGATACTTTTTAAATGTTCTTTAAACATGATCTTTCATACAATCATGCATCTTAGTTAGAATCTCAATCATAGCTCCATGTTCCTAAATCTTAAGCTCTTGCTTAAGTGCAAAGATTGATTATATTTCAATCTTCTTCAGCATCATAAGCCATGCAGTCTTCTCGGTTTTACATTTGGCATTGAGTCAGTAGATAAGGTAAACCACTTAATCTGAGGAATCATTAAAATATCACAGACCTAACTGGGGTAATCCAATAAAATACCTTCATTTACGTTCAGCCAGGGAGAGGATTTCATTTGGCAAATAACATTAGACTGCTGCATATTTGTGCACAGTTACATGAACAAGGGAGCTTTCCTTAATTTAAGTAAAGCGTTTTACTCTATACGAAATAACAGTATGTGATTTATTTAACATTGAACTCTTACCTTACATAGTTCAAGATCATGCTGGAAAACTGAACAGTGACAGATAATTAATATTGCCTCCTAAAATGTATAATCCTACTTTTTCACTAACCTCGTTTTACAGGACAGCATTTGGATTGTATGTAGTAAAGGTAATACAGTAAGTGTGTCTATAAATCATCACACAGGAAGATTTCAGTCGGGATACTATAGAGTAAAAGATTACAATACAAACCTACAGCCTGTCCTGTGTTATTACTAACATAAACTACTAAAATGGACTATCAGTGAATTTTCAGCTAAAGATGGCACAAAACTTAACAAGCCTTTAGCATACATTTATATCTGTAAGGTATCATATACAGTTATATCCATGAAGATAATTAAATAATAAAAAAAAATAAGCGTGGGGCCAAATATGCACTGAGCCAGATCTAACAAATATACCTCACTGCACAAATGTAACACTATTGACATTCACTATAACCTCTTCTACCACCACAACTATAACAACTGCCTAATTCATGAGAGAAATAGATAATATTGCATGCTACTAAAATTACTGTACCATAAACAGCATTTTCCTTAATGAGCACTTTATAATAAAAATGACAAGAAATGGGTATGTGTCTAGTTGTTTTAATAATTAAGACATGTATAGACTTTATGTGAATATATGGATTCTGTGGATATTCTGTTATCCTTATAAAATGACAAATGGTTTCAGCAAATATGTTATTAATGAAAAGGGGTAGCCATGCTGCAATTAGATAAACAGAGAAAATATAGCAATTAATATAGTTTTGTATTAAATGTAAATAAACAAGAAACATCCATATCTTTATTACAACTTATTAGTTTATAATTATAAGTTATAGATTATAATTACAACCAAGGCATTTTACTACAGTCACTAGGTATTACTGTATCCTGACAACATAATACAATATGTCTCCAGCAACACTGAGCTAATTGGGGGGAAAAAATAAATATTATTTTGTTATTTGTTGTATTGATTACCAATTTACAGTACAATCGTAAATCTCGAAAAACTACTCACTTCTAAATCTTTTGTAGTCATTTTTGTATTACTTTAGTATAAATACATGTTAATTTGGATTCATATGTTGTTTTTTTCTGACTTTATGTGAACGAAAAGACACACATTTGCCAATTTTCCCATTGGAAATAGTGATATTTTGAAATATCACTGTCCTGGTCACAAAAGCAAAGTTTTTGGGGAATAATAGCCATTTTCTATACTTCTGAGGCATAAGCAATTAGGAAATAACACCTGCTACCCAGGAACAAAAATTGTGTTACATAGTGTAATCATTGCACAGTCACCTGACAACACTGCCTAACTCTGTGGTATTGGGAACCAGGGACAACCATGTAAACTGTAGGGTCTGTTGCATTTACCAACCAGGCTCCTGCATTCTGTCACATGCCTAGCAACAGGCATTTCTATGTACTGTATCATGGGGGTTTCCCCAATTCCGACTAGCATGTGATGTAAATGATGACTATGATACCTCGCCTTGTTTTTAGAAACTCAAGCATAAATCAATTACAAAAATCAGTTAGAAAGTGGATTTAGGAAATTGTTTTACAATAAAATATTTTTGTGCCTTAATTTTCAACACAGTCCTGCATTGTAAACAATATCTTTATTTAAATGTACCTGAAGAAGATAATTTTGAGATCTTTTGGTTTAACAATTACCTTGATTAACAGGGCAGAAATACCTGTTTTCATGAAACAAGAAAATATGTTTTTTGTGAAAATGTGTGTTATACCGCTTTAGCACTGTATCTATATGTTTTGTAGACAGAAAGGGAGGCTGTCAGATATCCTATCAGGGAAATATTGAATGTGGGAGATGCTTTGCATACAAAGCAGACAATGTTAATCAGATAATTGACTACACGCAGTGTCTTTTTGAAGAGACACATGATTACTCAGCAGACTTGCAATATTTATGATAAACAATCTGTTCCTATTCATAATAGAATAGATTAAAAAAACATATTGGACAGGATGTTTGGTCTGCACTGTTGAAAGCACAAATGCGTAGTTGTACAAGCATTGCTTATTAGTGGAGTATGCGTAATAGAATGATGTAAGTTCTTTAAATTATACTATTGATGGTGAAAAAGTGATCAATTTAACATGAAAGTGGAGCTTTTCAAATGACTCCCTACAGTAATCTTTGAGCTGACAAGGCTTATTCCTTCAGTATGACACTCATTGGCTGACTTTGATACTGGCATTCTTGCTTTCTAATATTGAACCAGCATAAAACATTTGACAGTACTGGAGACCTATTAGCAAACTGACAGACTAACCTGAAAGAAAATTAATTGGAAGTTACACTACATTAAGTATATGTCGACTACTTGAATGGGCAAAAAATAAGCCTTCATTAGCCCTCAAGCCCTGGTGATTTTGAATGGTGTGTTTAATGAAACATAAAACCACCAACGATTCCTGAAAAAAAAAGAATGACAAGACTTTTGGCAGCAGCTCAAATTTGTCTTGTGTTAAAGGTTAACTGTGCTAAACATCACACTTCTAAGGATTCAATAAAACCTACCACTGCTATCTCACTAATGTTAGCAGTCACAGAAGCTTCTTAATTTTCTTAGAAGGGAAATGTCTGTGATGAATTTAGGGCGGACTGATTTGGCGACGTTTGATTTAAGGTCAGATTCACCTCTGTCCCAGTGTAGTTTTTGCTTTATACTGGATCCCATTGGAGTGCTTGAAACTAAGCTGCTGTTTCGGTAAAGTCCACGAAAACACCAGGCAACTTTTTTAATCAACTTGTCTTAGGTGGTTTGTAAGCAATGTTTACCTAGTTCAAGCTACAAAATCTGAACAATACAGACTTTAGATACAAGTAAAAATTACTTGAAAAGAACCCCTACAACATGTTGCTTTAAGAGTTACTTGGTGTTTTCTGGCCAAGATTCTAAAGCCCATGGGAAACTTTTCTGGCAACTGCAGAAGCAACTAGTGACATTTCTAAGCTATTTTCAGCTTTACTCAATTTTAAATTGTTTTTATATTGTTACTGTGCCCCTTCACATGGCGAATATTGCTGGAAAATTACTCGTACAAGTAGCAATAACAGTTGCCTGAAAGTTGACTCAGGTTAAGTTTAATAGGCCTCTGTAGTATCTATAGTAGAAATAGAACTGTACCTACCAGTATCATGTTCTTCTATAATAAATTACACTTATAACCACTTTTCTTATCCTCAGATTTACCATGGAGGTGATCAATGATAGTATAGTTGTGTCCCACACATATGGTACATGCACTCTGTGACAATGGGAAATACCAGCTGTAATGTTTGTAGACATTCCCCTGAAGAGGCCTGGCACTTGTGAAATGGTGGGAGGCTCAGATTGCCAGGATAGAGATTGCTGGTTTTAGTCCCAGTCATGACCAATATACCTAAATCATTACAATGTGGAAAATAATCTACCATAGATGTTAGGAATTTAGAAAAATGCATTCATTTTCTGTACTTTTTGGGCAACAAAAGTTGATTTTCTGCTGCCAAATAAAATATTTGACGTACAAAGCATAAGGAACACTACAATTAAAAATATTGGTATTTCTGTTTTTGTTTTTGTTTTTTTGTTTTTTTTAGATTACATTTTTATTTACAGTGAAATTATTTAGACTGCTACCTCGTGAATGGCAGCAATGCATTTTTGCTTGTCATTTTGCTTTGTTGGAAAAACTTCAAAAATAATATTTACCTGGTAAGTTATGGGAAGCCATAGGGGAGAAACTATAAGCCGAAGCCGGATGTGACAAAGAGGATATGTCCGATAAAAAGAAAGCATTACTTGTACCTTAAATGCTAGACAAATGTTACATTATTTCTAGTATTTTAGCATGCATTTACTAGGACAATGCAATATTAGAAATGGTTGCCAAGACGATATGTACTAATCCCTTATGGAACAACATTTAAGATATGGTAGAAAAGTATGATCCTTATACTTTTCATATATAGAAATTGGCCCCTTTTTTATAAATTTTAAATATATGGGATATATTTTAGTCTGTAATCCATATATTTATTTTATATGGATAACAGACTAAGGAAAATATATGGTGCACCATATATTTTCAACATATAAAATAAATATTTTGATTTAGATATAGAAAGTATAAGGATCATATTTTTCTACCATATATTAAAATATATATGTGTTTTTTTTTTTTCCATAAGGGATTGTGTATGGCGCATATTGTGCTATATTTCAGAACAGGAATCAACCACAATACCAAAATATGTTTTTCAAAAAGATCGTGTAGCTATTTTTTGGTCCTTCTTCTTATATGAAATAAAGTAATTCACTTTACTGGCTTGATTTGCATTTCGCGTCTCAATATTTGAACATGTTTACAAACCTATATGGTAACAGTATACTGGAAGGCAGACAGTATGGTTTTAGGAAAAGGTTAGTGTCTAACTAACCTGCTTGATTTTTTGGAGGATGCAACATTGACAATGGATAATTGCAAAGCATACGACAAGGTTTATTTAGATTTCCAGAATGCTTTTGACAAAGTCCCGCATAAACTATTAATTCTCAAACTGAACGCAGTAGGGATTCAAGGAAATGTATGCACATGGATTAGGGAGTGGTTAACATGTAGAAAACAGAAAGTACTGATTAGAGGAGAAACGTCCTATAGAAGCGAGGTAACCAGTGGAGTACCACAGGGATCAGTAATAGGTCCTCTGCTCTTCCAAATCTACATTATTAGGAACCAACACTGGAACCAGCTCCCCCAGTAATGTTGTTGACACCTTTTGACAAAGCTGACACCCTGGGATCCTTCAAGAATCTCCTTGATGAGTTTCTGGGGATCAATAAAATACTAACAACCAAATGAGCAAGATGGGCCAAATGGCCTCCTCTCGTTTGTAACCTTTCTTATGTTCATATGTTCTTATGTTACTAATGCACAAGAGAGTGTGCTGCTAGTTTCTATAAAAGCTTTACTTCCCACACAGACATCATAATGGTGATCATTAGATGCAGAAATGTGATTAATTAGCTGACTGCATGCCCATTTGTCAGAATGTAATGTATTTTTGTTGCAGATAAAATGTTTTTTTCATAGGTTTTGGAGGGAAGAAAGTATAATGGGAAGGAAGAGGACAAATCGCTATTTTTTTGATGCAGCCATAATCTGGAAAATGTTGCAATGGGTAATGATGTTGGTGTGCTATTAGACAGACACTGAATCTCTCTGGCTCTGTTGTTCTTGCACTTTGTTTTTCAATGGGGTGGGACTGTGCACTGGTGTGGTCACATTGCATGTAATTAGCTACTGGGGAGTTCAGATCTTGATGTGCCCCCTCCTTGTTGTCTATCCACTAGACAACAACAATAAAGTATAACAAATGACCTAGTATATACATATATTTTTGTAAAATAATATATATATATATATATATATATATATATATATATATATATATATATATATATATATATATATATATATATATATAGTGTATGCAGAGAGCAGAGAGCTGATAATAAAATGTATTGCTCTGTCCTTGTAATCATCAGGTTAATGGGCTGGAATAAAGGGCTTATTAAGCAGCAGTCTCATGGTGGTCTTTATAATGGTGCTTTGCTATATAGATAATGGGCTCTATGGAATACATAAATTGGAATTTTAAGATGACAGTTCTAAAGATTATATTTGAAAAAGCTTGTGAAGTTTGTGGGCCCTAAGTATAGTCATTTATCCACATTACAACTAAATACATAACGTATGAATTCCAATGGATTAGTTGTTATTCCAGTTGATAGTTCATATAAATGAATGATGAATCTGTGGCCATTTTGTGCAAAACAACAACCCAACAGTCAATGCTGACTCATTCAAATACAGTCCTATTGAAACCAGAAAGGTGTATAACCCCCAGAAAGTACCAGAAAGTTTTTTTTTTTTTTTTTTTTTACCAGAATTTCCATTACATTTTTTCAAACAACATGTATTTGAAGACATGTATCTGCAGCAAACATATACTGAATTAATGACAGTGTAATTGTATATAATGTATATAACTAATACGTTTCTGTAATGATTTTCATCAGAGGTATTTACCTCAATCACATGTTCATATTGGGGTCCCATTTTTCAGTACTATGAGCCACTTCGGAGGAGTCATTTCAGAGGAGCAAGGGCTGCGTGGAGGAAGAACCTCGGGAACTGATAATAGGAGAGAAGTGCTTTGTGACTTAGAAATGAGTACGGGGATTCTTCTTGGCTCGCGGAGGTGAGACCGGACCGATCAGCCTCCAAGGCTAGGAAGCAACCAATACTTCCCTCAAGGGGAACCTAGAGGTGTGAAAATGGGAAAACAAAAGAGGTTGGGAAGTGAGATGGTGGAAAATGAAGACTGCAAGACAGAGAGCAAGGCATGACTTGGGGTTTAAAGAGGGGTTTGGCAGATAGTATTGGCAGGACGGAATGTCTTTGTGGGGGGGTGCGGGGTGGGGTGGAGTAGCACTCATTCCTGCCCCCCAAACCACACACAAAAGGTTACAATAAAAAATAACTTCAATGGATACCTTTAGTGCACAAAAATGCTAGTTTTAAGTGGTAAAAGTATTTGGTAGCAGCAGCATGTTAAATAGATGTGCCATCTATTTTTTTTCTCTCGTGTCATTTACGGTAATATTTATAGAAAACCAAAAACAAAATATGTAATACGTGCTGTAATGTTTTCATTGCCTACTGTACGTTCTTCATCTCTAAGCCATAGCTGATAAGCAGTGTTCCTATTATTTACTGGCTGTGATGCTGCCAAGGCTTGCTCTTGGCTGAGTTGCTCTTTCACACTGCTGACCTGGGCCTCACATGCAAGTCTAGAACGAACAGCAGCAGAGGAACAGCAGAGGCCCAGATGTTACCCTGCATTCTTGACTGCAGGGAACAGCACTGTCGGCGCAGGAAGTAGCTGGTGCAAAGGTAGCCTGCCACCAGGTGCTGTTGAGTCAAGCCTGTGGAAAATACATACTGTACAAGTAAAATAAGTCATTTCTCCCTTTTTATACTGAAATTGTTATCAAGTTATATATTGTCACGTTTAACTAAAAGCTTCTTCTGCATAAAGCATTCTGAAAACGCTCCCAGCAAAATATAATTGGAATAAAGCCTGGATAAATTCCCTCAGACTTGTTTACATACATTTCTTAGTAAATCAGAAACAGCAAGTATAAACTATATGCTGGCCGGTTTTACTGTGCTTAATTCAAGTCTGTTAATAGCTTTTCCAGGTACTGTATTTGCTTTACATCTTTTTCAGAATTAGGGACCAAAGAATTCATCTTGTTTAAAACTATAACATATATTTTAGGGATTGACATTTCTGAGCCAGACAACCATGTTTATACTGTATGTATACTGTCTGTGGACTGGTGCATTTATTATAAACATAAATTCATTAAAATCCAGTTGCAACTATTATTTTAGTAAATATCACATGAGTGACTGTCATTTACAGTTAAACAGAACACACAAAGTAAAATATTTTTTGGGTAATTAATTAGCATACTATCTACCTTATTAATTAATAATTATTTTGATGCTATTTATATGTATTACAGACTGTAGTGTATAGAGCAAAAATACACTTTATGAAATTATAATTCTGGCATAATGCCCTGTCATTTTTCTAACTGGAATAATGCATATTTTAAAGAGCATTATTTTATTGTAAATTGTAAAATGAGCTCTTCAACAGATGAATGCGTCTTTAATGGATTTTGTAACAATTCTTCATTCCTATTAGAATTATGATTTATTGAATTACCTTAATAAAGATGAATTCATAATCTTCCCTAATCACAGTGATATTTCAGCATTTACCAGAAGAATATCATTTAAAAAAAAATGTGTGAACAAATGTGCAGGGAGGTTTATAAGCTTAATTCTCGTCCTACCTCATCTGCTTGATAAATATGACTTTAAGAAACTCATATTTCAAGTGATTTCTCATATTCCACACTACCCCAGGAAATAAAGACAAGTGTTAAGAGATCCATGTCATTTGGTCATAACATTTACATATATCTATTCTTGTTACCATACGTAATGCACTGTAAGTTAATGCGTCGTTTGAAGGGCGTCTCTTATTGTATAAGAGATGTCGTGCAGTTTGGGCTAGAGGATCGCGAAGCAAAGCTGAACAGTTCTGGCTGCACAAACTCCACGAAATGATGTCTCTTTAACAAAAATCTGTCATAACCATGACTACGGGGCATGTCTCCACGTAATTGGTTTAGGTTGGGGTGGGTGACACACACACACACATATATATATATATAAATGAGATGCGTCAGAGTTGTTTTTGGAGATTATATTTTTTTAATAATACAGTACATGTAGTCACAAGTTTGAATTACTGAACATATTGTGTTATAACTATTTATCATTACACATTTTTTTAAAACATTTCCTGAAGTTAATGTTTAAATACTGTGAGATGATTCGACGCTATAAATGGTGTTCTGGCTTTTTTTTTTTTTTTTTTTTTTTTTTTTTTTTTGCGTGTGAGATACACAGTAGCTTGCCGATTAAGGATTTGATTTCGGCTGTTAATTTAATTACTCTTTTTTTTTTTTTTTTTTTTTTGCAGGTGTGTGCAGTTTTATTTCTTAATCAATGACCTTTGTGAAATATATGTTAGAGAACACACCGTGACTCCCCCCCGCCTCCCCCCCAAAAAACCAAAAACCCCAAAAAACAAATAAATAAATAAATAAATAAGCCACGAGAAGCTGAATGTTTAGCTTGTACATTTAGGTGTTTGTTTGCCTGACGGAATTCAATTTCTTTAGGGATATCAGTATTTTTATTCCAGGGGTGTTGTTGAAGGTAACAGTTAATCCCACTTCTAATGTTTATAAAGCTGCCCCGCTTGTACAGACTGCCGTCACTTTGTCGCAGGTAGAGACAGAAGTGGGGCAGTAGTTTCGCTAGTTCTGCATTGGGTAGAACTTCAAAGTCTATCGATTTGCCTTTCTCAAAAAATAAATCTTTTAAAATTTTAACAGCCCACGTTTGTTGATATTTTGTGGGGTTTTTTTTTGTTGTTGTTGTCACTTCCCCTAGTAAGCTAATGTCCTCAGGTTGTAGTTTTGGAAAACAATTATTACGTTGTTCTGTAGATGGTTCGGATTTGATTAGTTGCTTTTCTATTTCTACAATTTCTGTCATGTTTTCTTCAGAAAAGCTACTGTCCAGTTTATCCAAATTAAAAAAAAGTTAATAACAGGATTTTCCATTTTGCTATGTTTTTTTTATATTTTTTTATTTAGAGCATTTTATTTTTAAAATACCGATAATTCTATGCACGGGATAACATTTATACACAAGGTGAGGTATGTTTGGAAATGCTGCTCTGCAATTGGATGATTTCTCATTTATAATGGACAGCATTCACCTAGTTGCTGGAAGCTTTAAAGTGAGTATCCTGGATTTAGCAGGGTGTCTCGTTTTTCTATTTACATGACTGATTGCAAAACAATTTATGAAGCTAGTAGCCTTCGTTAGTTGTCCTTCTGAGTACATCTAATTTACTTTGGTGAAGTTGCATACAGTCAATAAAGAGCCACAAAATTCACATGTACTTGTAATCGTATGTTAACAAACTGACTCCAGTATTTCTACTAACCTACTGTGCCCCCTTTCGACTGACGTCCCATCACCAGTGATGCTTAGTCCTAAACTCCACCCCCCATGTGTTTTCTACACAAGAGAGAAACATAAAACAAAGCGAAGCACATAAAGCAAACCATGGCAATCAATTTGGCAAGAGCCAGCACTAACGGGACTGGACGGACACCCGCAGGTGGCCGTGTATGCATCTGCAGTTATCCGAGTTATGGGGACCAGTATGACCAGTATCCCCCCTAAAAGTAGCCACGTGTTCTATGGGGACTACCCCCAAGCATTGCTACAAAACTACTCTTACCAATTTCAAAAAAAATCCTTCAGAACACCCTTAGCAGGTCAAGGTTCTCATATTCATGTATTTGACCTTGACTGTCAATACAGAATCTCCATATGCACAACTCCTCTTCTGGCATTGCAATATGCATCACTGATAAAAGAAAAAAAACTAATTAAATAGCTGCAGATCCACCTCATGGATGATACACACAAGTCTGGATCCTTTTCCTGAAGCTTTTGTTTCATTATTTGCACTGCATCTCATGGAAGATGTGAATAGGTTTATATGCTTTTGTGCCATCATGTACACATTTTAATAGGGGATGCACTTGCACATTTGATGGATCTCTGAAGTGCTTTCACCTTCATAAATGTAAAGGCATGACAACCAAGACTTTAATCAATTTCCCAACTTCTTATTAACATTATATGCAAAATTATCCTTGGTCCCTTTAACATTGTACTGGAGATCTTTTTGTTCTTCTAGTGTTTTAATCTAATGATATGCATATTTTAAAAGCATCAGTATTGAATTTTTTTAAAAAGTTTGTATGTTGATGGTACTCTATCAGCTCAATTTGCACAGTTGAAGGAAAAGGTAAGCCAAGAGATAGGGGACCAATTATGATATTGCAAATAAGATGTTAAACTCTTGATTAATCCTTATGCATCACCCCTCTAATAAAAACATATATCTATCAAATCTATACATTAAAAGTCAAAACTGAATTGCATTAATAACCAACACAATAGGCTGTAAATGGATTACACCAACAACAGCAAAAACATATTTTAGGGCAGAAAAAAAAACAAAACATTGTGCTGTAAACTTTTAAAATATGAAACATAACGTTAGGAAACAAAACCTAGTAATTTAATTTCCTTTACCTACATGGCATTTATGTAGGAGTATAGTCCCTATTCAAAAAAAAAAAAAAAAAAAAAAAAAGTATATTGAGAAATAATATGTGTGTAATAAACAGAATGCACAAGAAGCAATATTTATTTGTAACACCAAGATGCAATTCCCACTGTATAGGATATTTAAATGTAATACATTTTGGCAATACTAGTTTACAGTTGTTTTTTTTTCATGTTATTTGTGTTGTTTTTTAGATTGCTCTGTTCCTGAGTGACCCTTGACCTGGAATTAAACCAATGAATTACATGGCAACTACAGGTACCATACTGATTGTACACCACTAAACACAAGTGGGTCTTTAAGCTAAGCATACATTGTGTGTGTGTAAATAAAAAAAAAAAAAAGTATATCAATGCTTCTCTATAGTATACAGTTGCACATTGCTCAATAAACTCTGAAACACTACACATGAAAGGTTCAATAGTATTTGTATTTGTTATGCCATACACATTTACAACTCCATTAGTCTTGCTCTGCTATAAACGTCCATATATTCTGTAAAGAATTAGATTAATACATTTGTGATTCAGGGGTATTTTCTTTGCCAAATAAATAAATAAAGATTAATTTATTGACCAGGATTCACTTTACAACAATGAAACTAGACTCCCCCTGAGAGAGACAAAAAAAGTGCAGGTTTGTGGTTGCATAGGGAATGTTAGAATGTGAAATGCCCATTGACCTGTTTCTCCTTTCAGAAGCAGTGTAATATTGACTTTGAAAGGTTATTTGTAAAGTCATATTTTCTTTTACATTACCTAGCAACCATTTGCCATTTCTTTGCAATGAAATGTTGAAAATAGAAACTAAATAAAGCCATTCTTGAACTCACACAGCAGTGTTCTTGTTTCATGACCCACAGAAGGAAAGTGACTTGTATTTGTTTCTCAGCTCTTCTTTTATTTTAATTTAAACTAGAATTAGAACAGAAGACCCCCATGGTTTGATTCATGACATGGGAGCCAATATTCTTTATGGATATTAAAGAGCCTATGAAATCTTAAGAAAAAGAGCAAAGACGTTGACCCTGGTGTCTGTAAATAGAATGAACGTACCTGCACATGAGAGGTTCCATTTCAGTTGATCTAACCTACATAACTAAATTTAAATTAATACAGAAATAAATGCAAATTACATCAGCAGAGGTTAATGCCACTTATGTTGGTTTTGTGAACTGCTCTTTAGTAACTGAGAAAGGCCTCCAAAACTCAAAGAACTCAACAGCTATTGTATACAGTCCTATAAGAAACCTTATGATGATGGATGAGAAGAAAGAAGAGAATGGAAACTACCAATCCCATGATACTAATTCCTGTATTTGTTTAATGTGAAAAGAATGCCAGACAATGGGCTGCAGCAATGTTAAATAATGGAATGCTAGATTAATTGTAAGTAAAACCATATTGCAGAACACAGGAAACATCAATACTGATTGGTGAAAACATTCCAATATATAAAGAGAAAAATTGTACACCATGTAAGAATTATTTTATTACAGTCCGCTGGCTCAGACAGAGTAGACTTTGTGGCAACAGCTCCTGCCCTGCCTTTCATTGAAAAATCTTTAGAATTACACAACATCTCTTTCTATTTCTATTATGTCATATCCTGAATCACCAGTACTTTTTCAGTTGCCTTTTTATGTATTGAATTTTAAAGTATCTGCTTTGTACTGTATATTGTACCTGGGATACAGTACTGGTATATCTCTGTGTTGTCTGCCTTTCTGCCTTCCCAGGTAACTTTAATAGATTTTTAAGCAGCATTGTCTGGAGGATTCTGTTGGCATATCTTGACATACAGTAAGTTTGGTAACAAGCTCATTTACAAGCACATCTTAAGTATAATAGTCATTTACCATAAATCAGAGAAAAAACTTCCACAGATATAACACTACATACTGTAGTAATCCAAACAAGCAAAATTAACTGAAATTCGTCCAACTGTGCATTTGTCAGAACAGTTGTGTTATTATTGCTGAGTGGCTTAGGGTACTATAAGAGGAATAACAGGTAGACTGGTTATCAAGGTAATATTTACCCTGCCAGTGTTAGTGAACATAAGCAGAAGGCATTCTCAGGTTCATCAGGTGATGCTGCTCCATTATTTAATTTAGATAATATCTTTGATATTAAAGTTTACGTTTCTTTCCATCTGCTCAGTTTTAGGAAAGGTGTTGTGAGCTTAGCCACGGCTGGTCCAGCACCAGTAAGTTCCCTACTTAGGTTGTAGTACTGTTTCATCCGGGGCTGTATGGCTATAATTACATGTTTAACTATATCACTGTATGGCTGAGTGTATATTTACACAGTTTAGGTTGGACTGGTGATGTTGACGCTTTATAAAATAATGTCTATCTGTGTTCTGATTGGCTGAAATGACCTTGATTGTTATGTTGTATAAACTGCATTATACCTATGGTTTTAAATCTACTTTTCCTCTGAAGCAGACAAAAACACGATGCTGCAGTTGTCATTGGATTTAATTACAAGATTTATTTAACTGTAAAATGCTTAACAGTACAAGAGACTGAGGTTCTGGGATAAGATTACAGTGACAGTTGCCCACAGATCTTGTGCCATTAAAGACCTCCATTTAATCCGTCTGTATTGTGACCTGCTTGACAGTGTTGTAAACCTTTGTAAAATATACACCATGTACTGTATAAAATAGAAGAGGTGTCATTTACAACACAAGAATATGTGCAGCTGCATTCTTCAACCTTTGCTGGTTGTCTATACTGTACCTGACCTTCTCTTGCATGTCATAATGCTCTTCCCTAATTGGCTGATGAGTATACTACCAAGTCAAATGAATGTAGTACCATATATTCCGGTTTAAACTTTTATCGTTTAGGAGGGAGGGGAGAATTGATTGAAAGAGGGGGTGCACATATCAATTCTTTCCCGGTGGCCCTGCCAACAACCGATGTACTTAAACAATGCTATAGGGTATTAAGGGTGTGGATTCAATGAAAATATACTGAGCTGATTTATGGCTTATTTTCCAGTTTTCATTTAAAAAAGAACATCTGGAATTGTTGTTCAGTTTCACAGCAGACCTGAGATTATTTCATTAAGCAGGTAATATACAGTAGCTCGTACTTGCTTAGTGCTTAAGGGATATAATCACCAAGGCTTTACGTTTAGATTAGGTATGTTTTGACTTGCCCATCAGCCTCTGGGTGTCAATATACTGTAAGCTAAGACAATGGTTTAGGTGATATTTTATCACACACTGGTTATGTTTGCAGTGAGTGTGGCACTCAGAATGGGAAGCTCTTTTTCTAGAATTTTGATGTAATCATATTATGCTTTTCTAGATTTTGGAAATGCGCATTCCAGGTGTGGAACGACCTGGAGGGGGGTAGGTCCAGTGCAATTTTGGTAAAATTCACACCATTTCATGGATCAAAAGGCATCAAATTCAAGGGACAAATTGAAGAATCATCTTACTGAGACAGAAATACTCTTCTTCTGTAATCCCATTGCAAGTTTTGTGTTAAGAAATGCTTGTTGCTCAACTTCAAAACAAACATCGCAGGGCCAATTAAACTCAGTATCAAAAAAAATAAATGCCAAACAGGAAAAGCGCAGTGAGCTACAGCAGTGCTTCCCTAAATGGAACAACAGACTTCTCTGAATAATCTCAAAACAGGTTCTTCTGTTTATACTGTACATTCTATTTATACATACACAGTATAAATACAATATGCAGTAAATTACTAAAATCTCAGCAACACGCTGAGTTCTTTTTTAGATCAATCAAAAAACGCTTTACTAATGGTCCTTAAGATCAAAGCATTAGTTGAATTTTTAAAATACAAAATATTTCTCTGATAATAATTAAATAGTTTTTCTTTGAAAATTAATTGATATTAAAGTGTAGATACTTTGATGGCTGCAATGCTAAGAAACCACAAAACAAAACACATATTAACTTACCTAGTCCAAAAAAAAAATAAATTAGCAGCAAAAGCATGTTGGCACAACTTTAGCCCAGAACATTAAGAAATATCTCTTGTGCTAAGAGGGCATTGAAGACATTTAACCAATAAGTACATTTAACCATCCTTGGAAATAAAATTAAAAAAACAGAGATGACCAGTAGAACACTCCAGTTACATCTGCTGTAGACCTAAATGGCCACTATTAAGTAAGTAAAATTGGAGCATTTCTGTAATATCATTATAAAGTCTTACAACATTGTTGTAAACACCCTTTTTAATTCAGTGCCTGTTCAATTAACGGTACATTCTATGATGTGTGGTATCCAAAATATTAGCACTGCCCCTCCTTGTTTACCATAAAATGACACCCCCAGGAATAATAGCGCCACAATCATAGGATGCTACCTCTTATTTGTGTTGTAAATGTAGCCAGTATGTGTCAAATAAAATGAAAGTATTTTCACGTATCACCCCCAGAAACAGACAACCATAGGTAAATCCTAATGTACACAGGGCCAGTTCTCCGCACTTATTATACAGTTCCTTCTATTTCTTTAAGTTTTATATCATGCAGAACAATAATAATACTACGACTACTACTATTATTACTATGACGACGACTACTACAACTAATAATAATAATAATAATAATAATAATAATAATACAATTTTTTCTCTTTTTTTTATCACACACATTGTTTTCATGGTTTGGGCTTCTTTGAAACCAAGTTTCTGCAGGCAGGTGGGAAGGTATGTTCAGAGATTGCCTCAATCCCCTACACCTCCGTGCTCTTGTTAAATAACATAGAAGAGATGTATAAGTTGTTTAGCTTTCTACTGTTATTATACTTGGCTTTGAAGCCGAGCACCGGGTGCATGTTGTAATCTTTTGTTGTCAACACACACACACTCGGGTAATACATACTGTATATAGAGTTTGGTCTACCACCAAAGAAACACATTAAAACTAACAAAGCAGAAAGGACACAGGAGTGAAGGCAAAATGACAATGTAATGAAAGTATTGAGAAAATGTTGACAAGCTGGTGGAAAAATGCCTGTTGTCCAAAAGCACTTGAATGATTGAAGAGCATCCTGGGTCTTAAAAAAATTTGTTGCGAGCCTGCAGTATATTGACAGCAGGTCAAGCATGACCTGTGAGCTCTAGTAATGCAACTACCAAGCCTTTAAAACTTTGATAGAAATGTTCAGTTATATCAAGTCAACCGCAGCTGTCTGTTGATGTACGTCAGGCGACATAATTTGTCTTCAAAGGTTATCACATTGTATGCACAGAAACACCCCAAAAATAAACTGTTGAAGGATATGGCAAGTTATGTCAAAAAGCAATCTGCCCTTAGCCAGGCATTTGATTAAAATGTCATGAGGTAGCTGTGCAACAAAGTAATAGTGCAATAAAAGCAACATAATATACAGCGTGCACTATACACTTAAATTGGCATCATTACCACTTAGGCTGTATTTGTGCAAATGATGAGAAGGTGACATAACTACTGTTTAAAATGTCTCAAGCTGAAAGTATTGAAAAAAACATGAAAACATAGGGTATACAAGTTGCACTATACAGTATATGCAGCTTATACAAACTGGGTGTTAATAAACATTGATCAGACTCATGGCACCCTATTAACAGCAGCAATTAACTCAAATGGCACATCACAAGTCTGCATGGGTGTCATAGGAGAGGCTTGATTCGATTATAAATGACACGAAGCACTATTTTGCCTATGTTTTGTCTTGTTATTCACAAGTTTTGCATAATTGGGAAGTGTCAACTACAGCTTGTGTTTACAATGCTGTCCTCGTATACATGTCTTCTCTGTAACTAAGAGCTTCTTCTCAATTATTCCACATATAAGTGTCTCCTGGTGGAGCATGCATGTTTATTGTTTATCATAGCTAAGCATAACATTTTCTGTTGCTTTAGAAGTTACATCCCTTAAATCAGAATGAATTAATCTCAGCAAATGTCACTGGTGTCTAATTTATTAGGCTGGGGCTGTAAACCTTTGCTAGTGATGGAGCACAACCATATTGATTTCTTGACAATTAAGCCAGGGTAGATAAGGTTGTATACCTCACATGCATGACATAGTATTTCTTGATTATGGAGAAGTCCTCAAACACACTTTAATGAGCATATATTGAAAGTATTTTATATTACCATAAATTGCCTAAAGTCATAGACCATTATTTTACATTTTTAGGTAGTCAGCACTGAGCGATTTATACATCACTAGCAATGTGTCTTGGAAATATTCATTTTGAACAACAGCAAATTATTTCTCCATGGATTTAGCCCTTTGAAAAAAAAAAAAAAAAGTCCTGTTCATAGCATTAGCTGACCTACATAGACATTTCTGTAGATGGAAGGACAAAAAAGACCTAATATAAAACCATGTGTGGCAGAGCAAAGCTCTGCCCTTTTAAATTGGCAGGGATGGGGTTAACTTCCCCTGCCTGCCTGGGTTTATTATGTTCAGGTGGCTGGGGTTGATTAGTTGATTAGGTTGATTAACGATCAATCAGCGCCCAGCCACCTGATATAAAAGGAGGCCTCTGCTTCTCACCCCTCTCTGGCTCTGGGAGCGACGGCAGCTCCTCACCCCTCTCTGGCTCTGGGAGCGACGGCAGCTCCTCACCCCTCTCTGGCTCTGGGGGCGACGGCAGCTCCTCACCCCTCTCTGGCTCTGGGAGCGACGGCAGCTCCTCACCCCTCTCTGGCTCTGGGGACGACGGCAGCTCCTCCTCCCTCTCTGGCTCTGGGGAAGGCGGCTCACCCCTCTTTATTGGAGTGACCGGGGCATCTCCCATGTCTACAGCCAGGTAATTAACCACCATGAGGGCAACCTCTGGGAAGGAGGCCGGGTGGTGTTGTTCCTCCCACTGTTCCCACCTCTCCCCATCTCGACGCCACAGCGTGTTGATAACTATGGGGAGATCGTGGACGAGGTCTGCCTCAGGGTGCATCAACCAGTCCCATATCTCCTGGGAAGGTGGTGGTGCTGGAGGTAGTGGGGTGGCCCCTGATGCCCGGGGTGAACACGGCACCTCTTCCTGGGCCTGGTTGTAGGGGCATCCTGCCCAGTTGTGGCCGTCCTCTTCACACCGGCCACACCAGTTTGCCGGTGGCACGTCTGGGCAGGACCGCCAACGATGGTCCTCCTTCCCACACCAGGAACACCAGGGGAAGAGGCTGGCCGGGTCCTCCAGCGGTGGCTGCAGCAGCTTACATTTCTTCAGCTGCTGCTGCTGCTTTTCCTGCCTTTGCCGCTGTCTGCTCTTTCCCATTTTTTTTTTTTTTCAAAAAAAAAAAAAAAAAAAAAAAAAAATGTATCCCAAAAATTCCACAAAACAAAACAAAAATACTGCTCTGAGCCTCTAGGTGGCGCTATCCCTCTTCTGACACCAAATGTGGCAGGCTGGCGAGTGGATAGAGGCCCAGAGACAGACTTCAGTTCAAACAAATATACTATTTTATTATAAATAAACACAAAATGAAAGGGCACAAGGGCCAAAACAAAGCAATTTAAACACAAAAAAGATAAAAAGCAAAACTTACAAAAATAACAATTTCCAGGCTGGGCAATGCCTTCACTGGATTCAAACTTTCTAAACAACCAAAAAAAAACCCAACCTGCTTCCTCAGCTCCCTCTCCCCAAATGAGAAGCAGAGGCCTCCTTTTATATCAGGTGGCTGGGCGCTGATTGATCGTTAATCAACCTAATCAACTAATCAACCCCAGCCACCTGAACATAATAAACCCAGGCAGGCAGGGGAAGTTAACCCCATCCCTGCCAATTTAAAAGGGCAGAGCTTTGCTCTGCCACACCATGGTACATGACTCATCTAACGCTTATGCATTAAACATTATTCACTGGCATTATTTACATTTACTTTAATGGTAAATGGTTAAGTATATAAAGTAGTTAAGTACAACCAGTATACAAACCTTTTAACCATAATTGTTAAGGTGTAACATTAACTATATTGTAAATACACAACCACATGTATAAATAAAACAGAACCATATTAGAGCTCTGTGAGCTTGGCAAAACCCACCTAGCGAGTAACTAGGCCTGGAGGAAGGCCTGGAGGAAGGCCTAGGCGCGCAAAGAGAACCTTTGTTTTGACTCCCAGATTGTTGCGCTCTTAATGTACGTAGGTGTTGGAAAACATGGATCGAGAATTGATTAGCAGTTTGCTACGCATGTGGACTGGCAGAGCTATACTGGTGTTCTTTTCTGAAAAGAGACTAATATTGCAGATAGCAGACTGTTTGGTTCAAATTGCATGTACTGCTAACCATTGATAGAGACGTTGCGTCTACAAGCTCTTGCCCAACAATGACTGCAAGCTAACGAGATAACAATGCTGTGGACTACAATTAGCACAGGCTCTAAAGACTTCAGAGAGATCGAAAGAGATAATGCCACTGGGATCAAAGGGGTCGCAAGAAGATAACAAAAGGCAGCTGTATGGATCTTTTGTCTCCAGGAGTGTGAAGAATGCACTGAGTTCAGAGGTTGTCACACTAGCCTACACACACAGACACACACACACACACACAATAAATTAAATTACCTTTGCAATTGGTTAAGTGTCAGAGAAAGAGGAGGTGGACCATCTATACAGAAGGGTATTTAATGTCATGCAAACATTGGAATGATGAGTATTCTATTTGTCCTATACCTGGGACCAGACTCCCTGCATATTTCAATAAACCTGGCAACTGATTGAAGAAAAGGACTCTGTGCATTTTCTTGAATCTACTTACTCACCATCATTTTTCTTAAGTTACTTCAGTAGGTATTTTCAGTTTCCAAGCAATTCATGATGTCAATCACAGGCATTACGGTTTCAGTAAACAAATTAAAAAAAATAAAAAAATTAGGAGACAAAACAGTGGTTTCTTTACATCACTGTCCAGGATTTACATTTCTTGCCTCTGCACCGTTGAGAAAAATAATAAATGGACGCCAGATTTCGATCAGAATAACTGAGTAACAGCAGCTCTGCGTGACACAGGGATAACCTTTGGTTCAACCCTGACACTGTGACAGACAGTAAAGTATTTTCTTTTGAGATCACTTGCATATTTAAAATCAGCTCCAGAATTCATTACAAAATCTACCATGTCTTGGAGAAGTTTTGAACATTTAAATTCTTCTTTGATGGCACTATCCCGCAAATGACAGGGGTCGCGAAGATCAAATGTGTTGAATTCTAGCTTTACGCTTTTCAAATCTTCACATAGCCTTTTCATGTAACTAGCTGAATCACTTTCAAAAACATACAACATCTTCCCCATATCTTTCAAATCTGTCAAACACAGATTCAAGTACATCCAGGTCTGCCATCAAACTGATATCCCATCTTCTCTGTCTGTTGTAAAAAGTAAATATTACAGCTGGGTCACCATGAATTTCAGGGGTCTCATCAATAGTAACTGAAAGCTGTACATCCCTCACAAGTTCTTTAATGTGGTCCAAGAGCGATTCAAATGCTTCCAGCAGGTATTTATGTTAAAGATGAGCTGTTTTTAGCAATGCTCTTGCTGTCGGCACTCTGGAATGAAAAAGTGAGATTATTTACACTGGATTGCACCAGAGCCCTTGTAAATTCATGTGCCACATCCATCTCCATCTCTTTTTCTTTTATACCTTGTCATAGTTTCATTAATCAACAACTGGGTTGTAGTGCTAGAGGTACCTGGTTTTGGTGGTGGATTTTTCAACTTAATATGCATTTTAGACTGCATATTAATTCTAGTAATTCTAGTAATTAATTCTCAGTAATTCTAGTAGCAGTTTTTACTGGCACAATATGTATAGTAACTCAACAGTATTTGCACACTAGTACCTGTCTTACACAACAACATATTTATGGTCACAGACGTATTCTTCTGGGGATTTTGCATGTTGAGGCATGTTTTTAATTGCATCCACAGTTTGTAATATTGTTTTGAATCCCACAAGCATGTACAATTCCCCCCTCCCCCCCATATCTATGGAATGATCAATAGAAACTTATTTGTTTTCTAGCTTGTTTAATTGGCCAGTGATTTTACAATTTAGCCCTGGTGTGCCAATATATTATTAGGCACATTTCAGAGGTTTATAAAGTGTATTCCAATGAATTGCATACATGATAATTACACATGCAGTAGATTCCTGTCAATTACATATCTCATGTGCCTAAAAGTGTTACAGAATAAGAAACATACATTTTCAAAATAAATGTGCTTCACAATTGTATGCAATTCAGGTATACAATTAAATGTATTATACTGTATATGTTACTGATAATTGCATAAAACTGTTAGGCACCTGGGCTATGCAAAAATCTACTGTAATATGACTTAACATGATGTGCTCCTGGGGGGTTTGGCAACAGTCTACAGAGCCCTGTTTGCTTAAGTTTACAACACTGGAGAACAGTTTGCTGTAGCTCTAAACCATATGTGTAATTACTGTTTTAATATAGTGTGATTGAAGTGTAGTTTAGAGACACTTAATCTAAAGTGCTACCCATTTGTATACACCAACACCAACCTCCAGTTCTAAGTTTGAATAATGCTATATGATCTGAGGTATAAAAAAAGAACCCCTTTTGGCATTTATCTTTTCCTATTTAACAGCTGTATTTATTTGGGATGCATGCTGTTATGAGCATGGTTAAAAATTTCAAATCCTGCTTCAATGCATGTGGGTTTGTTTTCCAACATCCATTTGTATTGATCATATTGTGTGAATTGAATTCCAGAAACAAAACAAACAAACAAACAAACAAAAAAAACTCAAAATCTTTTCATATACCCATTTCATGTTTTAATATTCTTTGGCATGCGAGACAATGTGGAAATCTGATGCCATGGTAATGCTTCAATGAATGCAAACTCCATGATTTTACAGATTTCAACAATGTTTTTAGTTTCTAATTTGTTTCTTGATACTGGTGAAGAATACCTTTCCTTTCAGTCAGGACAAATCTTATGATTCGAAAACAGCAGTTTCTATAACAGATTAAAAACACTTGTTCGAATCTGAAGTCTGCTCCTGATGAACCTGCAATTGTAACTGCCCTATTTGAAAAATGCATTGGTAAAGGTTTCATGATTGTTTCCTTCTACACCCCTCCTTTTCCTGTATATCGGCATCAGCCCCATAGGGGTGACAACCAGAAAATATTCAGAGTAAAACAGCTTAGAACTGATTTATAAGTAGACTTCCCTGATGCAGCCCCTGCCAAGGCCATATCAACACTCAAAGCAACCTTCTCTTCTTCAGGGGTTCCACAATTAGGTGAGAAAAACTTAGGTCCCTCATACTGCTTGGAATTCTTGGAAATCACTCTTGATACTATTGTCAAGCTAGTTGGCTTACCCCAACAGAAACTGGATTGCCTCAGAATGCTCATTGCCAAATTTCTAATTTGTTTAACCTGCACCAAAATTTGCCATCAGAATAATTCCCCTAGGCCGAGCATTCGTATCTTGATTGCTGGATTTTGCTAAATCTGTTTGTGAACTTCACCATCATGTTATCTTATCCAGCTCTAGCCGTGCAGACTTGAAGATTGTGGGCCTCTTTTAAACATAATTGAAACGGCATTTCTTTATTTTACGACAAAACCATCTCATCAGTTGAGCTCCATCTGTACATCATTGGGATTTTGGGGGCGCATTCAACTTTTCCTTATTTTCTGCAGCATGGCCAGCTCCAATCTGGGATCTCCCTCATCAATGCCTTCCTCTGCTCTACATGAGGTCTATAGTTTCAGCTGCTTCCATCCAGGGCCACTGATGATCAAGGAAATCCACTGTGACAACCAATCCACTGTAGCCATTATCAATAAAGGACGATCCACAACAGCACTCATAAATAAATAGCTTGCTCTGCTGCCTAACTTGGTTGTCTAGTAACAGCAACTTTTTATTTAAAGCAGCTCATGTGCCTGGCCTTCTCAATCCCATAGCTGACCCGCTCTCTCGGTCTCAGTTTCAGAATTTCCATCCACTAGTCCCATCAGATGATACTCACAGCCTCCCTGTTCCCCAATTTCAGGACCTTATTCTGGATTCAATTCCCAGCTTCTCAACTCAGCAAGAACTTCCAAGGCCAATTCTATAGGTCCATCTACCAAAGCCTCCAAACTCAATCACATGCCTGCCTTTATAACATACTGCTATGATTATCACAACTTATGTCTGCAAACCATTCGCCTTTTTCTTTCGGGGATACAATTCCACAGCTATTTATTTGGATCTCCATGCCCTCCTCCAGTCTCAACCATCTATAAAACTTATTCTCCGAGGTATCCAAAAAACAGAACTTTCACCAACCTTGAAACGCCTGCCCATTACATCAGACATTAATATTGATTCTAAGGAAAGGTTGCGTCACACCCTATGAGGACATTGTAATTGAATGGATACTACTACCATTGTTCTTTTTTTGGATTCATGCGATTTGGAGATTCAAGATGCCTTCTTTCTTCAGTGCCTCCATTAATCTTGCATAACCAACCACCAGTCACTTGTCAGTGGTGTTCTGCCCACCTGTCAAACCTACTGTCAAGAGCTCACTTACCAGCTTCTCAATACTCAATCTGATCAAAAAGTTTAGAAGTTGGACATCGTCTGCAGTAGAGTTGTACATCTGGACCAGTTTCAGACCTAAAAAATGCTCAAATCCAGATGTCCATTATATAAAGCATTTTTATTAGGATCCACTTTTGGGGGGTCAAAGGTTCTCCATTTCCTGGCCTTGCTTGACCACTGACAGATGTCAGATGTTGCACCTCTTCAGGGACGGGTCCTTCTGAACCAGAGTGTGAGATCTTGAGATGTATAGTTAAGTTGCTTTAGATTTCAGGATGCACAATCATTTCCTTTTTTGTGGGGGCGTTATACCAAGGATACTCTTTTGGGAGTTGATGGTCCTTCAACACCTGGCCTTGGTGACCTTGGACCAAACAGTCAATCATCCCACATTACATTACATCTGAGCTTGATCTTTAAATGCCAAAATAAAATGAAGCAATATGGGCTTTAACATAATATACTCAGGGCCCAATTCAATTCACTTTTAGCTTGAGAAAAGTGTTTCAGGATAATACATCTATTTTGTGATATATATAGACTGAACAAGAGGTATTTGTTTGTAGATTTTAGTAAATCTAGTCCTTTGTTTCAAACTGTTGTTAAAATTGTGTTGACAGAAGGGAACCATGTTTCAACTGAAGGTACAAGTGAATGAATGATTAATCACATTACTTGCCCTATCCCTTTCTGCTTCTGTCCAACGCATGTTGACTCACCTCAGCTCAAACCTACATCCTGTAGCCAACTGGATAATACCTGTCTGATGAGCTGTGTCCTTTGAGGTATCAAGGGTGTGATTCACTGATTATCCATGATAAGATCCTCCACATGGCTCACCATCACCAGATTGGAAGCTGTCTCAGGATGCCCACTGTGGGAGTCCAGGATTCAGGGGGGGTTAGGGGCAACCAGGTTTTCTTTCTTTTTTTTACAGCTGAGAAGAAAAATGAATGCCGGGAGTGGGGTTTCTAACTTGAAAACTGTGGGTGGCACTGCCTGTTCTAATTAAGTTGAGTGATCCTGCTGTCACTGTAAGTATTAAAAAAATAAATAAATAAAAAATGTAGACTCAAATACACAAACTGTATTGAAGCCTTTTGTAGAGCCTGTTTCCCTTAGGTTTTATTATAACAGTGAAAATGGGTTGTTTTATATACTGTACAATTGGAATAATGCTATTGGGGATTTCAAAACTGGCATGTACTCTCACTAATTGGTTCCTCTTAGTAGGCTGTTATCCCTCTGCAGTCCATACAAGTGAATAATTGCTTTTATTCCATTCAATGTAAAGGAAATTTCAGGAATTTGTGATTAAAGTTGAAGTTTTGTTTTTAATAGTTGATGCTGGACTGAAGTCAGAATTACGGTCAGGTGTATGCAACTGTAAAAAGATAAGCACCGTCAAGTGCTGGCACATTGACTTTGTAAACAAAACAAACATATGGCCGAATGGCCGAGTAAATGAATGACAAGCTTCCTGGCTTCCCTTCGACACTGTTCTTGTATCAGAACAGTAGTTTTAGACAATGGTAGCTGGTCTATAACTGTCTGCAAGCTTTCTTACAGTGATACAGGTTAAATAAAAAGTGCACCAGCTCTTTTATACAAAACTGCAACCTTAAAGTCTCTCATGTTGATACAGCTTAGCTCAAATGTGAAAGTACAGCCGCTCCACCCTGAATGAATGTTGCAGTCACTCTTGCATTTCCCCTGGCAGGTTACAAATCAATTTTCAAGAAAACTTTCTCAGAAAAACTGAAGATTCTTAAACGGTTGATTGCTGTTTACCTTGGCAAGCAAGAATTGCCATTCACGATGAAGGCACCAATTCACCAAATAGAGGTAATTATGTGGAAATATATGTTTCTGACTACGATAGCATGTTAAACAATCCCTTGTCAATAACCACACTATTCTTGGGTACATCTAGATTTAGAACAAATAAAAAACAGTACAGGAGGCCAAGTACGTAGCTGTAATGGTAAATTAGGATGATGGCTACGCAGCTCAGCGGTCTTGTGTTTTCAGGTATGTGACTGACAGTGCCCTAAAAGACCGGTTGTTCTGTGAAAATGTGTTACATTCACTAACATAATAATAATAAAAATGCTTTAAAAAGTCCAAATTCCCATTGAGCTTATTTTTTAGATTCTATTGATTTTTTAGTATTACTATGCATGACAGCTGCTATAAGAGCGTTATCTTTGTTAAAAAATGCGCACAGATTAATCAACTAATGCCCATAAATTAATCAATCACAAGTTGCAATTGAGTGACAGCACTAATATATATATATATATATACAGTGACTTGCAAAAGTATTCAGACCCCTGACCAATTCTCTCATATTACTGAATTACAAATGGTACTTTGAAATTCCGTTCTGTTTGATATTTAATTTTTAAACACTGAAACTCAGAATCAGTTATTGTAAGGTGACATTGGTTTTATGTTGCTTGCATAAGTATTCAACCCCTGTGCTGTGGAAGCTCCCAGTTTGCACCTATGAAAGAAATTGCCCTAACGAGGACACAATTACCTTACCATTGGCCTCCACCTTTGAACCATTAAAGTTCCTGTCACATTTTCTGGACAAAAACCCCACTGTTGAAGGATCATTGACTGTGAATCTGAAGGAAAATGAAGACCAAAGAGCATTCTACAGAAGTTAGAGATAAAGTAATA
This sequence comes from Polyodon spathula, assembly GCF_017654505.1. Classification (NCBI taxonomy): domain Eukaryota; kingdom Metazoa; phylum Chordata; class Actinopteri; order Acipenseriformes; family Polyodontidae; genus Polyodon; species Polyodon spathula. Next base: position 87,150,245 of record NC_054535.1, read on the forward strand.
CAAATGCATAGATTAGGGAAAGGGTACAAAATAATATCCAAGTGTTTGGATATCCCAGTGAGCACAGTTGGATCAATACTCAGGAAGTGGAAGCTGCATCACATCACCCAGGCACTGCCAAGAAAAGGCCGTCCTTCAAAACTCAGCGCTCAAACAAGAAGGAGACTTGTGAGAGAAGCCATAGAGAGGCCAAGAGATTGCACTTTGAAGGAGCTACAGAGTTCAGTGGCTGGGAGTGGAGTAGTGGTGCACCAGTCAACCATATCAAGAGCTCTGCATAACACTGGCCTGTATGGGAGGGTGGCAAGAAAGAAGCCGTTACTCAAAAAGTACCATCTGAAAGCATGTCTGGAGTTTGCCAGAAAGCATGAGAGTGACCCAGCTGCGATGTGGGAAACGGTTTTGTGGTCAGATGAGACCAAGATAGAGCTTTTTGGCCAAAACTCAAAGCGCTATGCTTCTCATCAGCAGGGACTGGGCATCTTGTTACAATTGAAGGAAGAACGGAGCGAAATGCAGGAAAATACTACAAGAGAAACTGCTTCAGTCTGCTAAAAAACTGAAACTTGGGAGGAAATTCACCTTTCAGCAGGACAATGATCCCAAGCACAAGGCCAAAGCAACACTGGAGTGGCTCAAGAACAAAAAGGTGAATGTCCTACAGTGGCCCAGTCAAAGTCCTGATGTCAATCCCATTGAGAATCTGTGGCACTATTTGAAAATTGCGGTTTACAAGCGTCGTCCAACCAACCTGAACAAGCTGGAGCAAATCTGCCAAGAAGAATGGGCCAAAATCACTCCGACACTGTGTGCAAAGCTGGTACATACTTACCCCAAAAGACTTAAAAGCTGTTATTGCAGCGAAAGGTGGCTCTACCAAATATTAATGTGTGGGGGTTGAATACTTATGCAAGCAAGATATTTCAGTTTTTTATTTTTCTTAAAAATATTTCCCAACATAAAACCAAGGTCACCTTTACAATAATTGATTTTGAGTTTAAGTGTTTTAAAATAAAATATAGAACAGAATGAAATTTCAATGTACCATTTGTAATTCAGTAATATGAGAGAATTGGTCAGGGGTCTGAATACTTTTGCAAGCCACTATATATATATATATATATATATATATATATATATATATATATATATATATATATATATATATATATATATATTATATATAATCTCTTCAGAAAATGCCTTGACACATGCTTGCATGAATGAGAATGAAGACAATGAAATTAGGACAGAAGCCTTTACCCCAAAGGTTAAAAAACTGCTTTGCTAGCTTAAAGCTCCTGCTTCCATCCACAGAATTCGGCAATTAAATTACCCACCTACACTTCAAATACATTAAGAGTCCCCAGCTCAACCGTGATCCAACAGTGCTTTCTACCAAAAACTGAAAAATAATGTTTAAGAAAGGGACCTATTATGCCAGTACATGAAAAGAACTGTGGTATTTCCCAGCTATATAGGGCCGTAGCACAAAGGTCCAAACTGCCACAGTTTACCCTCATGTTCCTTCAATGACACATGGGAACTCAAGGTCTTGAGTGCCTAATTTATTTGGAAAGGAATCGAACTGCCAGCACATAACCACCAGTTTCACTTGGGAACTTCATTGTTCATGAGGGTGCTGGGGGAAGAACTTCACATTCCTTCAGCTGCATAAATGAACGAATTGTTCAAATAAGAGGTAAGCTCAATGAATTTGTTTTTATTTAACTAAAATCCCAGGACAAAAAAAGAGAAACAAAACAACAGCCTTTCCAAAACAAATTAGGTAATTTTCAAGCATTTTTTTTTTCAATTCTTGTATTGCTGTACAAAAATCTAATCACATTTTCAGATCTGAGCTTACAAAAAAATAAAAAAATAAATACATTTAAAAAAAATCCTTTGGATGGTTCTGTTTAAACATTTAAGTAATCATAACCAGCCTTAATAGGTTTGTAAAAATGCTAGCGGTATCAAAATGTTTACAACATAAGAATGTATTTTTTTTAAGACATGTGATATTCCTTTTGGAGGCTGGCCTCTTTGTTCCCAGGTGAATATTATCTATCTTTATGTTTACTTTCTGTCTCAAGGTGGCAGCAGACCCTGTAAATCGAATGCCCTGCACAAAAGGCACATCTCTTCTGCCTTTGGACAGGATTAAACAGAGCTGAACATATGATACTAGAGATTTATAAGAAAACCTCACTGTTTTTCCTATGAAGTCCTTATGAAAACAAAGCTATTTTGCCTTGTTCTGATGTGGTTTGCTTTAAACATTTAGGAGAGCATATAAAATTCAAGCAGTATGTTGGAGCACTTGGGTACATGTCACAGTAGTTTATTTGGACAGGTAAAGCAGAAAGAATATGCTCGGAGTCTGCTTTTATAAATGCATATTTATAAAAGCTGGAATTGTTTTATGCAGCCATTATTGAAGCCTAAGGGAAATAATGTGGACATAATATAATGAAAATTTAATTCAGCATAGTGTCTGATGTTTTTCTGTTTAAAATCTCCGTTCTGAGCAATATTCTTGGCTCCAATAATAAGATTCAAATGTCAATCTTAGAAAAATGGGTAAAAAATACAGTGAGGTGTTTTTTGAAGATACATGAAGTCTCATCAAATTCAATAACAAGTCAATACTTATAGATTGCAATTGATTATAATACCTGCTTTATCTGGGGATGGTGTCAGAATGCAAATTTCAGTGTGTTAATTTGAGTTTCTATTGGAATGACTTGTGTGAATATCCTTAATATGCCCTAATACAGGATTTGGGGCACATGCAAAATGTGGATATAAAATGTGTAGATAAATTGGCATATAAAATTTGGAAACTGTTCAAGGTTCATTTTTATGCCATAGCATGTACAGGCTTCTACTGTGCTTGCTAATTCCTTTTGAAAATATATTTATAGTAAAGATGTTGGCATATAATATGTACCGGAAGGTAGAGATGGTGCATTATAATTGTGGTCTATTCACTGAACTTGAAGGAATGTTTTGTTAAGGATTCATTTGATTAAATAAAGTTTGCAATTCATATAAATTCATAAACAAAGAGAAGGAGAGGGGATACCTTTTATTGGACTAACTAAACAATATCTAATCATAAGCTTTCAAGACCCCAGAGGCCTCTTCTTAACTATTACTTATTTTCATATATTAGTACATACTGTTACAATTGTTTAAAATTTGCATTTTATTCATATCATTCATTTATTTATTTATTTTGTCACTGTTTTTTTTCAACACAGCATTTTTCCATACAGTATTAGAATTGTAATAATTCAAAATTGGTTATTTTTGTTAAAGTTCTGATGCCACCTTTGCTTGTAAACATCAATCTCTCTTTTCTACTTTCACATGAAGAAGAGACCTTTGAGGTCTTGAAAGCTTGTGATTAATTATTGTTTAGTTAGCCCAATAAAAGGTGTCACCTCTTCTCTTTGCCTGTCATCATTATAAGTAGCTGCAGTCTAATCATAATATAGTACCATCAAAAAAATATACAGTTTCTATGTAATGTTTGGTCAGAAACAGTTTTAGTTTTTCAAAGTGAGATAGTAATTTGCAATTGGAAAAATAACATTATGTAGAACTGGGAGTTTTAATTGATGCCAATTTTCATTCATAGTTGCCTTGGTAAACTCACTTGCACTCATCTTAACTTCCATTTAAATATATCAATACAAAAACATAGCCTGTAACCAAAACCATACTTTAAAAAGAAGTAATAAGCACTTTATAACAAAAGGCTTAATTGCAGTTTCAAATGAATTTATAATTTGTGTCCAGAGGCATTTTCTTAATACACTGCTTTAATGCATTCTGAATTATTGCAACTTGCACTTGCAACAGAAATGAATGAATCACTGCCATTACTCCAATTTTATAATCCAATTTTAGTTTCTTCACTACATTACGGGGTCATACACAAATGGATGCTGTAGTAATCATTTCCATTTATACGCATTCCCTTGTGCCGAGAGCACAGCTGGTCATGCAGTGCAGGTCAGCCACATGGACCAATAAACGTCAGCTCAGCACTGTCTAGCTGTTGATTGAATGTATCTCCTAATCGGCTGCTATTAAGGGGATGATTAGAGTTCTTCATAAATAATGACAGTGGTAAAAGCATTTAGATAGGCTTTAGTGTTGTGGTATAAAGTTTGTGCATGGCTATTACATTATACCATTCTCTCATAAAAATGGGTTGACTTCAGTACTTAGACTGCTATGGAGAGATCAGTCATTGTACTAGAAACTTGACAGTCAAGAATCAAAATGAAATACCCTTGGTTGGTGTTGGGGAATAATAATGATGAAAACATTTACACTGCTATTGGTTTCCAATAAAGACTCGTTGAAAAATATTTGATGGGCTACCTTTTGAAGACTTTAACATAACATTTCTGGGGTTATATCTCAAATAGAATTTGTTGACACATTTAAAACACAGAAAGTGGAATTGAATATCCTTTGTGGTCTTTGGAAGTGGCAGCCATTAATTTCCCTTTGCAAAGGTAAAAATGAAAGGGGCAAGCTGTCAGCAAAATTGAGCCATGCATCATGCCGTCCTGATTCCGCCAACAGAGCCACAGCTCAGGATAGTTGAATGGATTTCCATTATACCTTTACATAGTGTCAGGTCCTTCCAACCCAAATTGACACTTTACTGGATTATACTGCTTTCAGCCTTGTATTGACAGGAGGCAGTCAGGCCTGACAGCCCTTTCCCTCTTGTCTGTTATCTTGAAATCAATTGCACAGCCTGGTGCTCAGAGTAATGGCTATGTAGCATGCTGCAGAGCCCAGCCCATCTGGTCATTGAGGAAGTAGGCAAGATGCACCTCACATCGATTTATGTGGTATATGCTGTTAGGCAGAAGTGACCTCCAAGCCTCCACCTGGCCCTATGGTTAAGGAAATCACTACAGAATACATCCCTGCTGCAAATTAAGATGTAATAGTTTAAAACTATATCTAACCTTCACAGATCGACAGTATTACAATTACTGGTTCAACAGGGCTCTCCTAGCACCGGGTAATTAAGACGGTATAGGGATCTTATGGTGTTGTACCAGTTGAGTATTTGCAAAGATATTTGATGAAATGTTATACACAATAGTTGTACAGAACTTACTACAGAGCTAACAAACAACATTACATTTTGGGCTTTTACACAATTATTAGTCATACGCAACCAAAAGGTCTATAAATACTGGATATGTTCTCTCATTTACCATCCATAATTTGTAAATTCCATTTGTAAACATTAACTGCTTTAGACAGCTCTGCTACTGTCTACATTCAGACTACCTTTACAGTAAATAACAATGCTTGCTGCCATTGTTTCCAAAACAAAAATGTTGATACTGAAATCAATGTATGACAAGTATGCACTTGGTTTTAAAGGTATATGTTTGTTACATTAATACTCATGTGATAATATTCTGGTGTGCAATGACATTGGGACTTAAACCTATTAATTTCTATCTGACAGATTACCATTTTCAATACATACATTCTTCTTAAAAAAAATCTGCCACAGAAGCTAAAACTTTTTGAACAATTTGGGTTAATCTTAGGGTATAACATGTACTGTACTTGGTAAGTCAGTACTTATGCCACTGAATGCAAAGACGAGTTCATATCTATCTGTTGGTCTCCTCCCCGGCAAAAAAAAACAGTAATGGTTTTAGGTATTTAGGAATTCAAATTCACACCACCTTACATAAAATAGGCAAGTTTAATTGTGATGAAATTATGGGTGAAATTAAACAGTCACTTAGATTAACTTTAGAGGGGAGGATATCAGTTGCTAAGATGCATGTTTTTCTATGCCTAAACTTTTTATTCTCTATGTTGCCTATTCCCCCACCACTAGGTTATGTAGAGGAAATACACTGATGGGATGGTGAGGGACCCAAAAGCAGATTGGCGGTTAAAGCACCCTAACCACTTAGATGGATTGACTTTTCCCAAACTTCAAATTTTATTACTGGGCTTTTCAATTTAGACCATGAAGGGTCAGGCTTCATAGGGAATTATACGTGCCACGGCGAGGAATAGAAGCTGCACTGGTGGCAACTTATGCACTTTATGATCTCCCCTCTTCAGGATGCTCTAAAGCGTTTTATTAAAAGTAGGACCTATTATTGCCAGTTCAATCATGAGCGGTTAATAGAAGCCTTAAACTTCTGTAACCAATCTGCAATTTAGAACAACTCACAACTGTTGACTGGTGATTACACTTCTAAATATCCAAGCTGATTTTTAAGGGGGATACATAGCTTAAAAGACATATCCTAGCCTTGTATTTAATGCACAATGCCCTGTATTTAATGTATTATGCATTGTTCCTCACTATCTTATAAAGTGCTTTGTGATGGTCCACCATGAAAGGCGTATATAAAATAAATATTGATTGATTGATTGATTGATATATAATGAGGGTAGCCTCTGTATGTTCCAGAAACTGTAAGACACCAACTCTCTCCCAGTTTTTTCAGTATTCATATATCTTAGAATCAGGTCAGCTCTGAAGGCATATGAAGGGACAGGGACCACAGGAAATTTTGCATATATATGTTCATTACTCTTTTAAGGCAAATCTTCTTACTTTGGTACTACTATGCTCAATCACTTTCATCATTCACTCAGTAGTACAGTATAAACAAACCCAAATAAATGTATCCCGTAGCAGGATGTTAGCCAAGCAGGCTTTTCTAAACACCTCAGTTGCTTGAAATTATAACAAAAAGTGATGAATCATATGTAATTGTAGGTTGATTAATTACCATTTAACAAAATCATTGTACATTTTGGATATTAATGTAGATTAGTGTCAGGGCAGTTTATTTTAAGGTTCTTTTTATAGCTTCATGTATTGCTAAGCCCTGAAGGGTTTTTTTGTCATTGTTTGCGTCTTGCTATTTATGGACATTGCAATTATTCCTACCATCAAAGGCTATTTGGGTGGCCCTCTGAAATGGGGCTCTACTTTCCGCTGTTTAGTCTGTACGCTGAATATACTGTATACACTTTTTTGTTTGTTTGTGTATCTGATAATTATAGTAAAACAACATTTGTCCTGCGTGTTATTGTTAATTTGGATTTTCAGTTTGTACCTAAACTGTAGAGTGCTTTTTTATTAGCCCTGTCTGAATGATTTATTATCTGCAATTACAGTACACTGAAACCAAATTTAGAAATAACTACATTTCTCTATGAAGTTAGCAGACATACCCCAGCTCAGTCTACTACCGATACTCATGGGGGGGGGGGGGGGGGGGGGGGGGGGGAATCAGATTTGGTAACAGCACCAACTTTCACTTTATTTATGAGGGGTCTTTTGATACCAGAACTGGTCAGAATCTTTATGTTATGTACATTTAAACATATGACAAGGTGTGTAACTTTGCAACCCAGGTGCTACAGTGTTTTGTAAAAGAAGCCTTACGGCTGATGCTTATTTTTCACCCAACACACCAGCGAGACAGACACAGAACTGAATTTTTAAGCAGCATTGTGCACTTTTGTTATTTACAAACAAAATAAACAAAAACAAAAACCTAACTCCTTTTCGGAGCACTAACTAAAACCGTTCTTCTTCCTAGCTACGGATGGATGGCTAAGCAATTCACCAGCCAACAAAAAAAACAAAACACTTTTTAACAAACACACACACACTGCAGGTTTACATGCAGTACCTCTTCTTCTGGCTGTTTCTTTGTCAGCCTGGCTGCACAGGGCTGATCCTACATTAGCTTGTTACTCAGCAGCCCTGACTGCAGAGCTTCTCTTTCCTTTATGCAGGCCTCAGGTTTTTCCTATCCGCCAATCCCTCGGGATTCTGGGAGCTGTAGTCCTGAGCACCCTTCCTTGGACAACTTTTCTACTTTCTCTCCCTACTCTGCCGCAGTGTCTAAAATACATATTACCAGATTCCACAGTGCTTAGACACAATGGATGCAGTAGACAATGGATAACTGGATAACTATAAAAATGCCACAAAATGCTAAATGATTTTATCATTACTTAAAAAAAAAAAAAAAACTGGTATTGCCCAATATTTTTTTTCTCATTGAAACCATACCTTGCAAAAATAAATATGTAAGTTGATACGTTGATACTCATTTATTATTCAATTATGGCTACTGCAAGATTAGAAAATATGAGCTCTCACAATGACCTTTATTGCAGCTGTAGCAATTTCTCTCTCTCTCTCTCTCTCTCTCTCTCTCTCTCTCTCTCTCTCTCTCATATATATATATATATATATATATATATATTATATATATATATATATATATATATATATATATAATATACAGTAAACAATATACAGTACTAGTTTTAATCCTTTCCATACAAGAATGCCCGGGGTCACCTATTCTATACATTCCTCAAATGAGCACAGGCCTCCAGATACTTTCTACATCTTGAAGTGATGGTTAAAGGATCAGTGTCACAGCATTGCTATTATAGAGAAGGATGCCATCTGGCATTCTGGGAATCTATAAGATGGGTGCCCTCAATTGTTCTAGGATTTAAAGGGTAATATGTTGTTTATCCTACTCCAAACAAATAACTTGTTTGTCTAGAAATCACTTTAAAAACTTTAATTCATATGCAATTGGGGTAAGGAGACTTTAACTAAAGACAACTCACAAGTGTGTCTGTTAATGGTAAAGAATCACAGACACTTGCTAAAAAATATAAAATAAATTCACATTGCTGGAAGGGTATTTTTGAAAAGAGAACTATGATTCATTTTGGAGGGGTGATGCCCCTTATTCCAGCAACTAATAAGAACAAGCATACCATTATATAAAAGTATATTGCTGTATGAAGTGTAATGCATCAGACTAGCCTGTACACAAGGCCATAACAGCTACAAGGACACCAAGGTCGTGTCCACGGTTGTTTTTTTTTTTTTTTTTTTTTGCATCATAAATGCTGATGCTCATGTAAAAATGTTGGTAAAGTACAAAAGACTCCTTAATTTTCTCTGTTGGTTTGCCATGTAACATAAATTTATAGGTTGAATAGTCAATACCAAGCAGTCATATAAATACTGCCAGCTATAGCTTGAAACCTAAGTTTGACCTTGTAGAATGTCAGCTCTGGTTGTGGGCCTACCTGTACGGTATCTTTTTAATGCAGTATTGTGGTAATGCAGAAGTACTACTGCACTAAAGTGCACCTTAAAAGAATAACTTCATCATTAAAAATGACATTGGAATGTTGTGTGATGTAGTTTCTCAGATATATTAAACAAAAAGGAGCTTTTCTTTCTTTAGCTCATCATTGGTTGTCCTGCTATTTCCTTTTTCTTCAGTATGACAGAATAACAGAGACATTTCTTTTTCACCAATGAATAGGGACACATTTTTATCTGTGGTTGCAGGAACGTCAAATCGAGTGTCTACATTGTTGAATTGCCCTAAATTATATCCTGATCAATATGTTAAATATACTGGCTGTGCGCTGGAGGGTGATATGTGTTTATTGTTGTTGTACTGAATATGGATCGAAAATTGCTGTTCTTACCTCTGGAATCCATGATCACTTCAACATTGAAAAAGATGCTGAAGTCGAAATGAAAGCATTCTGCAACTATGGTGATGTCACCTTGAGGCTATTGCACCTGATAAATGCAACCTTCCCTTGTCAGCAATTGTTAATTAGCAGCAGATAAAATCATTTCAATATGTTCTATTGGTTGAAGTACGCAGACATAAAAACATCAAAATAAAATAAATTAAAAATCACCCCCAATAGAACATAATTCCATCAATGGAATTCTTTATTAAGTCATAAGTGCCATCTTGTTTTGTGTGAATGCTTTATGGAAGTCATCTAAGCCTTTCAATTTGGTTACATTTTGCACAAACCATGTATTTGACACTATAAAGCACAGTAGAATGAGTATTACTCTAGAAAAGCTATTCCTTGAGGAAAGTGTAATATTAACAATACCACAGATCTCACCATGCTTTTTAAATGTCACATTATTTCTCAGTCCAGGAAGCAAAAGGACAATCAAAAACAACTCAGGCCTACAAGTAAGGAGAAATCTGAGCAATAGAGAAGAATGATAAACAATAATCCCAATATTAGAGGAACACACCTTGGAACCACTCAGAATAGGTCATTTAATGATTGTAATTATTAGTGCATATCGCTACATACCTATGCACTGTACTATCACACAGTAGTTAGATATCTCTAGTACTGTGTAACAAAAACATTGTCAATGTAAAAAAAAACAAGTTAGAAAAATGCAACAGCCATTTAGAGTGGTGATATCAAACACAAAAGCCTAGGTTAGGAGAAGCAATTGGGGCAACCTTGTCAAGCATCAAGCAAATAGGCAAAATTGGAAAGGTGCTTGGGCCCAACATTCACACAATTGTTGCTTCTAACCTGGCTTCTTTTTTTGATTGCTCCGCTTTTACATTTTAATTGAGTATTGTGTTATTATGTTTTAAGCAACATGCTATGATAGTGTCCATTATGGTAATTGTTTGTTTATTAGTTTTAAAATGTGACCTATTGTTTGACCTCGTTAGTACATCCGGTCCCCTTTCAGTCAGGGTCATAACCAAGTATAAATCTTAAAGAGATGCTACTCTTGTGTACAGTTCCATTCTATGGTATTTTCAAACAGGAAATAGAGCATTTTTAGAATTGAGCAGAACCTTCTGGTTTTCAGCATGGATGTAAGCTTAAAGCTTGGTTTCGGCATGGATGTAAGCGGGCACAGCAGGCTAAGGCTGTGTGCTCTTTAAGGACATTGAGTTGCAAGTTCAAGTTTTTTTCTGCGATATGTGCTGTTTTGAAACATAAATACATTGTTTAATATAAATGGTGTGAATATCAAACTGCTTGAGATCCCTGGTTTAATTTGACGTTGACCAACATGTGGAATCACATGATTGGTAGAGGTCCAGTTATTTAGTTTTTCTGTTTGAATAGTCACTACATCCTCTTTAAAAAAGTAAATGGAAGAGGAGGAAGAATAAGACGAAGAAGAATGATTTTACCTTAGTTTTACGACTTACAGGATTGTGTGTAAGAGGTATTTACTTTTTTTTCACATTTGATATAAGAAAGTTTCAGACTTTTGGTACTGGTACAGGTGGTAATTCTAAGTGATCTAGTTTTGCCGCTGCAACATGGTGAAAACAGCAAAACTCTTGGAGCTGATAGAGACTCACGGTAGTTTCAAAGTTCCTTTCAATAATAATTTTGAATAAACTGGATTTCATCAGTAAAGATAATTAACATGGACTATGGCAATGTTTAGACTATCCCTAACTTTTTCTGTTTAGAATTATGATCAAATATACTTCAGTGCTTGGTAAAACCATTTTCTTAAGCCTTTATGAAAAATTCACTTAGAAACTCAACACTTGCCTCACCTTTGACATAAACCATGTCAATGAATTTGGAACTCAATGTCCAGTTGCATGACACCCATGTCAAGGAGTAATCTATACTTGTCATAGCAGAAGCTGAGCTCAAATGTTATATTATGGATGAAAAAGTAGCTTGACATTTTGTGTCACTGGTGATTTATATAGCTTCTTTATAAATCCCTAAAATGCTTCTTTTTTTTTTTTTTACTGTATTTTTAAAATTAAATCAAACAAATTAATTATTGCCTAACCATCCAAATAAAACAAATAATAATACTAGTATGAAACATGCTGATTTGCTAAGGAAATTCAGAGATTTTAAAGATACTATATGTATGATTGATCATATTGCCAAATAAGTTCTGACAATACAAATTTTTGTTTAATTTTAATTAGAACTGTCATTTTTTGGTCTAATATTAAAATAAATGTTTGTATTACCAGTCCTGCATATTTTATCTGAGTGTATTAAGTTATGAATAACACTGTGTAACACAATTTTTTTTTTTTTTGTTCCTGGGTAGTAAGTGTTATTTCCTAATTGCTTATGCCTCAAAAGTATAGAACATGGCTATTATTGCCCACAAACTTTGCTTTTGTGGCGAGGACAGTGATATTTCAAAATATCACTATTTCCAATGGGAAAATGGGCAAATGTGTGTCTTTTCGTTCACATAAAGTCAGAAAAAAACAACATATGAATCCAAATTAACATGTATTTATACTAAAGTAATACAAAGATGACTACAAAAGATTTAGAAGTGAGTAGTTTTTCGAGATTTACGATTATACTGTAAATACAAAAGATTTAGAAGTGAGTAGTTTTTCGAGATTTACAATTATACTGTAAATACAGTATAATTGTAAATCTCGAAAAACTACTCACTTCTAAATCTTTTGTAGTCATCTTTGTATTACTTTAGTATAAATACATGTTAATTTGGATTCATATGTTGTTTTTTTCTGACTTTATGTGAATGAAAAGACACACATTTGCCCATTTTCCCATTGGAAATAGTGATATTTTGAAATATCACTGTCCTGGTCACAAAAGCAAAGTTTGTGGGCAATAATAGCCATTTTTTATACTTTTGAGGCATAAGCAATTAGGAAATAACACTTACTACCCAGGAACAAAAATTGTGTTACATAGTGTAATCTATCGTTATTTAATTAATGGCTTAATGATACCAGCTATGCTTTGAAATTTGAATTTCATGAATTATGACAGTTTACAAAATTGCAATCACACAGTGACATATAAGTAAGTTAATTGCCACTTGTTATATCTATATATTTATATTAAAAATAATTTTCTATTACTTTTAGTCTTGGCTTGATTCAGGCTCATAGCAGGGTTTTATATGCAGTAATCTTATTTTGAAAATGGCAGTTCTCATTACCATAACTGATTGTTTGGTGTGGGCTGGTTTAATGGTGAGTAGAATGTGATAATCCTGTTTAATAGAAAAAAAAAAAAAAGATCCCACACATGATTCTCACATACAAACTTCCGACTAATGAAGAAAACAGAAAAACAAAACAATCCCATGGTCTAGGCATCTCTAATTACACTGAGGTGCAGCAGGTCTCCGGGTACTACAATTATTAATCCCTCTCCAACTGCTTCCAAGTGATAATAATCGTTCAGAACTTCACAGCAACTTAACATGACAACACAGATTTATTTGCTTCATTAGTAGTAGACAGTGTTCTTCGACTGGAAAATGAAAATAGAAAACTAAAAACAACATCAGGGAGTTGATAAACCATGCCCTCAGGGAGGTAAGCGTTTCTATTTGCTACATTATAAATCATTGTATCCTAATTAACATTAGTGATATATTCCATTGACTTAAATGCAGAGGTTCTTCCTTTTGCTCAGATATATTTCACTGGGAAGGTAACAGCAACTAGCTGACAAGTTGATGATTCTATCTGACAATTCAGCCAATATTCTCAAACTGAAAATATGAAGGCCTTGCTTACTGTTGAGAGCTTCCTGGTTGTTCATGCATGACTCCCTGCATCTCCAGCTACATCTATTTCTCCCCTCCTTAAAGGTAAACATTGATATAGAAATCCCTACAGGCATAAAGCTAAATAATCACTACAAGTTGCATTTCCACCAAGGAAGTGCAAGACAGTCTAACAACATGGATTACCAGATAGCATGTTCTAAAATGAAAATATGCATTTACTAAAGCATGTTTCTTTAAAAAACTGCACATTTGAGACATACACACTGAATTGATGTGCACTGCAGAGAAATGCATGGAACTATTTTATTTGTTACAATCACTTTAATTTAACAAGGGCCCCTTCCTAATAATTGCAGATCCCACGAACACCTCCAGCTGGCCACAGATACCTCTATGATCCAGCTAGAATGAAGTGTGCTAAGCTACATGTATTTGATTAAAGTGTAACTGCTTTAAAATAAAAATCTATATATGCTTCCTTCCAGTATTAAAAATAATTCCTTATTTTACCGCAGTTTGGTCAACTTCAATTAATTGCCAAACTGTTGTAGTTTAAAAAAAAAAAAAGACATTGCTTTAAAATGTATTTCATGCACACATAATTCCAATTACTCTATACCCTGTTTATAGTAGCACACCCGAGCCGAGCTGGGGCAGCACTGTGCCAGCGTGGTGCAGTTCAGATTGCTTGGCTCGCATTTACATTGAAAAGAAACAACTGTGATGTTAACTTAATTAAGCGAATGGTTTTGACATGTTGCGTGCTTCACAACCTCTATGAAAAACATGAGGAACACTACAGGGCTGCCACATTGGAATTAGCACAACCTGTACATGTGTTACCTGAAAGAGGGACGAACAAAGGGGCTTCTGCACTTGAAGCCCTTGTTGAGTATTTTAGTGCTGAAATGTGAAATACTGCTGCTATGCATTCTGTTACCTTTTCTGGACTGTTTCATGTTGTGTACTGTGTGTCGTCAAAAAGAATAAAGCATTCACAAACTGGTTTAACAGAAATGTCTTTATTTGTTGTAAGTACTCAAAGTGTTTACATAAAATATGTTTTAACTACATAAACTTACACATGTAACTTAACTGTAAGAACTTATAAACTGTATACATTAATAATGTAAGTATTAACACAAAGCATAAATATAATTTAACTTTATACAAAATGTACAGAATATTAACATATACAAACAGTGCTGCACATGGTCTGTTCATTATTTAATCTCAGGAATATCTTTGGCATTTCTTGTTGGCAAAGCCTCTCCAATTCTACCTAACACAGATATTAACTGAGTATTCAATGTCGTGGATGCATCCCTTTCCCATTCCCTTTGCCACAACACCATTTGCCTCTCGTGAAAGTCACGCTCAGCCTGCATTTGCACTTCTATGTTGTCCATGTACTGTGTATTGGACTCTTTCATGGCCTTTACCAGTTCAGGTGGAGTCGGTACATCAGCCCTTTTAACTCTTTTTTCTTACACAGTTCGAAAAGAAAAAAAAAACCTTTGTCTTGCAAAGCTACAATTTATTCTTAATTGCACGCAGTATATTCTTAATTGCAGCGTATGAAAATTACTGAATATACACAGTATACAATTTATTAATAATTTTTTTATGGGGAGGGGGGGGGGGGTGTTTTCAGAGTGAAAACGTTTTACCGTATATCATTTTATTTACTTATTTATTACAAAGTAATATTGGCAACACTACAAAATGTAGAAAGACAAGGAATTTTAAAAACAATTTCCAGTTGTTGTCCTGTGCGGTGCCCAGTGTAGGAGAACGTTTCAATTTTATACTGGAATTACTGTCGATTTCACTGCTAGCGATGGGACGCTATAACATTTGCACGGTAGGATAACTGTTTAAAAAAATACCCTGGTAACCTTAATATCACGGTATACAGTACATCATGCAAGTTATCAAATAAAGGCTCACAATAAGAAAGACTAATCTAAATCACTTAAATTACCGTAATTCACAAAAATAAAACGAACAAAACAAACTTCCTTTCATGGAATGATTTAAACATTTGGTATTTAGTATTTTATTATGCAAAATAACTTGGTATGTTTCTTTATAATAAATACAATAATAATAATAATAATAATAATAATAATATAATAATAATAATAATAATAATAATAATAATAAAAAACCTTAAAGGTGTACACTCTCAATGTCATACTACAACAGTATTAAGATCTGTTATTTGCTCAAAATGACATGGTGCTGTAGTTTGTTAAAACATTTTAACATATAAAATAAAATAAAATAAATAAATAAATACTTTGTTTAGCTGGGAATTGGGAAACGATCGGTCTTTTGCTTAAAACACAAACATATACCCCTAGGTTATTATTTAAGAGCAGAGATGAGTGGTTTATTTTTTCAACCGGATAAATAAAATATGTATAGCAAAAAAAGTATTTTAATACTAAAAAGTGTTGTTGGATTTACATTTACGGCATTGCCCAAGTAAGCTTCCAATGACTATTACACATGTGGAGTTTGTAAAAAAATAAAAAAAAGATTTCTTCACTTACCTAAGAAAATGGGTATACTGTTACAACTAGTTTAAACAAAAATACATTGGTCTGTCCTGCTGCAGTCGCAGTTCTGCGCTAGTTTTATTTGAGATATTATTACTGTACACAAACTAAAACATGAAAACATGATACTTACCGTTGCAATACCAATTATAGCAGTGACAGAAATATACCGCAGCCAAATTAAACCCCTTTCACACAGATGACTGATATTTGATGCCATCTCTGAACCACCTGGCGAGGTAATTCAGAGACGGCACAGAACCATTTGAACCCCTGTGTGAAAGGCTATGCCAGCAGTGAAGCGCTACAGTGGGCGTGGATTGAAGGTCAACATCCCACGTGACTGCATACCGGACGTGTTGGGTATTTTTGTCGTCAGTGTTACACGCTTTAATTTTTTTCAAATACAATGGCTAATCAAGAACAAATCGGTAATTGTTTAGGATTTGTTAACTTTACAATTCTAGGAGTGGCAGCTACTAAACAGACGCAACGCAGTGAATTTACTATATACAGCAATACAATATTCTTGCATATGGGCCCTTTAAACATGCCCAGCTTAACAGATTTGGCAGAATAACTGGGAATACAGAATATCATATTCCTTGCATTATAAATTTAAGTACAGTGGTGATGTGTGTATTAAAATTGGCAACGAAAGACGTGACTGCCGGAATACACAAGCAGCTGCGTGACTGACTGCTGATCCAAAATGTTACTGCCTGATCTCAAATCATCCATGTTATACAGGCAGCCATTTTCAAAGATAAGTTTTTACAATTTCAGCATTTCTAACAAACATTACCAGCTTGGACAGATCGGAAATGCTGATCAGACCCCCGTATTTTTCGACATGCCAAGCAATACCACAGTTCACAAATTGAGAGAAAAACAGGTGTGAATAATCACGACTGGAAATGAGAAGCACATAACTGTAATTCTCTGTGTGATAGCAAGCAGACGGCTGCAAACTGCCTCCATATGCATAATTGGGGGTAGAACTGAGGTGGCAGACTGGCTTTAGAAATGAGAGCAGACAGATGAGGAGAAACACCATTTTTTGTTATGATTAAGGCCCTGTGTAAATCTTTATTTCACAGGCTGCGCAGAAATCAAATTAACCCAGTAACGCGATTTTAACAATAATCTAAAGAAATAAAAATAAATTATTTCATAATTATTTGAATTTAATTAAAAAAAAAAAAAAAACACATTAATGAAACTGTACAGCTCTTCTGTCTGCCTGTGTGTACTATTCGCCATGCACACAGTGCTGTGCAGTGATTATGTCATGTGACTATATGCAATCTAGACAGGAAATTAAAATATTACACTCTGTAAGCAAGAAACGGATGTCTCTAAAAAGGCTAAAAACGTGTCTGCAACAGATCATGTAAAGCAGTGTCCAGCAGTGTCCAGCAGTTTTACACAGCAATGGAGGGAAGCTCTTCTGTACATCCTGCAACGTTACTGTAGATCACTACCGAGAATTGTGTTGACAGGCATTTAGATTCAAGTATTCACCGAAAGAAAAAGGTGGAAATCCAGGGCAGTACTGAGACTGCTTTACTTGCAAAGAAACAAAAAATGGTGACTTCCATGTTCCAAAAGTACACTGAAAACTGCGAAGCACAAAACACATTCAGTTTTGACCTGACAGAGGCGTTTGGTTGTGCAAATATCCCCCTAGAAAAATTGGACAACCAAGTGTAGCAAATAGTGGAGTGTTTCCTTCATCAGCCCAGTTGAGACATGAATACTTATCTAAAGTTGCTGAGTATCACAAGCAGGTTATTAAGGAGTTGGTAAAACAGTCTGTTTGCTTGTCAGTGGCCACTGATGAGTCGACTGATGCCCAAGATCAGTATGGGTTACACATTGTATTTGTTTAGCAAGACCTAATGATGAACATGCATCTGACTAGAACTGAAAGCTGTCCTTGCAGAAACACTTTACCTACAGGTAATTACAGGTTAATTACAACACCATTTCACAAGCTATTGTAAAGTGCTTGAATAACTTTGATGGTGTCAGTGCATTTATCTCTATATTTGATGTTTAAAAAAATAATAATAATCTGTACACAAATTTATAAAATAGTTCCGTGCACATTTCGCGAAATACGATACTTAACCTGATATTGCTGTGAATTTTAAAGAAAAAGTACAGCTAATGTTCAGAAACTGAAGAAACGGCAGTGTTGAGAGAATGAATGAGGCCTGAAGGAGAAGGTGTAGGATGGGGAGTGCGTGAAGAGCTGGAGGCGGAAGGAACGCTAAGAGAGCTATCCTGCACACCGGGGGAGGGCTGTCTGCTGGGAAGTCTTGTTCGCTGGACTGATGTTTGTGAAGGAAAGATAGTCTTGGCTAAAATGGATTGGCAGTGCAAGGTAGACAAAGAGATCTGATTGCTCCCCGCTGGAATTGAAATTCCTTTTTCAAAGAGAACTTACAGAAGCCTGTTGGAGAGCCAGTCTTTAACGAAAAGCAGCGCTGAAGAGCCATCCCTGGGGCGAAGGTGTTTTGAGCAGCAGGAGGATTAGTAGCATCAGAAGCTTATGAGACTGGGAGCGAGTATGACAGGGTCAGCAGAGGATGAGGCAACAGGTTCAACTTCAATATATTTAAGTTTTTATTAAAAACTGAACAAGTAGGTAGTTTGGGTTATCCAGGAATTGCTCTTACTAATATTACCAAGAATTAATCTAATAACTACAACAGATAAAGTACAAAAATATATTTTCATGTACTGATCAGTTATTTAACAATGTTACAAAATTAGAATATTTTTTGTTTTGGTTACTGAATACAAATGATATATATATTGATATATCTATATATAATATATATATATATATATATATATATATATATATATATAATATCTCTATATTTACATCTTGTTGATTATGTCACAGGCAGTAACATTTGATTATGGAAAAAAAAAAATCTACACTACAATGTGTGCCAGTTGTAGAAACACACAAGCTAATGAAAGGTAGTGGGAAAACATACAATGATGAAATACACCAGGAAGCATTGTTTGGACAATGACTTACTGCAGCTGTATTTTAGAAACCATTCTTTAATGTTTTATTCCTCATCTAGAACTATCCATTACATGTACAAACACAATTGGATTAGAATTTGTTATGTGTTAGTGCCATCTGATTTTATTACCAACATCACCTTCCGACACAGTGCCACAGTAGCTATTAATCTACATTAAATCAGGAATATTTAGCTATTATTTGTAATAAATGTCAACCTGGATTAATTAAGTAAAGCAGAAAGTAGGCAGAAGCCTCTACAGGTAATAAACAATTTCACATTCATTCATGGAAATTCACACCCCTGCTACAATTAATCAGCAGGAGAAAGACAAAGGCACGCACTGTATGTACGCTGCCCAGGTTAATTCAGACCAATGTCATGAATTTCATTTTGCATACTATCAATCAGTACTAACACTCTCAATGTTTAGTTTTCTGGAGACCCGTCATGGTTACTTAGCAGTGATCAGTAAGTTACAGTCATGAGGGGTGGGGATGCTTTTTGTGCAGATAAATATAAAACAACCACAGGCATATTTATCATCTTTGCTGGGGTAGTAATTTCAGAAATACATACTGGTTTGGAGGAGGTATGCATATATTTCTATCTCTTCTGGAATTGTATAAACTGTGTTACAGTATTAAATAAAAAATCCTAATAAAAAATCACACACTAGTGGACTACCTCACTATAATAGTAACTAAACTTGTTAAATAATGATCAGAGCAGAAACAACAATAGAGAACAATAGAGAACACACCTTCCTAAACTAAATAGCCCTTTACAGATCCAATATCATAGTTTAACCTTCATAGTGTTATGCATGCATTGCCTTTCAATTATATATGCAATTTTACCTGTTCGGAGAGACCCGTCTCCTTATTGGGTTACCTTAAGCAAGTCGTTAATGCATTTTCGATTTACATCCTGCCATCAAAGTGCAACTTGAAATGGGAGGAATCAAGATGTATCAGTTCACCACAATAGAATTAACTTGTCATTCAAATACTGCCTCCTTGTCAGTGGAGATGTACAACACTCACAGCTTTTTTTCTAAAATGACCGGTAACAATATTTTTAACTATCATGTTTGTTATAAACATTTGAAAATAATTTATTGAGGCGTTTTTTTTTTTTCAAAACCCATGGTCCTGACCCCAGTCGAGAAATATAGACAAAATAAAATATACAAACATGCCATCAAATTTATAATACAATACCTAAAAAATTAATAAGTAGCGTGTGACTGTATGTATCGGAACAACAGGCTTGTTTTACCAAGCCGTATTGCGTTGGAAGAGCAAGGACTGCCTGTGTTTTTTTCTTTTTCTTTTTTAGTAAAATCAGAATGCTACACAGGTCAATTTCATCTTACAAACACAATTCTACTTCCAACACTCTGTCAGTAGGAATATATTAGTAATTTCAGATCACCTTTTATCAGGTGTGCTGCGGCGCGAACGTAACACAGATCAGAACCTGTAAATGTCTGACAAAACAGCACCTAGGAAGTATGAAAGCGATGCTGAATACGCTATTTTAATACAATACTGTACCAACAAATGTATGTGAAGGCACCAGTTCTTCGGAAAATACATTGGAGAGAAATCAACAGGAGGAAACGACTTAGGTTTATATGGATTACAATGGGGCAATCTCCATGGAAAAATAAAAATAAGTCTCTGGTAGTAGTTTCAGGTTGTGTGTGTTTCCGTGTAGTTTTCTTTTAGACTGAGAAATTCTCATTCCAAATGAAAATAAACAAATTCATATTAAAATACGGGGGGCTATGTTGGTGCCCGAGTTCCAATTTGGCCTTGCGTGACTTACTAATACCATACAGCTTTCTTAAACCGGGTTTCCATGAACTGCTTAAGTTGTCTTAATACACAGACTGTCTCATTTGGGCCCCAAAAAACGAAAACAAAACAAAACAAAAAAACCCTATTATACACGTACATATTCGTAAGAGATAAGGGCAGCACATCTCCAGATAACCTGCTTTTATGATAAAAGAGTCTGCAGTTTGCACTTTCCATTTTCTATTTGAAACTGCCAGTGACAAACGCTGTGGCCAATGCTCATTTTCAAAACTGGCACCAATGTAAACATCGAATCAGGTAAAATATGGATCAGCTAAGGCTGAATAATTTGACATTGATGTTAATTGAGCATGCTGGTACTAAACAGTAAAGGGAAGCAAATTAACATACAAAGAAGGGCCCTCCAAACGATAAGAGCCCCAGGCCCTCATTAAACTTGATCTGGCCCTGCTTATGTGGGGGGACAGGAGCGAGGGCTCCTCCCCCCATTGCATCCTGCCAATAAAATCTGCCAAACCCCTATTTAAACCCCAAATCATGCCTTGCTCTCTGTCTTGTGTTTTTCATTTATGTACACAGCTGACAAAATGCTGCTGACCATTCTCCCCTTGACACTGCTGGACAAAGCACTCTGAATTCTCGAGTGCTGATTTCACGAATAGGCTGTCTGTTTTTGTTTGTGTATCACTACACAGCCCTGCTTAATCATTTAAATCTGATTCTCAATTTAGATTTGAAAGGGGCGGTTCACCCTAGTTTGTTTTATATATGTTTGTTTGGTGTGCTTTGCCATACCCCTCTCGGCTTCGTGATGCCCGCTTATGCTCTGTGTTTTATTGTGCTCTTACTTGTTTCTACAATTTGGAGCTGCTATCTGAGCCCCACTGACTGCCCAGTTAAAGACTGGTCTAATGACAAGATTATGAAAGCTCTTTGAAAAAGAAATTGCAATGACATGACAGCCGTGTCCAGCTGCCAATCGTCACATTCATTTCGTCTCTCTCTTCTCAGCCCCTTGCTATTGATGGGACCCAGAGGCCTGAAGTTGTAAGCAAGAAAAAATGCTTACTGTACCTAAACAGAAGTAATATTATTGATAAACTGTTTCCATTGTTTCAGGACATGGATACATGCAGTCATAGATAGTGTATATGTCTTCATGTTATTAAGGCATTGCGACAACTCATCAATCCACTTCATCTGCACCTTTGTCTCCCCACCTCCATCCAGCACAACACAGAAACCAGCCACTAGAAGTCCTGCCCTCACAGTGCAAGCATGCCTCGCAGTAGAAGCACACCCCATCTGGCCTTCATCTGTGCAAGCTGCCTGTCACTCTTGGCTGTCTATCACTCTTGTAACTGCCCAGGACATAAAGAAAAGTTGTTTTAAAAAAAACAATTTCTCCTAAAGTATACAGGAATCTGCCTCTTGACCCCTTGGCAACATCAACATTTTTAGAAACCCAGTGCCTATGTAATTAAGTCTTTGCAATCAACTACTCGGCAACAATACTAGAACAGCAGAAGGTCATCATTTGACTTGGGGCCCTAATGTAGTTACATTATATTGTACAGAACAAAATATTGTATAGTACAAAAGGAAAGTATTAAAGCAAAATCTAATGCCTGGCAATATAACTCTGCACTCAAATGATGCTATCATCCGTAGGCTATGCTACAGTATGTACATGTAATATTGTTGAATGTGAGATGCAAGTCCGGTCTATATTGGGTGCTACAAATGGCAGTTTAGCTTTAATATGTTTCAAGTTTCATTTAGCTGGTGTGTCTTCATAACCTTGTGCAAGCAAGGTTGTATCTGCCCTGCGCTCTTCAAGCAGGATTTAATTCTGTCTTTCCGTGTTTACGCAAAAGATTATTTATGCAATTCAGCGATCTGATATTCAACAATGAATCCCTTTGCAATCTCGCTCCATCCATTCACTCCTCCTAAGCAACAGGCTGGTCTGCCTTCACTGCCTTACGCAAGCAAAATCAGATCTCCTCACCTTTCATGCTAGTTTTATAATGTATTTTCTTTGTCAGTTTACAGCCTTGGTAAGGTAGTACAGGAGTAAAAATGTTTGTGCCCTGGTTTAGAGAAAAAAATTAGCTTCAAAACAGTTTTTAAAACATTGATTGGTACATATTTGGAAGGTCAGGAAGGGCAACTTTTAAAATTTCTACTCACCCTCCCTTATGCCATTTCTTTTGTACCCATTGGAAAGAGCAATTCTATTTCGCCACTGAGCTAACTTCCAGCTGCCGCAGCAGGCCTGAAATCTTTGCTTTGCTCTCCGAAGCCCTGTGTGGGATTCTGCTGAACACACCGCGTCCCCTTCCAGCTGCACTTGCTGAATGACTTTCTCCTCCCGCGATTCCTCTCATTTCTTGTTAATGTGTAGTGCTTTTTTTCAATGTTGTTAACCAGCATTTAACCAAAAGTGGCATATAGTTAGGCTGTGTATATTACGGGACTATTTCAAGATTTTCTCATAATTGTAAAATTATATATATATATATATATATTATATATATATATATTATATATATATTATATATATATATATATATACCTAGAAATTACCTCTACGTCGTCGGTTTCATGGAGTTGTCAGAAGGTGAAGTCAACATCAAACAGGTCTTCCACTGAGTGGAGAGGATCTCTTCTCCTAGATATATCTTTGATCAAAAGAGTATTGCTAGTATGCCCGGAGGACTGCCAGAGGTTTCCTCCCAATGGTGCGGGGGTTTCACATATATGTATGTGTATGTTTGCGGTCTTATGTCAGACCAGGTCATTTCATCAAAAAGAAGTAAAGCACAGATCTCTAGTCGTTTTTTCTCCGGAAAAAGCCAAGAAAAACTTTCAATGGCCGAATGAAGCCGAAAATTTTGAGATGTTATTGACGAGTTTGGTGATAAAACGAATGATCAGGAGAGGATTTATCAGTACGCACGCCTATAAAGAAGTATGTGAAAAATACAGTGAACAAGGGGTGGGGCTTGGCTGGAGATAAAGTACTGAGTGTCCTTTTGAGATTCAATGCCATTTAATCCTGTTTTACTCTGAAAAAACATATATTTTAAACAGCGCATGTGAAATAAACAGCGCATGTGAAAATAAATTGGACCCGACACACCTGACAAGCAGTGAATAAATGAACCGCAAAGGGTTAAACTTCTTGTTTCCATAGCCATCTTAATTTTGGGTTGACAATTCTAACCCTAGTCAGTGGTAAGAAATTACTGTTTCTGAAAAATCATTATCTTTCCAATCCATCAAATAAAATGATCTGCTTTGGGGTAGTATTAAACAACAATTAAGATAATGAAATGCTTGAACACTGCATTTGTATCAGTTTTAACTGAAACATTAATCCTTTACTTGTTTGTACTGTGGCAACTGTTTACTTCTATTTTCTCAGTTTACATTGTTATGCAGATGTTGTGTATATCAGTAAACACAAATCAGAATTTATAGTGGTTAAATCTGATTTCAGCAGTTTTGATGCCATCTTTGTTAAAGTAACACAGAGAAGGAACAGGCATGTGACGAGGCAGTTGAATTCATTCACTGACCTTTGACTTTCAGGATATTTCTTGCCAACTTCATCCACAAGAGATAGAAAGAATAATTTGGTTCCTAAGTTAAAATGTGTAGTTAGTTATACCTGGCTTGGTTTCTTTATTGGGTGTGTTTATCCTTTCTGATTTTTTATTTATTTACTTTTTTGCTAATGCCAAATTGGGGTATTGACAGCAAAAAACAGTAAACCTCTGTGTCTCATCTGCAACAAATCGCTTACATACTACAAGGCGAGCTGTTGTAAAGACTCAAGCAAGTTTTGTATGGCATGGATTATCGCTCGTGGCAAAGTCCCTGTTCAGATTAATTCATCTTTTTTTTTTATTTGGAGTGTTGATGCTAGGCTAGAGCATGCATGTTTAAATATTATATAGCAGGTCTAAAATTTATATTATATTTACATATCTTATGTCTTGTCATGATCAGGTAGTGTAATCCTTTTGAAATAAAAAAATTGCCATTCACAGCTCTCAAAAGTACTTAATAAACTTAAATAAACTTTTTTTAAAAAAACTGAGCATTCTGATCTTAAAGGAAGAGCTTGTCAAAACAAATCCTTACAAAAATGTGTTTTGTTTATGTGGTGTTTTTTTTTTTTTATTAAATCAGGGCAGTTGTCATATTTTGCTGTACTATAACTGAATATATTTTATTTAAAGTGTGTAATACATACAGTATAAACAAAAATAATGGGAAAACACCATAGTGTTACATTTAAAGTTGAATAAACTGTAGAGCTACAGTACAATACTGTGTAATGTAAGGCTCTGCAGTATTCTCCCTTGTTCTTGTGTATTTTGTGTAGTTCTTGTGTATTGTGTGTAGTTCTTGTGTATTGTACTGCACAGGTTAAGTGCAAAATTCCACTAAAATGTTGGAGAGAATTAAAAAAAAAATGTTTAAACCAATGCTAGAATTTAAAATACTAGCATTGTTTGTGTCTTTGTCTTGCAGCTCTCAGCCATATGAAAATGTTGGTGTGGAGCTTCTAGGATCATGAAGTTTGTCCATCCCTGACACATTGCAACCCACAATACAGTGTATCCTGAAAGAGAAAAAAAGAACCCAACATTTGATTTAATTTCTAAGCAAGGTACTTTGTACTATATATACAGTACTGTATATCACTAAGCAATCAACAATGCTTTTGTGTGTTATTTCTTTGTTCAATCTTTGGTGTTTTATTTGAAATAAATAAATACATAAATAAAATGCTATCTATGAGATCAATGGTGATTGCAGCAATAAGTTACTTCTGTCAAATCAAATCCCAGTGGGTCTTCAGAATATACCAGACCGTAAAAGAATCTGTATGTAACTACCTAAATAAAGAAAAAAAGAGATCTGTTTCCAGAGATGATATTTCTGTATAACTTCTGTCTCCATCAGTCTGAGATATTGTATTTTAGACAGGTAGCTGTCAAACCTTTTGTGCTCTGCAAAATGATCTGAAAAATAACTCTGAAGGTATTCCAGCAGTTCTGTTCAACCTCGGAATAAACCCTTTAAAGAAGAGTTCAAGAATGTGACAACATAGATTCTGTAACATAAAGTATGACCTTTCAGAGATGCTGCATATCCAGGCAGATTCAACACATATGTAAGGTGTCTACCTTTTATCAGAGATATCTCAAGGCGATGTGTAAATGCTTTGATTTAATTAAGGACTGACACTACAATCTGTGTGTATACTCTTCCCTACTAAATAAATTAGGCAAAAATAACCCTATGCAAAATATTGTTATATTTTCTGAATACAATAAAGTGTCTACAAGATCACATTAAAATAACGGATGAAGACTGCTATAATGAGGATTCTCTATTCAGAATAAATAAGGGTTTTATCCATCACTAGTGGACAAGAGTAAATTGGCATTTAACAACAGTAGATGTGTTTTAATGAGCACTGTGCATGGATTCCTCAAAAACTTGTTTACTGTTTTAATCAAAACTACATTTCAATGCAAAACTTTATCAGTATCTTGACTTCAAATTAAGGACAGGTAGGGTCAGCTAGTCAAAAATGACAGACAATACAAATAATAAATAAGAATGTAGGCAGCCCAATTAAAATTACCCTGTACTTTCACTGAAAACATTGGATGACATCTAGCTTTTGTAATATCTTCATCACCTGGCTGATGACATATATCTAAAACTCTTCCTCTCACATCTCAATGACTTGTCCATTGTACTCAACACAGAATACTCTCACTTGAATATTTTCCTAACATTATTTTCTCCTTTAAATGGTAACATTATGTAACACAATTTTTGTTCCTGGATAGTAAGTGTTATTTCCTAATTGCTTATGCCTCAAAAGTATAGAAAATGGCTATTATTCCCCACAAACTTTGCTTTTGTGACCAGGACAGTGATATTTCAAAATATCACTATTTCCAATGGGAAAACAGGCAAAAATACAGTATAATCGTAAATCTCGAAAAACTACTCACTTGTAAATCTTTTGTAGTCATTTTTGTATTACTTTAGTATAAATACATGTTAATTTGGATTCATATGTTGTTTTTTACTGACTTTATGTGAACGAAAAGACACACATTTTCCCATTTTCCCATTGGAAATAGTGATATTTTGAAATATCACTGTCCTGGTCACAAAAGCAAAGTTTGTGGGGAATAATAGCCATTTTCTATACTTTTGAGGCATAAGCAATTAGGAAATAACACTTACTACCCAGGAACAAAAAAAAAAAAAAAAAAATTGTTACACGGTGTAATGCCAGCAGTGTTGGCAACAGGATGTACATGTTTTTTTTTTTTTTTAGGTAACATATAATGAAAGGGCCTAAGTCTTTATTAAATTGTTTAAGGGAGGACATTCATTTTGTATACCATGTCCTGTTTTGTTAGTCTACTTTACCTAGTTTCTTTTAATTCTCTTTACTATTCAATGCATGCACTTCATGCTGTATTTCGAAAACCTGTAAA
The DNA here is from genome assembly GCF_017654505.1 of Polyodon spathula. Taxonomy (NCBI): domain Eukaryota; kingdom Metazoa; phylum Chordata; class Actinopteri; order Acipenseriformes; family Polyodontidae; genus Polyodon; species Polyodon spathula. The sequence continues at coordinate 87,177,647 of NC_054535.1, forward strand.
CAAGCATATTGCAAATTGCTCTGTTCTTTGTATATGTCATAATATTGCAAATCTTTTATGCAAATATTTTGTATGAAAATTAAACACACCCAAGAGTGGAGCCGTTTAATGGTCTGCTGTGTTGAGGGTCGTTCTCTTGCTCCGACTAGTCAGGATCACATCCATTTCAGAGTAAGTTATTTGTTTGTAGTACTGATTATTTTATTGTATGACATACTAAAAATGCCTTATCTAGTTTTTGTTTTATATTTTTGATATAGTCACATATGTTATATGATACTTTGTATATATTATATATATATATATATATATATAATAATATATATATATATATATATATATATATATATATATATATTATAAAATAAATACATAAATACATCTGTACTAGATTTTTTTTAACCTTCCAGATGTTTCAGCAATTTTTTTTCTTCAGGCTATTTTTTTAATGTTGTCCACTGATATCAATGTATTTGCACTCACATTGCTCACTGCATGTCTGATTTGTATAGGCTGACCTATTCTGCTCTTGTAAACACACAGAGACTGTTCCAAATGCTGTCCTAAAGCATTACAGATTGTTATTAAACCAAGCACTCAAACTGACCTTTGTGAATTACATTTTTTTTTTTTAACCTTGATATTGGGAACAGTATTAACAGACAGAACGTTAATTCACCAAACTAAAACAAAATGTGTTTTGAATCTGGTCCTTAGCCTGTTATTTTTGTAGTGTATTACAGTATCTTATTTGATTTCTTCATATTGTTCATGATTTAAACCAGGTTATAGGCTTGTAGTCTGTGAACATAAGAACATAAGAACATAAGAAAATACGAAAGTTTACAAACAAGAGGAGGCCATTTGGCCCATCTTGCTCGTTTGGTTGTTAGTAGCTTATTGATCCCAGAATCTCATCAAGCAGCTTCTTGAAGGATCCCAGGGTGTCAACTTGAACAACATTACTGGGGAGTTGATTCCAGACCCTTACGATTCTATGTGTAACAAAGTGCCTCCTACTTTCTGTTCTGAATGCCCCCTTTTCTAATCTCCATTTGTGACCCCTGGTTCTTGTTTCTTTTTTCAGGTCGAAAAATCCCTTTGGGTCGACATTGTCAATAGCTTTTAGAATTTTGAATGCTTAAGTTAGGTCGCTGTGTTGTCTTCTTTGTTCAAGACTGAATAGATTCAATTCTTTTAGCCTGTCTGCATGTGACATGCCTTTTAAACCCGGAATAATTCTGGTTGCTCGTCTTTGCACACTTTATAGAGCAGCAATATCCTTTTTGTAGCGAGGTGACCAGAACTGAACACAATATTCAATATGAGATATTACTAATACATTGTACAGTTTTAATATTACTTTTCTTGATTTAAATTCAACACTTTTCACAATGTATCCATGCATCTTGTTGGCCTTTTTTACAGCTTCCCCGCATTGTCTAGATGAAGACATTTCTGAGTCAACAAAAACTCCAAGGTCTTTTTCATAGATTCCTTCTGCAATTTCAGTATCTCCCATATGATATTTATAATGCACATTTTTATTTCCTGCGTGCAGTACCTTACACTTTTCTCTATTAAATGTCATTTGCCATGTGTCTGCCCAGTTCTGAATCTTGTCTAGATCATTTTGAATGACCTTTGCTGCTGCAACAGTGTTTGCCACTCCTCCTATTTTTGTGTCGTCTGCGAATATAACAAGTTTGCTTACTGTACCAGAATCTAAATCATTAATGTAGATTAGGAACAGCAGAGGACCTAATACCCTCCCTGTAATACTCCACTGGTTACCACACTCCATTCTGAGGTTTCTCCTCTAATCAGTACTTTCTGTTTTCTACATGTTAACCACTCCCTAATCCATGTACATGTGTTTCCTTGAATCCCTACTGCATTCAGTTTGAGAATTAATCTTTTATGCCGAACTTTGTCAGAAGCTTTCTGGAAATCTAAATAAACCATACCATATGCTTTGCAATTATCCATTATCGATGTTGCATCCTCAAAAAAATCAAGCAGGTTAGTTAGACACGATCTCCCTTTCCTAAAACCATGTTGACTGTCTCCCAGGATACTGTTACCATATAGGTAATTTTACATTTTGGATCTTATTATAGTTTCCATAAGTTTGCATATAATAGAAGTCAGGCTTACTGGTCTGTAGTTACCTGGTTCAGTTCTGTTTCCCTTTTTGTGGATCAGTATTACATTTGCAATTTTCCAGTCTGTCGGTACAACCCCCGTGTCAAGAGACTGTTGCATGATCTTGGTTAGCGGTTTGTAAATAATTTCTTTCATTTCTTTGAGTACTATTGGGAGGATCTCATCCGGCCCAGGGGATTTGTTTATTTTAAGAGCTCCTAGTCCCTTTAACACTTCTGCCTCAGTTATGCTAAAGTTATTTAAAGCTGGACGGGAACAGGTTGACATGTGGGGCATGTTGCCAGTATTCTCCTTTGTAAAAACTTGTGAAAAGTAATCATTTAATATATTTGCTGTTTTTTTTCTTCATCTATGATTTTGCCATTTGTATCTCTTAGACATTTTACCCTGTGAAGTATACTACCACAGTAAAGTACAATGGAGATGTACTAAATCTCTGTTATGTTAGATTCCTTTTGTCTCTGACAAGGTAGTCAGTATTTTGGGATTTATTTAAATTTAAATATCTATCTGGAGTTGTTTTGCTGAGTTTTCCCATACCTATTGGGTCAGCTTGACACTTACAATATTATAGGTTGAGTGATATTTCTTCATAAACTAGTTTCTTCCCCTGTATTGCATACAAAAAGACCTCCCTGCATACAGACGCTCAATGAAATATCCACAACTGTATTTATGGTGTTGTTTGTTGAATCTTCTCATTTCTCAGTTCTCCACATACTGTAAAATACATGTGTAGAATAGGCCCCACACTGTTAGATTGTCTCCATACTTGACATTAGAAATTTGACATTAGAAATCCTGTGGATTTCCCTATCTCGACAATTGCCAGATGCTTTTAAACAGCTTGAGATTTAATTCATCAATCCAAATGATACCCCACTGCTCTGTTCACAGTATTTTTTTATGCATCAGTTGGCATGTTCCTCTGTAAAGTGAATAACTGTTTCCATGAATCACAAATGTACTATAAATGTAATCAGATCCTTTCTTTCTTGGGATATATCAACAATCTTTTGAGTTGTTGTTGGATTTGTGGCTAATATGCAAATAGAACATTAAAAAATAGATATGTTAGTCTTGGTTTGTGGGTTTGCTTTCATTTGATAGAAATACTCAGTGGGTTGAATTAAGTCAGCAATATCCTCTTGTTATCTGAATCCATACTGTAAGTCAACTTTAATTTAATTTACAAACTTACTTACTGGTTCACTTCACCCACACTGACATGTAAGAAGGCTTTTAATGCCCACAGTTATTAGTTAAATGACACAGAAAAATTTAGAACACCTTAATTAACATTACAGGGTAACATAATATTATTAATGGACTGACCCAAAAAGTAAGACATTTGTGAACATATGCTCTACCCAAATAGTTATTGGCAGGCATATTATATGGTCGCTGGAATGAATTTTTCAAGGCACTGGGTATTATTCTTTGCTGACAGAGTATCATTGTTTTAAAACCAGAAAGAAAACAAATCTGGACAATTCTGCTCATTTCCTCAAGCCTTTATCAGCTTCTAACATAGCGCAGGATTTGCTCTATAATACTTTCCAGCTTCATTTGTGTTGGATGGAAAAGACTGAAGAATGTGTATGTCATTACTTTCTCTGTTTCTGTCAGCTGGTGGGAAGTTGTTATTACTATTAGATGTCATTTGAAGCAAAAAAAATTTAAACATTTAATGAAATAAACCATGTAAAGAAAATATATTCTCTGCATATAATGGGACATTGAACGTTAGATGAGATACTGTACGTTTCTGTAAAAGTCCTGCACCAAAATAAATAAATACAATCGATTTTTACATCTGGAAATAGAATGTGGAAAAAACTAAAAAATACTTATTTGCATCAAAGACATGTCAAACCTATATTAAGTACACCATTAAATGTCAATTCATAATGTTTTTTTTTTTTCATTTTCTTACAGAGAATGTGTAATTTGTGACAGATTCATAGGATCACAATAAATTATGGAACTTATGGAGCTTTATAACAAATTCAAAAAATGTGCATTAACACTTGTTTCAAAATAGTATTGTGTGTTGGAAGCTGGTTAGGTAGACTCCATAGTTTTTGTGGTATGTAGAGTGTGTATAGAGCCACTTGGGAACTATTGTAGATAGCAATAATGGGGAAACAAGTTGTTAGTCACAGAGCTCTGGTATTATAACTTCCATTGCAGCCTTTATAATGACAAATAATAAAACTGTTGACATCCTGTATAATGACTACTTAGATTGTGGATACCCAAGTATACTGGTCAAGTTGAGAAATAGTTGATATTGTAATTCAAGATTGAAAGTGTAGCTATTCCTGGAAACGTGAATCTTCCTACAAAATGGGCCTCCTGAGATGAATTTCTCACAACAGAATTCTCTAAAATCTACAGAATTAGGCCTACTACCAAAAAAATTATTTGCCCTTCTTTAACATTTGTACTTGTTTGCTACATGTGACTGTGAGGTGGTAGGGGGCAGCACCAGCAGGTGACTAAAACAAGTCTTTTTGTAAAGTTCAGTCACATGTGTGAAGCTGCCCTTATCAGCCTTAAATAGGCTATGAGCCTCATGCTAGTACATCCTGACAAAGCAGGGAAGCTAGAATAACAGCACCACTATCTTTTGGGAGGCCAGACTTCACTCCCCTGTGCAACCTTTACACAGCTACAATGACATTTGAAGAGAACAGTAAAAGGATTCCAAAAAAAATATTTTTTAAGTTAAACCACCCACAGCCACCTTGCTCATCTGGATAATGCATCCAATCAGTCACAGAACTGAAGCCTTTTTATCTAAAAATCAGTGCTGAACTTTTCAATTTTACAAATTGCATTGGCAAACAAATGTAATTGCATGTTTTGAAGCTGACTACCAGCTGTGACACATTAAAAAAGGGGTTTCTTTTGTAATCCCCTTCCAAGCTAAAACTAATTTAATGTCAATGAGAATCATTCCACATTCCTATGCTATAAAATTCTAACTGGCAGGGGAGCAAAATCATTTTTTTTTTGCACTAAGAGTCACTGGGTTACAATTAAAATAACTGGTTGGAACTGATAACATTTAAATCAGAGGCTTGGATCAAGATGTATCGTTATTGGCAGATGAATATTCAACACATTGCTGCTTTTTATGCATATATCTATGGAACCTGGTTTGTTTTATTCTAGCTGTATGTTTCTTGAGGTTAAACAGAGGACTAAAACTTTTTCCAGCCTTAAAATTCAAAATATAAATCATTGCACCCCCTAAGCCATGCAATGAGCCATACACATTTCTGACTCCATGCAGTCTTCAGAGTGTAACACAAAGAGGATTTCTAAATGTTTATTTCCAATGTTGAGAATGACCTCAGCTGTGTACAGTGCTTCTGATCCAGTCACAATTAAAGAAATAGTATAATATAATTTTTTTTTTTAAATTTCTATACTGTACAATAAAGTATTTTGTATTATCAGCAAGCTTTTTACAAAACTACTGAAAATCCCCTAGTCTCTACGTTTATGTGGCCGTTTATAGTCATGTCACCCACTAGATTAATACATGAACTGTTTAGTTTTCATTTTTGTAATATAGCTGTTTTTTAAGAATATTAAGAAAATTATACTACAGAACATGTTGATTTTAAAGTACAAACAACAACTATGATAAAGATAATTGATGTTTTTGGGCACTCTTTGGTACTAAAAGCAAATCAACAAAATAAAATGAAACATCCAATGCAGGACAAATGTAACCTTCTTAACGGATTATAGATTACACATCAAAAGGACATTGCATTGTCACAATCAATTCCTTAAAAAGAGAATAAGCGGAACTAAAGGTTCTTATAGCTATTCAAGTAAAAGCTTATAGCTATTCAAGGTTTTATCTTTGGAAAACTATTATTACTGTGCTGATTCCAATAACATTCAGGAATCAAATTAAATGGACTCAAGCCTTTATAAATTATATTATATATATATATATATATATTCTATAAAAAAAAAAAAAAAAAAAAAAAAAGATATATGTTTAAAATGGCGTTCCGTCAAGGGTGTAGTCCTGTCTGGGCCCTGTGTCCACGGGACAGGGTCCAGCCAAACCGGTCCCTGGCGGTGGGAAGGGTTTTCCCAAGCGGTTATTACCTGCCGGAATATATATATATATATATTATATATATATATATATATATATATATATATATATATATATATATATATATATATAATATATATATATCTATATAATATTGCAGATATATATATATATAATATATATATTTATGTTCAAAAGACTTGGTCTCTGGCATTTATTTTCTAATAACAAGGGTGAATTGATTATTGAATGGTCGAGTGCACACACTGCATATTGATCCCCTTGTGCGTTCAGGTTTTCTCTCAGTAGGCACTAGGCTGCGTGTAACAGTTTTTGTAAATGGGATTACTACTCATTAAATCGCAATGACCTAGAGCAACGGTCAACAAAAATGAAATTGCCTCCGTTCATCACAGTTTGGATTGTTGTGCTGGACTTTGTTGATCTAGTTCCCCGGAGTGGATAGGCCCTTATGCAATTTACGTGCTTCAGTGACTCTGCTTCTTTAACCCATTGTAGGTATCGTAACATGAAAAAGTTTAACCTTTCACATATAGCCAATTGTGAGAATATGCCCTACAAAGAACATACTAATGTCTCTTATTTTAATGGGCACATATGCAAAGTGTTGTCATAACAGCAGATTGCTACAATACAGGAATTGTGATTTTTATATAATTTGAGCATTATAACACAATAATTACAGTATATGATAGTTTACAGATTATTGCACAGAAAGCAAATCTTTGCTATACACTGTAACAATGTGTGTTACAGTCTCAAAGACATTTACTTAAAAAAAAGAACAACATAGGACTAGTTATAATGAAACAGCTGACCTTTCTTTCTGGCTTAGTTAGTAACTATAATGGGTACATTTATTCTTTATGAAAGAAAATATAGAAATGATTGATGATGATTAGTAAAGAGCTGAAAATATATATATATATATATATATATATATATATATATATATATATATATATATATATATATATATATATATATATATATATATATATATATATATATATATATATATATATATATATATATATATATATATATACACACACACACACACTGTGTTCTTAAATAGTAAATTTAGTATTATTTGTTTTGCAAAACAGAAAACGTTATGTTTCACTTTCACTGTATTCACACTTTCATTAAGTCTATAATACAATGATACGTTTGCAAGATTGTGCTTCAGTTCATTTGATTTCAGATAATGTATTTTTTATCTTTTCTCTTTTACACAAAAATATTATATTTACGTATTTCGCCTTTATGTAGGTTCATAATGGAATTAAAGCATGAGGTTCACCGCACAGATTTCTAGGTTGACGCTGCACAGCGTGTTAATGTTTTTCTCACATCCATAATAAATTATTTTCATTTTGGCAAATTAATTGGTATTGGAGGCTGTGTGGTCCACTGGTTAAAAAAACAGATGTTTAACCAGAAGATCCCTGGTTCAAATCCCCACTTAGCCACTGACCATTTGTGTGACCCTGAGCAAGTCACTTGTGCTCTGTCTTTCAAGTGAGATATTGTTGTAAGTGACCCTGCAGCTGATGCATAGTTCACACACCCTAATCTCATATCTTGTAAAGCGCTTTGTGATAGTGATCCACAAGGAAAGGTGCTATATAAAGATTATTATTAAGTTATTGTGTTGTTCGTTTTTTTCTATCACTCAGTCATTCTGTCCTATCAGTCTGATATATCTGCCTCACGGTAGACTGAATTTGCCAGGTGAATTTATTGACATTTCTTGCAAAACAGCAATAGCGTGTGCTGGGAATGTGCAGAGATTAGAAGCAAAGCACAGAATATTTAATCACACAGCGGCTTTAAGACGCCCTAAAAGTATAATTATAACTTATATGATTATTCTTTTTTCATTCTTTGTTGTTTTCAGTAAACTTAAAATTATTAAGGTAACCAGTGTTCTATTGTTTTCAGTGTAAACAGATACATTGTATTCTAGAGAGCTCAGCAAAATCAAATTACGTATTTTTCTAGAATGCAGTTTTAGAAATGCATTTCTATAGTGCTTTAAAAACTTAGAACTCAGTTTGAAGTAGTAAAGAGAATGCTTGTTAAAAGCCAAATAATTACAGTGAAACTCTGATACAACGTACTGCCTTGGGACCATAAAAACAGTATGTTCTAACCAAGGTATGTAATAACCAGGTACAGGCACACAACAGCCAAATCAGCACAAAAATAAAAAACTAGTACAGTACTAATTGGTTAGTGTACATATACAATGTATGTAGTATAAAGGCTTATTACAGAACAAACAATATAAAACAATGTAATTAATACTGTTTATTACTGTACAGTATGTAACATTCTGTATTTTAATTATTTAATGCAGTAATTCTATGTTATAAAGATGTTCATAAAAGTTCTATGTTATAAAAGTGCTTAAATCGATTTACATCCACACTAAACACAGTTCATTACTGAGTAATAATTACAACCTAGTTTGAAACCTACTCAGAGGTAGTCTCGGACTTGGTTGTCGACATAACTGGGTTAGATTAACTTTGTTTAACTGTAATCTGGAAGTGAACAGTGTTCGAGTCTGGTTACACATATCCCCTAGTGCTTTGCGGTAGTATGTTGCCATAATCCCCCTGGTTACATGAGAAGAGAATAAAAGACAAGCCAGAATTAAAATACAGGAGGATTTCCATTGGTACAGTCAGATATGCTAATATACTGTACACAAAACTTAAAATATGTCCAAAACACGTTTTAAATTATCTTAGATCCCATCACATATTAGCAAGTTAAAGGTCTTTATTTAGACTTTTAATTAAATTAAAGAACTGTTATCCACCCCAGATTTTCCCTTTGTGCAAATGTCTATCTAATTTATTTACTACCATTTCCCCCATACGAATTATTCCCCTTTTGATTACTTAGGCACTTTCTAGTAGCTCCTCCGTTCTGCTCCCATGTTCAATGAAAATATGGAAAAAGAGAAAGAAGAACACACACATTACATTAAAGTGGTTTCTGGGATACAGCCATCCAGCTCTAACACTGTTGGGCTAGGGTTCAGATAAATTGGTTTTGAACTAGGATTCAGTCTAAATGGAAAGTTGTCAAAAAAGTTTCTTACTGTACGTTTACCTGTTTTCATTTTCATTTGTTTATGCAGACATGTTTACTTGTAGATCTGTTGAGGTTTGCTGAATTATATGCCAGGCAATGTAACCTGCTGTACAGCTATGATTCCATCTGGGTATAAGAGGACATACCTCTGACATGTAATAATATTTCATACACAGATTCAACTTTTGACAGGTTACCTCAGTTCCAGAGTTACAGTCCCAAGAAGGTATCATTTTGACATCATTTGCGTATGATTAATGGGTTGTTTATGAATGATGTTGCAGATTTTTGTCTGGATATTGTTACGTGATAGTTTTGCTGTGTTGAGTGCCGAATCATTTATTTTGGCTGTTCATTTAAAATGCCCTGTATGTGGTGTCACTATGCAAGCTGAAAACCAAGGTTACTGAACTGTAGAAACCTTTCTTTGTGGATTGTATTTGCAAAGATGAGAAATGCCAATTGCAACGTTTTCATATATCTACCTACTTTAAATAATACAAGATCAACACATATTGAAAATGGGATTGTCATCAAATGACTGTGGAATCTCTCTGAGTAATAGAGAGAGATATTCATAATAGCGAGAGATCTATAGATTGTCTCTATATTGAACATTTTATTTTATTTATTTCATTTATATAGCACCTTATGTCATAGACCCCAAGGTGTTTTACAGAAAACATAATACATACAGCACAATAAAACATTAAAATAGCATAGAAAAGATAATACAATAAAAAATAAATACATTTCCAATCATATTTATATAAAAAAATTAATAAAAAGACTATAATAAAAGGTCTGTGTATATAAATAAGTCTTCAATCTGGACTTAAAAACAGACTCAAGAACTCCTAGCTTCTCTGACAAAAAAAAGGCAGAGCGTTCCATAATGTAGGAGCCTTATAAGAAAAGGCCCTTCCTCTCATACTATTAGTATTTACCCTTGGAATAACAAAGAGCCCTGCATCCTGAGATCTAAGATTCCGCTTACGAGTGTATGGGGTCAACAGCTCTTGTAAATAACTGAGTACCAATCCATTATTTTATTAAAAATAAAATATTAAGATCAGTTCAAAACTGCACAGGACGCCAGTGTAAAGAGGCTAAGACAGGAGTAATATGTTCACCTTTTCTGGTTTTAGTTAGAATTCTTGCAGCAGCATTCTGAATAAACTGCAAGCGAGACACCAAATACTTTGGAATCCCTGAAAAAAGTACATTACAATAGTTGATTCTCTATGAAACAAAGGCATGCATTAGCCTCCCAGCATCAGATACAGGAATAATAGATCTAAGTTTAGCTATATTTCTCAAATGATGAAAAGATGCTTTAGAGATTTTCCTAATATGGGACTCAAATGACAGAACAGGATCAAAAACGACCCCCAAATTTCTTGCTTCAAGTTTTAGTTCTGAAGAAAGGCTGCTAAGATCTACTTAATAAATCAACATTTTATAATTGGTGCCCATAAGCATGACCTCAATTTCATCAGAATTCAACATCAGAAAATTCTGTGACATCCAACACTTTATGTCTGCAAATCAAGCAGCTAATAGCGCCCCAGTAGAGAGATTGTCTGGATTAAAAGATAAGTACAGCGGAGCATCATCTGCGTAACAATGGAAATTCACTCCATGACTGCGGATAATATCACCTAATGGCAGCATATATAATGAAAACAACACAGGACCTAAAATAGAACCCTATTAATGACAAGTAAATATTTGAATAGTAATAAGCATTACTAATTGTAATTACAAGTTTAACAGCATGCCAATATATCATTTAAATGACAGTTCTACCAGCTAGTTTAGATCATTGGGCTTCACCAGTAAATAGCAATCGACAAACTGCTGCTATGATTGACTGTGGCCACTGAAGTGCAAATGCTATGGGGAAGGATTCAGCCAACAAGCATCTAGAGAAGCCTACTATTAGATGCTAGAGTTTACGTTTAAGTAAACTGGGTTTAACATGAAAAAGTTGTTACAGCATCTCTTTGATCATGCAGCTGATCTTGATGTAGTTAAATTTTACATTTTAAATTTAATTAAGACAATTCACACCAACTCAATAAATATAAAGTTATGCAGCCTATATAAAAACATGGGATATACTAGTTTGTTTATTTATTTGTTACTTATTTTGTTTTTTTAATATTTGACACAAGTAGTCTACACAGAACACATACTGCTTTCAAATGTTCTGCTGATACAATAACATAACTTCTGGTTAAACATTTTACAAGATAGATTTTATTTTCAACATTTTATTCCAGTAACAAATTTAAAAGGCAATTTTAAAATTGTCTCTGTTTTGTAATATAGTAGGTGGGAACCTTTGTTACAAGGAGATGGGGTCTTCTAGGAAGATTATTCAGAGCGGGATTCTGTAAAGAGTTGAGTGTGTGGTACCTGATGTGTGATTATCAATCAAGTATTTTCATTTAGAAGTAATACACAGTTTGTTGAAACCCCTCCAATCTACAACAGTCTCCAATAGAGTGCTTCCCTTAACTGCGTTTTAAAATAAAAATCTATACATTCTAAAATACTAGTTCAACTTACAGAAGCATCTTTGCCAAAAAGCATTTTCTTATATTGTAGTTGTGGTAGAGAACAAAAAAAAAAAAAAAAGTAATAAAATAAGCTAATAAAATACATTATACAATGTAGCTTACACAACAGTGAAGCATACAGTCTGGGCTACGGTAGTTTTCGGTTGGTTCCAGTACTAGTACTGTAGTCTTTTATTAAAGTCCTTAAAATCTTCAGCCATTATACATGGCTATCGTATTTATGTTATTTCTCAGCATCCGAATGCAAAGGCTCACCTAGTTTGTTCCATTTCAGCTCTCCTCACACAGAAATTAATATTTATGCACGGCCATGTTTTATTCATAAGTGACAACTTGGGAAACTATTATTTTGAAATAAGTCAAGGTATTTGAATGTAAATTATACTCTCACCATTAGAAAAAATTTATGTTAAATAAAACATGTACACAATCACGTAACATCATGGCACCTAAACACAAATTTTTGAACATACATGCCTAGATGTGACAAAAATTAAACAAGGCAAGTATATGTACACTCCATTTTATAGCAAAGTCAGCTCTCTCACAATGGCATTAAAGCTACATATAATATAATCAAATTGCTTGGTTTATTGTAATCTACAGTACGACTGTTATGCTTGCTATAAAAATGGTCAATAAAACAGCCAATTTAAATCTTAATTATCCTTTAAAATCAAACAGTATAAGGAAATGTTTTCTGACTAAAATCTTTACCATCCTAGGTTATCATAAATCCCCTTCCTGTTGTGGGAGATTAAATATTGAAAAAGGAGACATCAGTAATGAATTACAGATTTTTTCATGGAATGTTTGCCCACCTCAAACCACTAGGTCAGCTGTTTTATGTTTAAGAACAAGAAATATAGAATGGAAGACATTACATGGCATAACCTTGAACTGTGGGTTTGCTTCACAGAGAGATTTAAGACAGACGGTGCAATACAGGCATACTGTTTCTTTTTAACACTAGAACTGCCAAAGCAGTCATTTCGACAGTTTTCACTTTTAAAATTTAAATTACTCTGCATCTGTTAAAGATCAGCAGTTTTCTGTTCTTGACGTTTCCTAAATACATATATTAAATACCCAGACGCTGACAAAATCACAAAAAAAATAAAATAATTATAAGCACTTCTGCCTAGAACCGCAAAAATCCTTCATTTTGACTGCTTATTACAATACATGCTTTTATTGTTAATATAACCTACAGTACGTTATTTTTTATATGGGTATACAAGCCAATTTGTTATCTGTACCTCCACTGAGTTTACAGCAGTATGTATTTGAATAGAATATTGCTCTTAAAGTCTAGATATGTGTTATCCAAATCTCTATTGTAATCATATCAATTCCTTGGAGAACTTCCACCTGGCTGTCTATGTGAGCATATAGTCTGCTGTCTTATAATATTACTTTTACAATATTTTTTTAGAAATCTTGAGATTTTTGCATTTTGATTTGAGAGCAACTATAGATATATATGTACTAATTTTGTAAATAAAGCCTTTTGTGTTTATTTTTTCTTTTAAATATGGTGTTTCTACTATGCAAATGTTAGATATGATGTTCATGAATACATCTTTTGAGTTATATCTGAAAGTTTTTCTTTCATTTTCATGTTGAAGCTGTTTAAAATGTACCCGTCAAAATGACTGCTGCTGGCAGTTGTAGGTAGTAGCATAAATCTAGCGGTTCTAGTGTTAAATGATATATATGACAGCTCATGGCACCAGGCTGTCTGTCTGCACTGGGTACTATGTCACTAGTTATTTTTAAGAAATTCATTGTTACCCTAATACACATCACTGAAGAGACGCAAGACAGCAAAGAAGTGTTTGGAATTACTGCAAATTTTACCAAACAAGATTCTAATGCAGCAAAGACGGAAAATGACGAACCTGGCTCTGAAGCATGACACCAAAATGATCCCTGGTCAATGCCCTTGGAGGAATTACAGGCTTTCTTTGCACTAGTGTATGCCTGTGGAGCATTTGGTACAGAAGCCTGGATTACTGTTGATAGCTGTGCCAAATGCCCAAAGGTAGTCTGCAGTGGGGATGGAATCGAAAGAGGCATGTAAAATAGAGGTTAAAGTATCCTACCCGCTACCCGCTGAGTAAACACAGAGGTGTGTGCTACAGTAACCTTCGTTAAATTCCTATTACCCCTGCTCAATCACATCATCTTGATTGGACTAATTTATACCTAGGTTTATTTAATATCAGTTCTCTGTCTAATAAGGTTCTGTTTAATAGTGATTATATTCAGGATTACAACATTCTTTTTGTCTCTTTTTATCTCAAACATGGCTTGGACCGAATGACAATGTTTCCCTGATTTGAGGCTTCTCCACCTAATCATTCTTTTTTTTCCAGAAAGCTGCTCTACTGGGCAGGGAGGTGGACTTGCTACTGTTTTCTGTAGTGAACTTAGAATCAAACAGGAAATTGTTGAAGGTTATTCATCTTTTGAAGTTTTAACCTTGACATTAAACTGTCTATTACCTGTTCATATTCTAATTATTTATCGACCACCTAAGTCAAACCTGCTATTTCTGACTGAATTTTGGGATCTGCTATCTACAGTGCCTATAGAAAGTCTACGCCCCCTTGAACTTTTTTCACATTTTGTTGTGTCATAACTCAGAGTTTCATGCATTTAAATGAGGATTTGTTTCCGCTTATCTACACACCATACTCCAAAATGTTAAAGGGAAAAAAGTTTTTATTGAGGAAAACAAAAAAATTTAAAAATTTAAAATAAAACTGAAAGATCATAATTAGATAAGTCTCCACCCCCCTAAGTTAATACTTGGTGGATGCACCTTTGGCAGCAATTACAGCTGTGAGTCTGTTGGGATAGGTCTCTACCAACTTTGCACACCTAGATTTGGCAGTATTTGACCATTCTTCTTTACAAAACTTTTCAAGCTCTGTCAAGTTCCTTAGGGAATGGTAATGGACAGCAATCTTCAAGTCATGCCATATATTTTTGATTGGATTGAGGTCGGGGCTCTGACTGGGCCACTCAAGGACATTTATCTTTTTGTTCCTTAGCCACTCCAATGTAGCTTTGGCTGTGTGCTTTGGGTCATTGTCATGCTGAAAGGTGAACTTCCATCCCAGTTTCAGCTTTCTTGTAGAGGTCAGCAGATTATCCTTAAGGACTTCTCTGTACTTTGCTCCATTCATTTTCCCTTCTATCCTGACAAGTGCCCCAGTCCCTGCCGATGAGAAACATCCCCATAACATGATGCTGCCACCACCATGCTTCACAGTAGGGATGGTGTTCTTTGGGTGATGCTCTGTGTTGGGTTTTAACACAGGTGGAGGCCACTTAACTTGGTGTGTGATTTTGAAGGTGATTAGTTACACCTGAGCTAATTTAGGATTGCTATTACAAGGGGGTGGACACTTATCCAATCAAGCTATTTCAGTTTTATTTTTACTTAATTTTCTACAAATTTCTACAATATTTTTTTCACTTGGAAGTTGTGGGGTAGGATGTGTAGATAAATGAAAAAAAACTATTTGAATGCATTTTAATTACAGGCTATAAAGCAACAATAGGTGAACATTTTGAAAGGGGGTGTAGACTTTCTATAGGAACTGTATATTAACAGTCAAATTGATAGGATTCTTTTATTGGGTGATTTTAACCTTCATGTTGACATTGATTCTGATTCTAAAATTTTGAGGCTACTGGATTCCTTAGATTAAATCCTGCATGTCAAAGGTCCTACATATAATAGTGGCCATACTTTAGATCTGGTACTTTCTCATGGTTTAGCTGTTAAGAACGTCATAACCCTAGATCTTACTATTTCTGATTATCTTGCCATTCTTTTTGAGGTGACTCTGCCAGTATCTACCGTACATTTAAATCCTGGGTAATTAATTATTCAACTGATGTTAAGCTTTTTGATGCCTTGTACTCATTACCACTGTCGTGAGTCCTTATCGGTAGATGAGCTGGTTAATACCTACAACACCACCTTGACTGGTATCTTAGATACTGTAGTGCCAATTAAAACTTGAAGAGTGTCTTTTAAAAAAAACTCACTGTGGTTTAATGATACAACTTGTAAAATGAAATATGAGGGTCATAAAATAGAAGGGAGCTGGTGGGAATCTTAATTGCACGTTCATTACATGGCATGGAAGGGCCACCTGGTTAAATATAGGAAGGCTCTGGCATTGGCTAGATCATCATCTTATTCTAATTTAATTTAAACAAATACAAATAACCCAATACTTCATTTTGCTACCCAGTTAAATGAATGAGTCATTCCCCTAATAGTCCTGCTCTTGACATTGGCTCCTCTCACATCTGCAATGACTTCTTACATTTCTTTAAAAATAAAATACTAGACAGAAATGAGATGCCACAGATTACCTTACAGGAACTGACACAGCTAGTTCGACATATGAGAGCTACATGCTCTCTTGATCCTGTTCCTACAAAACTATTAAAATATGTTCTTGGTGTTATTAATACCCACATTTTAAATGGTTCACTTTATGGTCAGCACTTAAGGTAGCTGTGGTAAGGCCTATGCTTAAGAAACCCAATTTTGACCCCAAAGTCCTCAATAACCATGGGCCAATCTCCAACCTATCATTCTTAGATAAGGTTATAGGGAGAGTTGTTGCAATTCAATTACAAACATTTCTAATTCTTAATGGTATATTCAAGAAGTTTCAGTCTGGTTTTCATGCTGCCCATAGCACCGAAACTGCCCTTGTCATGTTGTGAACGATCTTGATCTGCTGATAAGCTTTGATTCAGGCTAACCATCAATTTTAATTCTTTTAGACCTAAGTGCTGCCTTTGATACTGTAGAACATTCCATCCTACTGAATCATTTTGAAAGCACAGTAGTACTGTCTGGCCTTGTCCTATCCTGGTTCAAATCTTGTCTTTCTGAGGTATCAGTTCATCTCTATTGGGTAGGTAAAATCAGAAGTTGTCTGTGGTACTCCACAGGGCTCCTACTCCTACTCTTGCTGTTTTTATTATATATGCTACCGTTAGGGGACATTATGCTGATGATACCCAGCTATATTTGTCCCTAAAGCCAGGAATTTCTTCTGCCTGGGTGTTATTAGCTACTTGCCTTACAGACATCAAGCATTGGATGTCTCAGAATGTCCTAATTCAGATTAAATTGAGATAAAACAGAGGTTATGCTAGTGGGCTCACAGAACTAACTAAAAGGAAATGTGGGATTACATGAGCTCGACCCTTGCAGTTTCTCATCAAAACTTAAGAGTTTGGGGGTCATCTTTAATCCTGATCTATCATTTGAGGCTTATATTAGGGAAGTCACTAAAGTATCTTTTTACCATTTTAGAAATATAGTCAAACTTAGACCAATTATTTCCGTATCTGATGCCGAGACTAATGCATGCCTTTGTTTTATCTAGAATTGATTATTGTAATGTACTTTTTTCTGGTGTCCTAAAACTGTGGTATCCCCCTTGCAGGTGTTCATAACGCCATTAGAATTCTGACTAAAACCAGGAAAAGTGAACATATTACCCCTGTTTTGGCCTCTTTACACTGGCTCCCTGTGTAGTATAGAATTGATTTAAAGATTTTGCTGTTAACTTACAAGGCCCTGAATGGATGAGCACCTAATTACAGTGGCTTGCGAAAGTATTGACCCCCCTTGACATTTTTCCTATTTTGTTGCCTTACAACCTGGAATTAAAATGGATATTTTGGTGGTTTGTATCATTTGATTTACACAACATGCCTACCACGTTGAAGATGCAAAATATTTTTTATTGTGAAACAAACACGAAATAAGACAAAAAAACAGAAAACTTGAGCGTGCATAAGTATTCTCCCCCCCCCAAAGTCAATACTTTGTAGAGCCACCTTTTGAAGCTATTACAGCTGCAAGTCTCTTGGGGTATGTATCTATAAACTTGGCACATCTAGCCACTGGGATTTTTGCCCATTCTTCAAGGCAAAACTGCTCCAGCTCCTTCAAGTTGGATGGGTTCCGCTGGTGTACAGCAATCTTTAAGTCATACCACAGATTCTCAATTGGATTGAGGTCTGGGCTTTGACTAGGCCATTCCAAGACATTTAAATGTTTCCCCTTTTTTTTTCCTTGATGGCCAAAAAGCTCAATTTTAGTCTCATCTGACCAGAGTACCTTCTTCCATATGTTTGGGGAGTCTCCCACATGCCTTTTGGCGAACACCAAACATGTTTGCTTATTTTTTTCTTTAAGCAATGGCTTTTTTCTGGCCACTCTTCCGTAAAGCCCAGCTCTGTGGAGTGTACGGCTTAAAGTGGTCCTATGGACAGATACTCCAATCTCCGCTGTGGAACTTTGCAGCTCCTTCAGGGTTATCTTTGGTCTCTTTGTTGCCTCTCTGATTAATGCCCTCCTTGTCTGGTCTGTGAGTTTTGGTGGGCGGCCCTCTCTTGCCAGGTTTGTTGTGGTGCCATATTCTTTCCATTTTTTAATAATGGCTTTAATGGTGCTCCGTGGGATGTTCAAAGTTTCAGATATTTTTTTATAACCCAACCCTGATCTGTACTTCTCCACAACTTTGTCCCTAACCTGTTTGGAGAGCTTCTTGGTCTTCATGGTGCCACTTGCTTGGTGGTGCCCCTTGCTTAGTTGTGTTGCAGACTCTGGGGCCTTTCAGAACAGGTGGATATATACTGAGATCATGTGTCATATTATGTGTCATATTATGTGACACTTAGATTGCACACAGGTGGACTTTATTTAATTAATTAAGTGACTTCAGAAGGTAATTGGTTGCACCAGATCTTATTTAGAGGCTTAATAGCAAAGGGGGTGAATACATATGCACGCACCACTTTTCCGTTATTTTTTTATTTTTATTTTTTTAAACAAGTTATTTTTTTCATTTCAATTCACCAATTTGGACAATTTTGTGTATGTCCATTACATGAAATCCAAATAAAAATCCATTTTAATTCCAGGTTGTAAGGCAACAAAATAGGAAAAATGCCAAGGGGGGTCAATACTTTCGCAAGCCACTGTAGGTGTAGCTGCTGTAGCATTGCAGGAAAACAGATATATTTACCTGCTTTCTTAACTAAGGCATCAGTTACCTCGGTCACTATTTTGGAGATGGAAGACTGACATGCAACAGATATCCGCAATCAGCCTCTGAAAACCTCCTGAGGCAAAACATCTTAGAGCAGAAGTAAGCTTTGCTGCCACAGGAACCACGTAGCTCCGTCTCATGGGGCTCTCTAAATCTGATGCTAACTCTTCACACAAATCTGAAATGGCTTGCTTACTGAGACGAAAACGACTGACGATTTTGTCTTCTGGTAAGCTCAGAAATGTCAGCCGGTGATGGTAGATCCTTTCACTCTATGCCCTCGTTCTTCTACTTCTACCCTAAACCATTCACTGTGTGCCCTCGTTCTTCTAGCTGTGCTTTGTGCATTTTGCATGTCAACCACTTCTAGTAATACATCCAGCCTTATGCCTTTAAACTTGGGGGAGTAACTTTTGATGTCTAAACTGCTAATTATAGACGTGTGCATACATTTAAAATGACACATGGAAATGTTAATGAGGTCTAAATTTCACCTGCATACATTAAACAAATAGAAGCCAACAGATGCCTGAGTGCACGAGTTGCAAATATTAGATGCTTTAGAAAATCACTCTTACACTAGACTCCAGTCCAAATGTCTAAAAACCTGAGTTACACCCATCTAAAGCCCTTAGTCGCCTTTGAAAATGTACTCCTATGTGTCTAAAATTAAGACATGATGAAAATGTATATCTGTACAGTATGTATATACTCTTTTTGCATTTACCAAACCGAATACGTACCCAAATGATCACAGGTTATTTTATTTGGACTACGTACGGCCCACTTCTCAGATATGGCAATGGAATAAATGTGTATCTCTACTTATCCACCAGTATTTTTGTATTCAGGATTTACTTTCTCCAGAATGGACCACAAACATACTGCAATGTATTTTTAAATCCCTGGCTTTTTGGTTTCAATTTATATTACTTATTGTAATAAATAACATCGTTTAGATGATCTATCTGCCAAACAATGATCTGGGAAATTCAATTTAGTTCATTCCATTCGGTTTAAAGCTGGTCGCCAGACGCTAACTTTTTTTTTTTTTTGCATGTTACAGAAAGGGCTGTTTCTATATGATGTTTCAGTAATCAGGCCGGTTCACCAGCATTTCTACAGAGCTGTGGTGTTCAAAATGGCACAAATCACTAATCTTTGACCTCGGCTTGAACCTTGACTGATGCGATGAACCCTGCTTCTGCTTGATAATTCCTTTCCTACATGCACTGAACATGTTACTACTGAAAAATTGACAATTTCCAGGAACAGAAAACAGGCAATACTACAAACAAGAATAGGCACAAAAAGCGTAAGACACTTTTATCCAGTGTTCTTTCAAATGAAGCCTTTTAGATAAATAAATACATAAACAAACATTTGTGATTATTACTAAAAAAAATAGAAAATTATATATTTGTTTTATATTTCTTGACTACGTAGCCTTGATTATGAATGTTATTAACACGAATGATGCATTGCGTGGTCTCCCAGGGAACCCCTTTAAAGCTAATGCTGGCTGCCTACTCTGACCATAATGCACACTTATTTCTAACTGTGTAGTTCAATGGAATTTTGACTAGTCCTGTTTCAAAATTATAGCATACCCTTGCTTTGCATCAAGTTTACAAAAAACTAAGAAAAAAAGCTGTAGTTTTTTTATTTTTTTATAGCGTGTAATTTAGAATAAGACGACAATGTAATATATAAAAAATATGTTATTAAAATACGTTCTTTCGAACTAGATAGAGTATTTTTTTTTTCAAATTCTAGCATCACATAATATCAGATATGTACTGTATTCCTTAAAATTTAAGACAATCTTTTTTAACCATGTTTTATTTTTTCCTCAAATTGAGGGTGGGAAATTTGGGCTGCATCTTAAATTCGAAGGAATACGGTATGTTGATGGATTATGATTGTGCAGAAAGACAACACATCAATTCAGCACTTTGATTAGACTAACTCAAGGGTTCAGTGGGCTTTGAACACTTGTTTTTATTTGAACAATGAAAGAAAGAACCAAAAAAAGAAACCTAAATGCAGTTGCCATGTCTTCTTGAAAAGACCAACATAACATCATTTAAAAAGTAATTAAAAGGATCTGGAAAATATCAGTAGTTTGTCTTGCTGATAGTCTTGGATTCAATACAGGTCTGAATAGGTGGGGAGACAGCAGGCTTTTTTTTATAACAGTTAAAAGTTGGTGTAACACATCCCAGACTCGCTAAAATCCACACAGTGCAGTTACTGCCAAAACAATGAAAGACATTAAAGCATGATGAATTAAGAAAAATGGCAGACTTTTTTTTTTGGTAGACCAGTGTACTGCATAACATATCAAATGTTGAATTGGCTTTATAGAAATGATAGGTACAAATTAAAGTAGTAGTCCTATTTAAATGCCTAAATAGGCAATCGTCACCTCCAGCCGTCATTTATACGGCTGGAGAAAAAAATACAAATTAGCATCCTCTTAATAGAATAGTTAGGCATTTAACTAATTAAACGAAAACCGGCAAAAAGACTGTAAATTAAATATTTAAAGAAAACGGGGAGGTGGTACAGAGCACGCCCCCTAGAGTCCACTGGTCGACAAACGATGCCATGTCGCCAGCAGACTCCGCATGGGCATGCTCTAAATGAATCCGGGAACGGACAAGGGCCCTGAACATGGCTCCGCAGTCAAAGAGACCTTCCCCGCTCATCTTCCGCTTCCTGGTCTTGTAAATGGCCAGTTTAGTAAGAGCCAGGAGCAGATTGACGAGGAGGTCTCTCTTTTTGTTGAAGCCACGAACAGGGTGCCCGAAGATGAGGAGGGTGGGGGAGAAATGCAGCCAGAACTGCAGCAGAAGGTTCTTCAAAAGCAAGAAGAACGGCTGCAGCCTGGCGCAAAGAAAATAAATGTGAGCCACCGACTCGGACTGACCACAGAAAGGGCATGCGGTGTCCGAGTCGGTAAAGTGACGCAGGATCTCTCCCGACGCGAGCGCTCCATGCAGGACCCTCCGTCCCAGGTCCCCAGCTCCCCTGGAGACCAGCGGGGAATACAAGGCCTCCCACTGGGGACCGACGCCCTCCGGCGGTTGGAGGGTCTCCCGCCAATTAAAGTAGTAGTCCTATTTAAAAGTCCATTAAATGGGACCGTCCAATATATAGGACATCTCCAGCCGTCAAATAACGACTGGAGAACAAAATTCTCATTAGCATCCTCAATTTGAGGATGCTAAAAGGAATGGACTTTTAACTAATTCAACGAAAACCGGTGTAAAAAAGGACTGTAAATTCAATATTTAGAACAAAAGGGGAGGTGGTACAGAGCACGCCCCCTAGAGTCCACTGGTCGACAAATGATGCCATGTCGCCAGCAGACTCCGCATGGGCATGCTCTAAATGAATCCGGGAACGGACAAGGGCCCTGAACATGGCTCCGCAGTCAAAGAGACCTTCCCCGCTCATCTTCCGCTTCCTGGTCTTGTAAATGGCCAGTTTAGTAAGAGCCAGGAGCAGATTGACGAGGAGGTCTCTCTTTTTGTTGAAGCCACGAACAGGGTGCCCGAAGATGAGGAGGGTGGGGGAGAAATGCAGCCAGAACTGCAGCAGAAGGTTCTTCAAAAGCAAGAAGAACGGCTGCAGCCTGGCGCAAAGAAAATAAATGTGAGCCACCGACTCGGACTGACCACAGAAAGGGCATGCGGTGTCCGAGTCGGTAAAGTGACGCAGGATCTCTCCCGACGCGAGCGCTCCATGCAGGACCCTCCGTCCCAGGTCCCCAGCTCCCCTGGAGACCAGCGGGGAATACAAGGCCTCCCACTGGGGACCGACGCCCTCCGGCGGTTGGAGGGTCTCCCGCCAATTAAAGTAGTAGTCCTATTTAAAAGTCCATTAAATGGGACCGTCCAATATATAGGACATCTCCAGCCGTCAAATAACGACTGGAGAACAAAATTCTCATTAGCATCCTCAATTTGAGGATGCTAAAAGGAATGGACTTTTAACTAATTCAACGAAAACCGGTGTAAAAAAGGACTGTAAATTCAATATTTAGAACAAAAGGGGAGGTGGTACAGAGCACGCCCCCTAGAGTCCACTGGTCGACAAATGATGCCATGTCGCCAGCAGACTCCGTGTGGGCGTGCTCTAAATTAACCCTAGACCGGAGGAGGGCCCTGAACATGGCTCCGCAGTCAAAGAGACCTTCCCCGCTCATCTTCCGCTTCCTGGTCTTGTAAATGGCCAGTTTAGCAAGAGCCAGGAGCAGATTGACGAGGAGGTCTCTCTTTTTGCTGGAGCCACGAACAGGGTGCCCGAAAATGAGGAGGGTGGGGGAGAAATGCAGCCAGAACTGCAGCAAGAGGTTCTTCAAAAGCAAGAAGAACGGCTGCAGCCTGGCGCATAAAAAATAAATATGAGCCACCGACTCGGACTGACCGCAGAAAGGGCATGCGGCGTCCGAGTCAGTAAAGTGACGCAGGATCTCTCCTGACGCGAGCGCTCCGTGCAGGACCCTCCGTCCCAGGTCCCCAGCTTCCCTGGAGACCAGCGGGGAATACAGGGCCTCCCACTGGGGACCGACGCCCTCCGGCGGTTGGAGGGTCTCCCGCCAATTAAAGTAGTAGTCCTATTTTAAGGCCCATTTTAATGGGACTACACCAGCTGTCCAAAGACAGCTGGAAAGAAATTCAAATTAGCACCCTTAGGGGTGCTAAAAAGGATGGGCCTTAAACTAATTCAACAAAAACCGGTTAAAAAGACTGCAAATTAAATATTCAAAACAAAAGGGGAGGTGGTACAGAGCACGCCCCCTAGAGTCCACTGGTCGACAAACGATGCCATGTCGCCAGCAGACTCCGCGTGCTCTAAATTAATCTTAGAATGGACGAGGGCCCTGAACATGGCTCCGCAGTCAAAGAGACCTTCCCGGCTCATCTTCTGCTTCCTGGTCTTGCAAATGGCCAGTTTAGCAAGAGCCAGGAGCAGATTCACGAGGAGGTCTCTCTTTTTGCTGGAGCCACGAACAGGGTGCCCGAAAATGAGGAGGGTGGGTGAAAAGTGCAGCCAGAACTGCAGCAGAAGGTTCCTGAGCAGCAGGAAAAACGGCTGCAGCCTGGCGCAAAGAAAATAAATGTGAGCCACCGACTCGGACTGACCGCAGAAAGGGCATGCGGCATCCGAGTCGGTAAAGTGACGCAGGATCTCTCCTGACGCGAGCGCTCCGTGCAGGACCCTCCGTCCCAGGTCCCCAGCTTCCCTGGAGACCAGCGGGGAATACAGGGCCTCCCACTGGGGACCGACGCCCTCCGGCGGTCGGAGGGTCTCCCGCCAATTAAAGTAGTAGTAGCAGTAGTCCCACCTCTCTTATTCATATTTATATTAAGTTTGCTATTATGTTGCTCAGTCCAACTGCCTGCTTGTAGGTCTGGGTTTTTTTTTTTTTTTTTTTAATCCTGGCTCTTGCAAAATCAAGTAACACTGTGACATTTCACATGCATTAATACTACATCAGGATGCAGTTGGGGTGAAAAACTCTATTTGAGGTGCAGTGCTACAGTTTGAGCTCTAAGCTATAGGGCTCAACAAATTACATAAAAACATTTCTTATGGTTTTGAACCCAATTTTAAAAAACACTTTATGCAAATAGATTGATTTGAATACGTTTTTACAAACATTAAAAAGAAGGAAATACAATGAAATATGTATGGCAAAAAGAAGGAAATTACATTTATAAATACCGTTTATGGCATGAATATAATATAATTATATATATATATCTATATATATTATATATATATATATATATCATATATATATAATATGTATGTGTGTGCACACACACACAGTGCCTATAGAAAGTCTACACCCCCTTGAACTTTTTTCACGTTTTGTTGTGTCAGTGCCTCAGAGTTTCATGCATTTAAATGAGGATTTTTTTCCACTTATCTACACACCATACTCCACTCTATTAAGGGGAAAAAAAGTTTTTATTGAGAAAAAAATTATATATTAAAATACAAAACTGAAAGATCATAATTGGATCAGTCTCCACCCCCCTGAGTTAATACTTGGTGGAAGCACCTTTGGCAGCAATTACAGCTGTGAGTCTGTTGGGATAGGTCTTTTTCACTTGGACGTTGTGGGGTAGGATGTGTAGATAATTGAAAAATCAAAACAATTTTAATGCATTTTAATTCCAGGCTATAAGGCAACAAAATTGTGAAAATTTTGAAAGGGGAGTAGACTTTCTATAGGCACTGTATATATATATATATATATATATATATATATATATATATATATATACACACACACACACACACACACACACACACACACACACACACACACACACAGTGCCTATAGAAAGTATTCAGATCCTTCCTATGGTGTCCCATTTTGTGAAATTAGAAAATGATGCATACACATTTTTTTAAACTTAATATTTTATTCAAAACTTGAATGCTCAAACTAAAGAATTCTAAGGGTAAGATAAGTTACAGTAAATGTCAGCAGACAATAAAGAGAAACAACTGAAATATGTTGCTCAAGCTCTCTCAAGTTGCTTGGGGATCGCTTATGACAGCAGTTTTCAAGTCTTTCCACAAATTCTCAGTAGGATTCAAGTCAGGACTTGACTGGGCCACTCAAGGACATTCACTTTCTTATTCTTAAGCCACATAGTGTAGCTTTGGCCTTGTGCTTTGGATTATTGTCCTGCTGAAAGGTGAATTTTTGCCCCAGTTTTAAGTCTTTAGCATACTGAAACAGGTTTTCCTCTAGTATTTGCCTGTACTTTGCTCCATCCATTTTTCCTTCAATCCTAAAAAGCTTTCCAGTCCCTGCTGAGGAGAAGCATCCCCATAGCATGATGCTGCCACCACCATACTGTAGGGATGGTGTTGATTGGGAGTTGTGCTGTGTTGTGTCTGCGCCAAACATAGCGCTTGACATTTAAACCAAGATGTTCCAATTTGATCTCGTCTGACCACAACACCTTTTGCCACATTTTTGCAGGCTCACTCAGGTGCTTTGTTACAAATTCCATGTGGGCTCTGAGATGGCTTATTTTTAATAATGGCTTCTTTCTTGCCACCCTGCCATACAGGCTACTTTTGTGAAGTGTTCTGGATATTGTTGACTGATGCACATTTTCTCCCATCTCAGCCATTGAACTCTGTAGCTCTTTCAACGTTGTCATTGGCCTCACAGTGGCATCCCTCACCAGTTTCCTCCTTGCCTAGCTGCTCAGTTTGGAGGGACGGCCTGATCTAGGCAGTCTGGTTGGTACAATGCACCTTCCATTTCTTGATGATTGAGTAGATTGTGCTCACAGGGATATTCAGAGACTCCGATATTCTCCTGATCTGTGTTTTTCAATGACTTTATCCCTGACTTGCTTTGAAAGCTCCTTGGTCTTTGAGTCTTTGCTTGAAATTCACTATCTGACCAAGGAACCTCACAGAGACAGATGTTTTTATTCTGAAATCATGAGGACCACTAATATTGTATACAGACAGAGGCCATTCAACTAATTGTGTGGCTCGTTAAGGTCATTTTGTGCACCTGAATTAATTTAGGTTTGGAACAGCAAAGGGTTTGACTTTTCCATTTTTATTTCATATTAATTATCTATTTACTTCTTTATTTTTGTTTCTGCTTTGAATATGTGGAGTAGTTAGTGTATATAACACATATTAATTCCTACTTCAAAGTTTCATGACTGCAAGCTTTAAAACAACAAAATGGCACTGTATATGAACATTTGTGACTTTCAGTTTTACTTTTAATGTTCTTTGAAGAAAAAATAAAAATCACATTGTTGACACTGATTTGCCTTTAAATGATGTTATTATTTGTCAGTGGCCCTTAATCAGAATATGGAAAAGTACAATTTATAGCTAAGTGCTTGTTGAAAAGAATAAATTATTTTGGTGCAGATCGGAGGTGTGACAGACCTTAATGCTAATAATCTGGTTTGATTTAGTACCCCTCCATCATTATTATTTGCTGTCTTCCAGATATTTCCAAAGAAGGTCAGTGGTTTTACATAAGACATTATGGATTGAACAGTTCTGGCTTTTTACTTCAAACAGCAGAGATGAAATGTATCATGATTTATTGCCTCTCCAGTCTAATATAAATTGTTTTTCCTTTTCTCTGTAAATCTACAACATACAACCATGTTATAAAGCTGCTAGATCATACCTTTCAGTTTATTCTTTATGATCACAATCTTTGTGATTTTTGTTCCTTCAGACTACATACAACAAAGCTTTTCAATCTTTTTTTGAAACTGTACTCCTTCTGTCAAGAGGTTTCAACTAAGGTACCCTTTAAAATTTTCACTCACTGAATGGTACCACGGTTGAAATAAAAGGCAGAATAAATCTGGTTGCACATGTCTTTTTTCTTCTGTTTAATTTAATATATAATTTTACACAACAGTCTGGGACTGACAAATTGCTGAGACAGAAAAGCAAATAGTAGGCTTCATTCTTAAAATTTGGATGCAAATAATTAAAAGGTAACTGTCACAGAGACGGCCGAAGTGGGCGGCGTCAGAACCAGGAAAGGTAATGCAATACACAAAACACAGGACGGATGAAATGAAGTGATGAAGACGCCTGTTGGCGCCGGTTTAATACCAAATAAAAGGTTTACACAAACACGAAAAACACAGGACACGGCACTCTACGCCAAAATAAATAGACAAACGAAAACAGACTAAACTTAACAAAACGGTGCACGCACAGACACTGACAAACACGGTGAGCGGATACTTTCTCCTCTTATCATTACTACTACTACTGCTTATTTCCTCCGTCTCCAATCCCGTTCTCCGCTCACCGAACACCCAACCCCCAGTATGTGACAACGTGCATCTATATATACTATTGTGCTGGGATTCAATTACCAATTAATTATTCACTTGAATCCCAGCACGTGAATTAATAAAGTGCAATTCCCTGTGCTCACATATTACTACATTTTACTTGCACGTGAAGTGCTGTGCAATCCTCGTGCCTAAATACACATATACATTTTTAAACACTCGTGTTACACAGACCCGTTTATATCCCGTGTACCAATGTCTATACACCAACATTTAAACACACCACACGCAACACATAACAGATAATACACAGGGGCGGGCACTTTGTTACATATACCCCCTCCTGTGCAAAGCACACATGGCCTCAATGGCCACCTCCCCCCTTAAAAGCCCAAAAGTCCCGCCCAAAGTCCTTGGCCAGGACCAGAGGCTTCCAGGGGCCCACAGGTCGTAATGCTGTCAGCAGGGTAGCATTCTCCTGCCAGGGTAGTCCTAGCAGCGGAAAGGCTGCTTGGGGTGTGGTCTCCTGACCTTCCCCCTCCTTCGGCGCCGGCAGCTCCCCTTGGTGGGGCTTCAACCACCGTTCTTCCTGCAGGGAAGAAACTGCAGAGGGAGCAGGTCTCCGGACCTCCCCCACGATCTCCGGCGGAGAAACTGCTGCTGGGGTTGGCGGTCTCCAGACCTCCTCCCCCTCCTCCGGCAGCGAAACTGCTGCTGGGGTTGGCGGTCTCCAGACCTCCTCCGGCAGCGAAACTGCTGCTGGGGTTGGCGGTCTCCAGACCTCCTCCCCCTTCTTCGTGGCCGGCAGCTCCCCTTCGTGGGGTTCCGGCCACAGTACTTCCGGCTGTGATGCGGAGCGGCGGGCAACCCCAGGCGATGCAGAGCGGCGGGCAACCCCGGGCGATGCAGAGCGGCGGGCAACCCCGGGCGATGCAGAGCGGCGGGCAACCCCGGGCGATGCAGAGCGGCGGGCAACCCCGGGCGATGCAGAGCGGCTGGCATCCCTGGGCGAAGCGAGGCTGGCATCCCTGGGCGAAGCGAGGCTGGCAGTCAGGACAAGCTGGGGTGCGGGTGTTGGCCCTCTTTTCGGCCACTGCAGCCGGGAGGTTCTTCCCCGTGCTTCCCTCAGCAGCCTATGCAAGGGCTGCTGAGGACCGCCAGCATCTAGTCCTGGCCCTTGTGGTGCAGGGAGAGGCAGCTCCAGCTCCTCTCCTCATGATGGTGGGGGAAGTGATACCAGCAGGCATTCACCCTCTGCTGGTGGGGGAAGTGATACCAGCAGGCATTCACCCTCTGCTGGTGGACAGGGACCCAGCAGGCATTCACCCTCTGCTGGTGGACAGGGACCCAGCAGGCATTCACCCTCTGCTGGTGGACAGGGACCCAGCAGGCATTCACCCTCTGCTGGTGGACAGGGACCCAGCAGGCATTCACCCTCTGCTGGTGGGGGAAGTGATACCAGCAGGCATTCACCCTCTGCTGGTGGGGGAAGTGATACCAGCAGGCATTCACCCTCTGCTGGTGGACAGGGAACCAGCAGGCATTCACCCTCTGCTGGTGGGGGAAGTGATACCAGCAGGCATTCACCCTCTGCTGGTGGGGGAAGTGATACCAGCAGGCATTCACCCTCTGCTGGTGGACAGGGATACCAGCAGGCATTCACCCTCTGCTGGTGGACAGGGACCCAGCAGGCATTCACCCTCTGCTGGTGGAAAGGGATACCAGCAGGCATTCACCCTCTGCTGGTGGGGGAAGTGATACCAGCAGGCATTCACCCTCTGCTGGTGGGGGAAGTGATACCAGCAGGCATTCACCCTCTGCTGGTGGGGGAAGTGATACCAGCAGGCATTCACCCTCTGCTGGTGGACAGGGACCCAGCAGGCATTCACCCTCTGCTGGTGGACAGGGACCCAGCAGGCATTCACCCTCTGCTGGTGGACAGGGACCCAGCAGGCATTCACCCTCTGCTGGTGGACAGGGACCCAGCAGGCATTCACCCTCTGCTGGTGGGGGAAGTGATACCAGCAGGCATTCACCCTCTGCTGGTGGGGGAAGTGATACCAGCAGGCATTCACCCTCTGCTGGTGGACAGGGACCCAGCAGGCATTCACCCTCTGCTGGTGGAGGGGACCCAGCAGGCATTCACCCTCTGCTGGTGGACAGGGACCCAGCAGGCATTCACCCTCTGCTGGTGGACGGGGACCCAGCAGGCATTCACCCTCTGCTGGTGGGGGAAGTGATACCAGCAGGCATTCACCCTCTGCTGGTGGGGGAAGTGATACCAGCAGGCATTCACCCTCTGCTGGTGGACAGGGATACCAGCAGGCATTCACCCTCTGCTGGTGGACAGGGACCCAGCAGGCATTCACCCTCTGCTGGTGGACAGGGACCCAGCAGGCATTCACCCTCTGCTGGTGGCGGAGGCAGAGGCAGCTCCTGCTGCTCTGCTCCTGCCGGTGGAGGTGGCGGAGGCAGAGGCAGCTCCTGCTGCTCTGCTCCTGCCCATGGAGGTAGGAGCGGCGTGTAGTCTCCTGGTGGTGGAGGTGGGAGCGGTGTGTAGTCTCCCCTTGATACAGGGGACTGGTGCGGCTCTCCCTCACTTGCAGGGGACTGGTGCGGCTCTCCCTCCCTTGCAGGAGACTGGTGCGGCTGTGGAGACAGCGGTGGGACCTCTGCCTTCCTCTTCCCCTTTCCCCTTCTCTGCCACCTCCTCACCTTCCTCTCCTGCGGCAGTTCCTCCTCTCCTTCCTGGTAGGGGCAGCGCACCACCGGGTGCCCAAACTCCCCACAGGCAAGGCACCAGCCCTGGTCCTCCAGACCACCGAGGAACTCCTCCAGGTCCTGGCAGCCATCTCTCCAGTCCCAGCCTTCCATGTTTTATTTTTTTTTTTTGTTGTTGCTGTGGTTTTTTTTTTTTTTTTGACAAAACACCTCTCCTGGTCTGACGCTTGGAGGCGCTGTTATCCCACGCAGGACACCACGTGTCACAGAGACGGCCGAAGTGGGCGGCGTCAGAACCAGGAAAGGTAATGCAATACACAAAACACAGGACGGATGAAATGAAGTGATGAAGACGCCTGTTGGCGCCGGTTTAATACCAAATAAAAGGTTTACACAAACACGAAAAACACAGGACACGGCACTCTACGCCAAAATAAATAGACAAACGAAAACAGACTAAACTTAACAAAACGGTGCACGCACAGACACTGACAAACACGGTGAGCGGATACTTTCTCCTCTTATCATTACTACTACTACTGCTTATTTCCTCCGTCTCCAATCCCGTTCTCCGCTCACCGAACACCCAACCCCCAGTATGTGACAACGTGCATCTATATATACTATTGTGCTGGGATTCAATTACCAATTAATTATTCACTTGAATCCCAGCACGTGAATTAATAAAGTGCAATTCCCCGTGCTCACATATTACTACATTTTACTTGCACGTGAAGTGCTGTGCAATCCTCGTGCCTAAATACACATATACATTTTTAAACACTCGTGTTACACAGACCCGTTTATATCCCGTGTACCAATGTCTATACACCAACATTTAAACACACCACACGCAACACATAACAGATAATACACAGGGGCGGGCACTTTGTTACAGTAACATTTAGGAATCTTTAGCAATCTTTTTATTGGGAAAAGTCATTAGAAATATGGTAATACAAAATAGTCTGCACTGTAAATGTTTATCACTTTACTATTTTACAATATCAAAAACATTAACCTAAGGATAAAACTATAATTAATTACTACCTAAAATGATCCAAAAGAGACTTGTATAGCTTTATATCGCTTTGCACTTTCTGACTTTTGTGTTTTCCTTCGTTTTTCTATTTCAAGTAAGAAATGTTTCAAACACCGAAAACATATTTATCTGGCTACTATTGCTGTTAATAAAATGCAGCCGTGGTAATAATCAAAAAATGCCGAAGTATGAGTATTGTGATGACTATGTATGTTTACCAGAACATTTATACTTCTAAACAATGCAGAATCACTGTGCTTCACTGATATGAGCAGTTAAAAACAGCAAAGATGATGAGCAGCACAGACCCCTCTCCAGGCACAATCGCCAGACACCTGCTTCACCTATATATCAGAGTGGAAATCCACGCAATCGAAATCATGCATGTGTATAGGTGGAAAATGTGGATGTGATAGATTCTGTGTTTTTTTTTTTTTTTTTTTTCATTAGCCATTAACTTTGAGCAGCTAAACAAAGATCAGATAATACATTGTCTAGAGAATAAATAATACAGTTTACAAAAAGAAATCAAGATCATTATTTTCTCTTACTTTCATTTTTATTTGTGCATTTCTGAGTCATCCTGCATACCCCCTATGACCCTTAGAAGTACCCCCAGGGGTACACGTACCCCCGCTTGAAAACCCCTGCACTAAGCCATACATAATACTGTCAACATCTTGTGACTGCTATTAGATTAACATGATATGCTGTACAGTATTCCCTACTGGAAATGTACATGTTTTAATTGCAATTTAAATCCAATAAATATTATTTTAATATAATGTAATTGGCAGGATTTTCAAAATGTCGTAAATGATAACTCCAGTTTTAATCAACAAGTTTGCATGTAGCATTGATTTTGGCATTTTCAAATGGTCATTATGCCTATTTCGTTATTAAATAATCATGTTAATGTGATTTCCGAAATTATGTTTGTTTATGAAATAATGTTAATATCTTAACGAGCAGTGCTTCTTGCAACTATCTTTTGTGTGTGTGGGAATTTAAAAGGAAATCTGTGTTAATTGTTCTAACTTATCAGGAGTTAATTTGCCTTAATGAAAAAGTATGTTGCTCGCCTAGAAACAGTATGTAAGTTCTTTGGTGTTAAAAAAATAAATAAATAAACAAACTGCAGTATGGCTTTGCTGGGAATTTTTTCTGTATAGGGCATTGTGTCGACCTCTGTCAGACACTGCGGGAGGAGCTTGAATTGCAAAAAGGTGTCGTGCCGTACCTCCGCATGTGAAGGTGTTGGCTTGGCAGCATTGTGCTTCTATATCTCTGGGTCATTTGAAAGGGTCACGGGTGACTTGATAAAGAGGGTTAACGATTATATCAGTATCCGACTTAATCAGGAGCAGCTACAAAATATTGAAAGGGAGTTTTATGAGTTGTATTTCCTAGAGTAATGGGAGCCATCGATTACACACGTTGCACTCAAATCCCTGCAGCACCATGCATATACATTATGTGAACAGGAAGGAGTTGCAGTCACTAAATGTCCAGGTGATTTATGATGCTTCCTATAACATCTGGAACGTATGTTCACATTTCCCTGGCTCCTGTTATGACTCTTACATTTTGACACAAACCGCTGTGTTTAATTATTTTCAGATACCCAGTACAGCAGATGGCATATTATTAGATAAGTATTGTAAGACTACCTAGATAATTCAATATTTGTAGTTATGAAAAGATTTATTTTTTATACTTGTGGTTATGAATGAGATTTAGTCACTTGTTTTAACCATTTGTAACCTTACATAACATGTGTTGTAATGCTAAAATGATACACCGTTATTTGTACCCAGTGTAATGTTACTACCAAGAAATTAATGCAACAATGCAACTGAACTAATATATATATATATATATATATATATATATATATATATATATATATATATATATATATAATGAAATGTTACATACATGGTATACATGTATAATAACTAACAACTACAAACACAAATGGAACTTTTATTTATAGCCTACAATCGTACACACTAAAATACATACAAAGGTACATTTCAACCAAGCCTACATAGCCTGACTTTGGAAAGGTTGTGCAGGTTTGTAAAAACGTTTACACAATCAAGCAATGTACAAACATATAAAGAAAAAAAATAAGTAAGAAATACACCACGTTATCAAAATGCCTGGTTAAAAAATCACAACACAAAAAGCCGTACTTTATCTGTATGTATACTCATAATTAGGGCATGCAGTTTTACATGACTTATCTGCATATCTTTAATTTTGTCCTAGACTCAACATAATTTTAGATTACAGTTTATTTAACAGAACACTTTAACTCCCTTTCACACTGGCATTCTCTACCCGCGTTGGACCTTACCCGGGTCGCGACCAACAATCAACAAAATATGGCTAAACAGAAATGTTCCTTGCGGAAGTGAAACCTTCATGCAGGTGTGGCTGTTTGTTACTTCGTCCAGTTATGAATGGCCATCATGCATTTGTCTCACTTGGTATGACCCAGACACGTGGTTTCACACTACGTGAAATTGGGACCTGGGTAGTCAGGATCCGGGTAGGACCTAGGGTTGCCACCTTGTCTAGAAATTGGTATCTGTTTCCGGGTGGTGGAAATTAACAAACCTGGATGCCCTAATGACCAGGTTTAAGTGAAAGGCATAAGAAACACTAAATTTCCTTTAATATTTTCTAGTTGCTTAAAGGGTGTCCACTATCTTATTGGAAATGTACGATTTGGACTAAACTATACATTTTACTTTGTCCACAGCATTTGAAGAATTTGAAAAAAAAAAAAAAACGAATTCTCTACATGCATTTGAATTAAAGGTTTGTGAATTGGTCACATGCTATTTTTAAATGGTAACTATGCATCACGTTTAAAAACAGAATGCCAAAGACCCTTTATATCTTGCAAAAGTGTTTTTCATGACAACTTTTATTATAAGCCATTCTCTCTAAAAGACTTACAACAAAGGATTTATAACTGAGTTTGACCCAGTAGAAATAAAGTCCTACATTTCCACCAACCAGAACAATTAAAATAATCAATATTTAATGGATAGAGTTGAATGAAATATAATTTTGGTTTACACTTGGATTTCACACACAATTATTATTTATTTTATCGGTGCTTAAAGGGAATTATTCAGGCCTTAAACTGTTTTTCCGTCCCCTGAGCTTCTCTATTGATTTCATTATAACAGCTAAGGCCATAAAGAGCAATGAAGATTTCAATGATTGTTGTTTGTTGGAAAGATAAACAACAGTGTAGTTTGCTGTTGTATTAATTTAAAATTGACCTGACTTGAAGAATTCCTTACTACAGATGTTGTTTTCCTCTGGGATTCCTTTTGCTGTCAAATCCTTTTGATTTGGTACACGACTGCTTTGAACATTGTCGATTTATATGTTAACAGTTTTGACTTATACTAAATAAAAAAAGTTTCTTGTGTTATTTGCTTATCAACTTATTAATTGGAAAATATAAAACAAAAGTAATATTAAAATTAATTATTATTATATATATATATAATATATATATATTATATATATATTATATTACACACACACACACACACACACACACACACACACACACACACACACACACACACAGACGTATATACACAGTTGTAGTCAAAAGTTTACATACCTATGACACAGAGAGAAGGAATCGGAACTGTAAATCTCCCTCCAGGCCAGAGAAGGCACTGTGTAAGGTTGGTTGTACACTTTCCCAGCATGAGGTCAGACTGACAGGTGGTAGACACCTGTAAGAAATAATGAATCTGATACAATATAGTAGTGTCAAATTTATATGTTTATTGGTATAGCTCAGAATAGAACAACTGTATTGAACAGTCGCGTCACTCTTGGCTACATTGAGATTGATAGAACTGAGCACCAGATAATGCACTCACTTCAGTTTTGTAGATTCCAAAACACATGCTTTTTATGGTGTCATTTATGTCCCCTCCTTCCTATACTTGTGTACTCATGGCAGGTTTCCAAGCTTCACAACCATTATTTTACTACACCAACACCACACAGGCAGGCAGGCAAGCAATGCCCCTCACATTCATTTGAATCTCTTATCTCTGAGATTCTCCCATCCCCCTATGCAACCAAGCAGAGCAGAGCAGAGAACCCTTCTCTTCTTACATTCCTGAACTCAAAAACCCAAAATACCACTCCCAGCTTCTTTGTTCAATTTGTAACAGAAAATAATCAGTTCTAATGCAAAAACTATTATAAAATTCCTTACACACTGAAAGGGCCATCTTGGGGAGGTCGCGTAGCATCAGGCTGCTACACAAATTCATTGCAATCAGCTGTGGGTTTCACAGCGAGTGGATAGACCAGGGCGCCGAGCTGATTGCAGGTAGGACGGTCCCTTGCATTGATGACTAGCAAACCGGGGCGCTGTGTTTTTGTTTTGTTTTTGCTTATTGTTGCAGAGGACGAGTAGCACGGAAGCTGCCGCCACTGAGCCAGATGTTGATCACCGTGTACAAACCTCACCACTGTACACAGGACACTTGTACAGCACCGGAGCGAAACGAGCACTGTGCCGTGCATGACCAGACTCAAATGTGATCCTCTTTCATTGCTGGTAGTGGATCAGATTATTATTTGTTCATTGTTTTGGGAGAATAAAAATACCCCAAGGGGTTTAATAATTGCACCATTCACATCCTGACAATACCTCAGTGGAAAGTTATTATACAAAGAATTTTATGAAAAATCTTTTGTAGCAAAAGTTTTGCTTTTATAGATGAGGAAAAAAAAGTGTTACAAGAAATCTACAATTACTTATTTTGGCAATTTTTTTTTTTTTTTGCATAACTCCAAAAATGCTAATTCAAAAGTATTCATACCCTTTGGTGCTATGATAGTATTGTCTACAATGTGCTAGAAATTCAATATGAAAATGCAAAACCTAATTCTAGAAAAGTCTAGACAATGCTGGATTGTAGGTGAACATTTTTACAGAGTATAAAAGGTGTAGGCATAGGATGATTGTTGTCGTTACCCGTAAGTCAATATAGGAAAGAGTAAAGAGCTATCTGAAGACTGAAAATTATTTGTCATAAGGCTGGAGAAGAATACAGAAAGATTTACAAGCATCTGAGTTACCCAATTTCAACTACTGTTTCTATTATCAAGTACAAGACTCATGGTAGTGTCACAATGCTCCCTCGATGTGGAAGAAAGAAGGTTCTTTCACCAAGAACAAATAGAGGAAGGTTAACAATCTGGGATTGACTGCCAAAGATATTCAAAGTGAACTGGCTGCAAGTGGGACTGGGGTTTCCATTTCAATCACAGGTTGAGTGTTGCATGGTGAAGGTCTCAATGGTCACAGACCAAGGAAAAAGACACTCTTAGGAAAATGTCACAAGGACAATAGCTTAAAGTTTGCAAAACAACATTTGAATGGGGGATATGAGTTCTGATCAAAGGTTTTTTGGAGTGATGAAACAAAAATCAAGCTATTTGGTCACGCTGACAGTCGTTATCTTTGGAGAAAGTCTGGTGAGGAGTACAAAGAAAAGAACACCATACCTACTGTCAAGCATGGAGGAGGTACTATCCGTCTATTTCTATTGAGCTGTTTTTTCCTCTAATGGCACAGGTAATTTAGTTCCAATACATGGTAAAATGGATTTTTTAGCATACCAAATAAAGTTCTTAACTAAAGTTCGGGAGGAGGGTCAGTAACCAATTTCTGCGTCACCAAATTGAATCATTCAATTTACACATTAGCAAATTATGATTTTTACCACTATAAATATCCTCTTCACTCACCTCTCAGTTGCGTTTCAATTTCATCAGAACCCACCACCTCCCTGTCTCCACCTTTCTTAAAAACAATATTTAGGTTTTGTAAATGGGGGGTCTCTGCCTCATCCACTCGGCCAGGCAGCGAGCCCTCAAACCAAGTTAGGTTTGATGACAGATTAATGTGTATATACAACATAATTCTTTGTAAAATCACATACTCCGCATTCTCCACAATAAATATTTGTACTAAAACATTTTGCGACTGGTGTTTGTCCCGAACTACTGAAAAGATATTGGCCATTCATCTGAAACCCTCCACTACAAAACTTGGTTTAATGCGCAACTGGATGTTCCAACACAACAAATGCACACATCAAAATCTACTTCAGAATTGTTAAAGAAGAATAAAATCAAGGTTCTGGAACGTCATAGTCAAAGTCTAGATCTAAAGCCAATTGAGAATCTTTGGTATGAATTGAAAAAGGCTGTGCACAAAAGAAGTCCTCTGAATTTGAATGAACTAGAAGAATTTTGCATTGAAGAATACCACTAAATAATCATGCCAAAAGCTCATTGACAAATATCCTAATCATTTAAAAGAGGTTATTATTGCTAAAGGTGCCTCAACTAGATACTAATTTCATTTTCCTTGTCAGGGTATGAATACTTTTGAATTAACATTGGAGTTTTGCAAAAAAAATGCTGAAATAAATAATTAAATAATCTAATCAACAGTACGAAGGTCACTTGAAATCAAGACTTAAAGGATGTGTTGCAGTAAGAATACATCTGTTAAGAAAGGGGACACTAAATGGTAAAATATGCACAAGAACACATGAATTGGACTATGGAACAATGGTCAAAGGTGCTTTGAACTGCTGATGGATGGACAATGACACCTGTGCCTTCTGCCAGTTCTGTTGTCAATTCAACACTTGTCTTCTTTCTATTCCTTAGGGATATTATCTTTAAGTATTGCTTTTTGGGTCTTCCAGTCCTGGGTTTGTCAATTACAGATGATGTTTCACTGTACTTGTTGATAATGCTTCGGATACCACACCTTGAAAGTGGTGTGAGCTATTTCACTCAATGTTTTTCCTTCTTATGCAAGTTAAGGTTGTTATAATTGGAGAAAACACTAGTGGATGCTTTGAGTAAATTGTTGATGCTCATAATGCATCAGAGTAGAAAAATGCAACATGCCTATATTATATATATATATATATATATATATATATATATATATATATATATATATATATATATATATATATATATATACTTTGAGGCAGCTCAAGTCATTTTAAGGTACATTATATTTTATTGCAAATCCCCCAATATGTTACTATTTATGTTGAAATATACATATCTGTGTCAACAGTATTGTATTCCTGTAGGCCTAGTTAGCTCACGAGGTTGTATTTTAGCAACTACAAATAAATTGCAAGAAATGTTGTGTTTTCTAATGGGATTAATGCGTGACATGTAGGATTTTTCAATCTAGCTATTTATTTTTATATTTAAAAAAAAGTTTTTTTGTACGTTACGGTGTGTTCTGTATGAGAAACTTATTTTATACATATTATGTATTTGAATAAACTGCACATATTTGCAAACTGGGGGAATACAGTAAAAAGAAAACATTTTTAATAAATTGTATTTTAATTTAATGTCTGTACCATTTGTCATTGAAACTATCACTTATGGTATACACTGCTAACAACATGCATTAGAAAGGAACTTGATATGTCTAAATAAAACTTTCAAACATATTGGAACGAGACAGTTTTAATAGACAGTCCTTACAAGGACACCCTGGAAGCAGCCACACTTACATGATTGGCAATAGAGAAAGGAAGTACACTGACACACTCATTAAAAGCTCAAGCAGTTTATTGATTCAGAGCCCAAACAATATCTGCCTGAACACAGTAAAAGCAGCAGGGGGGGGGGGGGGGGGGGGTCACCACAGTGAAGCGTCCCCCTCGCACGGTGCCC
This sequence comes from Polyodon spathula, assembly GCF_017654505.1. Lineage (NCBI taxonomy): Eukaryota > Metazoa > Chordata > Actinopteri > Acipenseriformes > Polyodontidae > Polyodon > Polyodon spathula. Next base: position 87,217,102 of record NC_054535.1, read on the forward strand.
TCACCGTCACCCCGCGTCCCTATGTTTATATATACACCCCAGTCTCTCACCACATTTGTAATTGCCCCACTCACTGTTTAATTACCTCTTTAAGCCAGTTAAAGGTTAACCATGATCCTATGCGTTATCAACTAATTTGCATAGCCCCCCCCCCATAACAATATACAATGAGAAAAAAAGCTTGCTGACACTCCATTACCTGCTATAGTCTCTTGTGTGTGGGAAAGGAAACGAGTACAAACATAAGAGAATCATTTTTCTCAAACAAAAAGAAATTATCAAGAACTGTGACACAAATTACACCCCTGGTGGATAAAGTTATTTTGCAGGAAGGCATGTGAGTACTTCAAGCTATATAAGAAAACGTAATCAAAAAGCATGCACTGCCCCTCGAATCCCAAACTACACTGATACACTTGTAATAGCACAGTAATTACACATATGGCTGAGTAATTGCAATACACCATGCTTAATTATTTAAAATGTAATTATTTTGTAATTTCAGCTGAATTATGGTGCACTCAATGATCACTCAATGTAAAGCGTTAGCAAAACAATTCACACACAGTGAAAATCTACCGAACCAGAGTACTTAGTTTATACCACAGGGGCTTGACTAAAGGGGATCTGGGATTCCAGCAACCTTATCTTTATCGAGGTTGAGACCTCTAACTAACAAATACTACAGAATATTATATAAATGAATAAATGAGTAAATAAAAATAAAGAAAACCTACTGCCCAATATAATTTGACTAGTAGAAATGAGGTAGATCATAGATAATGCTTGTAACAAGAAAATGGAATTCAAAGTGAAAGGCCACTAGTTCAGGTTGCAAGATTGTGTTAAACATGACCCTCAGAGCGTTCCTGCACTGGAGTTCCCTGCAGACTTGCAGTAGGGATTTGCATTCTTGCAGTGTTCTCTAAATGGGAGTAAGAGAAAAATGAAAGTTCTCATAAGGTCACTGCAAAAAGATAACAATGAAATACAGACTTTTAAACATTCATGATCCTTTTTTTGTGACAATGCCAACAGGTACATACCATAATTATGAAAGGCCAAAGTATTATAATTCAAAGTGAGGTCTCAGCAGTGCAGTATATAAACCTCAGTTGATTTGAACTGTAAATCCTACATTTCTACCTCAAAACCATCTTCGATTTTGAAAATGTTACATTTTCCATTTATTTTAATAAAAACAGACGACTTTCCTCCAGTTAATTATGTAAACTAATTACATCTCTGGACTTCCACATTGGAGATAAAATGATTTATATGTTGCCCTTACTAAACAGGGATTACCATCACACATGCATTTTTTTTGTTTGGTTAACTGTTAACCCTTTGAAGTCCTAGGTAGGACCAGGTCCGACATTGCAATGTTCCCTTTCTGGTCATCAAAAAGACGTCAAGCACAGGTCTCGAGTTGTTTTTTTCTCTGGAAAAAGCTAAGAAAACCTTTCAATGGCTGAGTGAGATCGATAGGAGCTGAAAGAAGCCAAAAAAAAAGGGTGTATCTGAGCAATACAGTAGCCCCATGCACCACAGAGATAATACGGACACAAACAAAGGAAATAGCTGCTTCCGCATCCAGCGCTCAAAGACTATCACAGACATTTGCAGAGCTTTTTGAGATGTCATAGTAATAAAATAATGACTTGGATCACATTATTGAGGAGTTTGGTGATAAAATGAGTGATCAGGAGAGGATTTATCAGTATACACATCTATAAAGAGGTATGTGAAAAATACAGCGAACAAGGGGTGGGACGTGGCTGGAGATACAGTACTGATGTCCTTTTGCCATGCACTGCCTTTTAAACCTGTTTTACTGTGAAAAAAAAAAGCATGAGTAAAATAAACTGCATGGGTGAAATTAAATTTGACCTGACACGTCTGACAAACACTGAATAATTTGACTGCAAAGGGTTACTATGCTGTTAATATGCATATGCTGTTTTAAAATACCCATCTGGAGAGACCTCTGATGAAATATATATATATATATATATATATATCTATATATTCTATATAATATATATATATATATATATATATATATATTATATAAATTTGAGAACTGATTTTGTTCTTCTGAGACCAAGCTTCAGTATGTTTCAGGTATGTATATACAACATGTATGTAATGTCACAGCTTCTAATGTTAGTTGTCTACACTTTCCTTAACACCCACTATAATTACATAACACAGATAGGCTGCCAACTAGGCAGGGAAGTAGCCAGGCCATCTCCTTCCAATGACCAGGTCAAGATCTGACATCAGCATGGCAGATAGGAAGATCACACAGGCACAATCTAAACACGAGAGAGGAACCCTCCGGGGAGCCGAGAAAATAAACGTTTGGAAACTTTCAATAATAATGCAATCCTTGTGCATTTAAAATGTATTTCATTAAAAATATATAAATTATGTATGTTTAGAATGCTACAATGTCTTTTACCATTATTAAAGGGAATTTATTGTCCCAAGTTAATTTCTTTCCAGAGTAAGGTTACTATACTATAATTTCTCAATATGCATGAATATTACTGTCTTTGCATTATTAAACAGCTTTTAAAATATATATTTTTGCAATTCACCTAATTAAAATTTCTGCATTGTTTATTTCACACATAATATAATTACAACTGTATCTTATATCATTTGACAAGAAAATATTGTGTGCAAATAGCATAGAGTAAAATATCATCTTTGTATTGTGTCTCTTAATATTGCACAGTGCGGGTGCTAGACAGCCAAGGTGGGTTCTGGAGCACAAGGAGGTTAATTGACTTGGTCAGAGTCATACAGTGAGTTAGTTAGTTAGTGGCAGAAGGTGGGATTTTAACCAGTGACCTTCTGCCTCTATGTTAGGTAAACATATCTCTAAATACTGGCATCTAAGAGAACACTACTATACAAATATAATGCTGCTTTAGTCATTTTTTATTGCTTTAGTCATTTTTTGTGGAGACATGTGTCCTGTAATTCAATTGAGAACATTTTCTTTTAGCTTAAACAAATATTATATAGTAGCCATATCAATTGGTATTTAATACTATGTACAAGTTATTACTAGTTTTTCAAATCTGTAAACAGAGTGACCCATTGAAATACACATCTATAGTAGACCAGCACAATATGGAATGATTGATTATGATCAATTAAAAAAAACTAACCAGTTTTATCAACTTGGGTCCTATTGCACAAAGTAGTTTAAAGAGTTACCCTGATAACTTCCAGGTTTAATTGTGAAAGTCAGGCTTACTCTGTTGCACAAAACAAGAAAATAAATCCATTGTAATTTATCGTGATTAAACTAACCTGCTTCAGCGCAGGTTAACAAAGATTAATCCTGACACTTAAAACAAACAAACAAAAATGTCTTCACCTTGAGTGGTAGATGTTGATGCTATAATTATAAGAAGGGCTTTGTCGGGAGAGGGTGTTCAGTGATCATCAGGATCTGATAAATAATCCAGATTCCGCCATGTACAAGTGATACCGCTTCTCTAGAGATGGTATCCTATATCTGGAGGATCTCTTAAGACCCTCCCTTGAGCAACCAACCTGACGGAGCAGAGCCCTTACTCATATACAGGTACTCTGCATAGCTCTAAGATTTATGGCCTGTGGAATATTTTTGTATACAGTCGGTGATGCCGAAAATGTTAATAAGGCAACGATATGCAGAGCTACCATGCACTGAAGAAGTTGCTGCCAGTCTTTGTGAAATTTCCTGGACATGGTCCAGTGAAGCTGAACAAGGAGACATTCTATGCTATTGCAGGTATATTATATATATATATATATATATATATATATATATATATATATATATATATATATATATATATATATATACACACACCTTTACACACACAAAATTTTAATTTTTCATTAATTAAAATTTTTCAAGTAATAATAACTTAAAAAAAGTACAAAGTAATATAGGCTATTTAAAAATGAATATTTCGAAAGGGGGTTAGCACTAACACGTTAACCTACAATTTTATGTTATTAATGACAGATATGTTAGATTTTTGCAATCAATAATACAGATATTTAAAGACTGGTACGTAGGATATGAACTATCATATTCAGATAAAATATCTAATTTTCTATTAATCAAAATACAGCAGGATATAAATATATACATAATATATAATATAAATACTAACATCAGGGCTTTATTGGCAACAATGTTTTTTGGGGGTTTTTTTTGCTAAAAAAAACCATTATCATACGTTGAAACAAAATTTTGTTGCTCGGAAGCAGTAACAAAAAAAAAATCACCCTTTCCTTCGAAAGATTACCATGACAACACACTCAAACAGTTGGTTCCACGTGCATAGATAGAAACATTATCCTGGCTTGAGTTATCTAGATAAATTTATACTCTGTCTACGTTCTTGCAACAGAGTTAGCCTGCTAAGTTACATCCTGTTAACTCAAACCAGATAACTTAAACTAAATCTGGCTTTTTTAAACCACTTTTGTGCAATAGGCCCCAGATATTGTATTATATAACATGTGTCTGCTGTTTGAGTAGCTAATGCAGGAATCCTAGGACATTAATTTTTTTTTTTTTTATTTAACCTCATTAAGATATGCTGTGCCCCATGTCTACAGTCATATATTTCACTTTTCCTCTGCTGAGCAATCATTTTTGGGGAACAAAAATATATGCTCTTGTAATGTCTACACTCTCTCTAGCCATTATCTTGGTTATGAGTGTGATAGCGCATTTGTCAGACCTGCTTATCCTGCTCAAGTTGTTCAAGCGCGATTCGAACACGGTCATGTCCATGTAAGCGATAAAGCTTAATATATATTTTTTAATTAGTTATAACATTTTAAAATGTACATCATGTAACTGGGGTTCGCACTTAAATATAGAAAACAAATTGTTATCAATATAAACAATTCAAAAAGTAATTTCACTGATACCCTTTACTGAAGACTCTACAGTGTTATAAAGTGTGAAGTTATTGAAATAATTCAGTCACCTAACATAAGTAATACTGATGACTGACCCGTCTATATTTGTATTGCCTTATAAATAGTACCTTCTAAAATTCACAAAGAAGTGCAAAGATCCTAAATCAAATCACAGTTAAAAGGATGGGAGATTAAACAATGACGGGAAGGGGAAACAATACACTTGATTTTAGTGCAAACTGAGGTATTGGATACACTTGCTTAGTGTCTGCTAAAATTCTGCTTTATAGCTAGCTGAGCTATGCAGAGATGTGGAACAATACAGTGGTAGTAAAGGTGATTGCTTTTATTTATTTTGATTGTTTTAAAAATGCTTAAGTGCATTTAATTGAATAATGTACGTGGGTACCAATTCTCTAATGTAATGCCCACACTTGTCTAATATGTCAGCTTTGAAAGCCTCTATATTTTATAAAGCAGACATTCCCTTTATTTTAAAGCAAAGTTTTAACTTTGTTCTAATTCTCATTGAGTAAATAGCTCCAGATTAATCATTTTGTTATTGCTCCTTTACCCTATTATGTGTTGTAATCATTCTGAGGGGCTCTTCTCTCTCTCTCTCTCTCTCTCTCTCTCTCTCTCTCTCTCTCTCTCTCTCTCTCTCTCTCTCATATATATACACACACACACACACACACACACACACCATATTACTATATATTATAATTAACGTCTCACTCAGATATCAGCTTTTTAATAGATACCGCCCTCGAATAAACTTTTTTTTTTACCCCTGCTCAAAAAATAAATAAAGAAAATGTGCAACACTGCCTATGTCCATGTGACGCCTCCTAAGGGACTGCAGCCTCAATCCACGTGTAACACAAACTAATGTACACATACCTTAGTAAGCACATTTTATTTTATGGTACTGTCCCGACAGACAATCCAAGATGAACTACTTCACGTCACTTCGTACTAGAGTCCATCACGTCAAGTAGGATTTATTTTATTTTTAACAGAAATGAAATCGATATAAGATAAACAGATGCATCACAATCAACTGCCGTTCACTCTCCTCTTCTTGTCCCACCCCAGAGCAACCAATACACACTCCTGAGTCTCTGGTACAGTACCCCCTTGACCACCCAACTCCCACCTAATAGGCTCTCGTTAACTGTCAGTAAATGTCTGTTTTTGGGGCTTGAATACAGTACAAGAGTATAGTGCTGTAAAGCATAGTAAAGCATAGTATTATTAATAAAGGCCACTCTCATATAATTGCCGCCCTCGTTTAAGGGCCGCAGACATTTTGATCAATTAAAAATAAAATAGGTTAGATCAGCCAATGTATTACCAAAAACACAAAGGAAACTTGATCCAACATGGCAGATCACTAGATGACACTGGTTCTTACTTTTATAAAGACACAGTATCTGCATTTTGATAGGCAACAATAACGGATAACCAGCTTCCGAAGCTGCAATTAATAACATGATCTACTCAAGATAATTGGTGTTTAAAGTATATGAAGAATAAGGAATAATATTATATGGGTATATACTTCATTTAAACTTTATGCCCACTTTGGTGAAAAAATAAGGGCAAAATACAGTATGGTTCATAGAAAATGTATGATAAAGAAGTAACTTGTAAGACTGCTGTTAATGTACTTCACACTTTATTTCATTAAACTACTTGCACAATGCCAGACTTTCTTTAATTTCCCTTGAAACCTACAGTAATTATTTCAGGGTCATAGGCTTTCATTTATTACAGCTGCCCAGGATCAGTGGAAATTACATATCTTCAAAGAACAGTCAAAATATTCGAAGCATCTGAAAACAAACAGTGATTAGTCTGTCAGAACTTCATCAAAAGTGCAGGGAGTAAGCACACATAATTTATTTCTATCCTAATTACAAAATATTGTCAATGGTAATGTATAAGCTAGTATGTGCATATTTTGTACATAGTAATTTCTCAACTTACATCAATCCTTTGCATGATTAAACAAAAAGATTTGCCGTTCTTGAAACTGCAACAGAATTTATTTGATTAATCTTTCGTTTTGCTATATATAGAGTAAGAACTTTATAAGGAATGGAATTAAATATGAAAACTTAACACGTCATTAATCACATGATTCTGTAAAAATGATCAACTGATAAAAATATGAATGGTTTGGTATGCAACTATGTTATTAAAACTTCCAAGGGCTCTGTGTTAAAATATAATAAAGCATATCAGAAAGTTGCATTGAGGACAGGAGTGAAACGAAGCATGGCTCTTTTTTTTTTTTTTTTACACACTAGTTCGACAGAAGAAAAAAACCTGTTTCTCTTGGTATCTAATCACTTCCTGTGCGGTAATTTACATGGTATGATTGCAGCTAGATGTGAAACTGAGCCACAGCACTGAAATGGATTGCGTACCAGAAAGTTTTACATCTAAAACGAAATATACCAAATTGAATTACTATATAATACCAGCAAAGAACAAAAAGATCTTCAACACAAGAAAAGAGTACCAGTGATAATATTACTAGTGTTAATGAAAGGCTAGAAAATTGAGTTTAAATCATTCGTTGGCACTTGTTGTATATCTATTTAAAAGCAGAAACAGACTATAGTGCTGCAATTACAGTATTTGAAATCAAATTGTTCTGTTCCTTTTCTTTTTTAGGACCAAGAGAGGTTTTTGAAAGCATCCATTTAGGCTAAATCCCTTCAATGATATTAAGTACCAGGATCCTCATTTACAAAGCTTCTGATAAAAGTGATGCTCAGTCCTTCCTGAAAAAAAGACTATCTCATTAAACCCTGAAAAGAGTATATGTCATACTGCCTTACTTCAGAATCCTGTGGTGTCTGAATGTACAAGACTGAGCAGACGATTGTTGACGTAAGGTAACGTATAATTTAACAGCCCAATGCCCTCAGTGCTTTAAAACAGACCATTAAACCAGTGAACAGAGCTGAAGGGTGAGGAGTTTTACCACTGAGGTAGCTGCTCATTTTTAGATTTGCTTGCAGTTTTATTGTCGTCATGCTTTTTTGTATTTGGGACCCTTTTAAGATGCTACCCATTTTTAGATTCACCTGCACTTTACGATGACTTGCACTTTTGGGCCACTGCAGATAACATAAAAAGCTATTTAAACATCAATGCCATGTCAATTTTGATTTATTCGGAAACATATCAATACTGGAGTGTGTAAGTTTGCCATCCTCACCGACTACAAACAATCCAGCTGCCAGCTCGAATGACGCACCGCCTCCAACAACAAGTTTCTATACTATACTGACTATTCAACAATTGTACAGTTAATTTATCTGGCAATGTCCAGATACATTATAATTAGAAAGAGTAAGACCCCAATAAATAAATACTACTACGACTAATAATAATAATAACAATAATAATAATAATAATAATAATAATAATAATAATAATAATAATAATAATAATAATAATAATAATAATAATAAATAATAATAATAACCATTTGATCTACCTGTATGTCGTTTTTCTATTCTAATTATGTTAGGGACTATTTTCCTTAGTGAAAGGTTATCCAGCAAAATATCATAACCATTTAAAAGTTTTTTTTTTTTTTAAAGAGAAAATAAAGAAATAAATTGTTTTCTAATAGCGATAGAGCCCTCACGATGCGGGCTCTACCATGTGGTAGATGACCTTGACTTTCATTAGAGCCCTCGTCTACAGCTTGGGAGGCATAACTCCAGTCATGGTCACCTACCACACGGTAGAGCCCACATCGACGGGCTCTATCGCTTAAATAGAAGATCAGCATGACCTACAACCACTATATGTACAGAATAGTATATTATAAGAAACAGCTATGCAAACTAGTATCAGGGTAAAAAAAAAAAATATTGGTGATTCAAAAGATACAGTTTTTAATAGCCTTCAATGGGTGAGCCAATGAAACAAGAGTACCGTGAAAAAGTAGACCATAAGAGTAAGTTAACCTCTGCAGTCACGGCTTACATCTATGACCTTTTTTCTGAAGGCCTTTGAAGTTACAAAAAAAAAAAAAAAAAAAAAATTATTTTGTCTTTGTCTTCTCATGGAAACAATAGGTCAAATGTTATCAAAATGAAGCATTTTTACCATAGCTACTGAAGCTTGTGCACTGCTTTTTTGGTGATCACTATTTTTTTCCAAACTGAAAAGCCTTTCATACAAATAGTTTCTTCTGCACCCATTGCCATCAAGTACTGTTGACTGCTCAACCGTGATAGGCCTGCTAGCATTAATTCCAACAAAGGTCTCACTATTTAATTATGTAGTTACATATAAAACACTGCTGTATTAGAAAACAATTACTATACCACTTTGGGACTAAAACTGATGAGGGCGCCCAGCTTGAGAATGTACAAAACACTCTCACGAACTATTTTACTTGTGTTAAAAAACCGATGCAGACCTAACACGAATACTCCAGAGTAAAATCATATGCAAATACTAGACTGTACTCCTTTTTTAGAGTTATATTATAGGCAATAATAATAAGCAGTTTTATTAGGGAGCTCCTCTAAATCCCTTAGAAAGGTATAGGGTATTAATGCTTGTGACAGAGTAGCCATCTGCCATGTGGGTGTGTGCATTCGCTGCTGAGTGACACTCAGAAGATCGATACAGAGGTTGAAGTTGATACGCCCCTCAGGCAAACAGGATTTATTTACATATCAACACACTGAACAGCTCACATGACACTATCAGCAATGGCACTGCACGGAGCACATACACACAGTGTATGAAAACTTTGGTAGGATCTACAATATCTGAACTAATCTTCTCTGTTCATATTAAACTAACATTGCTGAAGAGGTTGATCATGGCGGATAAACGGTTAGGGCGGCTATGTGACGGAATACTGTATTTCATTTCAAAGAGGGTCGCTTAATATTTAAATGCAGTATTTACAAATATGCATTTAATGCATAAATTGTAATATTTACTTAAGAATATTTGTAATAAATAACAATTGTAAATGCTGCTGAATTCTATAAACACATTTACAACAAAGAATAATTTACTGCATTTAACAGCCAATTACTTCAGTACAAATGTTATCATTTACTGTACAATAATGCACTGAATATAGCAAAAACTGTACATGTTTTTAACAATATAATGTCATTATATTGTAGTCCTATATACAACAAGTAACATCAGTATACTCCTGCATACATTTACTGCAAATTATTACTGTTAATTCTGTACCTCCTTACTGTAAAGCCCTCAAAGACAGCAAGCACACTGTTATTCCATTGCAAAACTATTAATTTACATTCACAGCTGAACAGCATTGCCCTTTCAACAAAATATAAATTGTTCAAGTTTTTCAAGTCATGCTCCGATACAGTATTTGCTCATAACAGCTTTTTTTTTCCACCTGTGAGCAGGATAACCACTGAGCTGCATGTCCATACTTAAATCTGAGTCATTGTCATGGTAACGCAACATCCCAATTATGCTTCCTGCAGCTGGGTTCCTGTTCTAAGTGGTGCTTAACAATAAACACTGAAGGTAGAAATTCATAACAGTGCTGAAGAAAGTACTCTCCAATATAGCAAAATGTTCCTACTAAGATGCATACAGTATCTGCTCACAAAATAAAACCTGTATTTATTGTGTTTTGTTATATATATATATATATATATATATATATATATATATATATATATATATATATATATATATTCTTCAACATTGATGATTATTTTGCTACTACTTAAACAGTTGAAATGCAAGATATACGTTCTTATTTGTTTAAGATTTTTTACTATGATGACATGGACGTAAATGGTTATGGAAAAAACAATTTAGTATTCTAATGGTTTACTAGCATTTACAGATTGTTCCAATGTATTTTTCCATAATTTCTGACATTTACCCTCTTATTTAGTAAATGCTGACATTTACCGGTAAATGATCGACCAGATATGGACTTTTACCTTAACATATATAATGAGCAAGAACTTTACACATGGAATCCCCAGATTTAATTAAACTGTATTCATGAACGACTTGATTAAAAGATGTTGTACAGCACAACTTTTCCTGCCAGAGCATTTCATTGAAGATCGTTGAAACCACTGATCCTGTTCTCTTGGTAAAATGTAGGTACATGAAATTCCTTTTTGCAGCACAGTTTAACTATGAAGACCACTGTTACTATTACCACCTGAGGCACAGATTTTTGGCTGGTCTTATGAGTGTTTTGCCATAAATCGTGAATGTGACACCGATTGTGTTGTGGTTGATGATTGAAAAATTTTCATAACAATACATATGACATGGCAAAAATACGTATGAAATGGCAAGCTAACTTATCTATTATATGGTACACTGTCAACAAGGCTTGGAAGTACACTTTCAGAATTGCATGACCTTATTTTCATTATCATACACTTTTATACATGTTTTACTATTTGTCTAAGATACACAGCATGTAGAAACGGCATTGAAGTAAGGGTCAATAGAGGCAAGTAAATTATTCAATTAAATTTAACACTTACAGTAATAAAGGTAAAGAGGAAAATCCTGCTTAATGATACTAAAACTAATAAGAATCCTTGGAATAACCCCTTTATAGAAAAAAAGCATGTTGGTGTTAGATGAGGGAGCAGGATCCTTAAATGTGCTGCAGTTAAGACACTTTCCAATGCCAAGCAATATCTCTTCTTAATGGTCACCATATTGACAGCAAGATCTCTTCTGCCTTAATTACCTTGTTGTGTTTGCCATTACACTGAGGGAGGCTGAAATTCTTGTTTAATGTGTGGGAAACTTGCGCCATGTCTGGTTAGAAAACAGACATATGGGTGGTGTTTTGAAAAATGCTGGTACTCTTGATAGTTGCTGCAGGCGTTGCTGATGTCTCACATTCTGGCTCAGGTATCATTCTGTTAATGATGGCTGTGGCTGTAGGGATGCTCCACATTTTCCAGCCAGTGGAAGAGACAGTTTTAGGGGATCTTTAATGAAGTTTGGATCATTTCCACGATTCCTGTTTCCTTGCCTCTGAAGCCACGTTTCCTTTGGCAGTGAACCGCCCTGCATGACTGATTTCTTTTGTTAAACAAATTATGCTCATATTTGATTAATCATAAATGCTATTTTTGTAAAATTTAAAAACCACTTTTTGAACTCAAGCACTGCTTTTCTTTGGTAATAGGCTCATTTCCTAGTTTTTATTTTATATCTTATTAATCTAAAGACTCTGAAATACTCCATTATGTACATTTTTTTTTTTTTTTAATTTTGAAAAGAAAATGACTACAATTCAATCCATATCTTATAGTGTGTACATATCCTATCTGATGCTATCTGATCATCTCACGTCTGATTTGGTATGCAATCACGATCTTGTTTAATCCGATTTAGCGGATAATCCACCTGTGGTGATTATCTTGTGGTACGCTGCAATCGGGATTAACAAGTGCACTAACTTTAGTACAAGCAAGTGGACTAAACCTGCTTAATCCACTAGTTAGATGCATCAAGTGGACTATCTCTGGTATGCTGCAATCGACCCTTCATGTCTACCTTCTTTGTATTCATAACATAGCAGTTATGATCAAGGAATGGCCTCCACAGAGAAGAAATTGGTTGCTCCCTGTTTCAGTGTCTGATTCAGCCATACTCCATGAAGAATCTTACAACCTCACAATCATGTTAGCTTATTTGTTTTGACATATTAAATAAGGTTCTTACAGTATGAGAACTTAGAACTTAACCCCAAAATCTCAATAAACACCTTGGTTTTACTGGCGTACGTGATTTTTCATGACACTATTTGCTTCTGAAATATTCTGCTAGTAAAGTAGAACCTCGGAGCTACAAATGCTTTCGGAATGGAAGTTGTTTATAAGTCTAAAATGTCTGTAACTCTGATAATATGTTTCCAATGGTTTTAATAGCCTTAATCTGGTGAATAATAAAGGGATATAGTACAGTACTGCAATACTCATGTTGTTATGGTTCTAAAGTCTTTAAAACTGTACTATAAATGGAAAACACCTACATTTATGTTACCATTGAAATCACAACTGTAGCAAACTTGGGTTAACAGAGTGCTTGTTTTTAAGCAAAACTCATTCATGGACTTTGCTCGGTTATTCAGCCTCCTTTGGCTTGGGGAAAAAAAGCCCCCAAAAAAAGCCTTGATTGTATACATGTGCAAATTGTAGATGAGGCTCATTTGTAAATGAAGTCTGTGATATTAAAATGAGATTTATGAAGCAGCAGAACAGCAGTGTCGGCCCTAAAAGGGTCCACAAATAAGACCGATTTTAAACTTAAGCCTAAAAATTTGGGTGCAAAGAAAAAGTCAGAAAGTAGCTGATAGGAAACAATATTATGGCAGCAGTCAAAGGGACCTGGAAAATTCATGAATGACAATAAAAATAAAACAACAAATTTCACTGAATGTCACGAAACTGATATTTATATATATATATACACACACACTAGTAACAGAGCTGAGCTTCTCCAAGTTCTTTTCCAGCACAAAAAACTGACCGTCACACACTGGATTGGGTTAAATGTGCGGTTGTTCTTTTATTTACACAAAAATTAAATAAATAAACAAAAACAAACTCTTAACTCTGTTCACCCTAACTATTAAACTGGACAGCTAAGCTGTTTACCTGTTGAAAACAATCAAAATGACACAGGTTTACAATTAAACACTTTTTTGTTTCAAAAAGAACAAACAGTACTGTTTCTTCCTTTGACGCACAGTCAGGACTCAACAGCAAAGATCCCGAAGAGACTAACTGCTCTCTTTTTATACTCTGCACCTGGTTGTAATTTACAATGATAGCCAGGTGCAGGTGTTAATTAACAATTAACAAATTTCTTTAAACACACGATTTCTTGTGTGTGTTGCAGGGATGATTTTATCCCCCTCCCTGCCCTGTTACTATCTATCTATCTATCTATATATATATATATATATATATATATATATATATATATATATATATATATATATATATATATATATATATATATATATATATAGTTTGAGAAAAAGGAAGACTGCTGTGTACCAAAATGATCAATAAGAAAAAAGAAAAGGATATTTCATTGATTTGTAATCAATTATTCTACCTTTTTAAGTACCTAAAATATCTTTTTTTTTTTTCTTTTATATATATATATATATATATATATATATATATATATATATATATATATATATATATATATATATATATACACAGTACTGTGCAAAAGTTTTAGGCAGGTGTGAAAAAATGCTGTAAAGTAAAAATGCTTTCAAAAATAAACATGTTAATAGTTTATATTTATCAATTAACAAAATGCAAAGTGAGTGAACAGAAGAAAAATCTACATCAAATCAATATTTGGTGTGACCACCCTTTGCCTTCAAAACAGCATCAATTCTTCTAGGTACACTTGCACAAAGTCAGGGATTTTGTAGGCATATAGTCAGGTGTATGATTAAACAATTATACCGATAGCCATTCTCCCTCATAAACATAGAGAAAGTGACTATAGATGGAGGACCATCAACATCATTGCAATTAACAGCAGAAGAAGAATGCGCTGCAGTCAATATTCCACAGGAGAGCATTGCAGGTGTGGGAGGCATTGATGCTGGTGTAATCCTATCACACGTGTCAGGTAAGCAGTTACTTATTATAAAACTTACTGTAGATTTGTGAAACAATTGAAAACAAGTATGTTTACAGTTTGAAAGTGAGCGTACACATCCACTTTGATTATTTTGTAGCATATCCTGTGTAATCTGTAATAATAAACTATTTCATTTGGAGATCATACTGTATATCAGATATAACATTATTTAACATGGCAGCTTAACCTATATGGACTGAATTATGTTTAAAGTGACTATATAGCTACTAATACCACATGGCATAGCCTACATACTGTTTGTACTTGGTAGTATATTGTCAGCGTATTACAGATATTATTGTATTTATTTTCATTCATTACAGCATCATCCGAATATCTTGGAAGCCCAACGGGAGCAGGCGATTCTCAAATGAACAATGAGGCAAGAACACCTCAGCTACAGCAAGAGGAGAAACTTGCTCCCAATTTTTTTGAACTGCAAGAAAAAGGATTTGCTGAAATGAATAAGAATTTACTAAATCAAAATGAGAAACTGAATAGAATGTGCTTGTATATGGAAAGCTCCATAAAACAGAAAGTTAAAATTGAAAGAGAGAGGTTAGATCTGGAGAGGGCATATTATGCATCATATTCTTTAAGGCAACCATGCACACAAGTAACCGCAGAAACAAACACAGATCCTATTCTGTTTACTTTGCATGATTCTACTTCTTATGCCCAAGATCAGAATGAAGCTGTGGCCCCATTATTGCCAAGAAGACCAGGGAGACCAAGAAATCGCTGAGATGCATTATAACAAATGTGTAATATATCTATTTATATATATTTCTATTTTGTATGTTTGATTTTTTTTTTTTTTTTTTTTTTTTTTTTACATTTAATATACATTCATCAAGAATAAACTTACCCTGATTTTCAATTGTTAAGCATTATTCGTTTTCAGTGAAGTGCTTGGCAATGATAATGTTGTGTACATTTCTCCCAGTTTCTGGAGCTGCTACTGGTTCATCAAAGTCAGCCTCCTGTTGATTTATGGTGTTTAACCTGGTTTCACTAACGTCTAACAAGCATCCACGAGTAGTTACTATGTTGTGTAGTACACAACATGCTACAAATATTTATGCAACCTTCTTCGCACTGTATTGCAATGCACCACCACTCCTGTCCAAACACCTAAAGTGCATTTTAAGCATTCCAAATGTCCTTTCAATTGCATTGCGAGTTCTTCTGTGTGCTTCATTATATGTATTTTCACCCGCTGTTTGTGGACTAAGAACTGGTGTCATCAGCCATTTTTTCAGATCATATCCATTGTCACCTATCAGGAAGCTATAATTACATGTCATGTCCTTCAAAGTACATTGCGATTGATGACTGAGAATGGATGAAAGAGTCGTGACAGGATCCTGGGTAATTTGCAAACACATTAGTTATTGTATTTTTAGCATCACATACTACCTGGACATTTAAAGAAGGAAATCCTTGACGATTAATGTACATTACTGAATTTTCAGGTGCTGTATGTATTTGGACATGAGTACAATCTATTGCACCCAATACTCGTGGAAAACCAGCAATATTAAAAAAATCTCTCTTTGATTGCTCTTGCTGGTATCTGGTTTCAGGGAAACGTATGTAACACTACAAACTTTTAACAATGCACCATTTACTTGATGTAAACATCTTGAAAAACATGACTGATTCATGCCTGCAATGTCTGAAACTAGTGTTTGAAATGTACCTGTTACATAAAAACTAGTGCTGCAGTTACCTTTACAGCAACAGGTAAAGCAATAGAAACACGTGACCTGGGTTCTAAATCAAGAGTATACTGCACGAATCAACGACTGTTTGCTTATTATTTTGAAATCCAACAAATTATATAAAACTTCAAACTCAGCCATCTTAAACTTTTTCAAGTTTTCATTTTTTTTCTTACTTTCCCTACTTTTTCTATGAGAGGTGTCGAGGAGCGCTAAGACACCTGTGATCGTGTCTTAATTGCACTTTTTAATAGCGCACAGATGAGAGGCAAAAATAGCATTTTGAAACAGATGTCTCAAACTCCATCCATTTTAGCTCATTAAATTGTGAGAAAACACTGCCAAGCACACATTTCTTGCCCATGTGCATACCCTTCAGAGACAAAGCATTTTGTGTTTTTCTTTATACACACTGTATATTTCTAGTAGTATGTAGAAATGTCATTTAAAGTATGAGGAATTCACCAATCATGAAGTCGGAATTTGTTTGACCCCGTTGCCGTAATAACCAAATGCATGGCATTGAGCTGAGCCATATACAGCTATTGTAGCGCTGCTTCTACTTGATAAAAGCATGAAATCAGCAGGGGAGGTGAAGAGTACAGTAATGTAAAATACAGTATGGAAAATAAAATGCATATTTGTCATGGTAGGCAGTCAAATACGCTATTTCTGAGAAATGAGTGCTACCGTGAATGTTCAGAGGCATTTCTGACGACGGAAAGTTCAGGCTCCTAACCTTCCTTAAAAACCAAGGAACAGAGGGAGAGTACTAAGAAGGAGAGTATTTAGAGTCCTCATTACACTGTTTGATCTACCTGAGGATTAAACTATAGCTTGATACCGGCTATTTCATTAGGTAGTATAATAATAATATCATGTAAAATCAAGACACTTAGTCAGCACGGGTCATTGCCTCTCCAAATGACCTACCTATTGTTCAATTAAGGTAGCCCGTTTGGAGGAGAGGCACTATTTTTCAGATTAGTCTGTATTACCGTAGCCCATTTTTATGGCACTGCAGAATTTTTGCATTTAAATGTGGCAGCTTACTCCGTGCCTCATTAATTTTGGGCCAGTTAATACATTCAGGATGTGCTACTTTACACGCTGCCAATTTAGCGCTGTGTCAGTCAATCTTGAGACATGTCCCCCTAGACTGTATTTTGTTGTTTACATACATTTTTCAGATTATTGCTTAATTAAAAATATTTTCCTTTGTCTTTACCATCACTGTGCCACTTGCTTTTTACATTTATGACATTGGGGATCTACAAAAAAATAGATGCCATCAGCATGGATTTAACACCTATAAGCATCTGGAGTATAATTTTAATGAAGATGAGACACTGTTGTTTAACAATCAGGATTGTTAATAGTCTAAGAAGCAAATTTCAAGGGATGTTTTACCTTGAGGCAAAAAATAAATAAATAAAAATAAAGTTTGTAACACATAAATATCAGGGGAAAAGAAATGTACAATGACTCATTTCTGTTTTTTTAGGGAAAGCAAACAACAAAGCAATTATCTGAGATTACAGACCAGTTATGCAGCAATGAGTGGCGAATCTATAGCATGATTTAGGCAGCTGTGGTTCCTAATATCACTACTATTTCAGTGTTGTTTCCCTTTAAAAATAGTTCTTGGTTTAAGGATCATTAAAAAAAAAAAAACTGTAACTAAGGATAGAACCAGGGGTATTGTAGCAAAACTCAGGTCAGCCAGATACACTTTTACTTTATTACCAAAAAGATTAACAATAAGGAAAACGCAAAATAAAATAAAAAGCAGTACTCAGACAGGGGTCTTCCTATTATTAACGGTATTTTTGTGCAGTTTGGGATGCTCACAAACACTGGTCTTGCAACCTCAGGAACAGCACTAGTTCTCAGGGCAAGATCCGTATGAAGACAGACAAGTCATTGACATTTAACAACAATTTGTCTGTTTCCATCCCAGGATTTTTTTGCAGGTAGGTTTCTAAGTGTGTAATTAATGTCCTTATTAAATTATGTAGTATTATTTATTCCTACTTGCAGTGACTATTCCGGCAGTCCTAAGCTGGCTTTTAACCCCTTTGCTGCTACTAAGGGACAACAGAAACTTCCAAAAGACACACAGATGTCAATTTCAGATGGACATAAAAATACAAACATAACTGTCTCACCCAGCAGGTAAACAGGTTCAGATGATGCCATACTCTATTGTAACTCTAAATTAGTCATTTACAGAAAGCAAAATGTATTCCATGAAACAGTGCATAATAAAACAAACATCCATTAATATCAATCTCCATTCCTAAATACTCTTTGTGTTAGTTACAGCTGACATTTAGGGATCTACAAAAAAGTGGATGCCATCAGCATGTATTTAACACCTACTAACGTCTGGTTTCCTAAAGACAATTGCCCCTGCTATCTTTCTTGTATACTGATCTGTAAAAGACACTTCAGATATAATATTGTTATTAAGTACAACCTTACAGACAACCACTATTATATGCTAGTATGTAAAATGTTTGAAGTAGTCTAATTATATTGGAAGACAGCCTTTATATTATCAGAAACAATTGTTGAGCCCACCAGCAATCTTCAAGAAGTGCACTAAAAAAAAGATCTATAGCCTGGAAAATGACCAAAGATTCAATAAAAGCTAATGTCACAAAATGTGTGTAAGTGCTGTTGTTAAGGAGACTATGACTGATGGAGGTTTTAGCTTGCAATGTGGTTCATATTGGCAGCATAGCCAACACTGGCATCAGATCAATATCTCATCTGAATGAGATTACGCTCTTATAACAATGGCAATGAGAGAGAAAGTAGGACCTTATTTGATTAATATGCATTTTATATTTTTCTTCCTCAGGTGTTATAGCTAATTAAATAATTCCATAAACCTTACCTGTCATGTACTTCTATTCACTATATAAGTCTTATATGTGCAGTTTTGAAAGAGACACAAGTTTTGGAAAGATTATATATTGTTATTTTTATAAGAACATAAGAAAGTTTACAAACAATAGGAGGCCATTCGGCCCATCTTGCTCGTTTGGTTGTTTAAAACGTTGCTTTAAAAGATTTTCCAGATGCCCAGGGCCTAGACAGCAGGACAAAACTATTTAAAACAATTAGGTGAACTTCATAAATAAGTAGTTTTGGGCAATTGAGTGTGGGAAGATTGAGACAAGATTGGGATAATGATTAATTATACTCCAGACTTAGTGACTTATTGGACTCTGTGGTTATATAGAAAACACTTCTTCAAAACAGTATTCCCTGAGGTCAGACCACTGCTGGCAATGAGCATCTGATAGCAATCTAGATTATGATTAAAGATTGCTGTTACAATGTGAGAATCCCCTGCTGTTGAGCTACACTGCCTACAGTTAAACTCTTTGGGTACAAGTGGACCCAAGATAATACAACTATTGCTGGTATGCTGTAATGGATTTACGGTTGATATTAAGATAGGATCTATAAATGAAGTAGAGAAATACAGTAAATGCATTAAGTAAATGACCATTGTTCCTTTCTTAATCATTTAAATATGTATGTGAAATCTGGAGATTTTTTTTCCTTTAGGATAATAATTTTGTTTCCAAAGTACCCCTTTTTTTCTTAATGTTTTACTTGTGAAAGTACGTTACTAACATTCGTTATTTCTCAATCTTTAAACTGCTTTCAGCTGGACTGCTCCTGTAGGTAGTAATAGGACAAAAATATGTCAGTGAATACAAAAATGGATAAGAATGCCATCAGAACAAAAAAAATGCACAAAATGAAGAACATATAATGTAAAACAATAAAATAATCAAACAATAATGATAATGTAGCGAGCCAGCTGCTTGTGATTTTAATACGTTGGGGAATTTGACTGTTTCTTTGATGGGGACTAGCTTTCTGTCTGGTTGGAGGGAATACTGCTAATAAATACGCTTTGTTGTCTTTCATAGGCGTAATTTACACAGGGGATGTGTGGGATATGCCCCCCTCACATTTAACAACAGGGAAATGTCCCTCTCACATTGCAGGGCTACTAAAACTTTCAGTACAGAAGTCAGCACTAGGACACAGTGGAAAACGCCAATCAACTGGGGCCGGTTGTAGTAATGAGATAAAAAAAAAAAACAGATCCAGGATCACTGGCGCTAGATCATGAGATGGCATTGTAATATGCTGTAACAGGAATGTTCTGTTACTGTGTGGGTATCCGCTGAGAGATGAGAGACACAGGGTCCAGGCATTCAGGTTTTATTAACAATCGCTGGCAGTTGCAGTTGTATGTGACCATCACCCTAGTGTGGAAGAACACAATCACAGGTGTACATAATAATACTAAATAACAAAACAACACACAGTGGGTAAAACAGCAACCAAACAAAAGGTGGCCAAGCTTGGGCCGTGCGCTGTTCCCACTAAAACGGAGGTCCTGCACCAGGAACCTTCTCCCTATACAAACTAACAACATTTAGGAGGGATTAAAATTCCCCTAAATTAATCCCTACCATAAACACACTGTGGTCTTCCATCATGCATTTGGTTCCCTCTCCCAGTCCTGCCACATACGCAGATCAGAATTCGGCTCCACTGATCAGTAATGTTGATCCAATTCTGGAGCTGTACGCTGTGCGTAGTTTAAAGACCCTGGCTGACAAATTTGTATACAGCCTGAGATCACATTAATAAGACACAGTAATTGCATTTTCAAAAATGGCATTCAGTCGATAAGCCGCAAAACCAATAAATCATTGTCATCCTTCTTTAATCCTACTTGACAAAATGCAGTTATCTTCGTGTTGAGGAGAAACTGCTTCTGTTTTGTTAATAAGAACATGTGTTTCATGTGGCCCTTTTTGACTGTTGTTGAAGGGGCTTAACGCAACAACCCGTGTATTGTGTCGGTTACCATAACATTATAGTGATGGTCTGTTTACATGATTAATTTTGAAAATATTATTTTAATAGCCTTATTGCTTTTCATTAACTGAACAGATCATGCTGCGAACTGTGGGAAAAATACCAATGGTGTATAAACTTAGTAGGGTTATGAAAGGTAAAAAATTAAACAAAACTTGTCAAAATTAATATTATATGGCAGGTGCTGTCATTTAGACTGGTGAACGGTATGCATAACTTTACACGTAAGCTAATGATTTGCTTACATGCTTTTTTCAATCACATTTTCCGATGTTTGGGTCAGAAATTTTAATGGATAACTGGCACTTATTTTAAAAAGTGTGACTCTTTTGAAAGGGAACCTGCATTTTTAGAGGATGTTCTTGTCATTCAAGTATATCTAATTGAACAATGTTATACACCAGCTCAATACATTTGTTTTTATTTATATATATATATATATATATATATATATATATATATATATATATATATATATATATATATATATATATAGTGATGGAGCCGAGACTTATTCTGGTTCGTTGTCTCTATAAATACGGACACAAACAAACAAAAACAAAATAAACACCTAGCTGTCACAAGCACACATTAAAGTAAATGTGCTAAGCTGTTACCTGCCAAAAAACAAAACAGTTCCTAACACTTTTTCCAATGAGTGCTCGTGAAGCAGAGCACACCTTCTGCCTTTCTACTCAGCAGTCCAGTGCAGACTGACTGCACCCGGTTCTAATTTACAATTACTTTCAGGTGCAGGCGATAATTAACAATTACACAGAAAAAGAAAATAATCAGCACAACTAAATTAAAGAAACGTCCCTTCACCCATGTTTCTTCGGCAGGTGGGAATTTAACTGCAAATTTAAAGACAAAACCAAAAACTTTTATTGTGTATACATTTGCAGTATAATATAGTCCCAAATTTAATTTAATCCATTGTTTGCTTATTAAAAATAAATTGCATACGTTAGTTTATTGTGAATTTCTGCATCGAAAGTGCCATCTCCCTTCAATTTCAAATGATACTAAGGAAGTAAGGAGAGCAGATGTGATGGAGACTGAAGCCGGATCTTGAAATGAGTTTGTGAACTCGTTATATACGGGACAGATATTCTAGTACGTTTTTATCCTTTTTGATCTCAAAATGTTTTTGTTAGTTGTCAGACACCCTTGCGTCCAAGTTTTTCCAGATTAAGTTGACGATCGAACCAGACTTTATGCACCTATCTAACCATGGTGTCAGGGGACAGTACCTGAGTTTCCCACAGATGCTTAAAATCCAGGCCGGTAATTCGGGGAGTCGTGTCTGGCCTTGTCGTTACCTGCTTTTGTAAGAGTTTTCCTGACTGACATGAATACATTGCTGCTGGTTTTAAACTCGCTGTCAGCAGAGATGTTAAAACTTCTACTGTTAAAATATGTATTTTATCCAGCTCAGTGTTATAAAACTGGATACTGAATACTGGTCCTCCGCTGAACTTCTTGCACTGGCATAAAAAGTTGTTGAGAATTTTTGGACAATATTTCCATAAAATTAATGTCCATATTTTTTTTTTAAATATTTAAAGTACATTAACCAATCCATGCTGTATTCTTTTATTTTTTATTTGTGTTTTTTTCAATCTTTGTTTTCTATGTCATTTAGCTGTTCCTCATCTACTGTTGTGTGTCTACTCTTGCTGGTGCACTTATTATTATTATTATTATTATTATTATTATTATTTATTATTATTATTATTATTATTATTATTATTTTCAGATGGACTGCTGTGGAGTTTCACCCCCAAATATATGAAAGCAAATAGGTGAAATACCACTCATTTTTGGTAGGGTTTTGTAACTAATAACACATAAAATGGCAGTTTGTCATGGAATTTATAAATATAAAATCACAATGTAATCTTTTGTGCACAACAATCCTTCAATATACAAAGGTTCCGACCTCAATAAGGTAAAAGTATACTACAAGCGATTGTCTCTTGACTTACTCCAATAAGTAGGGGATAGTCCTTCAGACTTCAATTTTCCATAGCTCAAGATGATCGAGACAGTTAAAGTCGCACACTCCATAATGTTCCTTAATGATACACATGAACTCAAAGATTAAAAATTATTTTCACTTTATTTAAACAAACAGGAGATTTAAAAGTTCACGTCCATGACGCGTTTCGACTCAAACGAGTCTTCGTCAGGTGGTGAATACAATGATCAAATATGATCAGCAACTCTCTTTATACAGGTCATTGTTAATTACATTCAATTAACAAATTAATGGCAAATTTAAATCTTCATATAACACTTTATTAATAGATTTGCAATCAGCTCTGCTGTGTCTGCCGATTGGCTGTGGTGGGGCTGGGCGGTATTTAGGCTGCGCTGTTTCTGCATTCGGTCTCTCTGTCCTGGAGTAGTGCCAGTCAGGTGACATGCTGATGTGAGTGAGTGCACTTTAACTGTTTGTGATTTTTCCAGAACCTTGAGGCAGCTGCCTTACCCCTTCCCCTTGTTTGTGGATTACCAGAGAAACTGAACTAAGACAACCGACTGCCCAGAAAACTGAACACGCCAGCCGACTGTGAGAAGGGAAACCGAGCAGTGCTGTGCAGTTTGGAGTAGCATTTTCCTTTGTGTACTTTTCCCTTTAATTTACCTTTTAGTATTCGGGACTTTGTTTACCCTTTTTTTTGTTTTTGCCACGCAACCTTACCCTTGATGGTATTGTCGGCGGTTTCTTTGTTTTGAAATCTCCGCGGTTATTGCAGCAGTTGTATAAATAAAAACAAAGCCCCAGCTTTTGTGTCATAATTTCCGGTCCTCCAGCGGACTCTTCCCACCACCCTCTCACAGCTTCCCCTTTTAATAAGAACTTTATTATATTTCCGTTTCTCTTGGGTACTGACACCATTTCTAACCCGACAAATTTAGGGCTTGATACTGAACCATGTTTCATTGTTTGATAATGTCTAGCGATTGCATAATCCAAATTTTTATTACAAATAGCTGCCTTTTGTTCCTCTATACTTGTTTTTAAATTTCGTTTCGTTTGACCAATATATACTAAGCCACAAGGCCATTTAAGCATGTACATCACGAGTTGTATTGCAATTGATGAAACCTTGTATTTTGTATTTTTTACCTGTATGTGGATGGTTAAAATACTTAGTGTTAAAGTGTTGTACGCATTTACCACAACGACAATTACCAAGTCTAATTGCTGTTAGCCAATTGTCACAGGGAGATGATTTGTACTATATATATATATATATATATATATATATATATATATATATATATATACACACACACGTAATTGAGGTTGTATCTTTGTACAAGCATATTTATTTGATGTTTTATTTATTTCTCAAATTGAGGTTGGGAAAATAGGGCTGCGTCTTAAATTCAAGGGAATATGGTATTTGAATGTTTCTTTTTTAACATCTTTTTTTTTCTTAAATTCAACAATATATAAAACAATAAAGCACATCTGGCAGAGCATTTTAAAATTGAGTCTTCTTAACTGTTGAGTTGCTTATACATTTCAGACAACCAGCATGCTTTCTATCACATAATAACTTGTTTCAAGTCAAATTACCATGGTCGGCTGCTCTCCATCACACCTCTGGATTAAGAAAGCTAAACTCAGAAGTATATGTGAAGCACTCCTTGATGACTCACAAAGTAGTTGGTGATTGACAGAGCTGCAGCTTGCCCAGAATTCAGGCAGAGCTTTGAACCGATCTGCAACAAATCGACCTCCTAAGATTATTATGACCTTCAAAGTGTTGCTACACCACTGGAGAGAGATTTAGTGGAATGTGATGATAAAGTAGCTTATCAGATGACACACTCTCTACCTCTGATGAGTAGAAGATGATAATTCAGTATTAAGAACCTTTTCAAAGTTTATATATATATATATATATATATATATATATATATATATATATATATATATATATATATATATATATATATATATATAGCTGTCTCCGACAAAGTCACATTATAAAGTGTGTTATTTCTTATAAGTCCAAATTCAGGTTTTTGCATAAGATATAAATTCTTTCTAAATAAGAAAGTTTATAAAAGAGAGGAGGCCATTTGACCCATCTTGCTCGTTTGGTTGTTAGTAGCTTATTGATCCCAGAATTTCATCAAGCAGCTTCTTGAAGGATCTCAGGGTGCTGGCTTCAATAATATTATTGGGGAGTTGGTTCCAGACTCCCACAATTCTGTGTAAAAAAGTACCTCCTATTTTCTGTTCTGAATGCCCCTTTATCAATTTCCATTTGTGACCCCTGGTTCTTGTTTCTTTTTTCACGTCGAAAAAGTCAATTGAGTCGACATTGTCAATACATTTTAGAATTTTCAATGTTTGAATCAGATCACTGCATAGTCTTCTTTGTTCAAGATGAATAATTCAGTTATTGTTATAATTCAGTTATAATTCAGATGTTATAATTCAGTTATAATAATTAGCCTGTCTGTATACGACATGCTTTTTAAACCTGGGATAATTCTCATCGCTCTTTGCACTCTTTCTAGAGCAGCAATATCCTTTTTGTAGTGAGGTGACCAGAGCAGAACACAAGATTCTAGATGAGGTCTTACTAATGCATTGTACAGTTTTAACATTACTTCCCTTGATTTAAATTCAACACTTTTCATTATATAGCCAAGCATTTTGTTGGCCTTTTTGTATAGCTTCCCCACATTGCCTAGATAAAGACTTTTCAACATAAACTCCTAGATCTTTTTCATATATTCCATATTCAATTTCAGTATCTCCCATATTGTATTTATAATGCACATTTTTATTGCCTGCGTGCAGAACCTTACACTTTTCTCTATTAAATGTCATTTGCCATGTGTCTACCCAGTTCTGAATGTTGTCTAAATCATTTTGAACAACCTTTGCTGCTGCAATGGTGTTTGCCACTCCTCCTATTTTTGTGTCATCTGCAAATTTAAAGATTGGTTTAGGAAGAGCAGAGGACCTAATACTGATACCTGTGGTACTCCACTGATTACCTCGCTCCTATAAGAGGTTCCTCCTTTACTCAGTACTTTCTGTTTTCTACATGTTACCCACTCCCTAATCCATAGGCTTGCATTTGCTTGAATCTCTACTGCATTCAGTTTGAGAATTAGTCATTTACGCAGGACTTTGTCAAAAGCTTTCTGGAAATCTAAATAAACCATGTTGTATGCTTTGCAATTATCTATTGTTGATGTTGCATCCTCAAAAATTTCAAGCAGGTTTGTTAGACATGATCTCCTTTTCCTAAAACCATGTCGACTGTCTCCCCGGCTACTGTTACCATATAGGTAATTTTCCATTTTGGATCTTATTATAGTTTCCATAAGTTTTCATATAATAGAAGTCAGGCTTATTGGTCTGTAGTTACCTGGTTCTGTTTTGTCTCCCTTTTTGTGGATTGATATTATGTTTGCAATTTTCCAGTCTGTCAGTACAACCCCTGTCTCAAGAAACTGTTGCATGATCTTGGTTAGCAGTTTGTAAATAACTTCTTGCATTTCTTTGAGTACTATTGGGAGGATCTCAACCAGCCCAGGGGATTTGCTTATTTTAAGAGCTCCTTTTCCCTTTAACACTTCTATCTCTGTTATGCTGAAGTTACTTCAAACTGGATAGAAACAGGTCGACATGTGAGGCATGTTGTCCATATCCTCCTTTGTAAGATACTTGTGGAAAGTAATAATTTAATATATTTGCTATTTTTTCTCTTCATTTATGATTTTGCCATTTGTATCTCTGAGACATTTTACTTCCTCCTTGAATGTTGTTTTGCTGTCATAATATTGGAAAAACATTTTGGAATTGGTTTTAGCCCCCTTGGCAATGTTCATTTCTATCCTCTCTTGGCCTTTCTGACTTCCTTTTTGACTTGTGTTTGCACTTCAATCTACTCTTTCTGTGCACTTTGTTCTTGGTCATTTTTAAACATTTGTAAGTGCTTTTTTTCCTCTGGATATATTTTTTAATTGATCTATTAAACCATTTTGGCCATTTTGTTTTAGATTTTGATTTGTCTGCTTTTGGGATGTAATTGTTTTGTACCTCTAGTAATAAATTTTTTTAAAATAGCCATGCTTTTTCTGTGGATGTGTTCTCTATTTTGATCCAGTCTACTACTGCTTCATTCCCTCATTGTTGGCCTTTTTAAAACTGTAAACCTTAGTTTCAGTCATTACTTTTGTGGTTTTAAAAAGCACTTCATATTAGACCATGTTGTGATCTGAGTTTGCCAATGGTTCTCTGACATCTGTTTTAGCTATTCTGTCTTTGTTATTTGAAAAGACTGTACAATTATTTGCCTTAACAAACAAGGGCTTTGGCTACTTCAAACAGTAGACTGCCATTTGCAGAGATGATACAAACTACAGTCTGTTTTAAAAATATGACCTCTGGAGATAAATATCAGATTAATAACTAATTAATAACCTTAATAAATGTAAAATCTATTTCAAGGAGTGTCTACTTAAAGGAGGGCTCTGGCTGCTCATCACTCAGGTAAATAAAAGATTGTAACATCAATGCTTGTTACACAACCCTTAAAAGACACCAATAACATCTGGCTTAATAGAGAGATATAAAAATGTAAAACACAATCCTAACATCAGTAGTGACAACTCTGCACAAACCTAACATGGTGCTGCCTGTGTAGGATCATGTTCTAGGTTAAAAGACAATAGAGTTAAACTATTGGAGTACTCTATTTGTGAAGGTTTGAGGACATTTTATTGTGCAAGGTAATCCAGAAGACCACAGCAGGTGGCCTTACAAGAAACAACAATTGTGATCTGCTGCAAAAGTTAAAGACCCAGTACTTATATTTACATTAAGAGACATATCACTAGATTGATGTGACCATTGGGAATGTATAAAATGCCTCTTTCAGAGGCAAAGATGATTCAGAGCAAGATTAATAGGTACATGCACAGATGACTGGGTGTCCCATAGGGAGTGACTGACATTGCCTACAGACTGAATAAACTGCTACCAATGGCAGCACTGATTGATGAATTTAAGCACCTAAAGCTGTGCAGCCTTAAGGGCCTGGAGGGTTGAGGGTTGAGGGTTGTAGGGAGAAAAGTATCACCACAAGTGTAACCCAGCAGAATGCTGAGGACTGCTAAAGCAATCAACACAGCAGTATTACAGCAGCAGCATAAGGATGTTTATGGACAGAGGCAGGTACCAGAATGTGCTTGCTTGCAGGTCTGGGGGTAATGGTGACTATCTGCTTCAGTAGTAAAGATGAAAAATGGTTGAGCAGTTGCAGGAAGAAGTGTGGCATGTCAAGGCAGGTGAATCAAGGGTGAAACTGAAACTGGAATTGACTGGACCAATAAGGAGGTGAGGAAACTGGGGTGGGTAGACATCTTAAAGATGTAGTCAAACTAATTATTTTCTTATTGTAAAGACATAATGCTAGTAACTGGTAGACACAGTGCTTGGAAAAGAGCACATATATCAACAGCAGTCTACTATAATTTGTTGGAATCTTATTATCAGATAAGTACAGATGTACCAGTGAAGAATGAGCATGTACTGTAGCAACTGCTGCTCCCAGATCAAGCTTCATGCCAGATGTTTAAGAGACACTCTGATTTATTGCTCAAACCTATCAAAAATATTATTTAAACAGATAATTATTTTTGACCACACAGTCTTCATCAGCATTTACGACTGGTGTGCAAGCATGCTAAATGACCATGTACATTTGGGAAATATTAACGGATATATGGTTTAAATGAACAAATCTATTAAACAGAACATGTGGTAAAACAGAAAGTCTTGCTTGCAGACATCATGACTGAGGAGCCTCAGGCCACATGTTTTAAGATTCCTATTTTGTTCCTGCTGCTTGTTCTAAGATTATAATGTCATTCACTATATAGAGGGCTTGATTGCACCAAGAGGAGCTTTAATTTGCCAGTTGGCCTTTCATTGGAGCCAGCTGGCAGTAAGTGATATACCACTGGTGATGTGTCACTGCTCATCATTCCCTGTGAGCAGAATAAAATGTATAGTAATATGTGTACTGTAAGAGAAACTTTAATTTTAATCAATAGCTTCATTATATCCAGGGAAGAATTATATCATCCACCTCTCATATTGAAATGATTGGACCCTTGTGAATTGTAATCACATGAAAACACACGCCTGTGTTTGATGACTTTATATACAGATAGACTGAATGTAGAAAAAGCTTATGAAACTACAGTAGATGGCGGTGTTCACTGAAAACCCTTTCTACTATCCCCAACATTTATGACATTGGATTAATTGAATAATAACAGAAAATCCATAAGCTGTTTTCACAAAACTATAAAGAGTTTTGCTTTTTTTTACCTTTCCCTTTCTTTGCCATATATACTGTACATGTATTATTTTTCAATTATAAACTATTTTACCTTACCTGAAATTTTCTTGCTGTGTTTTGCCATTCTCTGGTTTTCCCATTTTGGAGAGACCCACCAAGTGCTGGATTACCTGAGTGAATCCTGCATGTATTTTCAGTTTAGGACTTGGAAATTAAAATTGTATTCATCAAAGTGCTACTTGTTTTTAAAAGACTGCAGGAATCTAGGTTTATCTGCTCCCCGCATTGAAAGTAACCTGTCATTTAAATACTGCCACCTTCAATGGAGAAGAATGATATGTGGGTTAGCTTTTTTCAAAAATCAATAGTAATGATATTAGTTCTTAGAATCTCATTTGTTTTAAACATTTGCCAACATGTGAGTGGACCATTTGGTAAATTAAGGAATGAAGGTATGGGAGTTATACAAAATACTTTGTTCCCCTGAAAAAAGGGGTTTCTGTAAATTGGTCTGTACTGAAAAATACTGTAGCCTACACTTAATATATTTTAATAAGAATGACATTGCCAATGAATACTAAGTAACAAAACACTTTTATTTTGTTTTTATGTGAGCCTTTTTATGACCTACAAACTGTTAAAATAAAGAATTCAGAAGTTTTAATTATCTATCCATCTGTGAACTGAAGAAGGTCATGGCTCTACAGGGAGATCAGTTTGATTTAACTCAAAATTTCACATTCTATGGATGCCATTTTGAGTTCTAATTGGTTTCATTTAGTTTTTTTTATTGACTTACAGCAGACATAAACCCTTAGGGGTCCGATGTTTCAAGTAGAGTATGGATGGCATTAATTTCATTTAAATGAGGGAAGCCTCTTTCAATTTATAAATCATTCAAAACAGACTACTGGTGTCATGTACAAATTAGGATATAAAAATGGACGTATTGAGAACACGAACGTCAGCTGTGAAGTACAAAGGTAGTTTTAACCAATAAGTGGTTTTAAACATCCTTTGGATTACGTCTCTGTTAATGTTGATTCATGCCAAGCATTTCTGTTTATGATTCAAAAGCCCATAACACTGTCAACAGACAGGCAGTTATGACATGAAGAGCCTGCAAGATGTTTAAATTGCTCTGGAAGTATACGTGACCATTCCTCAACGATTACCTTTAATTCCTTCAGGGAAGTTGCTTACTGAAATCTGCAGTGAAGTCTGTTCTCCAGTACAGCCCATAGAGTCGGCACTTTTGAATCTGTTCATGAAACATCTAGGCAGCATCATATTAAAGTCTATCAAATGTACTTTTGCCTATTTTGACAGAAACTGTCTTGCAACACAAAGATGCAACTTGGATAGGGAATAACAAACTGATTATTCAGTGGAGGGACAGGGCATTTACACACAAAAACACATTTTTACAGTGTTTACAGTATACTTACTGGAAGTATGTGTCTCTTCTTCTCAACCAGTTTTGTATTGGATACCTATTTCTTCCAAATCACAAAGCTGGTTTCACCAGTTTTAAATGGCTTTAAAATCAACCTAATGAATATGTATTTAGCATGTATATTTTTTAGATTTAACAAAAGTATGAAACTCAGTGTAATCAAGTGTTGCTTGTCTCTTAAATGCCAGAAATACTAGGCAAAACTGTAGGCTAGCAACTAAGTGATTATGGATTTATATGTCTTTTAGAATATCCTATTGTAACCATTCTAATTGTTTTCATATTTAGTAAAATGGTAGTTCATCCATAACTTTGACACAGAATGTGTAGAAACAGAAAACTCTAACCAGTGTCATAGTAGTGCACTGTGGTAAAATGATTCTACTATAGATTAGATATTATCATAAATGAATACATGCTTCTGAATATTTGCATTATGCATGGACAAATAGATGGAGTTCATGCATATATATCTCCAAGACTAGTCCCCATTCACAGATCATGTATTATTATTATTATTATTATTATTTAAGGCGAGATTAGCTGCCCTGCCGATTGCGATTCTTGGAGAACGAAGATATGTTTGTTAAAAATTGTCTTGTAGCGGCGCAGTCTCACCCTAAGAGCGACGTAGGCACGGCTTCGTTGGCTTGCAAGGCCTGCCGTTTTCACGGCACCTTTTGAGTTATAGTTTGGGGTATTGTGTTTTATTTTGCACTTTTTGTACAGTATTAGTCCTCTGTGCGTTACCATCGCTGGTAACGTCACATGACCGCCTTTATTTTACTTTCACTTTCTTTTTGTTGTTAATAAATCCTGCGCGCCTGTGCCGGCGTTTCAACACCAACCTCAGTCTCTCTGTATGCTTGAACAGCGGCTACCCACACGCGTGACTCGAGGAAGACCCTGTCACACCCGGTTCACCTTAATTCACACAGACAGGGCTTGTGTCTTGCACTTGTATGTGTATGTTTTATCATTTGTAATAACCCCTGTGGCAACATTCTCGAAAGTCATGGGAATGAGCTACAGAATTACTTATCCCAGCAAATCATAGTTTTGTCACTTCTTAGCAGTGTGTTGTTGCTTATTTTCTTGTTTTTTGGGTGAAAATGTCATCTAAAATATGTAAATTTGTTCATTCATTTTCAGCTTTTGAAACAATTTAGTGTTGCCGCTTTCATGCAGAGAATTGCATGTTCAAATTACTTGAATTTGATAGAATTAAATGACCCTATGCATGTGAATTGGGCTCTCATTTTCAAAGCATGTCATCTTGCTGCTCTCTTTATTTCCGATTTCCATTAACCTGCTACAAGCATCTAATTCTTGTGACAATTACTGGGATGTATAACAGTCACAGCACACTAATGCAAAGCACAAAGTCAGAGTTGAGGAACATGTATTTTCCCCGAGCTGGGGCATCTGAATAGTCATTAGGCCTTTTTGTAATTCTCATCTAATTGCAATTTTTTTTTTCCTTTCTGATAAGGCACTTTGAGATGATTATTCCAACTAATAACCATCCCTTTTCCCACATGAATGGTTACAGGGCCCACACAAAAGAAATTTCCAGCAAAACTACCAGCTCTTCTAACTGGATTACCTCAGCCATGTTTCTTTCCATTCCCTAGCAGCCTGCAGAGGAGCAGGGCTTTCATTCATTTGGAAGCAGCTGAATAAGCCAATATAACTAAGAGGGTCAAGGCAGGGTAATTAGTGCTGTTTGTCTGTATATGAAAAGAGTAAAAGCGGTTTGGTTGGGAGTACCAATTCACACAGCATTAGTGATTCACCTTATCAAACACCCTTCAGTCATATTTAAACAAAAAAATCTTCAATTATATCATCATATTTTCACTATTCATGCTTTCATACGATTGAAAGCATGAATACTGACCTCTAAGATATTTCATATTTTACTAATTTTAAAACAGATTAGCCATTAGATGTCAACAAAGCCTTTGGAGACGCAAACCCTTTATGTATACTAAATCAAAGTTTGTTTACTAAAACATTTTAGCTCGGCAGCACTTGTCAGTTAGGAACTTTGATTTAATTTCCCTTTGTGACTAATTAGCTTTTAGAATATCAGCTCTCTTTATGAATGACATTACTTCTGTCAATCAACCCATGCTTTAGATTTAATTGTTAATGAGGGCATTTCATCCAGCAGTAAAATGGAGGATGTTGTTTTTCATCAAAACATTTGAATTAATTTACTTTATGGTAATGCACTACTGGCCCATTATTATGAACTACAAAATACAGTTTATCTGGTAATGCAGTAATGGCTTATGGTTGTTTTTAAAATACTATCCACAAATACTATCTACACTATGTACATAATTGCCAACATTCTTGACATGTAATTCAGCATGTGATTTCTTGCAGTTTCTCAGTCTCTGAACTATTCCACATTTAAACCAGCAGAGCATTTCCCCAAAACAGCCTCTCCATTACACTCCTCTGCCACAGTATACTGTGTGTGTGTGTGTGTGTGTGTGTGTGTGTGTGTGTGTGTAATATATATATATATATATATATATATATATATATATATATATATATCATCATTTGCTCTAGATGCTAACGGGTAACATTAAATCATGATAATTTGTACGTCTGTCTGTCTGATTAACACAATGATTAAAAGGGATTGTGATAGGGTTAGCATCACTGCCTAGCTGTTACTGGCAGGAATTAGACACACAGAGTCAAGAAGCTGCAGTGAAAATAAGAGTTAAACAGAATACACCAACGTAGGCTGAGCAATCAGCTTCACTACCACTGGTCAAAATATACCTCATAACACAACCAAACTCCCTCCACCCAACAAAGGATTTTCTTCCCCTTTTAGACAGGTGGCCATTCTCCAGCTAGCACTCAGTTACCTAATTGGAGAATGGCCACACCTGTGATTGTTGGCAGGGACAGAATTAACCCCATCCCTGCCAACCTTACATTACCACACACACACTACTTATACAAGCAGGGCTTTTGCCCTGCCACAGGGATTAAAATAAATTATATTCAGGTGCACTAAGGGGGAGTCTACAACGTCCATTACTCTATTGGTAGAAACGATGGGATCTTTAGAAAATATTAGAAATGGAAATGGACCAGGAAAAAAGGATGTGACCTTTACTGCCTGTCAGGTCCGTTTACAAAGTCCATTACATATGTTCCGCTGTCCTGGCCTGGTTATTTAAAATGATGCTAGTGCATTGTGCGGCATTCAACATTTACTGGTGGCCGTACGACACATTTTTTCAAATATACTTAGTTAACTGTTTACAAAATAAAGAATATGTAGACATATGTACATCTAAATAGTTTTCAATCATTTCTGTAATAAAGTTAAGTTACAACAGTACCTCTCTACTGGATCTTAATTCCAATGCCCTTCTAACAATTAACTGGGGCTATAAAACAGGTACTTGCAAGGTTTATTTTTAATTATTATTGCACTGACAACAGTTAAAACTTGCTGCATATTTCAGAGCTGCATTTAGTAATGCTTTTAACTAGTAAAACTCCATAACAGAACATAAATATACCTTTATTAAACAAGGGCATAGAAATATGCAAACAATCCCAGAATTCCTGGCTCACACAGAAATATAGCAACAAAGAAAGAAACAAACAAACAAACAGTAACCTAAAACTTTCTAAAACTCTGACATTTAAGAAAAGTTTTTTGCACAAAAGTAACAGTAGAAAGAATAGCACAAGTTCGTATCAGCACACGTTTCAGATTAAAAACAAACAAACAAAAAAAACATTCTGCTTAAATTTATAATCACTTGACACCCCAGAAATTCTATCTTGAAAAAAATAATCTACTCATTTCACAATGGGTGTCTAGATTAAAACATTCAGAATTGCAATATATTGGATAAGAAAACTAACGCTGCAGTTTGTATACTATGAAATCAGCTATGGTAATTAAACAGTTCATTTTAATCCCATGGTGCCAAAAGCTGTGTTAGTGGTCTGTGTGTGGATTTGACTCACTACTTGCAAAAGTTCAGAAGTTCTTTAAATGAAAAAGTCTGCAGACTCACAGGTCTCTTGTGAAACTAAGAGCGAAGCTTCCAGGCTAGCTTCAGGTGGCATGGGCAGGAAAGGGCATTCGGTGCTCTGCACTTTCTGAAAAACAAGCACCGAATGCCCTTTCACACAGCACCGTAGTAGGGAACGGGGACAAGAAAAGAAAAGCAACTTTAGCCAGTAAAGATCTGATCGGGTATAAAAATAGAACCCGTCCTAAAACCAATCGGACCATGGCCAACCTGAACCCGACCCGTGCCTGAGACCTTTTAATTTTTTTCATAACCGATCCGAATATCGCCATAAATAATATCAAACATGCTATTGAAATACAGAAAGCATTTTTTGAGTCAAAATGCAAATTAAAAAATCAAATACTCTCAGCGAAGCATCCAGTTAGATTAACATTTTACTTGGTAGTCTCAGATACAGACATGTAGCATCATGTTTGGATAAACCTAGCTAAAAAAAAAAAAACAGCAAAGTTAACGTTCAACATCAAATAGCATATCAGAACTATGTGTTTTAAATATTTTAACGATAGCTTCAGCCTACCTTAAGTCGGTGGCCATGGTTCTTTTTAAGTAATCCAGAATATTATCGGGTATTTTATAAAATCCCTCTTAAAAAAAAACAACAAAAAAAAAAAAAGAAAACGAAATAATAAAGAATAGCTAGCCCTTCCAATTTAAGATACACAACACAGTGTTCCTTCCACCACCCCAACAGATCCCGCTCATCCCACGCAATCATATAGGCCTCTGTCTTGTATACTGCTGCACTTCCATCACAGCAAATTTGGTCAGTGCTTTTTTGGCAGCTGTTGGTACAGTGTTAACCACTGTCACAGGGTCTTCTCCTTTAAAGTTGTCGATAAGTCTGCGCACTTCAGAATAAACTTCTTCCCTATCATGGTCGGACAAGAGTCGGAGCTGATTAAATTTAAGCTGTCTTGTGCAGGTCACTTCCACTTTTTTCAGAAGCCATTCACTGTTCCGTTGCCTGACAATTGATTGCATTGGAGTATCTGAAGAAAGTGGCCTACAATGTCGTTTAAGTTTCTCAAACCACGGAATTACCAGGTTGAGTGTGGGATACTGGTCTCTCTGAGCATCGTGAAACGGTCGAAGAAAATCAACCACAAAGTGCAACACATCAGGGGCGATGTTTTCCAGCCTGTAGTTTTCTCCACGCTGGTCTAGTTTCTCGTGCAGCTCATGATGAATCTCCTGAATTGAATTCAGTGACAGATACACTATGTCTGTATGAACTCAGTTGTTCATTTTGTTATTCACATACTTAGTTTGCGTGCTTTTTATGTCTATAGGCTGCATAAACACATTTATTTTCAATTTTATGTTACTTATTTTGTTTTTGCAGTTTTGTATAATAATATACCTGTATATAGACACATTTCCATTCAAAAGTGTTTTTTTGTATTTTTACGCACTCGGCTGGTATATGCGTGTTGTAGTATACAAACCCAATTATTTTTAATGTTGTCATGCTTATTTACAGAGTTCCATTTGTGCAATATCGTATATAAATAATATACTTGTATATACATTCATTTCTGTTTTTCAGATGGCCACTTATTTACATTATGTCGGTCGTGCAGATGCTTTGTGTGACATGGTTGTATAAAACTACGACTTAAATCTGATTTCAGCCTCACGGCGGTTCTAGTGTTAATGTATTTTAATTCAGTTCCAGAATATTTACACCAATTTGTACTTATATATATTTAATATATATATGATATATATATATCATATATAAAATAGTTATATATATTATAATATATATTTATTTATAATAGGTATATAAAGATTGTTGCAAATATATATTTTAAACTCACGCTATAGTCGGTATAGAAGGGATAGAGTGCCCGCCAATAAGATAACAGATCTAACGGGCATCTACGGGAGACCCTTACAACTTCAAGAATTAACTGTGATACTCAAATTTTCAAAATTTAGTTAGGCGCGTCCATTATAAAGGAACTAAGTAAAAATTTCGCTTCAATCGGGTCATATGATGTTGATTAGCACTTTATAAAAATGTGAAGCCATGATTGCGTGAAAGATCGCGACGAAATTTTGAGACACACAAAATCATATGTCTGTGACAGGGCACTGTAATGAAGGCTCAATTCGCAGCTATTGGAGAGCAAATAATCAGGAAATACACGATTGGTCCACAATTCTGTCATCAGCTGGAATCAAACAACACCCTGCCTCAAAACCAGCCAGTCAAACTGAAACCTTGTTTCTGTTCTTTCTGCACCGCTAATACACTCCCTTGCAGCTTGAATGCCGCCCCACCTCCAACAACGAGTTTCGAGTCTGATTCTGTACTACACAGAATATTCAACAATCCTACAGTGGATTTATCTGGTAGTGTCATAATAATAATAAAAACTGTTTTCTCTTCGTGTATGTCGTTTTTCTATTCTAATTATGTTAAGGATTATCTTCCTCAGCGGAAGGTTACCTGTCAAAATATCAGAAGTTCAAGGTAATTCTAGGTTTTAAAGTTTTTTTTAAAGAGAAAATAAATTGTTTTCTTATATCGATAGTGCCCTCTTGATGCGTGCTTACCGTGTGGTAGATAAACTTGACTTTCATTAGCACCCTCGCCCACGGCTCAGGAAGCATAACTCCAGTCGCGGTCATCTACCACACAGTAGAGCCCGCAACGATGGGCTTTATCGCTTAAATATATCTTTAGTTAGTTAAATAAAATTAATTTGTAATGTATAAAAAAAAATACACAACAAATATCCGGTGAATTTGGAATACATTTTAAATATAATTTAAACTGTGAGCCATATATTTATTTTATATGTTGAAAATATATGGTAAGGTTATAAATATATTACTCATATATTTAACGTGTTTCCCATTCATAAATATATAAAATATATATTTCCTTTCTGTATGGGAAGGTGACTGCAAACAGGACAAGCAGGGAATGAATTATTAGTTTGACATGACAGGATCATTGTAAACCTAATCAAGAAAAGCAGAAACAATATATACTTCTGCAAAAGATATTATTGCAGCCTTGTAAGATTGAGATGGGATTAAGGTGTCCCTTCAGGCAATTGGAAAGCAGCTAGTTGTATGCGTCCTGCTAGTTGCTGGAATATTGTCTTTCATCAGCTGTAAAAATAAGATGAAGTGTTTGCCTCTACAAAAAAGCATTCTGTCAGGAAAACATTTTCTTTCTTGAGATGATACAGCTTTATTTCAGACATTTAAACTCTCTTGGATCTTCCCCCTGTGGAAGCAGAAGCACTGTGATACTGTATACAGCTTCTCTCCAGTAACTATCACAAATCTTATAATGACATGTTCTTTTTATTATTATTGTAATTATTATCGTTATTAGTATTATTGTTACACAGTACATTTAAACATGGAATTGATGCATGCTTTGATCAGAAATATATACAGTACATATAGTAAATATGAACAGGAGTGGAGGGCCATTGTGGAAAATTATTGCCCCGAGGGAAGACTATTGCTAAGGATGGGGCTATAATGCCCGACGCTGCAGGCACCCTGGAGTTAACAATAGTCTTCCCGATGGGCATTTAATTTTTCACTATAAGCTGAGTCTGCAGTACATATTTAATATATGAATCAATCAAGAAAATAAGTGAGGTATGGTTAGATAGTAAATATGACTTATATATTTTGTTAAATATAGCTGATGCAGCATAAGTAAATAAATAACACAAATAAATAACAGAAAATGTTTTAGAATTTCATGTTGCATAGTTATTGAATTTTTTGGGGCAAACAGCTCTTCATTTGGCTTGCTGACTGCTGTATAGTGCAGTTTATATTCTGGCTGTCATATTTGTTTACATCGTCGAGTTGAATTTGCTTGAATTTCAGAAAGTCAAAAAACAGTGACAGTAACGATTTAATCACCATTTTAGTGTTTGAAGCATCTTTCTTTTGTAGTATGTTTTGTAGTAAGTTTTCTGTTAAGTCACAGATTCACTGTTCAGCAGTTTTTTTTTCACATTCAGACATTTTCTCTTTTTGTGAGGAGTGGAGGTGAAGGTTGTTCCTTTGAAAAGGGGCAGAGGAATTTCGGAGCTAGCCCCAGCGAGCCTAGTTTTGTGTGTAGGGATGAGTGAGACTTTTTGGGAGTTAGAGCTAATAAAAACAATGGTTTTAACCGCTATTAAACCCAGCCTTGGTGTGCTGCCTTGTCTGCACCGCCACTGGAAACCCAGCACACGGTCGCTACATTGTTGTCAGAAGTGGAGGCGAGTCAGGTACCCCCGGCACGCACTGGCAGGGGAGAGTGTAGAAATGCAAAACTAGACTCACCCAAATACTTGGCATAGACAAAAACTGATTGGCCCAGCATCGATGCTGAAGCTTTGGAAGAAACTAGACTCGTCCAAATTAATTATATATACAGTCAGCCTTGGTTAACTTGACTGGTGGATAACTCGACACTTCAGTTAATTCACAAACAGTCTTGGTCCCGAATTTTCTCCATATAAAATATATGCACCCTGCCTTTTAACTATTTGCAGTCCATTTATTCAGCGCTTGCCAGGCACATCAGGTCCAATTTATTTTCACACACGCTGTTTATTTTTGACATGCGCTGTTTAATTTTTTCACAAAAGGACACTCAGTACTGCATCTCCAGCCAAGCCCGTTGTTCACTGTATTTATCACATACCTCTTTATAGTCGTGAATACTGATAAATCCTCTCCTGATCACTCGTTTTATCACCAAACTCCTCAATAATGGGATCCAAGTCATTATTTTATTACTATAATATCTCAAAAAGCTATGCAAATGTCTGTGATATTCTTTGAGCACTGTATGTGGAAGCAGCTTTCTTCTTTGATTGTGTCCATGTTATCTCTGTGGGGCAGGGGCTATGTGTATTTGTGGCAGGCTGGTGAGTGGATAGAGGCCCAGAGACAGATTGCAGTTCAAAAAATTCTAATTTTATTATAAATAAACACAAAAATAAAGTGCACAAGGGCAAAATAAAGTCCAATTATGTCCCTTGGGTGGGCTGTTATGGTGGGTGGTGGTGGGCGGGGTTGATGTCGGAGCCCCCAAGCCGCCTTTGGTTGAGGGGGCCCTGCATCTCCAAGGTAGTACGGCGACGACGGCCCGGCTCCCTCTGGTGGCGGAGGCGGCGGACCCTCGGCAACCCTAGAAAACAAAAAGGAGACACCAGCAGTCCCAAGCGATGCGGAGCCCCCAGGCGATCCAAATGAGTCATCCCTGAACGGAGCGGGCGTGGCATCCTTGGGCCATAGCTTCTCCCCTCTGGGCTCTGGAAGCGGCGGCTACTCCCTCTCTAGCTCTGGAAGCGGCGGCTCCTCCCCTCTGGGCTCTGGGGACGATGACAGATCCTCCTCCCTCTCGGGCTCTGGGGACGACGGCAGATCCTCCTCCCCTCTGGGCTCTGGGGACGACGACAGATCCTCACCCCTCTCTGGCTCTCGAAAGCGGCTCACCCCTCTCTGGCTCTCGGGAAAGCGGCTCACCCCTCTCTGGCTCTCGGGAAAGCGGCTCACCCCTCTCTGGCTCTGGGGACGACGGCATCTCCTCCCTCTCTGGCTCTGAGGACGATGGCACCTCCTCCCTCTCTGGCTCTGGGGACGGCGGTGGCTCCTTCTCTGGCTCTGGGGACGGCGGCGGCTCCTTCTCTGGCTCTGAGGAAGGCGGCTCACCCCTCTCTGGCTCTCGGGAAGGCGGCTCCACCCTCTTTATTGGAGTGACTGGGGCATCTCCCATGTCTACCGCCAGGTAATTAACCACCATGAGGGCAACCTCTGGGAAGGACGCCGGGTAGTGTTGTTCCTCCCACTGTTCCCACCTCTCCCCATCTCGACGCCACAGCATGTTGATAACTATGGGGAGATCGTGGACGAGTTCTGCCTCAGGGTGCATCAACCAGTCCCAGATCTCCTGGGATGGTGGTGAAGGTGGTGGTGCTGGAGGTAGTGGGGTGCCCCCTGATGCCCGGGGTGAACAC
Organism: Polyodon spathula; assembly: GCF_017654505.1. NCBI lineage: Eukaryota > Metazoa > Chordata > Actinopteri > Acipenseriformes > Polyodontidae > Polyodon > Polyodon spathula. Next base: position 87,258,277 of record NC_054535.1, read on the forward strand.
TGCACCTCTTCCTGGGCATGGTTGTAGGGACATCCTGCCCAGTTGTGGCTGTCCTCCTCACACCGGCCACACCAGTTTGCCGGTGGTATGTCTGGGCAGGACCGCCAATGATGGTCCTCCTTCCCGCACCAGGAACACCAGGGGAAGAGGCTGGCCGGGTCCTCCAGCGGTGGCTGCAGCAGCTTACATTTCTTCTGCTGCTGCCTTTGCCTCTGTCTGCTCTTCTTTCCTATTTTTAGGGAAAAAAAAAACAAAAAACAAACAAACAAAAAAACACTGCTCTATATCCCACTCACACCAAATGTGGCAGGCTGGTGAGTGGATAGAGACAGACTGCAGTTCAAAAAATCTTAATTTTATTATAAATAAACACAAAAATAAAGTGCACAAGGGCAAAATAAAGATCTTTAAACACAAATAGAAAGATAACAAAACAAAACTTACAAAAATAAGGTTTCCAGGCTGGGCAATGCCTTCACTGGATTTAACAAAATTTCAACCACAAAAAAACCACCAACCTGCTTCCTCAGCTCCCTCCTCCTAAATGAGAAGCAGAGGCCTCCTTTTATGTTAATTAACCTAATCAACTAATCAACCCCAGTCACCTGAACATAATAAACCCAGGCAGGTAGGGGAAATTAACCCCATCCCTGCCAATTTAAAAAGGGCAGAGCTTTGTTCTGCCACAGTATTGCTCAGATATGTCCCCTTTTTTCGGCTTCATTCGGCTCCTATCGGTCTCACTCGGCCATTGAAAGGTTTTCTCGTTTTTTTCCAGAGAAAAAAATGACTAGAGACCTGTGCTTGACGTCTTTTTGATGATGTTGGACAGGGTCCGACATCAGACTGCAAAGGGAAAAGTGTAATGTTGGACCTGGTCTGATATATGACCAGCAAAGGGTTCATTCGACAACAGACTTTACTCTTAACTTGACACTTATTACAAATACCGAAGGGATAAAAACTATTAAAAAAGACTAGTGGATAACTCGACACTGTTGTTTCACATGACTAAACTCTGGAAATGGATGTTGAAATGTATGGTATTGCAGAGCATTAAGTTTTATGTATTGTGTATGTTATGTATATTGTGCTCATAGCAACACAAATGCAAATAAGTATATCTTTAGAACTATACACCCTTGGAAAACTCATATTGAAATGTATGGTACTGCAAAACATTAGGTGTCATGTATTATGTAATCATATAGTTTCCAGATATAATTTAACCTGCCTACAGAGGAAAAAAGTCCATCACTAAAACTTGACAATAAATAAATCTCACCAACATTGCCCTCTACCCAAAAACTGACAAAACGCCAACAGTCTCGTTTTCACATTTCTGAAATGCGGGGCCTTACAATTGAATATTTGCTTTGTTCAATGTTGGCTTCTCACGGCTGTTGAAGTAATCTACACCTACCTCTCTGTGATTGTTGGAAGATTTGTGCTAATGCCAATACCGCTGCACAATCTTGTTTGCAATATACAGCCTAGCAACTCAGTATGAGGTTATATGATTTTTATGTTCACTCACAACTGGTGCTGTGTAATTTGCAAACTGTCTGGGTTTAAAATGGACAATGAATCTTAGGAAAGTGGTGGTGCACATACAATAGTAGACTAATCAATGAGCTGCCTTTTATCTTAGTTTTGTAAATCATTTGGGGCACTAGTTATGATGGAGTACAAAAAATGTAGTATAGCAGGTATTGGTAATCATTTTTACCTTCTCTCCATTAGGTAGAAATTTAAATAGTGTTTTAAGTAGTACATCTTTGATCCTGCAATTTAATTTAAATCATTGTATTTCGTTTTCAGCCTTTCTGCTGCTGTCATATTTTAACTTTGTAGAATTCATTTTCTAAGGTCTTTATTTTACCCAGGGACATTTTGCTGTTCTGTGTCGTGATAAGAGTGTCAATGGTGTTCCATGAATTACTTATAGCAATGCACTCCATTTAAGGATATATCATGGGAAATCATAATAAAAGCATAGTGTAGGTGTGGTAAATCACTAAAAAGTATGACAGAGTACTGTAGAATCAAGGGAAGAAAGTGCCATGCAGATTTACTATGGTCAATTCCAATAATGGATAACCGAAACCAAACATGGGTAATTTTGCTTAAGAGCATATTACATCCTTGCGATTTACCATTGGATGCAATAATGAAGGTAAGTAAGTGAGGGGCTGAAGAGAACAGTACTTCATTGTTCTTAATGTTTTGAAGAAAAATTGAATCAATATAAGCCCTCTAACTTCAGTTTTGAAACAGCATTAGCAATCCTATCCATCTGATGTGGGTGACATTGCAATACCTCAACTGCTGTTTTTACTGAAAGAAGAACCTGCAACCTCTAAGAGAATTACAGCTGGCAGCCATGCGTGATAGAATTCTTTCTTTCTTTTGCTCTGCTAGTTTCTTGGCACTATCTTCCATACTTCTATCTGCCTATTCCCTGGAATCTAGACATGTAGAATGTAAGCTGATGTTTCAGGCATTTTATGTCTGAAATCTGAATCATACGAATGAGCTTATATTAGTTGCAGACAGACAGGAAGGTCCAAAACTTTACCACAACTAGGTTTTAACAAAAATAAACGCTCACACAGCACAGAAAATAAAAGGGTGAACAAAAATAATCACAAACACAAATAATAGGTCAGGCTGGGCGATCACCTTCACTGTTCCTATATATTATTTTAAAACCCTTTTTGTTTCTTTCCTCTCTCTCTCCCATACACACCCTCTGTACACACGTCCAAGAGTGCAGAGACAGCTGCAGGTTTATATACAAATGACCATCTCCCAATTTAGCAACAAATTAATCACTTAATTAATTCAGGAGATGGCCACCTTCTGCAAAAGGTTTTTAATCATTCCTGGCAGAGAACGAGTTACTCCCTCGCCTCTGCCAGAACAGGTCTAAATAAAAACAAAACAATAACAAAACAAACGCGGCTGCGCCGTCATATTTAAATACACTAAATAAATATAAAACAATAACCATGGCTTTCGCCGTCATAAATACAATAAATAAATCATAATAAACAAATACAAAATAACACAGGGGCGGAGGGGGAGACCCTGTTCTGAAAATAAACAAACAGATAAATGTACAGGGCTCCTCGCCCTGTCACACCCGTCTCTCACCACCAAAGAGATATTATTTGCTGCTTATTATTATTATTATTATTATTATTATTATTATATATTATTATTACACCCACCCCTCGTTATATCGCCCCTCACTATACTGTGGATTTGGTTATATTGTGGCCCTGGACTTGTTCCCCTGGTTTTATAGTCTAGCTGCACATGCTTTAGCTGCAACATACAAAGGCAATTTCACTTCGAATTACTGTTTGTTTTATTTTGTACTGCACATCACAAACAAAAATATACAAAACAATTAAAAACAAAGTATTAATATCATACTGGCAAAACTCACAGTGCAGTGACGCCAGCTCCCTAACAACAAGCCTCCTATGTTGGGAATGGAATCTTTTAATGCAACAGGTTTGTGCATTTGAGAAAGTAGAGGAAGACTCATGAAATTATTTGGAGACTTAAGTTTACGAGAAACAATTACCCTCTGCAGTATGAATTAAAATGGTGTGCTGCATTTTAGATGAAAAATGAGAAAAAGCGGGTTGCGTGGTGGATTTATATTGGACCCTGACGCCCCTGATAAAGTGAGCGAGTGGTTGTACAGTATTTGTTAGCCTATTTGTTTTTCTATGTGTCTCTCGCAATATCGTGGCCCTGAATATATAGCAGATTTAAATTGGACCCTGACACCTGTGATATACATCATGTGGATAGTGTGTTGATATTATTATTATTATTATTATTTCTGTCATCATATTATCAACCTTCCCCACTGTGGCATTCTAACCTAATGTAGAGGTAGGTTTACCTCTCAAATCAACAGAAAAATGGTTTCTAAATTTTCAATTGTTTACTGCAAGTTCCACATCTGTTACTTTCCTCTCTATATAATGTTTGTTGCAGTGTGTTTGGGAGCATTATTATACAGAGAATGAAATCCTGAACAAATTCGATATCTTCCAATTATACACAATTATCCCATGAATTTCCCTCATTTCTACATAACAAAGGATGTTTTTAATTGGTTCACTTTGCACATGGTCTGTATGATCCTGCCTTTATGTTTGGGGATGTGTAGAGGATCCATTACTTGTATTCATACTCTTACTTGTACTCAGAGACATCATACTTGTCCAAATACTTGGATCGTACTCAGACGACATCACCAGAAGTGGGTGGGGCTAAAACCTAAAGTGCCTTAAAATCGATAATTTTCACTCAAAGTGACAAGCCAGTAAGCTGAATGTTCTGTATCCTGCAGCTTAGATATATTTTACTTATTTTCAATCTTTGTTAATAAGTTGGATTCTTCATTTAGACGCCAGTTTCTGTTGACAGGACATATTATTTGTAATTTTGCCATCATAACAGGACCATCCTTGCTAACTACAAACTGGGTCGACTGGTATTGTTTAATGCCAAGCCCCTCTAAAACAGAATTTGGGTACTGCTAATCAGTATGGTTTGCTTTATTGCTGAAGAGCATTGACTAACTGGCATCATGTATGTCCCAGAACAACCCTGTAGGATAATCATATTATTCCCTTTATGAGAGAGTAGGGGAGGGTGTGTGCAGCTCAGAGGCTCTGCACATGGGTGCACATGTGCTTGGGTGTCTTGTTTACTTGTTTAGTGATTAATCAATGATTGATGTTTGATTGAAAAGTGTGGAATGGCCAGGTGGTAATTGAATGTTTGATTGTCAATGACCCCTGTGGTTGAATCCTTTAAAAAAGGTCAAAGGAGTTTTGTTTGGAAATGGAGGTGGAGAGAGAGTTTAGGTGAGAGAAAAGAAGAAAGAAAGAAAGAAAGAAAGAAAGAAAGAAAGAAAGAAAGAAAGAGTTACTGGGTAACTGTACCAGTAATATGAGAATAATTGTAATAGTAATTAAGGATATGAACATACATTATTCATTCAACTGACCTACAGTATTTAACTCATATACAGCAGGGACACGACTGAAAACATAATGTATACGCAATATATAATTTTGATTAAATGAGCTAAACCACTGCATGCAAAGTTCCTTCTTATGTTATTTAAAAGGGATGATACAATTAAAAAAAATATTCAATATCTGTGGAATGGATTAAAAAGTACATGTCAGTAGTATTTCAAATAATACTGGGTTTGGCCAAGTAAATGTTAGTGTTAGTACAGGCAGACTATAATAACTGCGCTTCTCAAAAACCACAAGGTGGAGCATCTGTTTTTACTGCCTCCCATATGTGTTGTCCCATTAAAAGTGTCTGGTTGTCTTAGCTCCTAAAAAGTGTATTGATGTTGAACATACATCTGTTGACATAATAAAATGTCCAAATAACAAATTTAAAAGTTCTAGAAAATTATACTGATAGTTAGATACAGGTTGTGGAAGCTGGGTGTGTCAGGTGTCCAAAGTGTGCAGATTACCTAACACAAGCTAAGGCTTGTAAACATCCCTGGTGTTGCTAATATGCCGAACCCACTGAGACATTGTGACTCCACTGTGCCCCATACCATGTTGTATCCTGACACTGCTACTGGCTTAGTATGAACTCCATATAGGAGAGACCACACTTTGGGACACATTCAATAATTGAGCAACATGACAATGAGTTGCCCTGTTTTGAAGCATTGTATAGCCCTGTTCCATTGCTGCACAAAGGGGGGAAAAAAGCTTTTTTTGTACCTTCACAAGCAACTCAGAATATAAGAATATCTTACTTTTGTTAAGATAAAAGCACTGTCCTCTTACAGGATGTAAGATAGACCATTGCTTTGATTTTATACAAAATGTATTAAAGGCATGCTGTAGCAATAAATTAGCTGCTCTTAATTTTTTACCCCTTCCCTAGACAAAGAAATAAACAAAATACCAACACCCAACACAAAAACAAACAACATATGAATCCAAATTAACATGTATTTATACTAAAGTATTACAAAAATGACTACAAAAGATTTACAAGTGAGTAGTTTTTCGAGATTTATGATTATACTGTAAATACATGTTAATTTGGATTCATATGTTGTTTTTTTCTGACTTTATGTGAACGAAAAGACACACATTTGCCCGTTTTCCCATTGGAAATAGTGATATTTTGAAATATCACTGTCCTGGTCACAAAAGCAAAGTTTGTGGGGAATAATAGCCATTTTCTATACTTTTGAGGCATAAGCAATTAGGAAATAACACTTACTACCCAGGAACAAAAAAAAAATTGTTACATGGTGTAATGAGTAATAGCAACATTATTCGTGTATTACTGGTACTTGTACTAAAAATGGCCATACTCATTATGAAAATTCATTTATATTTGTTGCTCTGCACAGGACTAGTAGAAGACTTCAGTGTTTTTTTCAGTTATTTTACCATCAAGGTAACAGCTCCCCTGGAGCTCCTGAATGGCGCATTGTGGCAAAGTGCCCGCCCCTGTGTGTATTATATGTTGTGTGTTAATGTTGGTGTATAGTCATTGGTACACGGGATATAAACGGGTCTGTGTAACACAAGTGTTTAAAATGTATATGTGACAGGCTGGAGAGTGGATAGAGGCCCAGAGACAGACTGCAGTTCAAAAAAATAACGATTTTATTATAAATAACACAAAAATAAAAGGGCACAAGGGCCAAAACAAAGGGATTCAAACATAAATAAAGCTATACAAAAAAAAAACTTACAAAAATAAGGTTTCCAGGCTAGGCGATGCCTTCACTGGATTCAAAATTTCAAAAATACAAACAAACCAAAACCCACCAACCTGCTTCCTCAGCTCCCTCCTCCCAAATGAGAAGTAGAGGCCTCCTTTTATGTCAGGTGGCTGGGCGCTGATTGATCGTTAATTAAGTTAATCATTTGATCAACTAATCAATCCCAGCCACCTGAACATAATAAACCCAGGCAGGTAGGGGAAATTAACCCCATCCCTGCCAATTTCTAAACGGCAGAGCTTTGCTCTGCCACAGTATATTTGTATTTAGGCACGAGGATAGCACAGCACGTCACATGCAAGTAAAATGTAATATGTGAGCACAGGGAATTGCACTTTATTAATTCACGTGCAGTTGTACCGTAACTCCAATTGAATGATTGATTGCTAATCGAGTCTCGGTACAGCTGCATAAAAGCTACATGTTTTCACCCACTCTGTGTTGCGTGTTCAGTGAGTGGAGAACGGGATTGGAGACGGAGGTAATTGTGATAATTGGAAGAAAAATAGAAGCTCACCGTGTTTGTCTGTGTAGTCCGTTTTGTTTGTCTTTTTATTTTGCCGAAAGTGCCGTGTCCTGTGTTTTTGTTTGTTGCAACCTTTTTATTTCCTGACTATCTGTTCACTTATTAAATGCTGAGCGAGACCAACAAATTCCACCTTGTTTATTTCCTGGCTCTGGTCTGATGCCACCCACTCCGGCCGTCTTTGTGACACGCATCCATTAAAGGCACAGGATGCACCCTATAGCTTGCCAGTTTGAATCCAGGCTATGCCACTGCTGACCATGGCCAGGAGTTTCCAGGGGAGGGCACACAATTGGTCAAGAGCTCACCACGCACAAACGACCCCTGTGGCTGGCCAGGCGCCTGCCTATGCACAATTCAGAACTGTGTGGTCATCCTATGCTGTTGTAGCATCAGAGGGGGGTCATCATATCATTCTGTGTATGAAAGTAACATAATTGGAATATAAGAGGGGATCTTAAACCATTGTCTGTGTCTTCTTGGTCTGGTCACAAACTCCCCCACTGACAAAGAATGCTTTTAGAAAGAGACGTAAACTAACTGCTGGACAAGTGTTTTATCTTTACCTATCACTGAATTGAGTCATTTCATCGCCAGCAGTATTTTGCAGAAAGCAACTTCCAGACAGTTTTAAATATGCCTTGACACTCAAAACAGTGATCAGACCATCTCATAAATCCGACAGACAGGGGGCGGAATAGTGGACCAATTAAGAACAATGGGCTGTCTCTGAATGAGAGCGACCAATGAGAAACATCCCATGTGGACTCAGGCACAGCCCCAAATAATCAAACTAACCAATCACAGGGTTGAAGATAGAATCACAAAAAGCCACTGAATTCGAAGAGAGCAAGCTGCTGCTGCCAAACAAGCTCCTGCCCAAGTGTGCTGTCCGCAAAGGAGGTGTGCGCGAGGAGTGTCCACCCGCTAGAAGTGGCTTGGAGTTTGGAGGAACGCAATGGAAGCTACACTGCTCTGAAGAAAATTTCTGAAGTCATGGGAGCACACGTGTTCAAATTCACGGGAGAACAAAGGAAAAACAATGTTCTGAATAATGGCTCAAATCATCTTCTGAGGAAGGGCTCTGCCATCTGTCTGAAAAAGTAAATAAAACAGTAAATAAAACAGACTGAAACAGTAAATAGAAGCAAAGCCGTACAGAAGAATTGCAACCAGAACAAACTGAACTACATAACTTTCCAATTGCAATGCATTAGCTGAACTGAGTTACGTCTGATCAACGGAACTATGCCCAGTTGGAAAACTATCGACATCAACTCATTTTGCAACAAGCTGATCTCCATTTGAAAATAACTATTTGTTTATTTGCGAGCCTGTACGATGTGTACAGCAAAGTGCCTCCTCCGTTAGAACTCTGGATGTGCAGTGGTGTTAATCAACACAGACTTGACTTCTGTATATGGAAATCGATAAGTATTCAACATCTCTAATATTAAAAACTTTATGACTCTAAATTAACTGAAGCAAATGCTGTTCTAGGAATAGAATATAACTTCCTGTTTAGAGTGTGTAAGGAATGTATTATGTTCGTTTGAGATGTGCAGCTCAAAAGGAGTTGCCTCGTGAATGCAGAGAATTTCATCATTATCCCATTTCTGAGTTAATCTGAATATATAATCAACTGAGGTTGATAACATATTATTAGTTTGGTACATCACTATAAACTAAATTAACACAGTAAAACTAATTTGCTAAATTAGGTACTAGAATGTTGGATTCCTTGTTGAATGGGAAGTTGAATTAATTCTCAGGCATATTGGCATGCTCGATTACAACGAGAAACAGGTATTGAAAATACTAATGCAAAGTAGACACTTTGTGCAATAAAACATATTAAATATTAGTATATTAACCATGTATGTTAATGATGTTATGGTCACTGTAATCGTTTGACTATGGAATCAGTGAACTGCATATTACTATTCATGCTTATCTCTAACCAATTGCCTTTCTTTTCTGTAATATTAGATTAGTTGTGCACCCATTTTTTCCTTAAATAAATGATTGCTTTATATTTCTGAATGTCTACATGATATCACCAAACTATTATGGTTTGTCTCATGTACTGACTTTGGTATACAATTTATTTATATATAAATTAGTCTCTAGGCACACTGTTTAAGAACATCCAAATGTTAATAACTGAATGTGGCAAAGTTCCCACCCCTGTGTGTATTTTGTGTTATATGTTGTGTGTTCGGTGAGTGGAGAATGGGATTGGAGATGGAGGTAATAATAATAATAACAGTAATAATAAGTAAAATATCAGCTCACCGTGTTTGTTTAGTGTTAGTTCATTTTGTTTGTCTGTTTATTTTGGCTACCAGTGCCGTGTCCTGTGTTTTTGTTTGTCTTACAACCGTTTATTTTCTGACTGTCTGTTCATTTATTAAACGCTGAGCGAGACCATTTGCTCAGCTCCACCAAAATCCACCTCTCTGTTGTTTATTTCCTTGTTCCTGTTTCTGGTCTGACGTCCCCCACTCCAGCCGTCTGTGACACTGAGACATACCATAATAGTTTGGTGATATGATGTAGAACTCTGATTCCAAACTCTGATTTATGACAAGGACCGTTTCTCTTCTTAGTGTAAAGGTACTCAGAATTGTCTGGAAATTGCCCTCAGCAAAATACTACTGGTGCCGGAACAGTGCACCTAGAGATTAATTTATATAAAAATAAATTGTATACCAAAGTCACTACTTCTGTAATAGCTTCACGGCTGGCTTGCAGTGCAAAAAAATAAGGCTACCCGAAGACACACGTTTTGGAGGACTCGAATGCTCGTCTTCATCTCTCCCGAGTTAGTGCGGGGGTTGTTCTGGGACATTCATGATGTCAGTCAGTCAATGATCTGCAGCAATAACGCAAACCATACTGATTAGCAGTACCCAAATTCTGTTTTAGAGGGGCTTGGCATTAAACAATACCAGTCGATCTAGTTTGTAGTTAGCAAGGATGGATTCTGTTATGATGGCAAAATTACAAATAATATGACCTGTCAACAGAAACTGGCGTCTAAATGAAGAATCCAACTCACTAACAGAGATAATGTAGCTAGATAATGTAATTTAGAACCTCTTACTGCTGCAGTGCAACAGGAGCGAGACCATAACCCAATTTAACAGACCCATGAGAATAATTACTATGCTTCAATATTATCAAAACCGACAAGCAGCTATAATTCAAAATAAAATAATCATTTAAAAAAAAGTTCAACCAAGCACTGATCAATGGTAAAAGTAATCAATAATTTAAGGTTAAAGCTTGGAGTCTTGGGTAATATAATACAATTAAATATTGCAAAAGGATGTTTTATGTAAGGTGTGAAATTTTGTTTTGGTAAAGTGATGTTTAATTGCCACCAAATGTTTTATGTAAATTTTGAGATTCTGTATTGCTTTTAATTAATATGCTAACCTAATGTAATAAGTAAAGGTTATTGTTGACAATAATATAAAAATATGGTATGATTGATATAGCTAACTTAGATAATCATGATTCATAACTGAATAATAATTGAAACAGTTAATCATTTCAGATGCGCCAGCACTGAAATAGTTTAATTGCATACTAAGTGCAATTGTCTACAGAAAGTACAGAAAATAGTTAATTTTAATTTACACCAATGGAAATAACGTTTCACGCTTGTCTTCCATTGGAAAATGCATTCAAGGAACTATGTGTCATCATTCCTTACATGAATAAGTTTGGTTATTCAATTTATACTCTCAGGTTAACAGATCTGGTACATTATTCCTTTGCAGTGACTCAGCATTAACATGTAAACCATCTTTGTCTGGTTTTACAGAACCTGCTTAGCACTAATGTTGGATTTTATTAGGTAGTCCAATGTTAATACTAATTGCGGTCTATGAAATCAGCTACTAAACTTACAGAATACTCCTTGCTTTTTATATAGATTTTTCAACCCTTTGTGGTTCTATGTCAGACCAGGTCCAACATTACAATTTTCCCTTTCCAGTCCAATCCGACATCATCAAAATGACGTCAAGCACAGGTCTCTAGTAGTTTTTTTCTCTAGAAAATGCAGAGAAAACCTTTCAATGGCCGAGTGAGACCAATAGGAGCCAAATGAACCTGAAAAAAGGGGGCGTATCTGAGCAATACACATAGCCCCTGCACCACAGAGATAACATGGACACAATAGATAGCTGCTTCCACATTCAGCGTTCAAAGAATATCACAGACATTTGCAGAGCTTTTTGAGATATTATAGTAATAAAATAATGACTTGGATCCCATTATTGAGGAGTTTGGTGATAAAACAAGTGATCAGGAGAGGATTTATCAGTATGCACGACAATGAAGAGATATGTGAAAAATACAGAGAACAAGAGGTGGGGCTTGGTTGGAGATACAATAATGAGTGTCCTTGCAATGCAGTGCCTTTTAAACCTGTTTTAATCTGAAAAAAAGGGGGGTGGCAACGGTGGGCCAGGTTGAAATAAAAAAGGATTGGGCTTTCCAAATTGGGGAGAAAATGAGAAAAAATAATTGGCGATTCCACATTTTAATAAATAAATAAATAAATAAAACCTCCTGAAAACCATCTCCAAAACAAATTCATTGACAGAATTAGAACCACTATAGTGAATTAGGTATACAATTTATTTATATATAAATTAGTCTCTAGGCGCACTGTTTAAGAACGTCCAAATGTTAATAACTGAGACATACCATAATAGTTTGGCGAGATCATGTAGAACTCAGATTACAATAATTCTGATTATTAACAATAACTGACATTCACACAACGTGTCAGAAATTAAGAATAAACGGGTGCACAACTAATCTAATATTACAGAAAGCAAAGGCTATTGGTTAGAGATATGCGTAAATAGTGTATAGTTCATTGATTCCATAGTCAAACAATTACGACCATAACATCATTAGCATACATTGTTAATGTACTAATATTGAATATGGCTCATCACACAAAGTGTCTACTTTGCATTAATATTTTCAATACCCGTTTCTTGTTGTAATATGTCAATATGCACGAGAATTACTTCAAATTCCCATTCAGAATGGAATCCAACATTCCAGTACCTAAATTAACAAATTAGTTTTACAGTGTTAATTTAGTTTAGACTTGATGTACCAAACTAATAATATGTTAAACCTCAGTTGATTATAGATTCAAAACTCAGAAAAGGGGCAATGATCAAATTCTCTGCATTTACAAGGCAACTCATTTGAGTTGCACATTTCAACAAACAAAATACATTTCTTACACAGTCTAAAACAGGAAGTTATATTCTATTCCTAGAACAGTTTATCCATTAACTTGATAGCATTTGCTTCAGTTACTTTCTCTAGTCATAAAGTATTTAATATTAGACATGTTGAATACTTATTGATTTCCATATAAAGAAGTCAATCTGTGTCGATGAATACTGCAGCTCTCCGGATCCGCAGTTCCAATGTAGACGGGACTTTGCTGTATGCATTGTATTGCGTAGGCTTGCAATAAACAAATAGTTCTTTTCAAAAGGAGATCAGCTTATTGATCTCCAAGTCTTGCAGCATTAAAGTTGTTGGTAGTTTTCCAACTGGAAATAGTTCCATTGATCAGATGTAACTCAGCTCAGATAATGCATTACAATTGAAAAGTTATGTAGTTCTTAGAAGTGTTCTTGTTGCAATTCTTCTGTACACCTGGCTATGCTTCCGTTTACTGTTTCAGTCTCTTGTAGGGAAAAGAGCTAGGGCTCTCTTCAAAGCTAATTTTAGCCATTCTTCAGAAGATTGGTTCTTCCTTGCCTTCCATGAATTTGAACACTTATGCTCCCATTTCTGCAGCTTCTTTCAGAGCAGTTTAGCTTCCATTTCGTTCCTCAGAGCTCCAAGCCACTTCTAGCGGGTGGACACTCCTCGAGCACACCTCGTTTGCAGAGAGCATACTTAGGCATTCATGGACAGCAGCACACACTTCGAGCACCTTTCGTTGGTCTACAGCACACTCTTTTTGAAAGTTGCATGGCTGGTTTTGTTGTCCTGACTTCCACCCTGTGATTGGTTAGCTTGGTTATTTTGGGCAGTGCCCGAGTCCATGTGGAGTGTTTCTCATTGGTTGTTCTCATTCAGAGTCAGCCCATTGTTCTCTATTGGTCCATGGTTTCAACCCCTGAAGGCTCTATTTATGAGGGGTACTGTTCACTCTGTGAGGTGTCAAAACACATTTAAAACTGTCTGGCTTCTGCCTTCGGCGCCTAAATGATTAATTCAATGATAGGTAAAGATAAAACACTTGTCCAGCAGTTAGTTTACGACTCTTTCTTAAAGCATTCTTTGTCAGTGGGGGAGTTTGTGACCAGAAACCAAGAAGACACAGACAATGGTTTAAGACCCCCCTTTGTATATTTCAATTCAGTTAATTTCATACACAGAATGATGTTCTGACCTACTCTGACGCTTCATCACAGAACTTAAAATACTAGAATTTACTACAGGCCTACAGAGTACAGTAATAAAACACATAACATTTGGAAATAACAAATGAATGACTAATTTAATTTAACTATAATGATTTTTTATTTTCATAAAAAAAAATATCCTAGATATATCTGGAACTCTCCTACAATGCTGCAAAAGTGAAGAGGACACAAGTCTAAGTTTCAGTTCCATAATTCAGCTATTCACATTACTCATTTTCTGTGAGAATAGATTCAAAATTAATATTATCTACTGGTACTCGTATAAAGTGATGATATACTCAGCGCTAGCATAATGTACCAGAGAAATGGTAATGAGAAAAGAAATGTTCACAATTACCATAACTTGGGCCCTGCTCAAATATTAATCAAAGAAACTGATTTGTTTTTGTTGAGAATGCATAATTTCAGCTTACCTAACAGCATTATACAGTTTAATATGCTACAATGCATAATGATTACTTTCCTGGTAACCTTTATTTGTATATCATTTTTTTTTTTTTTTTTTTTTTGTAAATGGGCAACATCAATGTGAGGCTATTTAATAGGTGAAACAGGTGCCTTCAGTACTAATATATATATGAATTAAAGCAATAAAGAAAATCACAGAAAAAAAAACACTATGCCACGTTTGTCAAGAGAGCAACAGCTTCATGCAATTGGCATGTTGGAGGCTGGACTAGTGCTGCGTACTGTGGCTCGCCATTTTGGGTGCTCACAGCCAGCAATTTCAAACCTGGTGATACGGTATAACCAGACACACTGTCAATGACACGCCACAAACTGGGAGGCCAAAAGTCACAACACCTGCCCAAGATTGACATATCATTTTGCAGCATCTTAGTGATGTCAATTGTTAATCAGCACAATAAAAAGTCACTGCACCTGCTCTAAAACATTTTTTGATCACATCTAGTGAATTTTATCCAAATATAAGTGATATGTTTCTTTTGATGCTCAGTATAAATATATATATATATATATATATATATATATATATATATATATATATATATATATATGTGTGTGTGTGTGTGTGTGTGTGTGTGTGTGTGTGTGTGTGTGTGTGTGTGTGTGTGTATGTATGTATAGTGGTTTGCAGAAGTATTCACTCCCTAGCAATAATGTCACATTTTGTTAAATTACAAATAACATGTGCACAGTTTTTCAAACATTTTTTTTTTATTTAAAGCTGTAGTGGTTAAACTGAACATTGTTATATAAGGAGGTTAAATTTCAGCAAAATTTGAAAGGAAAATGTACAAAATGAAATTTACTGGTTGCATAAGTGTTCAGCCCTTTAAGTCAGTACTTGGTAGAAGCAACTTTTGCAGCAATTACTGCTATGAGTCTTTTTGGATAGGTCTCTACTAGCTTTGCACAGTAGGATGGTGACATTTTTGCCCATTCTTCACGGGAAAATTGCTCTAGTTCTGGTAAGTTTTTGGGGATCGTCGATGGACTGCCATCTTCAAGTCTCACCATAAATTTTCGATTGGATTCAAGTCAGGACTTTGACTAGGTCACTCAGGAACATAAATTCTCTTCTTGTTCAACCACTCCAGTGTGGCTTTGTGCTTTGGGTCATTGTCCTGCTGCCACCCGTCCATACAGGCCAGCTTTGTGTAGGGACTGGCTTATTGTTGATGTGTGAACATTGACGCCCATCTCAGCACAGAACTTTGGAGATCTCTCAAGTTCATTGTTGGCTTCAGAGTGACATCCCAAATCAGTTTCCTGCTTGCCCGGCTGCTCAGTTTGGGAGGGCGACCTGATCTGGGTAGTATGATGCGTCTTCCATTTCTTAATTATGGACTTCACTGTGCTAAGAGAGATAATCAGCACCTTTGAAATGCCTTCTCCTGCTCTGTGCCTCTCTACCACTTTATCCCTGACTTGTTTCAAAAGTCTTTAGATACCTGAGGGAAATTATCTACAAGTTAAACCACTGTGAATACACAGAGGCTGAAACCATTTCATTAATTTTGTGACCTTTCAAACAAATCATTTGCACCTGAGCTGATTTAGTTATGCAGTAGCAAAGGGGTTGAATACGTATCCAACTGTAATTAATCTGTTTTTCTCTTTAAATCTTACTTAGTTATATTCTATATGCATTTTTTAACTATCAATATGGAGTAGTTTGTGTAGATGTAAAGTCTAATTTGAAAGTGTCGTGGAGTACGCTCAGGTGCCAACAAAATGTAAGAACTTTGTAGGTGGTGAATACTTCTGCAAACCACTGTACTGTGTGTGTGTATGTATATATATATATATATATATATATATATATATATATATATATATATATATATATAGTGAGCAGGGAGAGGGTTAAATTCCTCCTTGCTTTAAAAAAAAAAAAAAAATGTGCAAATGCACATTGGTGTTTTAATAATTGTTTTATTAGTTCATTATCACCTGCACCTGGCTATTATTGTAAATTAGAGCCAGGTGCAGGGTTTAAAAGGAGTGCAGGCAGTTTGTTCAGGGCTGCTGTGTGTGAAGAAGCCTGCTTGATAGTGTGCTCAAGAGTATAGAAAGAAAGGTCCTGTGTAAAGACTTTGTGTGTTTTTGTTTGATTTTGTGTAACAGGTAAACAGCATAGCTGTCCTGTTTTATAGTTTAGGTTCCTGTTTTGTGTGTTAGTGCTTACAGAAAGATCTACGTTTTTGTTTATTTTTATTTTGTAAAAATTAAAGTGCATGCAAGCGCTTTTCTTTCAATTTCTGTGTGCTGGGGCATTCTTAAAGAGAGTGAAGCCCGTGACTGCTATATATATATATATATATATATATATATATATATATATATATATATATATATATATATCTCCAAGACCTTCCTTTACTTGACATTCATATTTTTCTATATATAGCATCATCCATTGGACTAAAAACCCTGACCCCCTCATTGGCATAAAATACTTGATCATCGTAAATATTTACACGTTCCCACATCGTGTTACTGCGCATTGCATGGCTGGCAATGAGATGTGGATGAAGTGCTTGGTTGAGCTTGGTGCGAGCTTTATTTAATTAGGGGAGTATGTAATGAAATCTGTCACAGCAGACTGTGCATTGGTCTTGCAGACTCAATCTATAAATATGATTACAAAGTTGTATTTGAACATAACTCAAACCAGAGAAATCTGAGCACCCACATCATGTAATGACTCTAAAGTTTATACTGGCTGTAAACAAAAATTAACTTTTGAAAGTGTATTGGTGCAAAAGGAGGTAAATTAATGGATTGAATCTGAACAGTTGTCAGGGGAAAATAATCTGCTTTTGGCAGAAAACATCTGTGACAGAAAGAAAATGCACCTTTAGTTAATTACTTTTTCACTACTATGCTGTGGCTGTGGAAAGCGTTTTCACAAATGCAAAAGTTTTTCATTAAATGTAAAACAGCATAAAAACACAACAATTTCAACAAGAAACTAATTTGAGGGTACCATTTTGGGTTATAGAACCCTTACCCACTGTTAAAGTTCTTGTGAGGTAAACTGACCTTTAGGCTGTGTTCACACCAGGTCAGTTTAAAGGGATTGGCGTGCACTCAGTACGGTTTGGTGTGAAGTGTGAACAACAAAGTCTGCCTGGAAAACTAACCATACTGAGTACACTTAAAAAGGTGGTCTTGGTCCATTTGGCAAACACACCGAGTCTGGTTCACTTGCTAAACTTCAATGTGAAGAACTACTGGACTCTGTCCTTTTGCACATAGAAAACCAACTATAAAACAAAGGTAACCTGGCTATGAAATAAACAATAGTTCATTTTCTGAGGAACCAATTAGTGCAAACAATGAAAACAATGTGGGAAATGCATTAGGGTTACCAGACATCCTGTGAAAACCGGAATTGTCACAGTTTCAGCCTTAATTTGTTGTCCCAGTCGGAAACAGTAAAATTGTTAATCGTCCCGGTTTTGCTATTGTATTTTTATTTCTTAAGTACAAAACTGCATCAGTGTGCTCTAGAAGTTAACAGCAGAGTAATGTATTCGGTTGTGTTAGCACCATTCAAAAATAAGATAAACAATTATATGGATTATTTGTTTAATCATTCTGATTATGTACATACCATGCTTAAATGATAATAGCCGATCTGAACAGTGGAAGAAACTGAAGCGCTGACAGAAATTTAGTCAGATACCTAAATCCAAGCCAAACTGGACAAAACTCAAATATAGTAAAATATATTCAGTCTTTTCTTAAATCATTGTAAAAACTGGTGTATAAGTTGCACGGGTGTATGTCCGTCCCCCATCACCCTCCTTTTGAGACAACAATTTTAGGGAAAAGGCTATAGGTCACACCGGTGTACAAGTCGCTCCCCCCTTTTAGGACCCCCTAAAAATACCTAGAAAATAGACTTATACAAAGGTTTTTACAATACTTTGTTTAATGCTGACAGTAGGAGAACCATGCAGAACTGCGTAAACTGCATTATTCCTATTGTAAGCATTCAATACATGTATTAATTAAATTGCCAAAATGCTCCCCGAGTGCTTTCCTCCACCAGTACGAAAGATAAATTAAAAACCGGAGCAATACATCAATAGCTACCATCTTTCAATATGCTTTGCAGGATATTGTTAACATCTGATTCACACACTATATAAACAAACTGAGTGAACCAGACCGAGTCCGTTTGAAACAGACCTAGTGTGAATGCAGCCTTAATTGTGTAACGCTACACTACACATTTATTAGTATTTTTTTTTTAATTTGAAATTTCACATTTCTTTGGGCACTTGTATGTTTATTTTGCGTTATATTATAATCTAAATGACATGCTTATTTCTTTATTTTATCAGTTTTTTGAGTGTTTGGATTGATTTTGTTTTCAATTGTATCAATCACTTGTGTTTCGTTGGGTAGAAATAAGTAGTAGTTTGCAACGATTTGTAACTGATAAGCATCCTAAACAATTTAGTAATTCATTTCACCTGTCTGGTTTACTGTACCGGTTAATCAATTCCAGGGCGGGTTTGAAAAGGCTTGCATTGCAGCCAGCAGATTGGTGGCTTACAGAATCTGATGCTGCTGGCTGTCTGTGGCTGTCGGTAGTATAGAACAAGACCACCAAGCAAAAGACCTTGGTGTTGTAATAGACTCATCACTGTCAGCAACCAGGTAGTGTGGGAAAGCAATCAAAAAGGCAAACAGAATGATTGGGTGTACAACCAAACGTGAAGATTATTGTAGATGAGGTTGCATAATGCCCTTGTGAGATCACACTTAAAGTACTATGCCCAATTCTGTTCACCACAGTACCAAAAAGACATTGTGGCCCAGGAGTCCAGCTAACAGCAATCAAATTATCCCAGGGTATACAGTAACGAGCTATGATCTGTGATTTAACATCATGTTTAACTTAAAGTAACCAAGATATCTGGGGATATTTTTGATACCTGTCTGTCTCACTGTCTCTGCACGGACTGTGTTTTGTGTGTCTAATTTATTTACTGTGTGGGCAAAACTTCTGTTTTGTTTTAATATTCTTAATACTTTTCTGGAATATGGGTATTCTGCTCTTATGATTTGCTTCTGCCCATCCAATAAAAAAAATCTGTTTTCAAACTGATTTCTTTGGGTGGTGTAATCTGGAGAATACATTTACATTTTCGAATGTGATACATATGTAGCAACCCCCACCAATACCTTAAGTTTTTTACTGTACATGGTGGTACGTTGTCTTATGTAAAGCCTCCATAGCCTGTTGCAACAAGGTTAGATATACTGGAGGACGTGCTGACGCATTGCACAGTCCAGGAGAGCAAGCGTGTACTTGACCAGATTCCGCATATGTGCGGGCCGTTAGCTAAAACAACTTTAAAGTTTTTAAATAAATCCTAACCTTTTCCTGCCATGGAACCCAAGCTAATTTAGCCAATTTATTCCAGTACGACTGTGCAGAATGCTGGTGAGTCTGAACTGTTTGGTTTCTGTGAATTACTTTATAAAGAGCCATAAGGACAGTCAGAAATAAAACCCATACAAAGGTATACTGCATCCGTGCATTTATTATCGAACAGCAATAGTCAGTATAGCATTAGCACCACACTCACCCTTCACACTGCTTCGGTTACACTACACGTCATTTATACTTATATTCAAGGTGGCTGGCATGAAAACAGACAGCTTCAAACCAGCTGTTCCACCGTGTGATTACTGGTGAAGGTGGCATGGTAGGTGCTTTCCCCTTTTCCTGCAGTGATTAACGGAACCATGCTTTGCAGGCAGGACAGGCAGTGAACACACGTTTTACAGCAATAACAATTTAATTTAATTTTACAAATGTTTTTCTCCAGGTATCACCCACTAAGTTACATGCACTGCATTCAGATACAGTGCTTTGAGACTTCGTTCCCTGTTTTTGTTCATATGTGCAACATTGTCTGTAACAAAAGCAGTAATTTTATCAAAAGGAATTCTGTATTTTTCTGAACTGTTTCCACCACTGCTTGACTCACAGTTTTAAAGTTTACAATTTCCAAACAAAGCTAGGTATAACACCAATCTTTTTAGTGAGCTTTCCAGATAGCTTTTCATAGCAGGGTTGTCAAGGACATGAAGTGGGATATTACTGGTGCAGAAAGCCTCTGTAAGTCGGTAAACTTCTGTCCGACGTTGCAACTGTTCTTCAGTCTTTACTATTACGGATCTCGGGCAGAGAGCCCATCAACAGAAGATAAAGTGTTTAATCTGTTAAAATAGGAAAAGTAAAGACAGGACTAAATCAATTGTTGCTTGCAGTCTCTCGGTTTTACTACTGAAAGAAAGCACGATATCACCACTAACAGATAGCGCTGTCCTGCATTTAGGCTGCTCCACCCAGTGGCTGTATCAAATAGTGCAGTTTACTAGGCTTTTCCTTTAGGTTCAAGGAGGACTTGACGTGTTCCTATTTTAAAGGTTCAGGTAAGTAAAAAAAATAAAGTGTCCATACTTTTTCATGTATGAATTCTCACTTTTCGTGTGTGTCACATTACATTAAACAGCTTGCTCAGCGTTTTTTGTATTTTAGCAGTCTCGTCTACTGTCCATTCAAGGCCTTGTGCCTTCTGTTTATGTAAAGCCTTTTCAATATGTTTGTCGCAGCTTGATCTTCGCTTGTAATCCACAGGAACATTACATGCTGTACAAAATATCAATCCACCACTTTCACTAAATGTTCCCTCTGGGTATTTACCGGTTCTTTGCTTAGCAGTGGTGTTTGCCACTTTACTCATTGGTGCAATTGATGTCGCCATTTTTACAGTTCACTCTCTCTTCAATCTAAGCCTTCATATGCTTAACTGCTCAATTACAATAAATTTTATTTGCTGAGCTACACCACTACAAGTGCCTGATATGTGCTTAGTGTATGGCTGTCTGCAACACCATGCTATGCAGCTGTATTTTTAGCACCTTGCATACTTTTTTTTTTTATGCTTATGGGAATTTTCATGAAGTCACGAACATCTCTTAAAATAACAGAATCCGTGACTTCCATGACAGAATCATAGTCTTAACTATGACTTCAAAGGGTATATTTTCCATAATCAGAGCCCAAGAGTGCACATCACTGCTACATCAGAAGTGAATGTAATAACTGCAAAACAATGTATGAAAGGTTAAAAAAATCTGTTATCAGAAAGCACTTAAAGCAGATGCTTCATATATGAACATAAGAACATAAGAACATAAGAAAGTTTACAAACGAGAGGAGGCCATTCGGCGCATCTTGCTCGTTTGGTTGTTAGTAGCTTATTGATCCCAAAATCTCATCAAGCAGCTTCTTGAAGGATCCCAGGGTGTCAGCTTCAACAACATTACTGGGGAGTTGATTCCAGACCCTCACAATTCTCTGTGTAAAAAAGTGCCTCCTATTTTCTGTTCTGAATTCCCCTTTGTCTAATCTCCATTTGTGACCCCTGGTCCTTGTTTCTTTTTTCAGGCTGAAAAAGTCCCTTGGGTCGACACTGTCAATACCTTTTAGAATTTTGAATGCTTGAATTAGGTCGCCACGTAGTCTTCTTTGTTCAAGACTGAACAGATTCAATTCTTTTAGCCTGTCTGCATATGACATGCCTTTTAAGCCCGGAATAATTCTGGTCGCTCTTCTTTGCACTCTTTCTAGAGCAGCAATATCTTTTTTATAGCGAGGTGACCAGAACTGCACAGTCACCCTTCTTTACCAGCCATAAGAAAGTAAATTAAATCAATGATCTTTTGTTGCATTGAGTCAGGTTTTTGGTTACTTTAAGATTCCCATTAGAAGCATATTATAGTGCTTGTAAGCAACTACAAACCATTAATTACCAGCTTTTATCTAGCTGTTGTCATAAAAAGGTCTCCCCCCCCCCCCCCCCCACCAGCTTTTATCTATGGTCAATAGGGGACATACCCTGATTATATGAGTGTACTCAATAGTATCGTGAAAAGTACTGGTTCACAAATCATCACCAACAATTCATCACCAGCGACAATTCATCATGGACAATAACTCACTGATTAAGGCCACAATATATCATAAAAGCTGTGCTAAAAACAATTAGAGCTATAATAAATCATAAATAACAGATACAGTATGTATTCACTTACAAATTACATAAATAAAACCTATAATGTACTAACTTTTACTTGTTCATGACCACCCAACTAACAAACAAACAAGCAAAAAAACAAAACAAAAATAACAAGTTTACTTCTCAAACCTTTATTTTAACACTAGAAGCACCGAAATTTTGAACTTCCTACAAGCACCGCACCGGTCATTTTCACCTGTAGTGTTTTAAACAGCTGTGATATGATAATGTACCCTCTGTGATGAATTGTACCTGGTGATGAAAATAAATGGGGAAGACTGTTCAATTTGTTACTGCAACTGTCACAAGTCCATTAGTGAATAAAATACTTTTTAATGAGATAAAAAGTAGATTTCATTAGAAGCAATGGCTCCTTGTCTTGATTTTCAAACGTGTTCAGACAAGATCATTAGTCACGAATCTAACAGCTTCAAAAATATTTGTAGTACATTTTTCAGAGGATTATATTCAATGCATATTCGCAGGCGTGATGTAATGAACCCCAATATACATTAACATTTGGGGATTCAGATAAAATAAAAGTGAAACTCCAATTGGGAGTGTTAATTTAAAACAAATACCTTTATGGGGAAGCCATGACATAATTTGTCTACCTCTTCTGGCTTCCTCTCTCCTAAGCCAACCCAGCGGGGCAACACTAGGCATGCATATAGAGAAGTTACATACAAAGCTACCATGTTATCACCAGACTCCTTTGATTTCAGATGTTGTCTAATTCAGATTATCTAATTATGTTCCCTCAACAGCTCAGGAGAAATGAAGGTCTGTGGGTGGGTTTTCAAATCGTCTGCAAAAATAAATGAATTATTTTGTACTGTACAACCTGTAAGTATGGAGTAGAACAGTATGGGCATGATGTTTTGTTATTTCTTTTATAATATAAGAAAACACATTTCAATACCGTTATCAACTTTCCCCAAGGTCATTTGTTTTTCTGGTGACATAACAGCCTATAACGTGTACATTTTAATGAACGTATTGAAATTATATACTGATAATTGAGCGTGGAACGAAGGACAGTATAGGGAGGGCACCGCACTGGAAAAAAAAAAAAAAAGTATGTTATTAAAGTGACCTTGCTTGTTGACTGCTGACGTTTTTTTTAACTCCACCGGGTGCTAAGTACGGAAGGGCATGTTTGAAGTTGCTCCTGCTTTCGTTGTTGTGCTTTTGCCACATTCTGCGGATTGGATGTCATTTTATGATACTGTATTTCCCCGCTATATATATATATATATAAAGATAGCAGGGAGGGGGTTGGGATTCCTCCCTGTTAAAATATGTGAGAATGCACTGCGGGTGAATGGGCTAAGGGTTTTTTCTAATGGGTTAATTGTTTTTATTGTTTAGATAATCCCCTGCACCTGGTGCTAATTGTAAATTGGAGCCAGGTGCAGTGTATTTAAGAGAGGCAGCCAGACTGCTAAGGGCTGCTGAAGAAAGAGCCAGACTGTGTGTGAGTGAGTGAGTGAGTGAGTGAGTGAGTGAGTGAGTGAGTGAGAGAGAGAGAGAGAGAGAGAGAGAGAGAGAGAGAGAGCAGTCGTACCAGGAAGGTATTGTGTGGAACGTGTGGAAGTTTTGTGTGCAACAGGTAAATGGCTTAGCTGTCCTGTGGGTTAGGCAGGGATATATTGGTGTAAAGTCAAAGATCCAAAACGGAGATAGGTTTTTGTTTTCTGTTTGTTTCTGTTTTGTTTTCATTTGTGTTTATTAAAAAATGCGTGCAAGCGCAGAGAAAACTCCATTTATGTGTCCTGGGTCTATTTTAAAGGGGCAACGAACTACGTGAGTGCGACGATCTTTTACTATATATATATATTCAGTAAAAGCTTCTGCACAACAATTGAATGCGAGGGGTAATTAAGCCTGGGTAGCGTCAAGAGAAAAAGGCAAACAAAACACAACATTCGCAATAAGCCTAGCAAGTTTAAGATACTACAGGAGTGTTACTAAAATATTTATTCCAAACAGATTACAGTACTTTGGAATGTAAGATATATAAACTAGACACTAGTTTACGATATTTATTTTTTAAAATTCAACGACAGCATCATACATTATATCTTGTTAATACTGTGCCACCTAACCTTCACTAACTGTGAAACGCAAGGAGGAAATCCCTGCCAATAACAATAATAATAATAATAATAATAATAATAATAATAATAATAATAATAATAATAATAATAATAATAATAATAATATTGATTTACTTACCGTACCACAAATTGCATACCCACTAGCTGATCCTTACTCAAATTGGGTTTCATCACTGATGATTTATTTATTTATTTTTAATGTTATTGAATATATATATTCATTATATAACAGTTCATTTAGAAACTCCAAAGCAGCGTAAACTATACACAGTATGTTTTTTTCAATGTGCACAGTTTATTTACAGGCTGTTTGCCAGGAATACAAGCCTGTTGCCCTGCTCTGGATACAAGGTTGCACGTTTTTTTTTTTTTTGGCTCAAGCCCAACACTGTCAAAACCAACCCAACTGTCAAGCATGGTGGTTGTGTCATCATGTTATGGGGATGCTTCTCTTCAGTAGAGCCTGGGAAGCTTGTCAGGATAGAGGGGAGAATGGATGGGGCAAAGTACAGGCGAATCCTTGAGGAAAACTTGTTTCAATCAGCCAAGACTCTGAAACTGGGGAGGAAATTCACATTTCAGCAGGACAATGACCCAAAGCACAAAGGCAAAGCCACACTGTAGTGGTTGAACAAGAAGAGAATTAATGTTCTTGCGTGGTCCAGTCCAAGTCCTGACTTGAATCCAACTGAAAATTTATGGCGAGACTTGAAGATTGCAGTCCATCGACAATCCCCAACAAAATTTTCAGAACTGAAGCAATTTTCCCATGAGCAATGGGCAAAAATGTCACCATCCTACTGTGCAAAGCTGGTAGAGACCTATCCAAAAAGACTTATAGCAGTATTTGCTGCAAAAGGTGGTTCTACCAAGTACTGACTTATACTTATTCAACCAGTAAATGTCATTTTGTGCATTTTCTTTGCAAGTTTTGCTGACATTTAATCTCCTCCTCATATAACATTGTTCTGTTTAACCACTACAGCTTTGAATTAAAAAAAAGTTTGTTTGAAAAACTGTGCTTCCATATTTTGTAATTCAACAAAATGTGACATTATTGGTAGGGGTGAATACTTCTGCAAACCACTGTATATTCTAACAAAAAGACGGACATGGGGAATCTGTGTATTGTTTCTGTGTAATAATCTCCTTTGCTATTATTTTTTTAAAACACTTTTTGCATAACATAAATAAATATTTACTTGATATACAAGAAACCATGTATTGAAGTTTTGTAACATGTTAACAGTCAAAAGATTTAATAGGAAGATTAAACCATATGTATATTAGAAGATATCAGCATCATTACACAACTTAATAATCAAAATTTTACTTTGCTGTCTTTATATGTATTAAACATTAATGGAGCAGAAAGCTACCCAACATTCTGTGGCAGGGCGAGAGCAAAGCACATGAAGAGGGTTTTTTGTGTAAATGTATATTGTAAATCGTGTGTGTTTGTTGTAATTATTATAAATAATGAATGAAGTACCTGCCGCCCCTGGGAGAGCCTGCCTGCTGTGTGTGATTGACAGCTGTGGATAATCAGCAGGTAGGTGTGTTCCCGGGGGGTGTCAGGTATAAAAAGGTCCTGCTCATTCACCTCAGGGCTGCTGCAAAGCCGACGGGCTGAAGATCGTCCGTGCTGAAATACCTTGCTGAAATCCTACGATCGCCGTGTTGGTGATCGGATCCAAAAGAAGAAGCCAAAACCGCCGACAGCCGGATGTGTAGGGTTTGTTTGTATCGAAGTATAGATCAGTTTGGGGATGGTTGATCCCCGTTAAAGAATAGCGAGGTGTGCAAGAGGGACCTCCATGCATTAGGGAGCAGCACACACCGTTTATATGACTCCTTTTATTTTATAGTTTTTGTACAGTGTTTGTATTTTCCTTTATGTACATTCCCCTGTATGTCCTCAGTGTGCTACCGTTGCTGGTAGTGTCACGTGACCTGTTCTCACTGTGTCTCTAAATAAAACCTGTGCACCTGCGGGATGTGTCAGTTTTAACCTCTGTTTATATCTCTTGCCTGTCACTCAACAGCAAATACATGCACCCACATGCCAGCAGCCTCACACATACATATTCAGTACAAATAAATACGTTTTATTGTTCAGATCTCCAGCAGGTTGCAAATATTCCGGTCTTGTGTCAGTCTGTGGTTTTCTAGCTGCTCCCAATAGGAGCAAAACTCTTCCATTCTGTCAGTGGAATGCATCTTTTGTCTTTTTTTGTAATGAAATCATCAGAAATGTTGTCATTGAGTAGGATTCCAGCCCTTTTTAAATGAAAACTGACGGTACGTTTCCCTTTCTGCATTTAATTTGTTTAAAGGCTATGTATGAATCAATCTGCAAATAGTTTGTCTGCCGCCCACTTATCAAGCATTAGTCTGAATTGATTTCTTTCCTCTTTAGTATCCTTTTAGTGCCATAGGCAATTGTGATTTATACAAATCCCTGGGTGTAGCAGACATGGTCTACTCTCTGGACATTCTTACTGAGGCCAATTTCTGACCAGCATATGGCTGATAGTGCAGGATATGCCATCATTTCTAAACCCTTGACCCAAATGATTGATTTAAGGGAGACATGTGTTCCATGAAAAAAAAACTGAGTCATTCTGCAGCCAAGAACATATACCACACTGACAAGAATAAAGAGGAAATGTAGTCTAGGGCTTTCAGATGCCAGTATTCATGTGCTGAACACCTGGCTGAGAAAAGTCAAGAAGGCCAGCACATGAGTTTATTAGTCAGCACACTGGTTGAACGCAACAATCTACTGTCCCTCCTGACCTTTCTGATGCACAGTGTATAGATATTGGCTTTAGTGGGTTGATTATAGTAGACAACCCAAAGTTTTATTTTCCTATGCTTTTATATACTTGAATGCTGTTATACCATATATTCTTTTGCGCACACACACACACACACACACACACACATATATATATATATATATATATATATATATATATATATATATATATATATATATATATATATAGTAGTAAGATGCCCGCCTCTTTCCCTGATCTTCTCCCTATCCAAACCACCAGCCTACTTTTATACCAGCTGATCACAGCTTAATTGACCACCTGTTACCACATTGTTTGGTCACTAGCAGCCCATTCTGGCTCCACCTGTAGCTTTTTGCTGCAGCCAGAATGGTTGCCAGCCACAATTTCCCAAAGTCCTAATGCCCTTATGTTCCAGTTACTCACATTTACTCACATTCTCTCTCTCTCTCTCTCTCTCTCTCTCATTACCTAGTTTGTGTGGTGTCCACTCATGACAGTTACTGCATTTTCTCTTGCTCTTATCTTTCCAAAAGGCTCTAATATGGAGGCATGTTTTGGATTAATAGTTATGACAAACTCTCTTGCAGATGGAAAAGCATGTCTCAGCAGAATACTATGACAATCCTCTTCGCAGATGGTAGCTGAATGGCTTCTTCCGCAGTGCATTGTTTTGGCTGGGAATCAGGTGGAGTCATGGTGTGTGTGCGTTGGGGGGGGGTTGTAACAGTGATCTCCACTGAACTGCAAAGAGGGTAAGGAAATAACCCTACAGAGACCTGTGATGACATCTAGACCGCTAATTGGTCAGAATTGAGCCTACACAAGCATGCCACTAAAATACGTTTCTGCATCATTTGGCCATTACATATGATCCTTGCTGGATCCATTGGACAGAAATGTAAATCCAGGGATTCCAAACTGATTGGAACCACTTCTGTGAGTATACTATTGATTGAACTTTTAGGGAAATGTACATAAACACATGCTAAAACCATTATTTTTTATGTACTCTGATTACACCGTGTAACAATATTGTTTTTTTTTTTGTTCCTGGGTAGTAAATGTTATTTCCTAATTGCTTATGCCTCAAAAGTATAGAAAATGGCTATTATTCCCCACAAACTTTGCTTTTGTGACCAGGACAGGTAAATTTCAAAATATCACTATTTCTAATGAGAAAACGGGCGAATTTGTGTTTTGTGATTATACTTTAAATTTACAGTATAATCGTAAATCTCAAAAAACTACTCACTTCTAAATCTTTTGTAGTCATTTTTGTATTACTTTAGTATAAATACATGTTAATTTGGATTCATATGTTGTTTTTTTCTAACTTTATGTGAACGAAAAGACACAAATTCGCCCGTTTTCTCATTGGAAATAGTGATATTTTGAAATTTACCTGTCCTGGTCACAAAAGCAAAGTTTGTGGGGAATAATAGCCATTTTCTATACTTTTGAGGCATTAGTAATTAGAAAATAACACTTACTACCCAGGAACAAAAATTGTGTTACATAGTGTTATTCTTGGGATAGGTGTCAACTGCTATTAATAACATTTATGGGACTGTAATTACAAATGTAATTAATGTAGTTGCTATGTTATTGAACATGCACTTATACTGTAAATAAAACCATTTGTACTAAGGTAGGTATGAATGCAAATGTAGTGTTTCCTTATTGCTTCAAAACAATAACAAGTCCCCTGACTTCTATATCAAAAAATCAAGTCTGTTGACTATAACAAGTTATATGAAGTATGTGACTTTGAAAACTGCATCGTTCAGATTTGTTGTAGTCATTATGCTAATAAATGAGATGAAGTAAGGTTGGCCTACAGTGGTGCGGGTACATGAACGTTACCATTTCCAGCAATTGAAGCAGAATAAGCAGAAATTTAATTTAGGAAAATTGTGATTCTATGATGTGATTATTTTGCCCTGAGAGGAAACACCTGTAGGAGGAGCTGTGGCATTAAATGGATTGAGGTTGTTTTTTTGTCTTTTGTTTTTTTTTTTTACCAGAGGGCCCCGCTCTTAAGTATTCCAGGGCACCTGCGCTGAATAAACACACCGAGAGAGACAAATAGAGAAATTCTCCATCATTCTGCTGGGTGCTCAGGGAGTGACCTCGGATTGCCATTTAAATGACATCCTCATTTATCCAGAGGCTTTCTTCTTGGCACAATTTATTGCCCAGGATGGAGGCCCAGGTTAGTGCCTTGTCCTTGAAGACTGTGAGAATGCTGACATTTTTATGTGCACATAAGGAACAAGGTTGTCTTCTTGCTTTTATAAATCAGCAGCTTTTTTGAATTAAATATGTTGGCCTTTGCCTATTGCAGACTCAGCTTCATAAATCACAGAAAAGCTAAGATAAAAGCATCATATTCACTAGTCACTGAAAACATTATATAGTTTTAGTTAATTATATATAAAAAAATGAAGTAAAACAATAAGTAAATTAAGTAAAAAAACGATAATATAATTAAGTAAAACAAGACATGCTTGTCTTTTCAGAATATTGAAAACCTTTTCTTAGTTCAGCCACCTTTTTTTTTTAATGATAATAGAGACATCTGTATCTACAGTATACCGAATGTGGTCCAACCGTGTTGTTCTACTATACTGTATTGTAACCTATAGGATCAGGGAAATAGTTTTTGTATTTTATAATACCACAGTCATAATTAGTATATTTGTAGATTAAATAAACATCAGTTCATTCTTATTACTGATTGCATAGTTATATTTGTTTCTTTGTATTATTTTCATATTTTTAACACTCTGTGCCACCAAGAATATACTAACCCGGGCTGGTTACACATGAACACATTTTTATTAATCATCATCATTAATAAAAGTGTCAGTCACCAGCACTGTACTCATCACAAGGATTCACACTCATTATTCAGGGAGAAAATTAAATTGTTTTCCCCTAATTTTATTAAATCAAACATGCATAGCCAGTGGAATGCACTAATTAGTGATATTTGTAAAAATGTGCCTTATGGAGTCATAAGTTGCCTACTTCCAAAATATGTATCACATATAATCGTATATAATCAGTATTGTCAATAGTTGGCAATGTTATTAAAAATCCTACATCTTAAAATGTACACAATGACACTAGATAAGCTTGGCAAAACTCCAAATCAATTATATATATATATATATATATATATATATATATATATATATATATATATATATATATATATATATATAATTGCCAGTAATAAAAAGCAAGGAAGTTCTAAAGGCAAATTCATATTTGGTAAATAATTGAGATATAAAATTATACATATTTTATTCAATTTTATATTTAACAACAGCAAATGGTTATGACATTCATGTTTTTTCTCTTGAAGATTATTTGCAAAATTAATATTAAAATCTTATGTGATGTGTAGAAGAGATCATTTACGTATGCTGGATGTGTATTCCAGCAAGCCACGCCTTAATCTATGATATTGATTCATCAGTAAGATCAGCTAATAAATTAAAGCCATAGGTTAATTTGGTCTCCATTTTTTATATTCAAGAGCATTTCCCTCCATTATTAGAACATTTATATTTATGACTATTGTCACAAATAATCTCAGAATACACAGTCTAAAAGCTTGCCTTGATGAAGCATTCATAATTGAACAAGTCATCTAGAGTCAGACGCAAAGAAATAAGACAGCAATCCCACAGAATATGCCACCAGCAATAGGGTTTTTATTATTATGCCATTGTAAGTGCAGGTACATTGGGAAAGGAGTATCTAGTGGCTGTCAGATTCCAAATCATCTGGCAGTAGTGAGGTTGCTGAGAGTATTTTATATTTCAGGTACGAGTCACATTCACTGTCTTGACAGCTGGTTATAACTCATAGAGCTGCCCACACATATTCAACGTGGAAATATTGAGAAAACATGCTTGGATGACAATCCTAAAGGGAGTCAAGACAAGACACGGCTGTGAGACAGCCAATGAAGAGAACAGAAATGTCAAAGGGCAATTGCATAACTATGCATAAAAGAACAACATCTTCTGTAATCCATGTTTTTTAAAATATTCTGCATATATTTGGAAAAGGTGTGATTATCTATTAATGGTTACAAATATTTTTAGTAAGGAATGGTTACGATGGGGTATTTCTATCTCCCTTTTTATTGTTTGGCACATCTGCATGTTCTCTTGTCTTGTTTCTGAAATATTGTATTTATCCAGTGTGGTTATCCTACTTACGTTGGCAAAGTTAAAATAAGTCTGTATTGTAAAGGCTGAATAAGAACATAATTACATATCTCACTCAATTTCCAACACTCAATGGACATCATTTCTATCTATCTGTCTATCTATCTATTATTATTAGGGATATGCTTAACAATAAGTAAAAATGGATATTCATAACAAATGTGGACATTTTCCAAGTATAAGTAAAACACAACAAAAATTTTGCTATTACTCATTATTCAGTGAAAATAAAATACAGGCTAACTTCACTATAACGAACCCCCATGGGACCTGGAGAAATGTTTGTTATAGCAGAGTGTTCACTATAATAGGGTTTGGCATTTTTCTGTATCGGAATAATGACAAAATGGCAAACTTGAATTGAACATCAATATATATATATATATATATATATATATATATATATATATATATATATATATATATATATATATATATATATATTTTATGAAGACTCATTCACATTTATCAACATTTAAACATTATTGTGACAAGGTACTCGTGTCACATGAGTGGGTAATAGCATTGCAAGACAGAGAGACATGGGAGTTGGAGTTGAAACACAAAACAGAAAGTAAACAAACAGGTCATGTGATGCTACCAATGACGGTAATGTACAGAGGACACAAACAGAAGACGAGCAGGCAGTAACTCTCAATTTGATCAAACATAACTCCAAAAAGCACACAAAACAAACCCGTTTCCACATATAAATTATACCACCACTAATTTCCCACTGTGCAGGGCAATTGGCCTGCAACAGGTCTGTTGAAAAGAAAATAGTTAAGAAATGAAAAAGGAAAGAATGTACATTTACATGCTGAATACAGTAATTACATATCTTTTCTCTTGAAAAAACTATCCAGCTTTGATTGCTCGTTATAGTTTCTGTGAAGATGATGGACAGGCACAGACTGTATTCATCATGCATGATTTGTACTACAATAGGTCATCTTTGAATTAGTTAACTATCATCTTTGTTTTTACAGAGAGAATAACACACTTGACACTGGAGTCAGTACTGAGATCGTTGTATCTGGGTCGATCCTGTACGTGATCATTCTAATAGGACTAATTTGAATTGAAAAAGTCGTTTCTTGCTCTTGGGAAACGGGTGTTCATTATAAGAAGGATTATAGTGAAGTTAGCCTGTATGTACAAACATGCAATAAATCAGGTCTTGGCTCCAATAGGGCAGTGACAACTGTTAATCTCATGTTAAAAGATAGAGGACAGATCTGGGGGGGCATCAGCACAGGAGTCTTCGAGCTACACATCCGCCATTGCAGTTTGTTGGAGAGCTGGTCTCAGTAAATTCCTACACACTATTTGAAAGTTCAAATTAGTGTTATTTGGGGATTCTTGTCTTTTTTCAAGGTTATTAATTATGTCTGTGTGCCTTTATTTAACAGCTGTGAGTGTGAATGTTACATGATCTGTACTAATTTGTGCTTGAAATTTAACCGAATCAAAAAAGAAAATCCCAGCCTGGTAGAATCATGTCTCTTATTTTTTGGATGCACTGTGTGAGGTTGCCGGAAAGTTGCAGTAATGGTGAGCAGAAAGCAAGGCAAGAAGTCTGAGGTGGAAGGTGAAATATTTTAACTTTTATTATCAGAATAACAACAAAAAAAAAAAATACAAGGATAAAACGTAGAAAAATAAACAGCTCCTCAAAAGTAATAAATAAATACATAACTAAACAAATAACCCAAATACAGGGTTATGCTCGGCTTTAACAGAAGATTAGCTTGCCTCTAGCCTCTCTAGACATCCGAACAGTTCTAGAGCTCCTGTCTGCTGCTGCTACTTCAACCCCAACCCCCCGCCCCCACTACTGCCTAAGTGAGTTTATATACAGCTGACTATCATCAGACCCACCACCCTCTAAGCTCATCCAAGTGAGAAGGGAGTAATTATTTCAGAATAATTTAAAAAACATTTAATTTGCATACTTTACATAAAACCAAATAAAGTACATTAGAATAGCCAATGGCACCGTTTTTCTTCTTGGTTCACCTATTACAGTATGAGACTTGGGGATGGTGTTGGAAGGGGAGTTATGATTGGTTGCATTGTTTAAAATGTTGCAAGTTTATACAAATGCTGGGCTATAAAATGGGGTGATTTTAGCAGCTCAGAGGCAATTTTTGGGATGTAGTGGGAGCTTACAGAGAGCAGTAGAGAAGTCTCCAAAATTTGTTTGACTGTTTTATTTTATAAAAATGTTTTCTGTTTACCTGTCTTATTTTGTACCTGAGTTCGACTCTGTTGGAGAGTCAATGGTAATTTCTGTCTCCAGTCTTGCAATAGTTGGTTTGCTACACTATTATTCCGTAACTAAAGGACTAAATATAAAAAAAAGTGGTTTATTAACATGTTCAAAAGCTCAAAGGATGGAACTTTCAACTGTTCAAAAAGTGGATTGTTCAAAAGCTGGAATGTATAACTTAAAAATGTGGAATATTCAAATGTTCAAAAAACAGAACATACAACTGTTCAAAAGATGGAACATACAAATGTTCAAAAGATGGAACTTACAACTGTTAAAAATGTGGAATGTAAAAAACAAAATCTTGTGGAGTCAACACAGACATGCCACTTCTGCACATGTGCAGTTCATTTACCACAGCTGTGGTTGTGTTTGTCTATGTCTCAAAATGACCCTGCCTGCAGTTCTAGTGTTAAAACACCATCCCTCCTACAATATTCTTCTAACAAAAGTCTGCACCCTTCCATTAAAAGAATATGAGCATTTCACCATGTTTACACAGATTACTAAACTATCTTTCTTTTTCTTTTACAGGTCTCCCGGCAACAACACCGATACCCCCCTCCTACTGGTAAGTACACTGATTTACATACTTCTGCAATACATGACATTTGGTTTAAATTTACAATTACAATTAAAAGTACAAACAATTAGTACAGTTAACGTTTTGTTCCAATCCTTGGAACCCTATTCAGTCCTTCTTAAACAGTGCAGTGTTAAACACACTACGATGAAACAGCAATGTTAGCTATTGTGGTTTTTAGTGAGGATTGGAATTAACTACTCCCTCACACACTGGCACATCATTATAGTTATTTTATTAGAAAACTAATGAGAATATATCTTCACTTATGTCCACTAAGTCCCATGTTTCAGTTTGGTTAACATCCCCAGAAACTTGTTCAGTTACCCTAGGCTGAAGGTCCAAAAACCTTGACGACTGGCGAGACTGTTCAATATAAAACAAGCTTGAGCATTCGTAGATGTTTTCACCAGTGTGAGTAATTATACTTCAAGACTGACCTTGGTGGCTGCTGTACAACAGTCTAATTATTGCATTCTTAGAGTGACTGTAATTAATTTAATCTCAGAACAACTTGGGTATTAATATTTCAGGTTGCATATTGTCTGTGGCATTTGTTGTGCAAGCTGCCAACTTAATGTACGGGCTATGCTATAATTTAACATTAATCTTCCAATACTGTACTTTTAAAGTGGCAACCTTTAATAAACCACTTTTGTAGAATCATAAGTTTAATTTCTAGGCTGTCTGGAACTGAGTAATTACAAATAACTGCAATCACCTTACCGAAGATTAAGGAGACTAATTAATTACCCGAAGCCTAATTATAATTGGCATTAGGTAGAGCAAAACAGGCATTTAATGTAGATATACAGTGGTTACAATATATTTTATGCATTATTTTATCAATGTGTTTGTATTATGTATGAACTGTGTATAATTCTCCACAGGTTAATAGTTATTAACTGTTGCTGACAAGTCCTTGTTACTCTCCTGGTTCATAACACACATCCCTTCTGCTGTGACTCATCATATAAAGCCCTTGAGTCTCACCTAGAATTTAAACAGGTATTATCTGGAATTTACCAAAACTTCATCTACAGAATAAAGATATTCTAAAAAATATATTGTGTGACTGTTTTAAAATACACATACAAATTGTAATAAGTACTTTACATGATTTAAAGTAATAAGATTTCCCAGAAACCAGATCCCATGCAATCAGATAAGGTTATGCAAATCAGGTCATTTTGACAGTGGTTATTTTTGAATACCACTGTTTTTAATAAAGGCACTGTATGCCTTTTATATTTTTTAAACATCATTCTCTGATAGGAACAGTTAAAACAGTTCAAATTAAAGTAGCTGAGGAAAAGCAAATGCATTTATATACAACAATGTAATATGAACTGGTCAGAGCCAATTTACATTTCAACTACACTTTGTAAACCTTCTTTAGATTAGGCTAATGATTACAGACTTGCAACCTCTTACACCTTTCTTTCCTGGTTCCACTTCATGTGGTAAGGGTCAATTTCTATGGTTTTGTCAAAGGGCCTCACTCGGGCAGACGATGTAAGTTGGTCAGACACAGAAAGTAAAAGTGTGCTAAGAAAATCTGCTCTACAAAGCTATAGACTGAAGTTCATCCATAACTTTGAAATCTCTCAATGTAATCTCTCAATGTAGTACCTCTAAAGAAACATTATTTTGATTACTGTAGTGTAGTGTACATTTTGTAGCCATGTAACCTCTGATGTGATTATGTCACATCACCATCAAATGAGTAGCTTAGCTTGGTTTAAATACCTAACCATGTACACATGGTAGGTTTCACAGCCATTGGAAATGAACAATCTGCTTTGTATTATTAAATTAGACAAATGCACGCCTCAACTGTTTTTAATTAAATATTTGTTAATATGAAGGATATAATGCTAGGGCTTTTTTACAGCTACGTTATCTTTTAGACATGGTGTGGATATGGTCAACCCTCACAATTTTAATCAAGATTAAAGGCTACTTTTGGCAATTTACGATCCGATTCTTTAAGAACATTTATTAAAGTACAAAATCCTGTAAATGCAATATTAAGAATATATTAAGAATATATATATTAAGAATTGACTTTGATAAAACAAAAATCCCTTGGAGTACTGGAGTGACTGTTTAATGTTATTTTCCACTGGCTGATAATGTTATTGCATTGTGTCCATCATATTTTTGCCCTAAGGATAAACATTTAGCTAGCACTCAGTTGTTTTTTACTGTTCTTGTTGGAGCTCAAATTGTTAATAAATGCATAGAAATGTTTTTACAATTGGTTGGCAAGAAAGTGCTGTACCAGGAAGAAAATAAACAAATAAATAATGTCCTGTGCAGTATTGTTTGTTGCTTTCATCCA
Source organism: Polyodon spathula (assembly GCF_017654505.1). Lineage (NCBI taxonomy): Eukaryota > Metazoa > Chordata > Actinopteri > Acipenseriformes > Polyodontidae > Polyodon > Polyodon spathula. The sequence continues at coordinate 87,295,036 of NC_054535.1, forward strand.
CATGCCTACAGCCACACAATAAATAGATAACTGAAGAAAATGCTCACTAACAGCAGACAGACACTTTGGCTTGGAACCACACAATCCAGGTTAGTATCACTCATGAAGCCATGCATATAAATGGATGTGCAGGGCAGAGAAGCTACAGTCTATGACCACAGTATATTTTTGAATAGCTGGAGGCATTTCTGGTTAAAAAAAAAAAAAAAAAAAAAGAAGAATTGTTATTGCAGGTGGTTTATTGATATATATTTTTCGTGAATCTGCCTAAATAGTGTATTTAGGAAAAAAAGGAGACTGGTTGGGTTAAAATTCACTACCTTCAACATTTAACAATGCTTGTTGGAAAGCAGTGTATATTATAGTAAAACAGGAATAAATTATAGTGTCCTTAATAAATAAATTGCCGGATCTATATTGCTATATATATATATATATATATATATAATATAATATATAATATATATATATACACACACACACACACACACACACACACATTTTTACACATTTTATAAAAGGAACAACACAGAAGTTTTTAGCTATCACCGTACAGCTAATCTGTTTTATGGTCGCAAACACATATTTTTTAAAGTATATCAAAACACTACACCTTCTCTTAAGTTCTCCCCCACAGGCCTTAGCCTTCATACAAACAGCCTCTCCCTGTGCTGCCCTGCTTATATACACCTGCCTAAATTACTAGCAGGTGTTGATAATTAAATTAATTAACCAATTAAACCTGTGTCTGTGCAAAACCATCACAAAACCCACATTTTCACATGTATTTGGCAGGGATATAAATTAACCCCATGATCCCCTGATCCCCATCCCTAACCACCACCAACATATATATATATATATATATATATATATAATATATATATATATATATATATATACACACACACACACACATTGTACATATTCATAGGATGCACTGTATACCACTACAAAAAAGAGTTCTAAAACTATAGTTTAACTTTGCAACATAATTCTTCAGAGCATCTGGTTTGTTCAAAGTGCTTCAAACTGCCTTGGGGTCAGTGTAGAACAATAATCAGACAAGGCAACGGAATAGTTCTCAGAGTGAAAAGCATTGTTCTTTGACAGGTGTTAAACTGTTGCATTTGAAACCCTGGAGTGACATTATGTTTCACAACAACTTGCCATTAAAATGTTCAGAATGTCATATTGATTGGGAGGAAAGGTGTTGGAAGTTGGCTTTCTCATGAAAGAAAACTTAAATAAAAATAGTTCATACACTACCTGTACAGTGTCAGAGTAAAACATATCTGTCTTTATGACACCTGTCTCGGTGCAGTACATAATGTCAGGACTTTTGTGTAACAATTACAGTACATAAATGAGTGTTAAAGGGCTGTGTTTTTAAAGTCAATTTAGATGTGAGAGTACAGAATAATACATTTTCTAAAAAAAAAATCTCATTTTACACATATCCTAGTAGGAGGCAGCTGCCTGTACAGATACTGCAGCCCATTGTGACAGTTTTAAAAGGATAGCAGATGCAAGAACAGAACCAAACAGTTTATGCAGGGTCAAGATTTATATGCTGCTGTCAATAACAGCGAAACTTTTACTTCTCAAGATAGCAATTTCCTACATAAATACATAGGTGATAATATTGTTAATGTTGGATGTATACAACACATAGGGAATTAAGGCTTAGGTTATTTGAATATGAACTGAATGAACAAAACAAAACAAGATGTATACTGTAGAGCTGACCTTTATAGAAAAAACAAAACACATATTTTTTTAAATGGTAAAAATGTATGATCCTAATATTTTTCATATATAGAAACTAGCCCATTTATTATATATTTAAAATATATGGGATATAGTTATCTGTAATCCACATATTTATTTTATATTTTGAAAATATAATTTGTCTGTAATCCATATAAAATAAGCATATGGATTACAGACTAAAATATATTTTAAATATATCCCATATATTTTAAATATATAAAAAGGGTCCAATTTCTATATAAGAAAAGTATAAGGATCATACTTTAATATAAAGTATTATATATTTAATTCTATAAGGGGAAGTAGCTTATGAACAAAACGCATCTTTACTGTACTGTTAACAGTAACACAAATAGTAAAAGAAAAAAAAAACTGTAGTTTAACAATGCAAACCAGAGAACCCCATCCTGAACTTACAAAAGACACCAGTACTGATTGGTGTCAAAAGTATCTTGTCTTTCGTAATAATATATCAAAAGCGGTATTTATAACAAATTGTGAACAAAGACAATAGGCTTCAAAAAATACTCTGTGGACCTGACATAACATTGTTGGACACCAGTATGGAACATGCAGTTAAACAGATCCCTGCATCAAGCCACTACAAAAAAATAAAATAAATACAAAATAAAACTAAAAAAATAAACGTTGGTGATTGTCATAAAATACTAGATTATTGTATTAATATAGGCGTATCATATTCTGACATTCACACGAACGGGGAGTAGGTAATTAAAATGTTGTTATTTTGGAAATAAGTAAGTTATATTAATGACAGCACAACAATATACGTTTACACAACTTAATTGAAGGTTAATGTCATAAATTACAGTTATTTTTTCATGACATGTGCACTGTTTTTGCCAGGATTTTATGCTATACTTAAAGTAAAAATAATGCATTTATGTTTGTGTATAACAAAATGTCATATATATATATATATATATATATATATATATATATATATATATATATATATATATATATATTTAATGTTAAATGTATGTCCCTCAATAAAATAACTTTCCATAACAAAGATACACTTGAACAAATGTTACAGTGCCTATTGGTACCAAGTATTGGAGCCTGACCCAGATTTATTTTAAAAGTTTGGCGCCCTCTCTCCTAACTCTCATCCTCAGATTTCTGCCATTCTTTTTTGCCATCAGCTGACAAGGGATCTACTGGTATCCCTGCATGCCTTTCTTCTTAACGGAGACCACCTCTCAGGTATTATTGTACCAAAAAATGAAAAAAAAAAACCTTCCTTTTGTTATGAGATATTGGGGAGTTATAGAAGCGGTAATATCTCCAGTTTGTTTTTCAGGGAGGCACCTTGGAGTTTTCCGTGCTGCCATTCGGCCTTTCCTTAGCCCCCTGCACATTCTCAAAGTGTGTGGATGCCATCCTGGCTCCCTTGCAGCTGTGAGGGATCACGGTGATCAACTACGTGGATGAATGGTTGATTTGTTCCCAGATGTGGTACTGGAGACTCTCACTAAGGCCCCGTTTGCGCCCATTACATGCTATAGACTTGAAGTATCTGTCTATGAAGACAGGGTGTCGTTGCACACAAACCCTGCTTTCCTCCATAAGGTGATTACAGCTTTTCACTTGAATCAGTCAGTGGAACTAGAGGTTTTCCATCAGTGTGTCCGTCTGACCAGCTCTTTGTTTGTCATGGTGAACGGACCCGAGGTCAAGCCCTCTCTAAGATGCAACTATCCCATTGGATTGTGGGCACAGTTTTGACTGTGTATACTAATGCCAGCCTACCCCCATCTGGGAGGGTGGCCGCACATCCAACTAGAGGTGTGGCTCCTTCATGGGCCCTCTTTAGAGGTGCCTTGTTGACCGATATTTGTACTGCTCCTAGCTGTGTTACTCTGCATACATTTACCAGGTTCTACCGACTTAATGTTGTAAATCCCTCTATGCCTTCAATAGGCACCAGGCTCTTTGAGGTTGCATGCTCACACCACCAACACTAGATGGTGGTAGCGAGATGTCCCTCATGTGCTGTCCGCTCATTCTCCCTCGCGACAACTTTGGTTGGTTACATGGTTCCCTGAAAGAGAAGATGTCCGTCAACAGGTTCAATGCAAAAGAGACTGAGGTCTCCGTGCAGTGACTATTTATTACCTCAAAGGCACTGATAGTCACTCCAAGGGGGCTCACTAAAAAATGTGGACTGGAAGGCATAGAAAAGTAGATGCTTTCATCTTCTCTTTCAAATAAGGGTAAAATCAACTGTGTGTACCAAGGCTGTTACGATTAAATAAAAAATAGATCGATTCTATTCCACATTATATACATGTATATAAATACTGGATAATCACATACTCAATAATTACATTTTTGTAAATAAGCAACTGTGTGTACAAGGCTGTTAGTTAAATAAAAAATAGATCGATTCTATTCCACATTATATTCATGTATATAAACACTGGATAATTGAGTCAATAATTACATTTTTGTAACGCGCATAGTTAACAACATTTATCTAAGTTTATCAACGAAACTGAGCCGAATGCCCTGCCTTGCTATTTACAGTATTTTTGCCAGAAAAGCAGTGGGCGTGCTCTTCTTCACCATCTTGTGTTAACTAGAACTGATTTGCTTCTCCCATCCTACAGCGAATCAGCATTTTCATTGTGCAAAAAAAACTCAAAACATGCCACCTTGTATCCAGAGCAGGATGACAGGCTTGTGTTCCTGGCAAACAGCCTGTAAATAAATTGTGCACATTGAAATAAAAAACTTATTGTATATAGTTTGCTCTGCTTTAGAGTTTCAAAATGAACCGTTATATAATGAATATTTAACAATATTCAATACCGTTAAAAATAAAGAAATGATCAGTGATGTTAAACGTAATTTTGGAGTAAGGATCAGCTAGCGGGTATGCAATTTGTGGTAAATAAATCAATTTCTTCTTCTTCTTCTTCTTCTTCTTCTTATTCGTAAACCCTTGTCTAGTTTATATAGATTACATTCCAAAGTACCCTAATCTGTTTGGAATAAATATTTTAGTAACACTCCTGTAGTATGTTAAACTTGCTAGGCTTGTTGCGAATATTGCGTTTCTACCAAGGCATAATTACTCCTTGCATTCAATTGTTGTGCACAAGCTTTTATTGAACTGCAATGATATTAAAATAATAACGTCACAGGAAGAGGATGCAACCAAAAATGTATGGTGCAATCATCAGTATTTACTAGAACAATTATATTTTGTGTGTCCAATTAATTGATTGCTATTTTGAGGCTTAACTGACAGCCCTAGTGTGTACCTTCACTACAAAAAAATTTACAGTGGGGAAATGCAGTACCTTTGGATGGACATCCAATCCGCAGAATGTGGCAAAAGCACAACAAAAGCAGGAACAACTTCAAACAAACAACTTCAAACAAACATTCCATACTTAGCATCCGGTGGAGTTAAAAGCAGTCAACAAGCAAGATCACTTTAATAACATACTTTTTTTTCCAGTTCGGCACCCTCCCTATACTGTCCTCCGTTCCACCCTTAATTATAAGTATATAATTTCTATACCTCCATTAAAATATACATGTTATAGGCTATTATGCCACCAGAAAAACAGGCTCGGGCAAAGTTGATAACAGTATTGAAATGTGTTTTCTTAAATTTTAGATGAAATAACGACAAAAAAAGGAATATGCATAAAGAACATCATGCCCGTAGTGTTCTATTCCATACTTACAGGTTGTATAGTACAAAATAATTTATTTATTTTGCAGACTGTTTGAAAAATAATTGAGAATAGTTAGCACGATGTGTGTAAAGCAAGTACTTTAAATGTATTGAAAGAAATACAGATGCTTCATATTTTGTAATTATGTACTGTTTCTAAGTACATTTAAATACATAAATAAAATGTGTAAACAAAGCAGGAGGAAAAAAGCTTGCAGTCCCATTTTGACAGACTTAAATAATTGTGTTTTATTAACTATTACATTGTAATATAAGGACCATTTCATTAAGATTATTTTGCTTCCACCTGTGTGCTAGTAATTTTTTTCATTCTTGCTACAATCTTGCTCTTTTTTAAAGTCTGTAGCTTCCTTGTGTTGCAGATTATATTCCACAGTGAAAAAAAGACATAACTTGTTATTTTTCTTTTTATTCAGTTAAAAAAGTAATTGAAAAATAACATCTACTATCATGATAATCAGTGTATCGTGAAAGAGTGGGCTCTCAACTTTTTGTATCGTGGAAATTTACTATCGTTTCATCCCTAGTAATTTCAGACATCATCCAAGGTGGGTCACTGGCTAAAAAGAATTAGCGACTTCTATTGCTAATGCAGTTTGCATTAATAGTCTCCAGGCTTCATAAGATGATAACTTTCACCTAAGTAATCATTTGTGATACAAACTTGAAATAATAGGTATTGGTAAACTTTAAAAACCCCATTACCATATAAGAAATTTAAGTATTATTGCAAATTAAGGTCTATGTAATTGTAACAGAGCGAGGAGCTCTACATTGACTTTTTTATTTTCAGAATGGGGTCTCCCTCTCCGCCCCTGTGTTATTTTGTATTTGTGTAGTATGATTTATTTATTGTATTTATGACGGCGTAGCCGTGAGTTTCGTTTTGTTATTGTTTTATGTGTTCTGGCAGAGGTGAGGTAGGAAGCTCGTCCTCTGCCAAGAATAATTAAAAACGTGGTAATGTGTGGCTGTCAGCTCATGCGTTGTCACACATAATTTAATAAACTCGTGCAGATTGTCGCCGCGGTATATAAACCTGCAGCTCTCCTTACTCTAGGCTGGTGTTTGGAAGGAGAAACGGGTGCGAGAGAGACTGAGGAGAAAAACTAAACTAAAAGTGAGAAAACTGGATTAACTTACATGTATAAGGATCAGTGAAGGCAGTTGCTCATCCTGACCTTAGCGTTCTTTTGTGTTCGAGACTTTGTTTTTGTTTGACCATTTATTTTGTGCTCTGTGAGCAAAGTGTTTGTTTAAATTGTTTATTTATTTTTTGTCTTTAATAAAAGCGTCTCTTGCCTGCAGTATCTGTCCGTGTTTTTTTCTTCCTGCATCTGGCCTGACGTCACCACACCGGATCCTGTCACAGTAATAGTGCTGCTGTAAGTACCTGTACTTGTTTAAGGTGTTATTGGACCTATTGTGATAGTAAATGTAATTGTGTAAATCAATAGCCTGTGTTTACTTCCACACCTAAGATAATTAACTAGCACTGGATAACATGAGACCTTCTAAATCGGGGAATGAAGTTGAACAGGAACTAGTTCTTAAAGAAAGTTTACTTACCCGACCCCATTTCTGTAGAAGAGGAGACACCAGAAGATACAGATTTATAGAGTGTAACTCCTGTGCCAAAAGTTCCCAAAAGTTCAGAAAGAAACAAACTCCCTTATAAAGCATTTTACTGAGAGAGCTATTGCAGTTTTGCATGTCATATCTAATAGTTTAGCGGTTTTTTTGGGGGGGGGGGGGTTTGTTGTTTTTTTAATCAAAATCTATTAGAAAGAATCATGGAAGGCACTTACAGAGCCCGCCTTGCAAACCAAGAATGCTGAACTAATTAGTAAGATATAGTTGGAAAAATAGCTGTAACTCCATTGTTTTTGGATAGACTCAAATGAATCCATCAGGCAAATCACCAAACACCAAGGCACTCTTACACACTTATAGGTAAAATAACTTTATTAATGTGGCATATCTAAAAACGGAATATTAAAAATAGAACACGGAACCAGCATGTTCTAAAAAACAAAGAGTCACGCAGTGGCAAACCTAGCCTTCATCAGGGTGATGTTGTACATATGTCTGACAGTATATTCAAAAGAGAGAAAAGAAGGATATCAGTTTCTATGCAAATAGAGATACCTTTGGGAAAGAGAATTGTGAAGAAAAAGAACATGTTTGATATTTAGATAACAATGCTTTTGTCTGTATAGGAAAATATAATTCATGATGTTATGAATTTTTCCACTTTTCTATAGTACAGTCCCCTGTATCAATATGATTTTTTAAGTTAAAAGAGGGGTTAAAAATACAGAAATTCATTTGCTTTTTTTCTTTTGCCTAAACCCTGCTATTGACTGTAATAATTTCTGATGAGGGCACTTCACACATCTCAGCTAGTTTCACCACCTACTTCTGGAATGCCTAGATAATTATCATCATCAACTCGGTCTTTGACAGCTACGATTTGATCATCAATGGGGCAATTTCCATGGAAACAGAAAAAAGTTTCACCTTTCTATTACTGTATTTTGGGTTGTGTGTGTTTTCATGTAGTTTTATTTTAACCTGAGAAATTCTCGTTCCAAATGCAAATAACTTAATTGATATTAAAATACTGGGGGGGGTATATTTAAATGTTTGTGTTAGAGTTCCAGAGATGGCCTTGCATGACTAACTGATATTGTACAGCTTTCTAAACTGGGTTTCCATTAAGTTTCTAGGTTATAATAATAATAAATAACATTCCAGAAGAAAAAGCTGTGTACTAACCTTGTATTATTTGCCAAACATTTTCTGACTGCATATATATTTATTTTAAACATATTATACAAGTAGCCTACATATATAATTGTTGCAATGTTGCCTGCCCCTGTGTGTATTTCAGTGTTATATGTTGCATGTTGTGTGTTAATGTTGGTGTGTAGTCATTGGTACACGGGATATAAATGGATCTGTGGAACACGAGTTGTTTAAAATGTATATTTGTATTTAGGCATGAGGATTGCACAGCACTTTGCATGCAGGTAAAATGTAATAACATGCGAGCATGGGGAATTGCACATTATTAATTCACGTGCAGTTGTACCGCGACTCCAACTGAATGATTGATTAGCAATCGAGTCTCTGTACAACTGCATAAAAACAGCATGTTTTCACTCACTCGGGGTTGTGTGTTCAGTGAGTGGAGAACGGGTGTGGAGAGGAGAGAATTAAAAACAGAAGTAAAAATAAATACGTGATTTCACTTGCCATGTTTGTCTGTTCGTTCGCTGTGTTAGTGTCTGTTTCGTTTAGTGTTAATTCTTTTTGTTTGTAAGTTTATTTTGGCCTCAAGTGCTGTGTCCTGTTTGGGTGTGCTGTTTTTGTTTAAATCTTTTGTTTATTATTATTTAATAAAACACTGATCGTCCCATTCCCTCAGTTTCACCCGCTACTTCCTGAGTCTATTTCTGGTCTGACGTCACCACTACAAGGCATCCTGGTCACATATGGTGTCAGAAACGGGACAACAGCGCCTCCAAGCGTCAGACCAGGAATACGGCAGGTGAACCTTTTTTTTTTTTTTTGCACAACAGGAGTGTTTTTTTGTGTTATTGGGGGAAAAAAAAAAGAAAAAATGGAAGACTGGAGAGATGGCTGCCAGGAACTGGAGGACCTCCTCAGTGGTCTAGAGGACCAAGGCTGGTGCCTTGCCTGTGGGGAGTTCGGGCACCCAGTGGTGCCCTGTCCCTACCAAGAGAAGGAGGAAGAGAGGGGGAAAGGTGAGAAGGAAGCAGAAGGAACCAAGGTGGTGCATCCTGGCATTGCCTATGGGCATGAGGACGAGGACTGCCCAGAGGAGAAGCCAGAGGATGAGGAGCCCAAACGTCCGATGCCTGAGTGGGAGGAGCCTGAGCATCCAATGCCCAGAAGGGGGGAGCACAGGCATCTACAGTCCACAAAGGGGGAGTCGGTGCGTCCACATCTCCAGAAGGGGAAGGCAGAGCATCCACAGCCCACGTCTCCACCAGCAGAGGGAGAATGTCTGCTGTTTCCACCACCAGCAGAAGAAGAATACCTGCTGGTTTTGCCCAAGAGGGAGAGCCGCACCAGTCCCCTGCAAGAGAGGGAGAGCTGCACCAGTCCCCTGCAAGAAAGGGAGAGCCGCACCAGTCCCCTGCAAGTGAAAGAGAGATGCACCAGTCCCCTGAAACAAGGGTAGAATACATGCCGCTCCCACCTCCGTTGCCAGAAGGCTATACACTGCACCCACATCCACCACTTCCACCGCCAGGAGCAGAACAGCAGGAGCTGCCACTGCCACCTCCACCGGCAGGAGCAGAGCAGCTGGAGCTGCCTTTATCTCCGCCACCTCCACCAGCAGAGGGTGAATGCCTGATGGGTCCCCGTCCACCAGCAGAGGGTGAATGCCTGCTGGGTCCCTTTCCACCAGCTGGGGATGAATGCCTGCTGGTATCACTTCCCCCACCATCACGAGGAGAGGAGCAGGAGTTGCCTCTCCCTGCACCAGAAGGATCAGGACTAGTTGCTGGTGGTCCTCCGCAGCCCTTGCATAGGCTGCTGAGGGAAGCACAGGGAAGAACGCCCAGCTGCAATGGCTGAGAAGAGGGCCAAAACCCGCACCCCAGCTTGTCCTGACTCCCTTCACATCATCGCCCAAGGATGCCTGCCTGGCATCGCCTGGGGTTGCCTGCCGCTCTGCATCGCCTGGGGTTGCCAGCCACTCCGCATCGCCTGGGGCTGGCAGCTCTGCTTCACCTGGGGTCGTGGGAACTGCTTCACCAGGGGTCACTGTCGGCTCTGCTTGGCCGCAGGGGTCAGTGTGGCCGGAGCCCCACCAGAGGGAGCTACCGGCTATGAAGAAGAGGGCAGAGGTCCAGAGATCACGTTCCCCTGCAGCAATTTCGCTGAAGGAATACTTGTGGCTGGAATTCCATAGGAGGGAGCTGCTGGCTGAGAAGGGGGGAAAGGTCAGGAGACCACCTTCCTCAGCAGCCTTTCCGCTGCTGGATGGAATTGCCCCAGCTGAAGAAGTCAGTCTGGGAGTTGTCAGTACCCCTGCTGACAGCTTCGCATTTGACAGCAATTCCGCTGCCAGTGGTACAGTGGGAGGAGAGACTCGCCCCACTGTGAGCACGTCTGCTGACAGCATGGCCAGTAGCAGCCTGGCTACTGGCAGCATTGCCGCTCATGAACCCCTTAAAGTCCTCATTCTTGGCCCGGGACTTTGAGCAAGACTTTTGGGATTTTAAGAGGGGGGGGGGGGGCATTGAGGCCATGTGTGCTAAGTACAAGGAGGGTGGGGGTATGTGGCAATGTTGCCTGCCCCTGAGTGTATTTCAGTGTTATATGTTGGGTGTTGTGTGTTAATGTTAGTGTATAGTCTTTGGTACACGGGATATAAATGGGTCTGTGGAACACGAGTGTTAAATAAGTATATTTGTATTTAGGCACGAGGATTGCACAGCACTTCACGTGCAAGTAAAATGTAATATGTAAGCACGGGGAATTGCAATTTATTAATTCGCGTGCAGTTGTACCGTGACTCCAATTGAATGATTGATTAGCAGTCGAGTCTCAGTACAGCTGCATAAAAGCAACATGTTTTCACTCACTCTGTGTTGTGTGTTCGGTGAGTGGAGAACAGGTGTGGAGAGGAGAGAATTAAAAATACAAGTAAAAGTCATTACGTGATTTTACTCACCATGTTTGTCTGTTCGTCTGCTGTGTCAGTGTCTGTTTCGTTTAGTGTTAATTCGTTTTGTTTGTATGTTTATTTTGGCCTCAGTTTATTTTGGCCGTGTCCTGTTTTGGTGTGCTGTTTTTGTTTAAATCTTTTGTTTATTATTATTTAATAAAACACTGCCCGTCCCTGTGCCTCAGTTTCACCTGCCACTTCCTGGGTCTATTTCTGGATTGACGTCACCACTGCAAGGCATCCTGGTCACAATAATATATACATGTTTTCCTACAGAACTGTAGCTTCAGCAATTCTGACAAACCCCTCCAGATAGGATAATAATTCAAAGAGGTTTGTCTTCCAGAACACATAGCTATTGTTGTTGTTTATTATTATTATTATTATTATTATTATTATTATTATTATTATTATTATTTCTTAGCAGCACTAACCAATTTTAAATTTTTTGGGCATCAGCATGGGTAAGGTTTCACAATACCGCCCTGTGAGGCGAGAGTGTATTAAATGGAATGTCCAGACAGTGATTTATGTGTACAGAAATAAAATAATTTATTTTTATTTTCTATACACAATAACAAAAAAATGAAATAACAAAAACTAAACAAAACAGCGTGAGGGAGGGAGTGCAGGGGTAAAAATCCAAAACAGATTGTGAGAACTCTTCCTTCCTGCACGCAGGAAATAAAAATGTACATTATAAATATCATATGGGAGATATTGAAATTGGAGAAGGAATCTATGAAAAAGACCTAGGAGTTTTTGTTGACTCAGAAATGTCTTCATCTAGACAATGTGGGGAAGCTATAAAAAAGGCTAACAAGATGCTCGGATACATTGTGAAAAGTGTTGAATTTAAATCAAGGGAAGTAATGTTAAAACTGTACAATGCACTAGTAAGACCTCATCTTGAATATTGTGTTCAGTTCTGGTCACCTCGCTATAAAAAAGATATTGTTGCTCTAGAAAGAGTGCAAAGAAGAGCGACCAGAATTATTCCGGGCTTAAAAGGCATGTCATATGCAGACAGGCTAAAAGAATTGAATCTGTTCAATCTTGAACAAAGAAGACTACGTGGCGACCTAATTCAAGCATTCAAAATTCTAAAAGGTATTGACAGTGTCGACCCAAGGGACTTTTTCAGCCTGAAAAAAGAAACAAGGACCAGGGGTCACAAATGGAGATTAGACAAAGGGGAATTCAGAACAGAAAATAGGAGACACTTTTTTACACAGAGAATTGTGAGGGTCTGGAATCAACTCCCCAGTAATGTTGTTGAAGCTGACACCCTGGGATCCTTCAAGAAGCTGCTTGATGAGATTTTGGGATCAATAAGCTACTAACAACCAAACAAGCAAGATGGGCCGAATGGCCTCCTCTCGTTTGTAAACTTTCTTATGTTCTTATGTTCTTAATCGTCTTCGTGGCGTACCGGAAATAAACAAAACAAAGACAGAAAAAATATTAGTCAAGATTTTCAAAAATCCCGCTGCTCCAAACTAGTCTCTCCCTCCACCCGTTACTCCGCCTATTTTACCTTCAGACCAACCCCGAACACAGTAGTACGTTCCCTTTAGTATGTAATGTCCCGCCTCTGTAGTCAGGGGAACACCAATCCCCAACCGACAAGTGTCCTTATCCTTCACTTGACTCCAGTGGCTGGAATTTACATACTCATACTTCTGCCCCTCACCAAGGTGCCGCCCCTCAAAAAGATGACTTTTGCCATGGTCACGAGATCTTGGTAAGGGAAGTCCCAAGTTGGTTTGATGCCATCTACTGTCGGGAGGCTGAATCACAGACCGAAACCCCTTTGACTCATCACACGCCCCCAAATATTTTTTTGACTTTAAAATGATCAGATTGTTAGATTTGCTGATGGTTATGCAGAAAGTTTAAAGGGTATGAAATGTATTAAAAAAAAATTGTAGGTGAAAAATAATTTGGACAAGCCTCAAAATGCATGCCGCTTGTCCTTACAAAAACTTGTAAACAATGAAATCTACTAAAAAAAATGGAATACAATCTAAACTTTACAATTAAAATAATTATATTTTATGAGATTGATATTACATTTTGAGAAATTGTATTGTTAATATGACAGTGTGACAATTTGGCCGGTGATTGTGAACTGGTGTAGAGGTGATGCAGTGCAGAAGAAATCAAAAACAATTGTAATCCGGTAGGAAACTGGGGTTTTAATTATAATCCAGGTCTGCTGACCAAAAAGAAAAATGCTCCAGCAATACACAACAATGTGTAATACGCGGAGCCAAACAAACGGGTTTACAGTCCCAAACAATAAACGTTGTCCCGGGTGCATGTAGTAGTGCTCGTGGTGGGTGATAACAGGTTATTTGGTGACAGTTCATGCAGTGCAGATCTGGCTGTGCTGGCCCAAAAGCGACAGCTCCGGAACGTGTTTAGCCATCTGGTAATACAATAAACAAGACAATTACTGACACTCAAAACAAACAAACACTCACAAATATTCTTCGGCAGTTCCTACTGCAGCTCTCAGTCTTTCCAGGTTTGCGTATATAACCCAAGCAAAGGAAAAGATTAGCGTTTCTTTGGCCCTTTTTATGCTACCCCGCATAATCCCTTGGTAAATGATTCCAGCTGCATCTATAGCTTGCAGCTGCTACCCCGTTTACCTTCCGGATCAATACGTTCCTGTAACAGAGTCTCGCTTCCATCCAGGCTGACCGACTTCCCGACTTCGGAAACAAACTGTCAGGCCAGCCCGTCCGGATACCTTTTTTTCCTTTCTGCTATTTAGCACCCTCACAGGTTGAGAGGGAGATTTACAATCAGAACTCATTGTATTACTGTCACAGACAGGTTTCATTGTCTTTTGCAATTTGTAGTGACTTTATAGCTCTGTAAACATAAAACCACCCAAACATGTTTAAATATTTTAAGACAGACAGGTAGTGGACACAAATTTCTATTAAAAAATATTCTATTTTGCAACTGATGGCTACTGGGATAGTGTTACATCTATTTAAAAAATGCTGCATTCATGATTCGCACATGCTGTCCTCAAAGGGGATGAACCCGATCATGCTCTGTTGCCCACCCTAACAACTTAGTCTACTAAATAACAGTATTTACATACGTTAATAATATAAAATTGATCTAGTCAAAATGTTTAGTACAGTATGTTTTTATAATACTGGTAGGCTACCCCATTTGCTCACATTTCTAACTACATAATTTTCTTATTATCAAGCTTCCAAGCCAAAAGCAGGGAAGCCTATCGTTATTGTTAAAGGTTTTTTTTTCTTATCATTTTTTTTCTTCCCAAAACTTTAAACTGCTGCTGCTTCGAAACTGTGTGACTGATCAGGTTATGACTTGGCAGGAAACAAGCTGGATACATTGGCATCCCTGCAATTGGCGCCGTGACACATTTTTCGATAAAACCTTTCAACATCTTTTTCTTGGGAACCGGTGAAGCGATTGATCTGAAACTTGGCATATATCATGAGCATCCAAACCCGCATCAAGTTAGTGAAGCAGAAGTTGCTCCAACAAACTCCAAACTTGGTAGTTATCGTCCCAGTAACAATGAGATACAAATTTGTAAAAATGGTGATGTTTTAGAAAACAAGATAGCCACGACTTATCGGTTTACATTTGAAATTTAAACCTGCGTCAGTTGACAAACGATTTACTTGATTAACTCCAAACCCCATAAGCATCTTCCCTGATACTGTTTCAATACAACTGACTTTTAAAAAATTATGTTGACCAGAAACAAAAATGGCCATAAGACGCATTTCTTCTTGAAACCTCATGAAATCTTCTTCTTGGGAACCGGTGAAGCGATTGATCTGACACTTGGCATATATCATCAGCATCCAAACCCACATCAAGTTTGCGAAGCAGAAGTTTCTGTGATAAATTTTAATGTCAAAATGGCTTCCACAAATCTTATTGAAATGCGCCCTTAACAGCACACTGCTGCTATTTGAACATCATTTGACCAACAGACTACAAACTTGGTAGTCATCGTTCCGGTGACAGCGGAATACAAATATGTCAAAATGGTTATGTTTCATGAAACAATATGGCTGCCACTCCTACATTTTTTTCTTATATTTAAAACTGCTTCAGTTTAAAATGGTTCACTTGATTAACTCCAAAATTGAAAACCATCATGCCTGTGTCGGTAAAAGTTACATTTTCAAAAATGGCATTTGTGCGTTAAACAACATAGCCACCTGATGAATTTTTGAAAAAACTGAAAATCTTCTTCTGTTGAACTGTTGAAGTTGCTGATTTTAAACTTGGCATATTGAGAACTAAACATGCTTAGATGGGTACTGATACTGAGGCTTGGGAGCCGTAAAACTGCCTGGCAGTTCTAGTTATTATTATTATTATTATTTATTATTATTATTATTATTATTATACTGCACTAATGTATAACAGGTTTTGCTGTCTTGTACGATTTGTAGCACCTTTAGAGCTCTGTTAAACATAAAACCACACAAACATACTTAAATATTTAATGTAGAAGACAAAGTGTATAATTAAAACATGTGTGTATATAATATATATCTATATATATATATATATATATATATATATATATATATATATATATATATATATATAAAAAATACAAATTGTAATTTACATTTTAAATAGTGAGCAGATAGGTTTGTTGATTAATGGAGTAGTTCCTTGGGATAACAAAACCCTGAGCTCATGTCATGAGATTTCACACAAACGCTAGATGCTCAGTGTTTGGTACTTGAGTTGAGTTAAAATTTCCAAAATTAGTTGATAAGAATCTGTATAAATAGCCATTCAAAAAAGACATGATTTTAATTAACGCAAGAACAGCAAGATACGACCATGCCCTGCTTGAGCAATGAAGATCTCCTGGTTGCTATCGGCATGGTTGAAGGCAGGCTTTCTGTGAGAGAAGTTGTGTGGAGAATGAGATGAACAGTTTCAATAGTCAACAGACTACTCCAGAGAAACCAGGAAACCGGCTCTGTGAGGGACAGGCTGTGTCCTGGAAGGCAGAGGGTCACCACACAGATCCAGTACCATTATGCTGACTGATCCAGCTATGTAATCATTTTCAGACTGCAGTGGCTACAGCGCGAGAAATTCCAGAAGGAAATAACCCGCGCATCAGAAGAATAACTGTAGCTCGGAGACCATTCAGGGGTAATGTGCTGACAGCTTAGAGACAAAATACCCATCTTCATGTGGGCCAGAGAACATCGGAGGTGGCGGCAGAGAGAGTTGTGGAGTGTTTAATTCACCGATGAATGCCGTTTTGCCTTTGACAGATCTGATGGAAGACAACTATTATTGCTATTACCTCCATCTCTAATCACGTTCTCCACTCACCGAACACACAACCCCAAGTGGGTGCAAACATGCAGCTTTTATGCAGCTGTACTGTGACTCGATTGCTAATCAATCATTCAATTGGAGTTGCGGTACTACTGCACGTGAATTAATAAAGTGCAATTCTCCGTGCTCACATATTATTATGTTTTACTTGCACGTGAAGTGCTGTGCAATCCCTGTGCCTAATTACAGATATACATTTTAAACACTTGTGTTACACAGACCTGTTTATATCCCGTGTACCAATAACTATACACCAACATGAACTTTGCCCCATATACCCCCCCCCCCCCCCCCCCCCCCCCCCCCCCCCCCCTTGTGCAAAGCACATATGGCCTCAATGGCCACCTCCCCCCTTAAAATCCCAAAAGTCTCGCTCAAACTCCTGGGCCAAGAACAGGGACTTTAAGGGGTTGATTGGTGGCAATGTTGCCAGTAGCCAGGCTGCTACTGACCATGCTGTCAGCAGACGTGCTGACAGTGGGGCGAATCTCTCCTCCCGCTGTACCACTGGCAGTGGAAATGCTGCCAATGGTGTGGCTGTCAGCAAATGTGCTGACAGCTCCCAGACTGACTCCAGACCTCCCCCAAGATCTCCGGCAGCGAAACTGCTGCGGGGGAAGATGGTCTCCGGATCTCTCCCTCCTTTATAACTGGCAGCTCCCTCTGGAGGGACTCCAGCCCCCAGAACTCCTGCAGCGAAATTGGTGCGGGGAAAGGTGGTCTCCTGACCACTCTCCCCTTTTTCATAGCCGGCAGCTCCCTCTGGTGGGGCTCCAGGCACATTGACCCCTGCGGCCAAGCAGAGCTGACTGCAACCCCTGGCGAAGCAGTTCCAGCAACCCCAGGCAATGCGGAGCAACAGGCAACCCCAGGCAATGCCAGGCAGGCATCCTTGGGCGAAGCGAGGCAGGCATCCTTGGGTGGAGCAAGGTAGAGAGTCAGGACAAGCTGGGGTGCGGGTGTTGGCCCTCTTATCGGCCACTGCGGTCGGGCGTTTCTTCCCCATGCTTCCCTCAGCAGCCTATACAAGGGCTGCTGAGGACCGCCAGCATCTATTCCTGGTCCTTCTGGTGCAGGGAGAGGCAGCTCCTGCTCCTCTCCCCCTGATGGTGATGGAGGCAGAGGCAGCTCCTCTCCTCATGATGGTGGGGGAAGTGATACCAGCAGGCATTCATCCTCTGCTGGTGCGGGAAGTGATACCAGCAGGCATTCACCCTCTGCTGGTGGACAGGGACCCAGCAGGCATTCACCCTTTGCTGATGTAGGTAGCGGAGGCAGCTCCTGCTGCTCTGCTCCTGCTGATTGAGGTGGCGGAGGTGTGTAATCTCCTGCCAGTGAAGGTTGCGGAGGAAGAGGAAGCTCCTGCTGCTCTGCTCCTGCCGATGGAGGTGGCGGAGGTATGTAGTCTCCTGTTGGCGAAGGTAGCAGAGTGCGAGGCAGCTCCTGCTGCTCTGCTCCTCCCGATAGAGGTGGCGGAGGCATGTAGTCTCCTGGTGGCTGAGGTGGGAGCGGCGTGTTGTCTACCCTTATTACAGGGGACTGGTGCGGCTCTCCCTCACTTGCAAGGGACTGGTGTGGCTCTCCCTCACTTGCAGGGGAAGGTGATGGAGGCAGAGGAAGCACCTTCTCCTCTCCTCCAGGTGGTGACAGTAGGGGAAGTGATATCAGCAGACACTCACCCTCTGCGGGTGGAGATGGGAACAGCTCCCTCTCAGGCTTTGGATCCCCGCGGTCTCCCCGTCTGGGCGCTGGACTCTCATGGTCCCACCGCCTGGGTGCTGGAGACCCTGCTACCTGGGCTACTGTTCTGTTTATATCTGCCTCCAGGTAACAGAGGACCAACTCCACACCTTCCTCCAGGGAGTTTGGGGTGTGTTCCCTCTCATATGCCTCCCATCGTTCCTTGTCCATCAGCCACGTGACCCCAGGTGGCTATGGGCATGGACTGGGCCTCCAGCCCTGCATTGTCCTGGATCCAGTCCCTTCTGACATTTTTTTTTTTAAACAAGAAATTGCGGTTACTGCTCTCGACAGCGTCTAAGACGCTGGTAATCCCACGGTGACACCACACGTCACAAAGACGGCCAGAGTGGGTGACGTCAGACCAGAAACAGGAAATAAACGACAGAGGGAGGTGGAGTTTGGTGGAGCTGAGCGAATGGTTTTGCTCAGCATTAAATAAATGAACAGACAGCCAGAAAATAAATGGTTGTAACAAACACAAAAACACAGGACAAGGCACATTCGCCAAAACAAAAAAAGACAAACAAAATGGACTAATACCACACAAAACACGGAGAGCAGATATTTTAACTTTACTATTCTTCTTCTTATTATTTATTACCTCTGTCTCCAATCCCATTCTCTACTCACCGAACACCCAACCCAGTGGGTGAAAACATGTAGCTTTTATGCAGCTGTACTGAGACTCTATTGATTCATTCAATTGGAGTCGCTGTACAACTGCACGTGAATTAATAAAGTGCAATTCCCTGTGCTCACATATTATTACTTTTTACTTGCACGTGAAGTGCTGTGCAATCCTCGTGCCTAAATACAAATATACATTTTAAACACTCGTGTTACACAGATCCGTTTATATCCCATGTACCAATGACTATACACCAACATTAACACACAACAAAAAATACACACAGGGGCAGGCACTTTGCCACAGAGAGGTGTAATTGAATCATACTAAATGCTTGTTAGCCTTTGGTACATCCACTGCCTCAGTACGACAAATGGCAAATAGCTTCCTTCATTTCCTTTTGACTTCATTCAAAATGTGACGGAGCAAAAAAATCTAATACGTTTAGTGGTGTACAGCATCAGTACTTACATTTCTGAGGAATGAAATCAGTAGATTGCAAGTGACAGGATGACACATCTGCCTCCAAGAGGAATGGGTAGTGGAAAAAAGAAAGGATGAATAAGATTTGGTAAAAATATGTAGCTGCTGAAGCAGAACATTAGCAATTACATTTCATGTCATCAGAAATAACTATTTCAGCAAAGATCTTAGTTTAATGTTGGAGAGTGAGACTGTAAATCAGCCTTACACCTGTGTTCAATCAAGCACACAGATTATATGATGCTAAACACCTTGTTTAAAAATGTAGCCACTGCAGTGATAAACAAGATGGCTGACATCTGTTATAAACGTATTCAAAAGCAATTTATTTTATGACCCATATGCTGACCTTAGCTGAAAATAACACATCTGCACCAAATCATATTGCAGCTATATGTCAGTCTACAGAGGTTTATTTAGTTCCAGTAGCTGAGAACAACATACCTTTTTAATCAAGGGATAAGTGACAGGGTCAGTAGGTCATAAAATGTTTAGCTACATTCATGGAATGAGATTACCTTGAGAATTCCTCAAGTATACATGCACTTATACACTCTATATTTTGTAATACCCCTGTTTCAGCATCAGTGAATTGTCAAATACGCAGAAATTAGCTGTACAAAATTTGTTTAGTTTTTTGTAATGATTTTTATGTCAAATAAAAGCTATGCATTATGTTAATAGTTTACATTATTTATCACATTTGTTTTTCTCATACTTTTTTTAACGTTTTGAGAGAATGTCTTTGAAAAGTTGAATACCAAACCTTATTCAATTCAACAAAACATTAAAAAAATCAGTCTTTAAATGAAGTTTTATCAACAAGGATAACTGTGTAGTATGAAGGAACTTAAAGATGCAAATATTGTCAAGTTGTTTTCAAGTTCTAAAGCCAACATTTGGAAATGCTCATCTCTTTTTGCTATTCAACTGCAACCATACAAATAAGCCATCTGTTCAAACATTCTGCTGGAATAATCTTTTAAACCCCTTTGGTTTAATTTACCATCATGATGTCATATATATATATATACAGCTCTGGAAAAAATTAATTGTCATTTAGAGCATTTATTTGTAGAAAATGACAACTGGTCAAAATAACAAAAAAGATGCAGTGTTGTCAGACCTCGAATAATGCAAAGAAAAGAAGTTCATATTCATTTTGGAACAACACAATACTAATGTTTTAACTTAGGAAGAGTTCAGAAATCAATATTTGGTGGAATAACCCTGATTTTCAAGCATAGCTTTCATGTGTCTTGGCATGCTCTCCAGCAGTCTTTCACATTGATGTTGGGTGACTTTATACCACTCCTGGCGCAAAAATTCAAGCAGCTCGGCTTTGTTTGATGGCTTGTGACCATCCATCTTCCTCTTGATCACATTGCAGAGGTTTTCCATGGGGTTCAGGTCTGGAGATTGGGCTGGCCATGACAGGGTCTTGATCTGGTGGTCCTCCATCCACACCTTGATTGACCTGGCTGTGTGGCATGGAGCATTGTCCTGCTGGAAAAACCAATCCTCAGAGTTGGGGAACATTGTCAGAGCAGAAGGAAGCAATTTTTCTTCCAGGACAACCTTGTACTTGGCTTGATTCATGCGTCCTTCACAAAGACAAATCTACCCGATTCCAGCCTTGCTGAAGCACCCCCAGATGAGTCCAATTTTCAGCTTTGCCCAACACCTGGTCATCTACTAGTTAGAAGGAGACCTGGAGAAGCCTACAAGCCACAGTGTCTCACACCCACTGTGAAATGTGGTGGAGGATTGGTGATGATCTGGGGGTGCTTCAGCAAGGCTGGAATCGGGCAGCTTTGGCATGAATGAAGCCAAGTACAAGGTTGTCCTGGAAGAAAACTTGCTTCCTTCTGCTCTGACAATGTTCCCCCAACTCTGAGGATTGGTTTTTCCAGCAGGAGAATGCTCCATGCCACACAGCCAGGTCAATCAAGGTGTGGATGGAGGACCACCAGATCAAGACCCTGTCATGGCCTGCCCAATCTCCAGACCTGAACCCCATTGAAAACCTCTGGAATGTGATCAAGAGGAAGATGGATGGTCACAAGCCATCAAACAAAGCCGAGCTGCTTGAATTTTTGCGCCAGGAGTGGCATAAAGTCACCCAACATCAATGTGAAAGACTGGTGGAGAGCATGCCAAGACGCATGAAAGCTGTGCTTGAAAATCAGGGTTATTCCACCAAATATTGATTTCTGAACTCTTCCTAAGTTAAAACATTAGTATTGTGTTGTTTAAAAATGAATATGAACTTATTTTCTTTGCATTATTCGAGGTCTGACAACACTGCATCTTTTTTGTTATTTTGACCAGTTGTCATTTTCTGCAAATAAATGCTCTAAATGACAATATTTTTATTTGAAATTTGGGAGAAATGTTGTCAGTAGAATAAAACAAAAATGTTCATTTTACCCAAACACATACCTATAAATAGTAAAACCAGAGAAACTGATAATTTTGCAGTGGTCTCTTAATTTTTTCCACAGCTGTATATATATATATATATATATATATATATATATATATATATATATATATATATATATATATATATATATCAGAATATTAATTGAATTGCACACAATAAAAGTTATATTAACATGAAGATGTAAAAAAAAAGTTTAACAATGTGATTCAAAACAGTAGAAATTATGTATATCATTAATAAACCAGAAGGACTGACACTGGAATAATTGTCATTTCGTTAAAAGAGATAAATAGTCCCCCCTACAAGGACATTGAGGGATTTTCTAATTAGCAAAGGTATTGCGCTATTATTGACTTATTCAAAGCAAATGTATTATAAAAGATGAGGTCTTCTATACTCAAAAAGAATTGCTCTGTGTACCAGACGAACATCTTGGTGGCATTGTACCAGTCATACCAGCATGTATAGCCTAACACGATAAATCCTCAATACAATACCATACCCTAGAGTGCTTTTCATCTTTATTTCCAAGGTCCACGTCCATTGTGAAATACACAGATAACAGACTGTTTACTTAAAGTATAATATATACAGCAGTACATGCATTTGTGTACATGTAACAAAATAATAACAGTATATGTTAGTATACTTAATATGTATGGCCATCATCTTACATATTTCTATATGAACCACTCACACATTATGGTTAAGGTGAATTAGATTTTTTTTCTTACGCTTTTAGCACAGAACATTTATAGACTATTCCTCCACTCCTGCAGCACTTTCTGTTTCCCACAGGGATGTCATAAGTTGACATCCTGTCTGTCATTTTACTAATGCTGGGGGTGTCACAAGGTGCTCCAGGTAGTTGTTATGCAATTGCATTTACATTCTTTGATGCTATGCCTTCAATAAATGCTTAAAACACTGTAAGCTTTTTTTTTTTTTGGTCTGAAATGTCATTGAAAATATGTAACCAAAGGACACCTGTCTACTGTAGGCAATGTCTTCTGAGTTTGGTATTTTTACTTAATGTTTTTGCTCAGTTCACTGTTAAGTCATAGGCAATAGCAGGTAATATGGTGCATTTAGGTCATACGAGGCAATGTGTTCAATTTAAAATGAATATTTATAAGTATGCAATATCTGGTTACTGAGGTGAAGGGTTTTGTTAAACATGCACACATATAAATATTCACTTTGATGAAACACCAGCAGGTCTTAATACTGCTGCCCAAAAACTAAAGTGTAGAGGAGGCTTTAGTGAAAACGAAATTAAAATTTAGGCTTTGAATACATTAAAGGACTTTGATGATTCTTTAGAAAGCTATGAAGGCATTCCCTTATTTTGAAAACACTGTGTGAAATACATTTACTTACATTATTGCTTTTCAGTTATGAAGAAATTACATTATGATAAGCCTGGTGTAGCCAGCTGCTTAACTTTATTGTGTACTGTGAATCTAATCAAGCGCTTTGTAAAGCAGAATTAATTAATTGAAAATTACAGGGATTTCTTGACAAATATCTCATTAATCATATGGCTTTTCCTTGACTTTTTATTCATTAAGGTGTTTTCTATAGGTACAGCTATATTTTACCAAGAAAGAATGCATTAGTATATTGTTCAAAAACACAGACCAATGAACTATACAAAGCTGAATCATACATACAAATCACTAATAAAGGTTACGGCAGTGGGGGCTGAATTAGCATAGGAAGCTATCAGTGGAAAAAAAGGTCACAAAGCTCAGTAATGAAAAGGTGAAAAACAGTGAAAACACAACACATTTTTTTGTTGCTATTATCATCAGTAATAAAAACTGGCTATAAAAGGAAGTATTTAAATGAAATAATGAAGTTCGTAATTTGTTCATATGATAGCTCTGAACAGAAATCTTATGAGGAATATCCATGAGGAGGCTATGTGGGTTGGTGGTTAAAGAAAAGGCATTACAACCAGGAGGTCCCGGGTTCAAATCCCAGCCACCTTACTGTGGGACTCTGAGAAAGTCACTGAACCTCCTTGTGCTCCGTCTTTCAGGTGAGACGCTGTTGTAAGTGACTCTGCAGTTGATGCATAGTTCACACACCATAGTCTCTGTAAGTTTCCTTGGATACAGGTGTCTGCTAAACAATACAAAATAATAATGTGGAATTGTGTCACTTTAGCAGCATGCTGAATATATTTACTAGGTCTGTAACATCCATGTTTTGAGTGATGTACGGATTAAATCTGAAATCTGATTAAACGAAGTAAGCAGTGGTGTCATTATAGACTTGAAGCTGCTTCACTCTTTTGTCAGGCTATATTAAGTGAGTAATACTTATGGCTTGGTTTGGTGGATGAATCCATAGATAGGAAGGGGGACTAGGTAGGCGAATTAAACTGAATGAGTTGTCTGATGCAGCATAACGTGTTACACAGTATTTAAGGACATCATTTCAGATGGCATCAAACCAATTATATTGTGGTATACATAGATACTATTGACAGAGTAATAAGTACCATATTCCTATAAATTTAAGATGCACTTGTTTAACCATTTTCTGCTTCTCAAAAATAGCCTGCGTCTTAAATTCAAATAAAATATAGTGATGCGTGTATTAAAATCACCAACAAAAGATGTGACTGCCCGAGTACACAGACAGCAACCTGACTGACTCCTGACAAAAGACAAACCAAAACGTTACTGCCAAATCTTGAATCATCCATGACATA
Source organism: Polyodon spathula (assembly GCF_017654505.1). Classification (NCBI taxonomy): domain Eukaryota; kingdom Metazoa; phylum Chordata; class Actinopteri; order Acipenseriformes; family Polyodontidae; genus Polyodon; species Polyodon spathula. The sequence goes on from NC_054535.1 coordinate 87,319,656, forward strand.
ACAGTCATTATCTTCCTGAAGAATTCAAAGATAAGTTTTTACAATTTCAGCATTTCTAACAAGCAGTACCAGCTTGGACAGATCGAAAATGCTGACAGTTCATAAATTGGGAGAAAAAAATGTGTGAGTAATATCCATATGCATATGTTATGTTCTGTTAGTTAATGTTGCGGATAGCGTTCTGACTGTTGTGTTTGGAATGCGATCAATGCTGTTGTGGTTGCTGGGTTACATGTTGCCTGATGGTGTGGAGTGTTGTGTCATGCTTGCTGTTGCCAGGATGCGTGATTTCGTAAGTGAGTTAGTCACTATAAACGACATTTTAAGTACTATACAGTATGCAGCACAATAAATAAACTCTGTAGTTAATCTATGTCAACACGTGTCAATTTTGAATGATACAGCAGCTTATTTGAGGTTGTATCTTTGTAAATGCATGTTTATTTGATGTTTTATTTTTTCCTCAAATTGAGGGTGAAATTTGGTCTGCTTCTTAAATTCAAAGGAATATGGTATTAGCTTTCCTGCAGGAAAATAAACACTACCTGATTTCACAACAGCTCCTCCAATATCCCTTAAGTCACAACTTACCAAAGCGATCCGCAAGTTCAAAGGTCACTAAGGAAATGTAGTACCTGTATAAACTAAAAGTTGTGTTAAGGGATGTATAGGCTGTGTACTAGACAGTGCTTTCAAAATTACCCAGTGTCCTTTTTTTCAGAATGGCTACCCTGTTCCAGAATCCATGTTCCAACATTGGCCTACTTCTACTTTGAAGTGGTAGAAACCACTGTCTGCCCACTAACACCGTGATTTAATAGCTTAGCATATTCGTAATTCTATAACTGAGATAGCAGCCTGTCCTGGTGGCTGCCCAGATTGTTCCGCTGTAAATGATGCTCCCCCCGAATAAACGCCGCTCTCAATAATGAAACATGTACATTTTTTTTTTCCCAACCCCAGCTCAAATAAACACAGCAGCACTTAATAAAGAAACATATACAAAACACAGTATGGCAAAACATTGGAATAAACATCAATAAAATGTATTTAAAAGAATGCAATTACACACTGGAGCATACCAGTATTTTAAAGTAAAGTTTATGGAACTCAAACAAAAAAAAAGAATACAGTAGGAACACAGCACTACTGATGCAGCAGATGACTACGTCGTCGTATATATAATATATATATATATATATAATATATATATATATATATATATATATATATATATATATATATATATATATATATATATATATAAAAAATTAAAAAAAAAAAAAAATACATTTTAGTTGTAATGCAGGAGCTGTATGATTATTATTTTAGTTTCTTTAATGCATTTCTGTTTTGGTTGTATGCACTGTATTTTGGCTTATACGATAATAAGAGATGCTGCAGAATCCTGATCCAGACAGGAAGTTCAGCGAGTGGGGGGTGTGCTGTTTTGGAGTGTCAAGCAGAAGCTAGGGTTAGCCACGAGATCAACTCGTCTTCCTCAGTGAAGCCCTGTCTGGACCAGGAGACAGTGAGTGTTTAGTTGTCTATATTAAAGAGTTCAGCCCTGCGACTCTTAAAAACTTCTAGAAGAAAAGAAAGGGAAAATAAACCTACCTCCTTAGAGTCAAATTGACATTTCTCTCTTGTTATTTATTATTTCCCTCTTCATGCTACACTGGTATGTGTCCTCATCTAGTCAAACACTGATCTGATCTGCGAGCTCAACAGCTTTCAGTTTAAAGTTGTACACCTTCTTCACCATTCTGATCAAATTGTATCCACAGAAATAAACTTCAATATACGCCTCCCTCAAATACCACAGTAGTACAGTACTTCTAATTACCGCCACCCTTGAATAAGCGCCACAACTGTTTTTAGCAATTTAAAATAAACGCCGCAGCGTTAATTCAGAGTAATGCGGTATTTACATTACTGTGGGATGATTTAAGTAAATTATTAGGAGCCTTTGTAATAGTCACTAAAAAGGATGAGGTCACCCACATCTTATCAAACCAGGTCCATAAATGTCAATAAACACCACTGAGGCAATCATGCTTACCTCTAAATAAACCTTATTTAACGTCCCTGACTAAGTCAAAGGTTCGCAAACCTGGCATGAGGTAATGTCAGGACTTATTTAATTGTGTTGGGAAAGAGAAGGGAAAGTAACTGTTATTTATAGAAGGGATTAAAGGATAAAGTTATGTTATAGAAGGGATTGACCCTGAAAGAGGCAGTACAGTAACAGTTTGAATCTGTTCTGTTGTTGCTCTAAATGTCAGACTAATCTTGAAGAAGTAGCCCTTCTACTTAAGGTTAACCCTTTAGGCAAGGATATGGTAAATCATTTACAAACATACTCAATATTTATTCAAATCTTAAATTATGTTTGTACTTTACATGCATCTCTTTATATTTATTTATGAGCAATTTCAACATATTTCTGTAGATTTGAGTTCCAATAAGGGTTAATTATAGCTGATTTGATTGAAATGATAAACATGTTTTGAAAAATATTGTCTAAACTGTAGCAAAAAACATGTATTTTAAAATCAAAATGTGTTTGTCACTCTCTAAGTTGAGCACAATAACTGCCTTACATTCTCACAAATCTTATCCAAAACTATATCCCAGACTCCTATGGTCTTTTAGAATATGTTTGGGTATATTCTGATAAACTGTAGATTTTATAAAATATGGTAACCTATGAGTTTATGAAATGTGTTTATTATGTGTGTTGATATATAACATCTGGCCTCACAATCAGATGCAGACTTATGTTGTTTCAAATAAACAATCGTTAAGTAAAAGGTCAATCAGCTTGAGCTGTTAAAGTCTAGTGTTGCGGTGCTATTGATGTGCTGTCAGAGGAGTGTGAAATGGATCCATTCTCTTTCTTTCATTTACTGTGAGCAGCAGCTGATTAAAAAATATCTTGTCAACTGACTGTTCAGACATCATCCTGATGTTTAATCTTTGCCCCTGACTACTTTCAGCAAACAGTACATTTTATCTTTATCTTCAGTCAATCTTTTGAGAGGACTTGTAAGATAAATACTGCAGGAACTGTTAATATCACTGTCGTTGAATGTTTATCTAGTGCTCAGAATAATGGTTTCTGGCTTATAGGTTTTTTTTTTTGGTTTTTCTTTTTTCTGTATAAGAAATTCCGAGCAGTTCTGTGCACTACAAGCACTTTTTTTAAAATTCTTGTCAGTTGTAATTTATGACTTTTAAAAGGATAACTGCTGATCAGTTATCCTATCATTTGATCAGGTGTAATATTCCATTGCACAATACAGTTTTATGCCCAAACCTGTTCAGATATGGAGTGCTGTCAGAATAAAACTCAATACCATGTCATGAATGTCTTTTAAAGGGGTTTAAGTCTAGTAAGAGGTTAGGAAAACTACAGGTGCATGTTTTACAGCTTTTTACAGCAAGAGGGGATCACCCTGGATTGTATTAACCACCCATGTGGTTATTATACAAGCTATGGTTAATTTATTACTCATATCAACCCTCAAGTTTTGCAAAATTCCATATGCATAATTGTTGTACTGTACTTAATCTTTACCGAGTCATATATATATATTGTCACATGACTTAATCAAATGGCATTATTATATATATATATATATATATATATATATATATATATATATATATATATATATATATATATATATTTCCTATTTCGTAAGGGTTAAATAAACAGTATTTCCATAGATACAGTACAGTATATCCAGAAAAGAAAGAATGGACTGGATTTAAGGGTGTTTATCTGCTGTTTATATGAGATGTGTCCAAGAGTTATACATGTACAAACTGGAGTTAAACACCTGGTTAAAAAGGCTTCAATAGAACTTCAAAAAATATTTAAAGACTCTTTCAGCTGAACATGTCTAAATGTCACATATACCATGTTTAGCTATGTTCTTGCAGATACAAGCGGCTTTACCTACAGTCAAGTCTAATCAATTGCAAATGCACACTGGTGGATTATTGAATGGTGTAAACGGTAACGCCCACCCAGTTCAGTTTGAGTGACACGCTGAAATGCAAGAGTGAAATGTAAAAGGAATGTTGAATGGAAGGCTATGCTGTTCCAATCAGCACATTTTACATTTCATTTTTAGGGACACCCCAGCAAGCTCTGCTAAAAGTCAGTTGCACACGCATACTTGTGCTTCAATAAGAAGCTGCATTATGCAAAAAAAAGCAGCTTCAGCCTTTTCAGAAAAGAGAACAAAGAGAACTTGCATACATAACAAAAAAAAAGATATAAAAACTTCAACCTTTGAAAACTTTGCTATTGTGGTAATATACAGTATTCAAAAGGCACGTCTTTATGCAACTCACAAAAGACTCAAAAAATAATAAAACCATATTTTGAATACTGCACTGTAGCAGATAATGAGAAGGTGTAAAGAAGGCAGTTATCAAATAAATACAGTGAGGTGATACCGGGGACTTCAAATGGTTTCGAGTTGGCATGGACGAAGGGTTAATATACTATTAAACTTTTTTAAAAAAACATGTTTTTATAATCGTTTAATTAATGTGAATGAGGCCCTATAAGTGTCTACATAAATCAACAGGTGCAACTGACTTTTAGCAGAGTTTGCAGTTTACAGAAGCAGTGCTCATTAGTGAAGGCTGACCATGTTTCAATTCAAAGAATGCCAAAGATTTGTTTTTTGTTGTTAAATATGATGTTTAAAATAAACACCAATGCTTAAAAAAACAAAACTCATGCTAAATATATTTGAGATTTTATCAAAAACAACAACAGATTTTACCTCTTGTGACTCTAAAGACACCATTGTAAATATACACATTCCTATTTAAAGTTAGTGAAAGCCATTGAATACTGAAGTTAAATAGCTTTAAAGTGTCCAGAAGGGGCTGATCGCTAAATGAGTGCAGCCTCACAGCAGGACTTGGATTACTGTTTGTATTCTCACACATCCTGTCTTTGTGCCTCCTGAGGAAAAGTGGCAACACAGTAACACAGCAACAAGAGGTCATCCTCCGCCTGAGAGCCTCCTTATTAAGATTTAATTACACTGCCAGTTTGTACGACAACACGGACCCACAGTCTTTTCAAATGTTCTAAACACATGGAGGTGGCTATTGCCTCTTCACATATGTCTCGCAGTGGCTGATGACTATTAGTGTTAGCAGAAAAGTTCTTTATCAGACCTGGGAAAACTGCCCACTGTTGGGGTGTTATTTTAGAACAGTAAAGCATAAATAAATCCTGCAGCTTTCTGAAAATGGTCTAAATAGGTGCACACAGTTATGTGTACCATCAATGCTGAAAAGGAAATTTACAGTCCATGCTTAAACGGCAATTTCATTTACCCAACTCACAGTGCAGTGCCGAGTTTCACTTGCCAGGCCATCTTGAGGTCAGAGATATGATTTAGATTTGTTTTGAAACCACCAGTTTCTGCTTCATTACATGCCATGCTTGCTAATTATTCTAGGAACAATTGCTTTTGTCAAGTGTAATAAAGGGGATGTGAGTGGTGGGGAAGCACATTAGTGTTGCGCTGTGCGCTGAAGCCGATAGGTGAAGCATTGTGCACTGAAGTCTGTGTAAACCTGATGGGCCATATTCAAACGTATGTTTCCAAGTCTTTTTTTCTATTATTACAGTAACGTTATCGTAACGTAATGAATGAATGAATGAATGAATGAATGGCATATGCAAGAAGGCTTCTGATTTGGAACAGGGCACAAGACTACTAACAAACAATCATTGTGATGTCACTTCACAACCAGAGCAGTCTTGGTATTTAATTTAATGTATACAGTTACCGTTGCATTAGGCATTTTACAACAATAATAATAATAATTAAAAAAAAAACAAAAAAAAAAAAAACGTGTTTTAATGGGGTCTAAAAATAAAAAACAAAACATGTCTAAAACAGATAGGCCATTCATCCCAGATGACATTGCTGCACTTGACGTCAGGCAGACTGTATCCTAGCAACCGGAGCAGCTACTATCTGTAAAGGTTAGCTTGGGGGACCTCTCGATTGAGAATAATAGGTGCATCTACTGACTTTTATTGAAGAACGAAGATGCTAATTTCTGAACTGCAGCAAAAAATCTAAACAACCAACAAGTTTTGGAATAGATGGAAGTTGCCTGAAACAGTTCATAATGCTGAAAAATTACTAAAAGTTAGTCCAAGTTATCAGGGGAGATAGTAAGCACACCAAGGCCCCATACGTCGTATACAGCTAGCTATACAGCTATGGCCAAAAGTTTTGCATCACCTTACAGAATTAACAAATTTTGATTCATAAAGTTGAATGAAACCTGTTGAATAATGTTTTTACCATATCAAATTACCGCTTTGTGGTTTTCCATAACCGAATTTAAAACTGACAAAAATTGAAAAATGTAGTTTCTTTGATTACACGATGTTAAATAAAATATCTAAATTATGTTCATATTGGCTTTTTTTTTATTATGCCTCAATCCTAAAATTCAAGGTGATGCAAAATCTTTGGCCAGAGCTGTAGGTGGGATTGATACTCTTTCTTTAATATGCTATTGTTTATGCAAACCCAGCTTTGCAGTGCCAGCTTACATGATTAACATTAGAAACTCCAAAGATAAATGAGAGATGTGCCCTGTCTAGTCTAGTCCCAACCAAGAATATCATTTCAATAAGCAACCTGCTTACTTTGTATGTGTGAAAGAGAAAAAAATCATCAGAGTAGATGTTCGCTCTTTATCAAGCCTACATATATTTATTTTTAAAGTTTTTTTTAAAAGGGACAGTATACAGAAACATCATTAGAGATAAAGATCTCAAACAGAACTACATTTTATCATCATCATAAATCAAACAGGACTGTGCTTCTATTTTTAATGGACTCAGCAAGCTCTAGATTAAAAAAATATATATAATAGAAGTCTAGGGTAATTGTCAACAAAATAAAGTATGTGTACTCTCAACGAGAAAGCAACATTAAATCAATACGTAGAAATCTATCGGCTTCCTTCGTCCATTTTTTATGTCATACCTACTAAATGTCTTCAAAAACTTAGACAGACTTCAAAACAGCAGCAATTAGATAGTTCAGCAAACATACATGAAGGAACATTTTCACAGAACATTTTCAAGCAACACGTGATCATTCTCCATATAAAATACGGAAATGGAGTCGCACGATTGTGATAATATGTTATAGTGTCATGGTTATGTCTGCATGTACAGAAATAAAATTACAGTAGTCCAAACCACACTATATTGAGTAGGAGCTGTTTAGTCATATACAAGTCACACACTTTTTTTTTTCTTTAAAATGTACAATATATGTGACATGACTTTCTGTAGATGGTGTGGTTGATTCTAAGATAGTATACTATATTAGTGAAATTTCAAGGCAGTTGTCTTGTCCACCAGGTAATAGACAAACATATGGTCACAATCAGTGCATTAAGGTCGACAGTTAAATTATTTGTGTTACAAAAACAGTTCTAAGTCTTTATTATTTTGCTTCCTTTAAATTCTATTGAATCATGAATAGATATTTGACTCCATAGTACTAGGGTGCATATAAAAAGTATTAATATAAACAATAAAGAAGTACAAACCATTTTTTTCAGGAAGACTGGCAGTACATAAATTACCCCTGGCTCCCACATTCTGTGCTGGCCACCTGGTCCAAGCTTTGAAATCTTTATACTAAGAGGAGCACTACATTGAAACAACTCAACCACAGAAATTCAATTTGCCTACAGTAAGTCTTTCTTCTCTGTCAAAGAAAACTTTAATTCAGTAGGGAAGGGTGTTCACCGTAAATTGTCACGGAGCAGTGGAACTGGAGTTGACATCAACCACAACAATTGAGCAGAATGTTTACAGAGGTTGAATTCAACCATTGTACAAAGGAGTGCTGAGTTCAAACAAACACCTAGTCGGAAAAGTGCAATCTGAAAGAGCGCCGACCTGGATGTGTTCCTCTAGAAAAATAAATGTAGCAAAATGATCAAGCTGCACTGCCAGGTACACTGCTTTTTTATGCAGCAAAAACAATCCCTAACCCTAAATCGGGGCTATGTTTGTATATATTGTATTAAGTTACGTAGATTCTATAATAATGTAGTAGCTGTAAAATGGTAACTGTTATGGTATGGGGGGGAGCATTGCTTAGAATCAAGTAAGTGGAAAACAAAAGGAACAACGGAACACACAGTCCTGACCTGGGACAAATCAGGAAGCGGTGGCCAAGGCTTAATGTGGAAAAGATACAGCCATTGGAGCGCAAGCAAATATCCCTACATTAACTCCAGGCCAGAGCTAAATCAGTCTTTATGCTGCCTCCACTGATGCTTTTCAAATATTGCTGCATTCAGTTAGATGCTATTCATACTCTCCTATCTCCACCCAGTGGATGAACAATGTAACAGCCCACGGACCAATGACTTTCAGTCTAACCACCACATGTGTGCTTGCACGAGAATTAAACCTAAAACAGACTAATAAAAGAAAGCTAACCGCAGGGATTAATTAAACATGGACCACCACAAGTCCACATACCACTGTAGCTGATTGGTAATTTCTCCACAGATCATGCCGGAAACCAGTGCTCAAACTATGAGGGCTAGCGTGACTTGTCACCCCTAAAATCAATCATGTAAATCTAAGGGGGGTTTCCTGCCAGGACCACTACAATGCATTACATACAAATACTGTTATCTGAAACATACTGTGCTGTATGCTTTATAGTAGGTTACTGTTTCTGTATTCTAGTAAATGCCACCTATGAAGTATGGTTAGTAATTGATGGTGAATTGTAACTCATGTATTTCAAACAGCTGATTTGGGGATTTTATTTAATCCTCATCCCTTCTTCAGAATAGATTAGAACACACACACACACTGTATCCCAGTTTTTCCCAAGACCAGCGCTTTCAGTTCAGTTTAGCTCAGTATTTTTCAAAACCAAGAGGAATAATTTAAACCATATTACTGTTTCCTTCCCAGCCTACAATCTGTATTGATTCACTCTTAGAAAAACACACATGGAAAATTTCACACTTATATGAGTACATTGATACAGACATTGTACAATCAACGTGCTGTTATTCTCGCAGTGTGGTTTTAATACGGTTCATGTGGGTTGTGACCCATCTTGACTAGTTCTTGCACAGACTTGAAGCAGTTTAGCTCACACTGCCAAAAAAAAAAATTATTGATTAAGATAAATTATCTCCTGTTAACCTAAAAAGAGCATGACCTCTCCTCATGTGCAACTTATGGTAGCTCATTAACATCTTTGTTTAAGCAAAAACATAACATCATATGATACATGTAATCTTTGAGAAAACACTGATAATGTCACAATATATGCCTCCCAAAAACTCAACATGGGTGTAGGAGTGGTAGTTAAATTGATTATACATGTAATACTACTAAAAAAAAAAAGATAAACCATAACTTGACTTCTATGGTAGTTAGGTCTTCATCCTACAGACATCTTTTATTCTGCCTCTCTTATATCTGACAAGAGCAGTGATTCATTGTAATCTCAGTGCCAACTCCTCTGCACAGCCTGGTCTGTGAAAGTGATTGCTTTTGCATTGTGTCACAGTTTTGGTCATTGCATGGCAGGTTTTGGAATCTTTCGCCAAGTTTCTGAGCCATGAATTCTATCTGTTACATATGCTTCTGCTCTACAGCTGGATGCCCTAAATGAACTGGGCGTCCACTCACACAGAAATGCAGACTGAGTTATCAAAATCTTCACCATGTGCACTTCCTTTGTGAACTTCCCAGTGCCTTTACTGGGTGGAGGGAGTTAGGTAACAGTAATTGTTTGTGTACTGTGATTTATGAACTTTTAGTGAAGGCTACTGCCCAGCCTATGGGTAAATGTTTGTTTGGTGTTTTTTAAAAGCATTTTATTTTGGCCCTGTCACAAAGACAGCCAGAGTGGGTGACATCAGACCAGAGCCAGGAAATAAGCAACAGAGAGAGATGGAGTTTGGTGGAGCTGAGCGAATGCTTTCGCTCAGTATTTAATAAATTAACAGAACAGTAAATAAAAAGGTTGTACAAACAAAAATACAGGACACCGCACTCATCGCTAAAACAAAAAGACAAACAAAACGGACTATACAGACAACACACGGTGAGCTTCTATTTAACGATTATTATTATTATACGATACATTTATTACCTCCATCTCCAATCCCATTCTCCACTCACCGAACACACAACCCAGAGTTTGTGAAAACATGTTGCTTTTATGCAGCTGTACCGAGACTCGACTGCTAATCAATTATTCAGTTGGAGTCTCAGTACAACTGCACATGAATTAATAAAGTGCAATTCCCCGTGCTCACATATTAAATTTTACTTGCATGTGAAGTGCTGTGCAATCCTCGTGCCTAAATACAAATATACATTTTAAACACTCGTGTTACACAGACCCGTTTATATCCCGTGTACTAATGACTATACACCAACATTTAACACACCTCACGCAACATATAACGGAAAATACACACAGGGGCGGGCACTTCATCACAGGCCCTTGTGCCTTTTTCTTTCATTTATGTGTAATAAACGTGTCACATGTCTAATCTAAGTCTGGATACATCTTTGATAAATATATTTTAAGCTTTTTACTGTGGAATGTCAATTGCTGCCTCATTTCCCCCATTGTTTGTTTTTATTTATTTATTTTTTTTTTTTGTGCTATGTGCTAAAAAAAATACAGTATCTTCCACCTCATCATATTGTGTCATTATATGTTCCATTTTCTTAAATTACTGACAAGCTTACAAAATTTGTCACACAAATTTAATGATCTTGAGTTACCCACATAGAGCCTTCACATTTTCTGTTTTTGCTGCCTGAAAATGTAAACAGCTTTTTTAAATGGGGCCTCTCGGCACAAGTTGCTGTGGTAACCTGAACCGACAAAATAATTTTTGTTTGGAACACCCAGTATGCTTGGGGGAAAAATGTGTAATATGTTGCATAAACAATTAAAATATTCTTTGAAAGACAGTGTGACAGGAAATATAATGTTGAATAGTGTATTCTAACAATGTTTTGATATTAACTTACCTTTTTAAATCACACATGATGTCTACATGAAAGCGTAAACATTGTACTGCATGAATGATCACTGATGAAAAGGAGCAGAATGGCTGGTTTATGTTGTCGTTTTAAACTGAGTAAATATTAAAAAAATGTGGATTTTATTAAGGAGAGGATGGAGTGGGTGTCAGGATGCATGGAGGCTGACGGATTATTGTTTTTGGTCAGGTCATCGTACGGCTAGAGAGAGGGGGAACCACACACAGCTGATGACAACAGCAGCTGAAACCAAGGGACTACAGAGCCCAAGACTCCAATTCCCCCATGGTCAGTAATGCTATTCTGTCTGAAATGAAAGATGGGTTTCAAAACATGACTCAGAAGTTCAGAAGACATCTGGCAATAATAATGTTTTGATATGAACAATGACACGGGTCCCTTATGCAGTTGCAATATTAAAGACTGAATTTTTTAGTAATATAACAGAGTTTTTTAGTAATATTTCAAATATATTGTTTTTATTAGATGTTATAGCCTTCATAAGGCTTCAGCTCAAATTAAGTTTCAAACATCTCATGTTTCATGACATTTATACTGATACCTACTTTCCATGAGTCGTGAGAAAGAAGACATGTCTTGAATTTGTGTGTGTGTGTGTGTGTGTGTGTGTGTGTGTGTGTGTGTGTGTGTGTGTGTGCTAACCGTGCTGAGACCATTTGCAAATTTTACAAAAGCATGCTGTCAAATGTGTTTAATATGACATCTGTTAATCTCACCCTCCTCTTTTTTCACATCAAATGTACATATCATGGCCATAATACTTGATTGTATTTACTTTAATAATTAGCACACCGACTTAGATAACAGCCTTTATCATAGGAAGGACCACATAGCTCCCAGCACATTGTTCAAGTGGAGACAGGTGTTTTTTATCCAGTGTTGAAGGTTTCTGTGATTTAAGTCATGATAGCACATGTGTTGTTTTTCACAGGATGCACATGTCTGCAGACTTGAGCCTTCATGACCTGCTTGCCAGGGTTGTTCTTTATAGTGGTGGTTTTCTGCAAAGTCAACATGCCAGGAACACCTGTAAGACTTGTGATGAAACACTGGTGCATGTAGCCACTGTAGTGAAGGACAAAACAGATTGCCAGGTACTCACTCTCATGCTTCTTTTGGTGTCATTGAAATCCACAGCTCTAGCTTGTCCTGTAACTATTTTCATAACATATTAGTAACCTTTTAAAGTGTTCTTGACAGCACAGAATAGTGGTCCATTTCAAAGTACAAAATACAAAGTTTGTGATTTCCAAGACAAGGAAAATCACAGTCAAATACATATTCTAAAAGCACTACAGCATTCCAAAAAACTGATGGCTCGTTGTTTAACTATAACATACTGAAAGAAAAAAAAACTATAATATATTTCTTGAGATTTCTGGAATATTATTTAGGTTATTTCTATCCCAGTGATAGGGGGGCAGTTGCTCACTGTAAAAGTTGACCAGATGTCCACATGATCATCATTCAGAAATCCTGGTGCAAACCTGGAAATGTCAAATAAACAACCATTTGATACTGTATTTCAGCTTTAAGACCCAATGAGATATATATTTCAAAGATACCGAATTTAACCGAATTTAATGTTAACCTTACTTCAAGACACAGTGTGGCTGGCCCTGGATTATTCTTTAGGAATCTGGATTTTTTAACAGACCCAAGCCGACATTGTTACAGTAATGCTGCAGACAGACTTTACTAAGCTGCTAAGTAGACCATGTGGATAAAAAGCAACTATGTTCCCCCACAGTAGGCTTTATTGTAAGGATTGCTAAATTAAAAAAAAAAAAAAAACTAAAGATTAAAACCTATTTACATTGTTTAATTCCAATCTGAGCTTCAAACATTATGCTTTCCTCATCTTCATCGTGTTAGAATATTTTCCAAATTTCATTTTTTGAGGTTAATCAAATGAAAACAGTTTAAATCTGAAAGGATCTCATTGCAACACATGTAACCAAGTTAGGATGCTTGTGGGCAACCACTGACCTCCAGGTCAAAGTCAGGGAGTACCAAGCCAATCCCCTGATGTAAACGTATAAGTTGAACCAATGCTCCAAGTGTACCTTTCATCTTCAGTGTTAGGTATAAACTTGGTACCCATAGCGTTTGAAGTAAATCTGAAAAATATACAAAACTAGAATTGAACTTGAACCAGAAGTAACAGCAGGCATTTTTATTTAAAGGGTTAACTGTATTTGAAAGGAATCGCTAGGTTTAAATTTCAGACACTGTACAGGAGTAACTACTTTATTAAATCACTACCCTTTAAAAATAAATTGATTAAAATAACACATCATTAATGCTGATTATTTTCCTTATTATGGCAACAAAGAGGTGCATTAGAAAATATTATTAACGGTAGCACAACACACTCAATTTGATAAAGGTGCATATATAGGTGTACTGCTATCACAGAAAACTCAAGGGAAATATATTTAGATTTTACTTTTATTAAAAACTACAACATTCAGCAATTGCTGATATGAATAGAGCAATATAACTACATCAAAATGAATGTTTAAAAAAGAATAGCCTAGTAAAGCAGAATAGCCAAAGCAATGAGAAATTGCACAGACCCTTGAAATGAAAGCTAGGTTTAGGTTTGTGTAAGTTTGCCTCTGTTGCATCTTCTATGCATCTTCTTTTGTTGTGCCATTGTTTCTGGGTGTGTCATTTCAATCGCATGTGATAAGACCTTCTCTCCCATAGTTTACTATCAGATGGCTGAGCCTTTATGGAAAGGCACTTTCTCTTATAGAAAATGTGTTTTCTCAATTTGGCATTTAAACCTGGATTTAAAAAAAATGAAATTATTATTATTATTATTATTATTATTATTATTATTATTATTATTATTATTATTATTATTATTATTATTATTACTGGTAAAGGCTTATAGTCAAAACATTAGTCAAATAATTTTACTAATTTCTTTCAGTATCTAAATAGCTTAAATATTTAGAAACATGTAAATCTTTGATTATTATTTGCTAAATCCTTTTTGCTGAGTAATGTTTGAGAAACCATGCTTCAAATATTTTGCGAGACTTTGCAATAATGCTGTACTACATGTTTTTCAACATCAATATGTATGTTACAAAAGACACCTTATGATTAATCATCACTGAGACGCATGTTCAAATACCACATGTTGGCAATCTTTCAGGAGAGAAACATACATTAGCACAATCCTTTTTTGCTGGTAACTTTCTACATACATAATTTTAAGGAGAAAATTAATAAACTATTAAAAGGCTTTTACAATTTTTGACAACTTATAGGCTGAATGGGTGCTCTTTTAATCTAAGCCTCAGGCTGTGTTCCAGCAACTTGGAATATTCAGTTTAAATATACCATACTGCATTTCTAACAAAATAATCAATGGACCATCACTTTGGTAGTGCAGTGCAGGTGGCTATAAATTAATTTAGTGTTTGAATTGTGTTAAATTGAATTATATTCATTTATCTTGGCAGTATTTTTCTTTTTTAATTACTTTTTTTGTCAGCTCATCCATCTCTCTCTCTCTCCCTCAGTACTAATAACAGTATGCTTTGTATTCTAGTAAAAGCACACCCTTCTTTATCAAGTTGCATGTGCTTTATATAAAAGCTATAATTGGAATTCTGCAATTCCCTTTACATTACAAAACCTTATATTTATAAAGAAATTTCACAAAAAAAAAAAAAAAATCCAGATGCCCTAGTAGCTGGAATATATACGTTTGTGGATTGCAAAGTAATTGGTTTTGTACCCACCTGGTCTTGACTAGTCCCCCTATTCTGCTGAAAATGGTAGAAATTACGGTCTGCATGTGGGTGTTACTGCTTTCTCCTTTCGAATGCAGAAGAGGTACATCAATTAGGTATCATTCTTAGCCAAACCAATAGCTTAAGATTAAATTAGTTGGAGAATGAAAGCATACCTTGCACTGGACACCATGGTCACCAGAATTAGAGCAGCACACTCTCCCGCACATGTCCATAACAGACATTTACCTTTTTATTACACAAGCATTTTCTATATCTTTAGGCAAACACAACCTTTCAAAAACATGAGATGATTCATTCACCACACACACACACACACACACCTTAAACTACCCAACATATGCTTGGCTATTCCCTAAGAAATCACTTTTGATTCTTGCATAACATGGACTCAAATAATAATAATACAATTTTAAATTAATCCTCTAAGTGGAGTAGTTTTGTTGCAATAATTAGTCTTAATTACACAGCATCCACAATAATCAATGTTTTAACCTAACCAGCATAACTATATACAGTAAACTACTGTACTTTACATTTTATTTAAATTATGCTTCTCTTTCAATGTGCTAAGAACGTAACATCAGTTTTGTTAAATAATGAATAATAATATGTGCCTATCTAAGGCTGGCTATCAAAACTGCAGTTTTAATGCGCAACATCTAAAATAAAACTTAACAGCTACCCATCACAATTCTAAACTAACACCCATGATCACCTATTTTGTACACCTGTGTACAAAATATCCACATGTTTTTGCAGGGAGGAATTTAATCCCCACCCTGCAATCCAATATTCCCCACACACCCGTGCACTGGCAGGGCTGTCACCCTGCCACACTGATTTATTTACTTTTACAGAATATCTAACCACATACAGAATGGGAAAGAGTTAATGTCCAGTTAACACTTTATGATACTCTATATCCTGTATCGGTTGTAAATAATCATCTTGTTAGATCACATTCTATGCAATTTTT
The DNA here is from genome assembly GCF_017654505.1 of Polyodon spathula. NCBI lineage: Eukaryota > Metazoa > Chordata > Actinopteri > Acipenseriformes > Polyodontidae > Polyodon > Polyodon spathula. The sequence goes on from NC_054535.1 coordinate 87,335,548, forward strand.
TTGCAACCAGAGCACGCATTTTTTAAATGACCCTTTTGTACAGTATATCAGCCCTTACAAATTAATTATTATCAGGAGCATTTATCAAGCCTTGTAACCACTGCAAATACAGACAGCAACCATAATGGAAGAGTATATTAACAGCTGGATACTGAATCCCTCCTGAAAGCAGCTGTGGGTGGCACAGTCAGCATCACTTCATTTGTGATTGATCGTTTCCAAGCAACTTGTAACATTAATCCTCCAATTTCTTCAACCAATTTGGTGCTGGTGGTTTCCCTGAGGGGTAACCACCAGCACCAAATTGTGATCTCCCCTGAATACTGTAGCTTTACATTTGAACTGTACTGGAGCTTCCAACTCACTGCCAGTGCTAGGCAGTGTTTTTACAGAAAAAGAACATAAGAACATAAGAAAGTTTACAAACGAGAGGAGGCCATTCGGCCCATCTTGCTCATTTGGTTGTTAGTAGCTTATTGATCCCAGAATCTCATCAGGCAGCTTCTTGAAGGATTACAGGGTGTCAGCTTGAACAACATTACTGGGGAGTTGATTCCAGACCCTCACGATTCTATGTGTAACAAAGTGCCTCCTATTTTCTGTTCTGAATGCCCCCTTTTCTAATCTCCATTTGTGACCCCTGGTTCTTGTTTCTTTTTTCAGGTCGAAAAATCCCTTTGGGTCGACATTGTCAATACCTTTTAGAATTTTGAATGCTTGAATTAGGTCGCCACGTAGTCTTCTTTGTTCAAGACTGAACAGATTCAATTCTTTTAGCCTGTCTGCATATGACATGCCTTTTAAGCCCGGAATAATTCTGGTCGCTCTTCTTTGCACTCTTTCTAGAGCAGCAATATCTTTTTTATAGTGAGGTGACGAGAACTGCACACAGTATTCAAGATGAGGTCTTACTAGTGCATTGTACAGTTTTAACATTACTTCCCTTGATTTAAATTCGACACTTTTCACAATGTATCCGAGCATCTTGTTAGCCTTTTTTATAGCTTCCCCACATTGTCTAGATGAAGACATTTCTGAGTCAACAAAAACTCCTAGGTCTTTTTCATAGATTCTTTCTCCAATTTCAGTATCTCCCATATGATATTTATAATGCACATTTTTATTTCCTGCGTGCAGTACCTTACACTTTTCTCTATTAAATGTCATTTGCCATGTGTCTGCCCAGTTCTGAATCTTGTCTAGATCATTTTGAATGACCTTTGCTGCTGCAACAGTGTTTGCCACTGCTCCTATTTTTGTGTCGTCTGCAAATTTAACAAGTTTGCTTACTATACCAGAATCTAAATCATTAATGTAGATTAGGAATAGCAGAGGACCTAATACTGATCCCTGTGGTACACCACTGGTTACCACACTCCATTCTGAGGTTTTTCCTCTAATCAGTACTTTCTGTTTTCTACATGTTAACCACTCCCTAATCCATGTACATGTGTTTCTTTGAATCCCTACTGCGTTCAGTTTGAGAATTAATCTTTTGTGCGGGACTTTGTCAAAAGCTTTCTGGAAATCTAAATAAACCATGTCCTATGCTTTGCAATTATCCATTATTGATGTTGCAAATCAAGCAAGTTAGTTAGACACGCTCTCCCTTTCCTAAAATCATGTTGACTGTCTCACAGGACCCTGTTACCATATAGGTAATTTTCCATTTTGGATCTTATTATAGTTTCCATAAGTTTGCATATAATAGAAGTCAGGCTTACTGGTCTGTAGTTACCTGGTTCAGTTTTGTTTCCCTTTTTGTGGATCGGTATTACATTTGCAAATTTCCAGTCTGTCAGTACCACCCCTGTGTCAAGAGACTGCTGCATGATCTTGGTTAGCGGTTTGTAAATTACTTCTTTCATTTCTTTGAGTACTATTGGGAGGATCTCATCCAGCCCAGGGGATTTGTTTATTTTAAGAGCTCCTAGTCCCTTTAACACTTCTGCCTCAGTTATGCTAAAGTTATTTAAAACTGGATAGGAACTGGATGACATGTGGGGCATGTTGTCAGTATCTTCCTTTGTAAAAACTAGAGTAATGAAAAGTAATCATTTAATATATTTGCTATTTTTTTTTTTTTCTTCATCTACGATTTTGCCATTTGTATCTCTTAAACATTTAATCTCCTCTTTGAATGTTCTCTTGCTGTTGTAATATAGGAAAAACATTTTGGAATTGGTTTTAGCTCCCTTAGCAATGTTCATTTCTATTTCTCTCTTGGCCTTTCTAACTTCCTTTTTGACTTGCGTTTGTAGTTCCGTGTACTCGTTCTGCGTACTTTCTTTTTGGTCCCTTTTAAATGCTCTGTAAAGTGAATTTTTTCGCTGAATATTTTTTTTAATTGATCTATTAAACCATTTTGGCAATTTAGTTTTACATTTAGATTTGTCTACTTTAGGGATGTAATTGTTTTGCGCCTCCAGTACTACATTTTTGAAGAACAACCATCCTTCCTTCTGTGGGTGTTTTCTCTATTTTACTCCAATCTACTTCTGTTAGTCTCTGTTTCATACCTTCATAGTTTGCTTTTCTAAAATTGTAAACCTTAGCTTTAGTCATTACTTTTGGGGTTTTAAAAAACACTTCAAATGAGACCATGTTGTGGTCTGAGTTTGCCAGTGGTTCTCTGACCTCTGTTTTAGTTATTCTGTCTTCGTTATTTGAAAAGACTAAATCAAGGCATGCCTCCCCTCTAGTCGGTGCCTTGACAAATTGTGTTAGGAAGCAGTCATTTGTCATTTCCACCATTTCTATTTCATCCTTCGTGCTACCCACCGGGTTTTCCCATTTTATTTGGGGGAAGTTGAAATCCCCCATTAGTATGGCTTCTCCTTTGCTACACGCATTTCTAATGTCATTGTATAACAGATTATTTTGCTCACCATCTGAATCTGGTGGTCTATAGCATGCTCCTATTATTATGCCCTTTGAATTTTTGTCCGTTATTCTGATCCATATTGATTCGGCTTTATTTTCTTTGTCCAGGTTTAACACCTGGGCTTCAAGACTGTTTCTTATGTATAGCGCTACCTCTCCTCCTCTTCCGTCCTGCCTGTCTTTCCTATACAGTGTATACCCACAAATATTATATTCGTCCCCATCACTCTCAGACAACCAAGTTTCTGTGACACCTATCACATCATAGTTACTTGTTAGTGCAGTAGCTTCAAGTTCTAGAATTTTGTTTCTGATACTTCTAGCATTTAGATAAATACATTTAATGGTTGTCTTACCTGAGTTGTTGTTTTTGTTTTGATGCGGTCTCCCTTCTGTTTTTTTGTTGATTTCTCCCCCATTCCTTACTAGTTTAAATGCTGCTGAACGTGCTCGAGGATCTTTTATCCAAGTAGACTGGTTCCCTTGTTATTTAAGTGCAGTCCGTCCCGTCTATACAGATAGTCCTCGTTGTAGAATGTGGTCCAATGATCAAGATAGGTGAAGCCTTCCCGTGTGCACCACGTCTTCAGCCATGCGTTTTGATTAATTATTTCCAGCTGTCCATATGGTCCTTTGCAAGGTGCCGGTAGTATACCAGAAAATACCACAGTTTTGGTTTTCTCTTTTAATTTCCTTCCTAGCTCTCTGAATTTGTTTTGCAGGGATTTTGGTCTGTCTCTTCCAATGTTGTTTGTACCGATGTGGACAATTACTACCGGGTCGTCTCCTGTTCATTCTAGGAGCCTGTCCACGTTCTCAGTGATGTGCTTGACCGAGGCTCCAGGAAGGCAGCACACTGTTGTAGTAAGGGGGTCCAAACTGTGAATTGAACTTGCTGTGTTTCTCAATATGGAGCCCCCAACAATTATGACCTCCCTTCTTTTTGCTGTCTGGTCACCACTGTCAATACGGTCCTGGATGTTGTTCCTTTCATTCTCTTGTTGTTGGTTCTGCTCATCAAAATTCTGAAGTGACTCAAATTTGTTGGTTGTTTTGATTTCTGGTGGTTGTGTTTGACGAAGTTTCTTTTTTTCCCTGCTTCTGCCAACCTGAACCCAGCTGTTCTGACCTTCTATCTCCCTGGTGGCTTTCAGTATGTTACGGGTGATGCAGATGTGGAATTGTGGGTGTGCCAGTTCCTCAAGATCCTGTTGCTGTCGCACTTCTTTATGCTCTATTTCTAGCATACTTACTAGTTTATGCAAGTCCTGGATCGCGCGACACTTTACACACGCTTGGTTTAGCTCCGCTGGGTTTTCTCGGATTTCCCACATCAAGCAGGTGTCACAGATTATTGGCTTGAAGACCATGTTGAGGGTTTTTTTTTTTTTTTGAAGTTTAGTTTCTTCTGCAGCTGTCAGCCTGCTTTCAAACTGCTTCTAAACTGCTCTGTACTTTTCCACGCCTGTACTTCTCCCACTCGCTGTCACTTCCACTCCCTGTAGCTGGGGACTGCCTCATTTAACTGCGTTGTTCTGCTGTGCTGTTGGCTCCTCCCCTCGCCCGTGTCTCAGAACGGCGCTGAATTTGAATCAGCTGCTCCGAGTTTTAGCTTGTTTGTTATCAGAAAAACACATGTGGCTGTTTGACTTTGAGCTGCTGCTGTGTTTCCCCGATGTCCTCTGTTTTTTGATTAAAGCAATTAAAGATGCAATTTCTCCTTACTGCTTCTAAACTGCTCTGTACTTTTCCACGCCTGTACTTCTCCCACTCGCTGTCGCTTAGTCGGCATCTTTGCGAAACATCTCTGACCCATTCCCAAAGATACACCCCTACTTAATGTTTGAAATGTAACTGTGCCTCAGGGTTTAAAATTTAACAAAAAGTACTTGGATTTCACCTAACTTTCTTTAGCAAAGGATCAGTAGAACTGCACTAGTGGTTTGAGTACCAGCAGACTTTTTTTGCAAGTTTACTCTCACAGCGAACACCTTAGGCCTAAAATGACTTTGGTTTGTCAGGCAAAAACCCAAGATATTCAAAGTTCTATTGGTGCTGCTTATTGTATTGCGGCCAGAAAATATTACTAAATTTTTATTTTATTTTATTTATTGCATTTATATAGTGTTTTTTTATACAAAAGTATTGCACAGCAAGTACAGTACAAAGCAGAAAAAAAGAACAAACCACTTTTGTGTAGCATGTCACACATACAACTGCCACAATCAGAACATTTAAACAATAGATTTAAATAACAGTATATACATAATAACACAAAATCAGAAAGAAAGCCATTTTATAAAAGTGTGTTTTTAGTCTTGACGTCCCAGCTTCCATGACAAATGTAAGGCACAGCATTCCATAATTTAGGAGCTCTACAAGAAAAAGCCCTACCTCCTGTGCTGCTTTTGTTGACTCTAGGAATAACCAGCAGCTCCGCATCCTGTGATCTCAGAGTGCGGCTTGGAAAATACAGGGTCATTAACTCCCTCAAATAACTAGGTGCTAATCCATTCAGGGCCTTGTAAATTAACAGCAAAATCTTAAAATCAGTTCTATACTGCACATGGAGCCAGAGGGGAGTGGGTAATATGTTCACCTTTCCTGGCTTTAGTCAGAATTCTAGCAGCGGTATTCTGAACAAGCTACAAGCGGGATACCACATGTTTTGGGACACCAGAAAAAAGTACAATACAATAATTAATTGTAGATGAAACAAAGCCATGCATTAGTCTCTCGGCATCAGATACAGAAATAATTGGTCTAAGTTTGGCTATATTTCTCAAATGGTAAAAATATATATATTTTAGTAACTTCTCTGATATGAGTCTCAGATGATAGGTAGGATCAAACTTTTAATTCCTAGTTTAAGTTTTGATGAGAGACTGCAAGTGTCGAGCTCATGTAATGCCACGTTTCCTTTTAGTTGGTTCTGTGAGCCCACTAGCATAACTGTGTTTTATTTGAATTCAACATTAGAAAATTCTGTGACATCCAGTGTTTAATGTCTATAAGGAAAGTAGCCAATAACACCCACGCAAAAGAAAGGCTTTTGGGACAAATATAGCTGGGTATCGTCAGCATAGCAATGGAAGTTCACTCCGTATCTGTGGGTAATATTACCCAATGGTAGCAAATATAATGAAAACAACACAGGAACTAGAAAGGAGCCGATTTTGGAGACAACTTCATTTAATGCCGATTTTATCTCCCCAAAAGAGACAAACTAAAACCTATCAGAAAGATAAGATTTGAACCAGGATAGAACAAGGCCAGACAGTCCCACTGTGCTTTCAAGATGATTCAGTGGGATGGAATGGTTTACAGTATCAAAGGCAGTACTTAGATCAAGAAGAATTAAAACTGATTAGAGTTTATCAGCAGATCATTCACAACTCTGACAAAGGCCGTCTTGGTGCTATGTGCAGCACGAAAACCGGACTGAAACTTCTGGAATATACCATTAAGAGTTAGACATTTTTGTAATTGAATTGCAACAACTCTCTCTAGGACCGTATCTAAGAATGGTGGGTTGGAGATTGTCCTATAATAATTGAGGACTATTAAGTATTAAACATAGTTAGGTGATAACATGACAATGTCATTCAAAACCTCTATGTTTCTAAACTAAAGGTGGGATTTAACCTAGTCTATTGTTATTGGAAAGTAATATGCCAGTTTTAACTACAATTGCCATGTTGTTCTAGCTTTTCTCTGATATTTTTTATTTTATATTAAATAACTGGCCAGTGACTACATATTTTATTTATAGTGTAGAATGTTCTAGAAGGTTCATTAACTAGGAGTAGTGGAGTCTGGATCAATTTGTGATTAAAAATGAAATTGTTTGCCATTGCAGCTTTTTTTCTTGTTCTTTACCTCTGGTTAACAGCTTAACAGTGTGTTATGTTATACAATGATTGTGTTCAGTGACATCTCATTATAATCTCAATTGTACTGAACACATTTATAAATACTGTTTGTGAATTTAATTTTACACTATACAATCTTCTTCCTTCGTCAACTGGCATTAAGAGTATGCAGCAATCTTGTAATCTTTTAGTGTGAGGGGGAAAAAAAACATGAACGTCTTGGTAAACGGAATTGTGAACCCTTTGTCATTCAGGGTTATTGTCACCACTGCAAAAATTGAACTTTGGTAAGATTGATCTATTTCGAGAGAGAAACAAGGCAAGGTACAATGTCAGATACCCCTATTTGTATTTGTAAACCAGACAAATTATAATTTAATGTATTTTTCATTAGGTGCAAAAACGTTGAGTAGAGCAAGAGTAATTTTTTCCAGTATCTGATAGACCGATTTATTTAATCAAATCTGCTGGGAACATCACTTGCACTCAGTCCAATATGTATTGTTTTCTTGTTTCACTTTTTAGTTTTCACTGTTGAAGGTGAAAGGTTTTTTCAAATTACTGAAACCAGCAATCTTGTCAAAAACCCACCTCTAACTCTCCTCAATTGTGTTTGCAGTGCAAACAGGCTTTCTCTTTGGTTCACACATTTTGATTGGTGGTAGATAGTTATGTTGTACAGTTCTACAGTGCATTTTTATGAGTTCAGATACTGTACTAGCCTTTCTGACGTTTTTTTTTTTTTTTTTTTTTGGTTTTTGTGAAAACAAAACTTTTTTCACTGTAATGACCAGTGTAAAGATAATTACAACATTGTATTTATGTTAAAACATATGGAAATGCTATTTATAACTGATAATTTTAAGACAAATGTTTAATTGGTGCATAATTAAAATATATATAGTATTAAATACAGTATCCAATATTAATATTACTCCAGCTCCAGTCACATTAAGTTTGCCTATATTTTTTAGGTAATATGTGCTGTAATTAACTCTATACCTTGCACTGAGATGCATTTATATAATGCTTAGCCACTCCCTTAGGGAGTTTCGCCCCTTGTAGCTAGTCTCAGTAGTCAAAAGATTGCAATTCGCGAAAGAAGGTAATATGATGGATAACTACTAGTAAAGGAGTACATGTGCTCTTGTTATTTTACTTTACTATAGCTTACAAAGTCCATTAGAAACCTTCAGCTAAGTTGTTAGTTATACTTTACTTGTGTCTGTATGTACACTCGCTATGATAAGTACTCAGAAGACAGCTACTAGAAAAGAGCTATATATAGCCTTCATTCCAATGAATAAACTCGTTATTTCACCGAATCAACTTCTATATATTTTCAAATACTGCTTAATTAAAAATGTATTCAGTCAGTAGTATTCCTATATTCAGAATCCAACTCTGTTCTAGTGGAAGTCTTGAAAAAATAACTCTGGTCAATTTCAAGACAGTATTAATCTTGTTTAGGTAAATACATACAATAAATACATAAATAAATTGTTATGTTTTTTTATAGAACCGTGCGGTGAAATTGTATATACATCGTTGTGGAACTGCAGAGGGCTCCTTCAAGATCGACACTGAACTGACAAAATGAACATTACAATTAAAAATAAATAACACAGTATATTGGTACTAATGTTGCAGTGATGAAATCCACCATTCAGCTTTATGAATACTATAGCCCAAGTGGATTTAAAAAAAAAAAAAACAACAACTTTGGATATTTTCTTGATTGGTAAAGTTTTTTAAATACACTTTGCCTATGTGTCCCCTTGTTTAAACAGCAGTTAAACATTTCCACAATATAGGCTTTATGTTTCTTGGTGCTCAGCACCCATTTACAAAATAAACCAATCACAAGATTTCTAAATACAAAAAACAGAATTTTTTTTCAAATAAGTAGTTTATTGATTTATTTGTTTACAGATTCTGAAGATGACAGTTCCATTCCCACCAAAAAAGAAAAAACAAAAATACTTTTTTATTGAAGTGCTGGGAAGCCTATTGTTAAGATTTATTTATTTATTTATTTATTTTATTTTTTATTTTTCTTCCCAAAACTTTAAACTGCTGCTGCTTCGAAGCTGTGTGACTGATCAGGTTCTGACTTGGCAGTTAACAAGCTGGATATATTGCTGATGCTGAAAAAATTTTGGCGCGTGACACATTTTTCGATAAAACCTTTCAAAATCTTCTTCTTGGGAATCGGTTAAGCGATTGATCTGAAACTTGGCATATATTATCAGCATCCAAACTCGCATCAAGTTTGAGAAGCAGAAGTTGCTGTGATAAATTTGAATGTCAAAATGGCTGCCACAAATCTTATCGAAACGCGCCCCTAACAACAAACTGCTACTGTTTGAAAACCGTTCCACCAACAAACTCCAAACATGGTTATTGTTCCAGTAACAATGGAATACAAATATATCAAAATGGTTATATTTTATAAAACAAGATTGCCGCCAGGTGTATGTTTACGTCTGAAATTTAAAACGGTCTCAGTTGACAAACAGTTTATTTGACTAATTCGAAACTTCACAAGTATCATCCTTGACACTGTAGCAATACAATTGACTTTTAAGAAACTTGCGTTAAACAAGATGGTTGCCTGACGCATTTTTGAAAAAAAAAAACTTTCAAAATCTTCTTCTGTGGAACAGTTGAAGTTGTTGATTTTAAACTTGGCACACTGAGAACTAAACACGCTTAGACAAGTACTGATACTGGGGCTTGGGAGCCGTAAAACTGCCTGGTAGTTCTAGATATTATTATTATTATTATTATTATTATTATTATTATTATTATTATTATTATTATTAGGAGTTGTTATATTGTGAATAGTTACATTTTAATAAAATCATTTTTGTTCCTATTGGAAAAGATTATTAGTGAGCACAGTTCTTGTTGCTCTCCCTGCTTCTGCATTATATGGACATGTGTCCTGTGCTACTGTCATCGGAGAGAGAAAGAAATCTGTAGGCGCTCCAAGATTTCGTAGTCTGTAAACTACTACATAAAGTAGAAACAGTTTTGTCAAAGCCACACATGTTTATAATTGTAATGTAATATCCTACAAAAACACATCAAAACATCTATACAATTATTGTAAATTGAAATTTTTAAAAAATAGCTTTGCAGTAGACAAACATCATAATATAACTGATGGAAAAAAAATCGTCCCTACTTTGCAAAATTGCACACACCCTATCTGGAGCCATTCGGATCTCTCTGTGTAGGATGTGAAAACACCCACACCCCTTTCCACTGTGTTCCGTGTTTTGGAATAAGCCTGATTGTAATTGTAATGGGCCTGTGCAGGACTTTGAGGGTTGAGATAGGTCGTCATAAGCCACAGTTTTAAAGGATAACCACTATCCCCAGAAGGAAGCCCTGCACAATTCCGGTGTCAGAAGTGGTGTGGATTGAATTGTTGAGCAATACTCTTGAGTCATGGATGCTGCCTGGCCACTGTGCTACAATGTTGTTAATAAGGAGATTAGGATCCTAAATTATTTGTACATTAATTGAATGGTAACCCTTTCTGTTGACACATGTGTTCTCATTCTGATATGGAGCTTGGGTTTTAATGTGTGCCATCAACCGCACCCACAACATTTGGAAATCCAGCGATCTCATAACAGCTTCCTTTGTTCATGCAGTTTTGACAGGTCTGTTTGAAATGAAATGAAGTGGCTCAGTTTTCTTTTCAGTGACTGAGACATGCAGTGGACAATCCTGCTGGCTGACGATTTGTGAATCCCTGTGAAGTCTCCAGCAACATTTAAAAAGCTTCCAGTGGCATAGAAATGAATTGCCACACTAACTGGAATGACTGCGGGGATGCTGTGGCTTCTGTTAGCTGCAGGCCTCAAGTCATCTTTTCACATCTCCACTAAAGTTAATACATCCTCGCAGTGGAAACGCAGTCTTTCAAAAACTGCAGTGTTATTTAAATTCTCTAAGGGATTGTGTCTGTCCTTAAATACTCTTCCCCTACAAAATGCCCTTTAATCTAAAAATTCAGCAAAAGCTATCGGTGGTGCTGCCATGTTGGCTTGTATAGCAACAGATACTCTTTTTTTGCCCATTTAAGCCTGGTGAGGGGGATGCTTAAAAAAATGACTTAAATTTAAGACCATGCTCAAATTAAGACTTGTTTGTGCAACAGATATTATTTATTTGGGGCTTAAATTTTAAGCATTCAAGACCTTTGTACAACTGGCCCCAGAACTCTATAGTATCTAATATATATATATATATATATATATATATATATATATATATATATATATATATATATATATATATATATATATATTAAAAAAATATAGCCCTGCACCTTTTCTTGTCTGAGGTTGATGTAAATGATGTAAGATTAATTGCATAACGACTCAATTTACAGCAATTTATTGAATCTAGAATTTAACAGATTAGACAGAAATGCACATAATATAATAATAACAATGTCTTTATTTAGCACCTTCATGGTGGATCACCATCACAAAGCGCTTAGGAGGATAAAGCATAAGGAGGTTAAGTGACTTGCTCAGGGTCACACAGCGAGTCAGTCAGTGGCAGAGGTGGGATTTTAACTTGTGACCACGTGGTTACAAGCCCTGGACTTCAACCACTGGACCACACTGCCTCTTTTACATCAGTAAAGCGCCAGAGCAAATCATTCATACAAGACACAGATAATTAACAAACTTAAATTAAAAAAAAAAATCATATAAAATTGTATTTCAGTACATTACACAAACAGCATTTAAAGAGATTTGTGATATTCTCAGTGATTTGTTTATGCTGCCATGCAATTAGAACTGTGCAGGCAGGTAGTAACATGTACAGTGTGTGAACAAGTGAAATAATCATTTGTTAGGAATTCAAAAGCTCTCTTGATATTTTGTAAGTTAAAGGCATGTTGTCATTTAGTAGGCAGACATGAAATACTGTTTCTCCCCAAAGTGAAATGATGAGGAAAGAGCAACAGCTGCAATAACAGCAGGGGTTTCTTTGTTCTTCTTATCCTGACTCAGAGTAATGTCACTGTGATCTAACATAAAGCAACAGCATACTTCTAACATTTTTTAACAAACAGCAGGAAATCTGTGCACACTTTGTAGGGCTATAATGTGTTGCATACAATGTTATGGAGAACAGACGCTAACAATCCTGAATATTTGTGAGAATGAATTGTGGGGTGGGGGGCATTATATGAATTCTTAATGTCATTGTGCTGTCAGGCACATCATGTGACTGAGTTGACATTACTGGTTAGATACTTTCTGTTTTTTTTTTGCTAATTATAATATTATAGAAGTTAAAAAACTGAAAAATACAGTGCTTGTACTGTACTTTAATTTCTTTAACAATGGCTCAAGACCTGCTTATGCGATGGTGAAGAGACTCAGTTTGGATATTGGTTTCTAAATCTTAATTCTTGATTTAGAGTTTGGTCTCCTTATTGTTAGGCTATCGTACGTTATACTGGCAGACAATCTGCCATCTGAGTAGAACACACAAAAAACATAACACATAACTGATTCATGGTACCGGCACAGAACAAGTCATGGGAAAACATGTGAATCAATTAACCATGTCATATGCTCATATATGCCTCAATAGTCCCCACATCAAGCATTGTTTTGCCTGCACTTTGTATGCTCGATACTGTAAACCACCACATCTATGGATATACCCCAAGCCAAGCAACTTTATGCCAACACTGTATATACAGTGATGCCACCACTGGACTGGCTGCCATTTCGTATCCCTTCTTTATCAGGACATAGTTCCAATGATAATAATCTGAGTGCTATATTTATAAATATTATCCTTTTTTTTTCCTTGATGCCTATAATTGGAACTTTTTGGTGAAATGTAGAGGAGAAAATAGTATGGGTTCATGCATCGAGGCAAAGAAACAATTGCTTGATGTGCATTTATTTCAAAGCTGTGTCCTCAGTAAAACCCATGTGGTAGCACGTCATTTCTTGTGGTAGCAACCCACTTTCCAATAAAGCATATCGCTTGACAAAGACATTCATGTCAGCACTTTCGTTGGTGCTAAACCATGTAACCCATCATCAAATGAAAAGACAATTGCTCTCAGTTTTCAATGGCTGCTGGTAAAGCCAAAAAATCTAGTCCTACCGTTAGCGTCCCTGCCAAGGTCTTTTTGTAACCAAATCAATTGCCTGCCAGATATAAATGTAAGCTATTATCTTTTAAAAAACAAAATCTCAAATTGAAAGATTGAGACCTTTAAACCCGTCAGAGCTATCAAATATTTAAGCTGAAAATTCATTCATGCACCCTAACATCAATGGTGAATATCAAAAAAAAAGTTGACTTTGAGAAGGTGATTTGAAACACAAAAGATAAAGCGTTGATCATTTTTATATCTTCTTTCACAAGGGATTGTACTAAATCAAGCATCAGGTTCACTGGGAACCCACTGAAGTCTCAATCTTTTTTTTTTTTTATATAGGCCTGTGTTATTAAATATATAGAACACAAGGTGAAAATAATAAAAACTGTATAGTGTAGTCTTACATCTTTGCCCTTACATAAGCTCATCAGTCATTTACAAAGGTATCGAATCACTTTCACAATTAACCCCCAATATCTTGCCAAACAGTGGTGGATTATTTATCTGAAGTGATGAAGAGCCTGTTTGTTACGTTTCTGAGTGACAACATAGATCCTGTATACAAAATATAATGAGATCTTTCTGGTCGGCTATTGTAGGTCATCTCCAATTAAATAGGATAGAGATTAGTCCCCACTAGTCATCAGTAGTCCTGTTTATATTTACTTTGTTCTGCCAGGATCTTAACACAGTATAGGCCTCATTTACAAAAGGGCACTAAACATTATGGTGCACCATAATTGCAATTAGTGGCATGTTCATGACTTCCGTATTTACTATTGCAGTTGTACTCAGTATTGCACATAATAGTGGGCATATTATGGCGCATATTGGTTTTCTTGTGCCATTCTATGGTAATCAGAATGAATATGTAATTTGTATGGTAATGTTTTTAAATGAGGCATGTTGCTCTGAATGATGAGATGAGCTTTATTCACACCGTATTTGCTAAAGGGCGATAATCACCGTGTGCACCTTAAAGTGAACGATAATTAGTTTGTTTGGAAACCAGGCCACTGATAGACGCTGTATTTAAACCTATTTTACTGGGTTGAGATCTATCAGGCATCATGGAGGCATACTTGCATTAAAGTTTTCTTATAGAGCAGTGAAAATTACCTCTAAATATAGGTTATATGACGTTTGAATATATGTTAATTAATGTTATAATTTCTTAGATTTTTATTTTATAGTTCATTGCATTGGTACAAATAATAAAGTAGTTAAATAAAACATTGAATCTAACAAGGTATTATAAGTTTTTTAAAAAAAACCTCCTCCACTAGAATGTCTAACTCCTCTGCATGCAGTTTTAGTTTGCGTTGCCTCTGCCTGTCCCCTGCGGAGGCTGCTTCTGTTGATCACTCATTTTCGGTCAATGTCTGCCACCTCCACCTTTCACAATAAGCCACTGACCAAAAGATACGCCTGGACTGCCGGGGTGTTTTATATCACGTTGGTCACGATTAAGTCTTGGACATTATCGTTCACATTAAATTATCGCTCACAGTACCTGTAGTGTACACACTATGGTATGTAAATTAGCCAAATAGTGTGCATGTAAATTTAGATTTATGGTGCATGTTAGGGTCACTACTTAGTGTGTATGTTACAGCTACATTTTAGTGTCCTTCCATAAATGAGGCCATATATGCAACAAAAAAGGTTGAATTACAATAATTTCCAAATAGCACCTATAATACCTCAATGCTTACATAGTTATTTAACTTGAAGTAGAAAGTTAATCCAAATTTTGTAAGTAGCCAGACTATGGGATTGAAGACATGATCTTCAGTTAAAATTTAAAACAATATCAGGTTCTCATCTTTTGTTTGACACTGAAAATGGGGACAGAACTGCATGAAGACACATATACACTGACTGTAACTTTTAGAAAAGTCTTGTGGTTTGTTACAAAAAGGGGTGAAAATTTCAAAATAACAAGAATAATACACCAAGTTTTACACTAATCAAAATAATAAAATACTCTTGGTTTTAGTAAAACAGTTAAAAGACTGAACTGCTTTCAAAAATATTTGGAAGGCTTGACATTAAAAAAGGAAACACAAGGATATTCAGATTCTTGAAACGATGTATTAGACATTTTGATTAACATTCAAAGTAGCTAAGCATGTGTGTCCATCATACAGGAATCTGTCATTTGCTAATTATGCCCCTTGTCTTCACAAAATGAAATATGACACAAAATTATTCAAAAATTGCCATCAGAAATTAAGACTAAATGGATGGTGTCAAGACATATAGTATTGCAAGTGTGTTGTGTTTTTTTTTTTTTTTTAATGAGGCTATCACTGTTTTGCTTATATAAGCCCTTTAATTACTCTGAATGTGTTTCTAAACTGTATGTTGACAAAAAATGTTTTTTTTTAAAACCTGGGTCACGAACCAGTGTCATACGGGTCGGCTAAGAGTTTCACACTGCTTTCTGAAGAAGCAGGTTCGACCTGGGTGACAGAAGCAAGTACACAATGCACACATGTCAGAAGCAGCAGTGTTCACATGACCACCCTTTCATCTATTCAGGCTTTCAAGATAGCATGCTTGTTACCGACGCTTTCATCCAAGCTTCTGTGGATTGAATCTTCAGCCCAAATGTTGATTAGAGCAAATGTTATTTCAACCCTGCTGCGATCTGGCTCAGTGTGTCTCAATCAACAGAAATCTGGCTAAACAGAATGAACAGAAATGTTCCATGCGTCTCACTCTACATTCTGAGATGGGTTGCTGCGCAGTATTGCGACCTGGGTAGCTGGGACCCGGGTAGGAGCACCAGTGTTAATGGGCTGTAGTTATAATCAGTGCTCCAGATAAGCTGTGTACTGGGTGTTTTAGGCATTGAAAAAAATAATATGCATTGCAATTTTGCTGCACAGCTTGAGTTTGCATGTTATCAAGCTTCTTGTATGTTGTTGACTCCCAATGTCGCAATAGTCAATTGTGAATATACTGCATGCAGTAGCTAGAGAATGGATCATAGAAATGCAGGAACAGCTAATTGTAGGCTGCCTGGGAATTGCAAGAAACCTGTACAGTACTGTACAGAAACCTGACTACAGTAGTCCTTAGCAATATTTTTCAGCAAGTGCAACACATGTAAACAATAACAACACAAACCCTTAAAGAGATTGCCACACATCTGTTTTGGAGAATTCTTTAATTTTCTGTAATTGTTAATTTATGAAAAATAATGGTGATGACAGAAGTTAATTATAAAGAAACAGTTTATGCAATGTGTTACAATTCTAGCAAGTTACTTTGTAAAACAATAAGTAATGCTCTCAGGAATTCACCTGTGCAGTTTGATTTGAACAGTATTCTGTTTAGATGAGAAACACATGATTAGTTATATTTGGTTGCACAAGGCCACATTTTCCAACTTTAGGCTTAAGTAGTGCATTATGGCAGTTTACAAATGACTTATTTGCTAGACTATTATTCGTGTTTTTTAGTTTGTTTCCAAACAGCTTGCTTGAACATTATATTGAAAAAAATGACTTAATGAGGTGTATTCAATTGATCTAACCAGAACTAATACCCCCACCAATGTGATTTTTCAATCTGCCACTGCTCAAATCAATTATATATCCCCATATATTGTATTACTCCTTTCTAAGTGTTAAAAACAAATGTTTTGAAGGACACATTTCAGGTTTTGCTTACCAAAACAGAGTTATGCGCTATACATAAGAAACAGTCTTGAAGCCCAGGTGTTAAACCTGGACAAAGAAAACAAAGCCAAATCAATATGGGTCAGAATAACGGACAAAAATTCAAAGGGCATAATAATAGGAGCATGCTATAGACCGCCAGATTCAGACAGTGAGCAAAATAATCTGTTATACAATGACATTAGAAATGCGTGTAGCAAAGGAGAAACCATACTAATGGGGGATTTCAACTTCCCCCATATAAAATGGGAAAACCCGATGGGGAGCACGGCGGATGAAATAGAAATGGTGGAAATGACAAATGACTGCTTCCTAACACAATTTGTGAAGGCACCGACTAGAGGGGAGGCATGCCTTGATTTAGTCTTTTCAAATAACGAAGACAGAATAACTAAAACAGAGGTCAGAGAACCACTGGCAAACTCAGACCACAACATGGTCTCATTTGAAGTGTTTTTTAAAACCCCAAAAGTAATGACTAAAGCTAAGGTTTACAATTTTAGAAAAGCAAACTATGAAGGTATGAAACAGAGAATAACAGAAGTAGATTGGAGTAAAATAGAGAAAACATTCACAGAAAAAGGATGGTTGTTCTTCAAAAATGTAGTACTAGAGGCGCAAAACAATTACATCCCTAAAGTAGACAAATCTAAATGTAAAACTAAATTGCCAAAATGGTTTAATAGATCAATTAAAAAAAATATTCAGCGAAAAAAGGCACTTTACAGAGCATTAAAAAGGGACCAAAAAGAAAGTACACAGAAAGAGTACACGGAACTGCAAACACAAGTCAAAAAGGAAGTTCGAAAGGCCAAGAAAGAAATAGAAATGAACATTGCTAAGGGAGCTAAAACCAATTCCAAAATGTTTTTCCAATATTATAACATCAAGAGAACATTCAAAGAGGAGGTTACATGTCTAAAAGATACAAATGGCAAAATTGTAGATGAAGAAAAAAAATAGCAAATATATTAAATAATTACTTTTCACAAGTTTTTACAAAGGAAGATACGGACAACATGCCCCACATGTCATCCAGTTCCTATCCAGTTTTAAATAACTTTAGCATAACTGAGGCAGAAGTGTTAAAGGGACTAGGAGCTCTTAAAATAAACAAATCCCCTGGGCCGGATGAGATCCTCCCAATAGTACTCAAAGAAATGAAAGAAGTAATTTACAAACCGCTAACCAAGATCATGCAGCAGTCTCTTGACACAGGAGTGGTACCGACAGACTGGAAAATTGCAAACGTAATACCGATCCACAAAAAGGGAAACAAAACTGAACCAGGCAACTACAGACCAGTAAGCCTGACTTCTATTATATGCAAACTTATGAAAACTATAATAAGATCCAAAATGGAAAATTACCTATATGGTAACAGGGTCCTGGGAGACAGTCACCATGGTTTTAGGAAAGGGAGAGCGTGTCTAACTAACTTGCTTGATTTTTTTGAGGATGCAACATCGATAATGGATAATTGCAAAGCATATGACATGGTTTATTTAGATTTCCAGAAAGCTTTTGACAAAGTCCCGCACAAAAGATTAATTCTCAAACTGAACGCAGTAGGGATTCAAGGAAACACATGTACATGGATTAGGGAATGGTTAACATGTAGAAAACAGAAAGTACTGGTTAGAGGAGAAACCTCAGAATGGAGTGTGGTAACCAGTGGTGTACCACAGGGATCAGTATTAGGTCCTCTGCTATTCCTAATCTACATTAATGATTTAGATTCTGGTATAGTAAGCAAACTTGTTAAATTTGCAGACGACACAAAAATAGGAGGAGTGGCAAACACTGTTGCAGCAGCAAAGGTCATTCAAAATGATCTAGACAAGATTCAGAACTGGGCATACACATGGCAAATTACATTTAATAGAGAAAAAGTGTAAGGTACTGCACGCAGGAAATAAAAATGTACATTATAAATATCATATGTGAGATATTGAAATTGGAGAAAGAATCTATGAAAAAGACCTAGGAATTTTTTTTGACTCAGAAATGTCTTCATTGTCTTCTAGACAATGTGGGGAAGCTATAAAAAAGCATAACAAGATGCTCGGATACATTGTGAAAAGTGTCGAATTTAAATCAAGGGAAGTAATGTTAAAACTGTACAATGCACTAGTAAGACCTCATCTTGAATACTGTGTTCAGTTCTGTTCACCTCGCTATAAAAAAGATATTGCTGCTCTAGAAAGAGTGCAAAGAAGAGCGACCAGAATTATTCCGGGCTTAAAAGGCATGTCATATGCAGACAGGCTAAAAGAATTGAATCTGTTCAGTCTTGAACAAAGATGACTACGCGGCGACCTAATTCAAGCATTCAAAATTCTAAAAGGTGTTGACAATGTCGACCCAAGGGATTTTTTCGACCTGAAAAAAGAAACAAGGACCAGGGGTCACAAATGGAGATTAGACAAAGGGGCATTCAGAACAGAAAATAGGAGGCACTTTTTACTACAAACTACAAAAATCAAAAATCTCTTTGCGCATTGTTCACTTTGTTTTACATGCACTACTACTAAGTGCAACTGATGGTTGTAACAATATATGTACAGCATGTGCCTTCCTAATTTTCTTTGCAGCAAAGCCTGCACACCTCCATCAACCCCACTCATCACTGATGCACCATCGTAGCACTGGCTGATGTTGTCAGCATTAAAACCTACTTCAGAGGTGTTGAAGTATTTGAGTTGTAACGTATTCTGCATCCAACTGATGCAATTCCAGCAAGCCAATTAGATGCTTCTCAGGTATTGACAGTAACATATCTTACCGTGACAGATTTTCTACATTGCACTTATCTTGTGTCCCATCACTTTTGATACAGTACCAACTAGAATCAGAATGCATAGATTTCTGTAATTTGATTAAGAACCATTTTACTTAATGTCTCTATAACTTCATTTTGTGTATCTTTTGATGTATACTTTGCATTTTGTGGTATAGTCTTTACTATCTCTAATTTGGGATCTTTCTGTAGCGTGTATTCAAATAGCTTTATGAAAAGCCCAGTTGTAAAACGGTCCACATCATCTATTTTATCACTATCCCCATGAAGGTTTATTGACTACAAGAAAAAGTACTTTATTTCTTTAATGCTTTTAATGTAGTACCTGTTTTTCTCCACCTGTTTGGGGACTAACAGAGAATCAATGGATTCTCCCGTTGCCTGTCTGTGCTTAAACTTACTCCAAGAGGCAACAGCTTGTAAATGAGCATGACTTGTGTTATGTTTGTGAAAATCCTTTTCACGTTACAGAGCAGATTTCAAATTGTTAAACCTGTGTAATGTAAACACTGTAGGTATCCTTGTCATTTAGACCCTGAAAATGAGACAAAGAAAACAAAAGCAGGCATCTTTTGTTACTGAATACTCGAACCAGGGATGCGTTTTAAACCAACTTGAGTTAAAGCGTCTCTCGCTGACCAAACATACCTCGGCGTGGATAAGATTTTAAACCAGGCTGTCTGTGGCTCTCGAGTGGTGCATCCAGTAATGGCGCTCCATGTGGAGTGCAGGATGCGCCCTATAGCCTGGAGATCGCAGGTTCGAATCCAGGCTATGTCATTGTCAACCATGACCGGGGGTTCTTAGGACGCGGTGCACAATTGGCCGAGCACTGCCCGGGTAGGGAGGGCAATCCACAGTTCACTGCGCACCAGCGAACCCTGTGGCTGATAGGGCGCCTGGGGGTCTGCAGTGGAGCCATTCAGATCTGTGTTGTCCTCCGGCACTATAGGTCTGGTATCTTCAATGTGGATCCGTTGTGCGAAAAATGATGGATTGGCAGGAACGCATTTCAGAGGAAAGTGGATCTGGGGGACCAAAGGGACATTTGGGGGTGCTGGGCCCCCTGTATGTAATAAGGTATGTAAATTATTGTCACAGAGACGGCCGAAGTGGGCGGCGTCAGAACCAGGAACGGTAATGCAATACACAAAACACAGGACGGATGAAATGAAATGATGAAGACGCCTGTTGGCGCCGGTTTAATACAAAATAAAAGGTTTAACAAACACGAAAAACACAGGACACGGCACTCTACGCCAAAATAAATAGACAAACAAAAACAGACTAAACTTAACAAAACGGTGCACGGACAGACACTGACAAACACGGTGAGCGGATACTTTCTCCTCTTATTATTACTACTACTACTGCTTATTTCCTCCGTCTCCAATCCCGTTCTCCGCTCACCGAACACCCAACCCCCAGTATGTGACAACGTGCATCTATATATACTATTGTGCTGGGATTCAATTACCAATTAATTATTCACTTGAATCCCAGCACGTGAATTAATAAAGTGCAATTCCCTGTGCTCACATATTACTACATTTTACTTGCACGTGAAGTGCTGTGCAATCCTCGTGCCTAAATACAAATATACATTTTTAAACACTCGTGTTACACAGACCCGTTTATATCCCGTGTACCAATGTCTATACACCAACATTTAAACACACCACACGCAACACATAACAGATAATATACACAGGGGCGGGCACTTTGTTACATATACCCCCTCCTGTGCAAAGCACACATGGCCTCAATGGCCACCTCCCCCCTTAAAAGCCCAAAAGTCCCGCCCAAAGTCCTTGGCCAGGACCAGAGGCTTCCAGGGGCCCACAGGTCGTAATGCTGTCAGCAGGGTAGCATTCTCCTGCCAGGGTAGTCCTAGCAGCGGAAAGGCTGCTTGGGGTGTGGTCTCCTGACCTTCCCCCTCCTTCGGCGCCGGCAGCTCCCCTTGGTGGGGCTTCAACCACCGTTCTTCCTGCAGGGAAGAAACTGCAGAGGGAGCAGGTCTCCGGACCTCCCCCACGATCTCCGGCGGAGAAACTGCTGCTGGGGTTGGCGGTCTCCAGACCTCCTCCCCCTCCTCCGGCAGCGAAACTGCTGCTGGGGTTGGCGGTCTCCAGACCTCCTCCCCCTCCTCCGGCAGCGAAACTGCTGCTGGGGTTGGCGGTCTCCAGACCTCCTCCCCCTTCTTCGTGGCCGGCAGCTCCCCTTCGTGGGGTTCCGGCCACAGTACTTCCGGCTGTGATGCGGAGCGGCGGGCAACCCCAGGCGATGCAGAGCGGCGGGCAACCCCAGGCGATGCAGAGCGGCGGGCAACCCCAGGCGATGCAGAGCGGCGGGCAACCCCAGGCGATGCAGAGCGGCGGGCAACCCCAGGCGATGCAGAGCGGCGGGCAACCCCAGGCGATGCAGAGCGGGCAACCCCAGGCGATGCAGAGCGGCGGGCAACCCCAGGCGATGCAGAGGCATCCTTGGGCGAAGCGAGGCTGGCATCCTTGGGCGAAGCGAGGCTGGCATCCTTGGGCGAAGCGAGGCTGGCATCCTTGGGCGAAGCGAGGCTGGCATCCTTGGGCGAAGCGAGGCTGGCATCCTTGGGCGAAGCGAGGCTGGCATCCCTGGGCGAAGCGAGGCTGGCATCCCTGGGCGAAGCGAGGCTGGCATCCCTGGGCGAAGCGAGGCTGGCAGTCAGGACAAGCTGGGGTGCGGGTGTTGGCCCTCTTTTCGGCCACTGCAGCCGGGAGGTTCTTCCCCGTGCTTCCCTCAGCAGCCTATGCAAGGGCTGCTGAGGACCGCCAGCATCTAGTCC
This sequence comes from Polyodon spathula, assembly GCF_017654505.1. Lineage (NCBI taxonomy): Eukaryota > Metazoa > Chordata > Actinopteri > Acipenseriformes > Polyodontidae > Polyodon > Polyodon spathula. The sequence continues at coordinate 87,357,767 of NC_054535.1, forward strand.
TGGCCCTTGTGGTGCAGGGAGAGGCAGCTCCTGCTCCTCTCCCCCTGATGGAGGTGGAGGCAGAGGCAGCTCCAGCTCCTCTCCTGCTGTGATGGTGGGGGAAGTGATACCAGCAGGCATTCACCCTCTGCTGGTGGGGGAAGCCAGCAGGCATTCACCCTCTGCTGGTGGGGGAAGTGATACCAGCAGGCATTCACCCTCTGCTGGTGGACAGGGACCCAGCAGGCATTCACCCTCTGCTGGTGGGGGGGTGATACCAGCAGGCATTCACCCTCTGCTGGTGGACAGGGACCCAGCAGGCATTCACCCTCTGCTGGTGGCGGAGGCAGAGGCAGCTCCTGCTGCTCTGCTCCTGCCCATGGAGGTAGGAGCGGCGTGTAGTCTCCTGGTGGTGGAGGTGGGAGCGGTGTGTAGTCTCCCCTTGATACAGGGGACTGGTGCGGCTCTCCCTCACTTGCAGGGGACTGGTGCGGCTCTTCCTCCCTTGCAGGAGACTGGTGCGGCTGTGGAGACAGCGGTGGGACCTCTGCCTTCCTCTTCCCCTTTCCCCTTCTCTGCCACCTCCTCACCTTCCTCTCCTGCGGCAGTTCCTCCTCTCCTTCCTGGTAGGGGCAGCGCACCACCGGGTGCCCAAACTCCCCACAGGCAAGGCACCAGCCCTGGTCCTCCAGACCACCGAGGAACTCCTCCAGGTCCTGGCAGCCATCTCTCCAGTCCCAGCCTTCCATGTTTATTTTATTTTTTTTTTTTTTTTTTTTTTTTTTTTTTTTTTTTGTTATTTTTTTTTTTTTTTTTTTGACAAAACACCTCTCCTGGTCTGACGCTTGGAGGCGCTGTTAAATCCCACGCAGGACACCACGTGTCACAGAGACGGCCGAAGTGGGCGGCGTCAGAACCAGGAAAGGTAATGCAATACACAAAACACAGGACGGATGAAATGAAATGATGAAGACGCCTGTTGGCGCCGGTTTAATACAAAATAAAAGGTTTAACAAACACGAAAAACACAGGACACGGCACTCTACGCCAAAATAAATAGACAAACAAAAACAGACTAAACTTAACAAAACGGTGCACGGACAGACACTGACAAACACGGTGAGCGGATACTTTCTCCTCTTATTATTACTACTACTACTGCTTATTTCCTCCGTCTCCAATCCCGTTCTCCGCTCACCGAACACCCAACCCCCAGTATGTGACAACGTGCATCTATATATACTATTGTGCTGGGATTCAATTACCAATTAATTATTCACTTGAATCCCAGCACGTGAATTAATAAAGTGCAATTCCCCGTGCTCACATATTACTACATTTTACTTGTACGTGCAGTGCTGTGCAATCCTCGTGCCTAAATACACATATACATTTTTAAACACTCGTGTTACACAGACCCGTTTATATCCCGTGTACCAATGTCTATACACCAACATTTAAACACACCACACGCAACACATAACAGATAATATACACAGGGGCGGGCACTTTGTTACAATTATACATACATATTTTGTATTAATCAACTTTAACTAAATGCACACTTTGGTTCTCCTGAAGATACCCGTCTGCCATGGCATCACTTCAGAATTTTCGCTTATGTGGCAAAACATGACTGGGGAGAAATTGTTTTCGTACTGTATTTTATTTGTAGCCAAACATATTATTTACTTTTGCAGCCATGTTGTATGTGGGAGTGTTGTTCTTGGTAGAAATTCCTACAAGATAATTTTGTAGTAATTTTATAGTATTGTAGCGATCTAGGTTAATGCAGGCAGGCGCATCACACAGGGCAAGGCAGTCCATGCACAGACGGAGGGTGGGCTCAAACCCGGAATCTCTCACACAAAATCATAGTGCCAATACCGCTGTACAAAAGAGCTGACTCCTTTGCAAGGAGCGTATATAGGGCTTATGTCTCTGTATGTGATTACGTCACCTACCAGCCCTGCTGCTGCTTTCCCTCGTGCATGCTACATTCTCCTCTGCCAGCCTCAAGTCCGCCCCGGACTTGCTCAGCAGGCTACAGTCCAACGAGTGCATGCCGGGGTACCTGCGTCCACTTCTGACAGCAATGTAGCGAAATAGGTTCCCACAGGCAGGCATCTCACACAGGGCAATCCACACACCGGCGAATGGAGGGCACGAACTTGGGATCTCTCGCATTAAATCACAGCACCTTTACTGTTGTACAAAAGAGCCAGCTCCTTTGCAAGGAGAGTATATCGGGCTTATGTCTTTGTATATGATTACGTCACTTACCAGCCCTGCTGCTGCCTTCCCCCATGCATGACTACTACTACAACTAATAATAATAATAATAATAATAATAATACAAGAAAACTGATTATGGTAGCTACTCAACTAAATCCATACAAAAGATGGTTACTAACTTAGCTTATTCATAATTCATGTGACACCATATACCTAATACTGTAGGTAATAATGATAGCTGATAATAAATTTAATTAACACTTTGCAAATATGAGTGATGCCTAATGCTGATATAGAATGACACCTGGTACCAAATATGACTGATGTCTGACACTAAAATCCAGTGACATTTGACATCAAAAAACTAGGAAGTCTGAAAACTGACTATAAACTAGAGGAGAAAGTAGAACTAAGTAAGGGGAAGTAAGTCTGGCAACTGACTGGAGGAGGCTTGAAGTCTGAGAATGTCCAAATATGGACTTCATAATTAAGTCACCACAAACACTGCTGGAAGCTTGGCTAAGCTCTTTACAGTACCTACACTGAAGTAAAGATACTGGTTTTGTAAAAGATGCCAATGGATAGGAAATAATATAATGCACAGTCTGTCTGCTTTTATAATATAAGTATCTTTATTTGTCAATGGGCCTTATAGTCATCTGTTCCCTTACTACTACTTATTATTATTATTATTACAGTGTTACAGTGCAGACTTAGTATTAAAATACAGGGTAGTTTACAGTAAGTGCAAATAGTACTACTAAAATACATAATCAACTAGGATGCAATCTCTGTAAGTTACTTGAGGAGTTCAAGGATGTTTTTATTTTCCTGACTTGCCCAACAGGAATTATATCTAAAATTACTTATTAGTAGTGCAATAGTGCAAGTATAGTGCATTTGTTGAGGGTCCAGGACATAGTGCTTAGGTCAGGCAAGTCTATTGCATTGTAGGACGGGTAGATCAAGAGATCTACAAGGGCAGTCTAAACAGGTCTTGAGGAGGCTGAGCTTTAAGAGATGGAGAAGTCCTGAATGTTTCTGGTATCTGGTTCCACCACAGTGTGGAGGGAAGGCATGACCAGTCAACCAGTAGAGGAGTAGCTGAGAGGGCAAGAAAGGGTGTAGGGAGACATGAGGGACTGGAAGTAGGAGGGGGCATTGTGGGGAAGAGAGCGGTAGACAAGAACAAGGGACTTGAATTGCATGCAAGCAGAGATAGGTAGCCGGTTGAGAGTGCAAAGCAGAGGGGTAGCATGAGAGTTGAAATAATGCTGGCCCTAAGAACTATTGAATAGAAGCACATTTAGCTTTTGAAAACTGTATTCATTGTATAACAATTGCAAATAACTGCAGAAGACACTTGGCAAATGACATAAAATAAAGGTATTTGACAAATGTATTATGTAATAGTATTGGCATTTTTCTTTTGTAACATTTTGAATACCAAGGACATGGCAGTTCTCACTGTAGAGAAATAATAAAGTATGCTGGAGAAATTGCTCCTTAAACAGAAAAAATAACTCTTAGCTATTATCATATCTGAAAGACAATAACAAATGATTTTACTTAGCACTGATGCTTTGACTTCTGAAGTCAATAGGTGCTTCTAAGAGAAACTCATTTGGTGTAGTTTATCGGTGCTATATTAGCCTGGAAATACAGTATACCTATTTAGTAAAACAAATTAATAATGTAGTTGTGCATGTACTTTATCAACAAATTGAGGACAGACTGGTGGATTGTGGGACAAGATCAAAGGTAGCACATCCAATGTATTACTAGAAAAATATTTATATGTAAAAGTCCAGCAATACTTCCAGATACTTACTTTGTTTGTATCTACGTTTAGCCAAGACCCACTGAAGCAGCCCCTACACCCACCTGGTACACTTTACCTATAAGAAAAAAATACCTGTCCACATTTAGCACCAAAGCTCAGTTACTACCCCACACAAATCATAGCATTAATGTCACCCTGGATGCAATACTCAAACGTTGGTCTTGAAACTCATACTGGGCAAGATTCTCAGAAATCCCTGTTATTTTTTCTCATTGAATTTTTTTATAACCAATGGCTATTTATAGAGAAAATATAAAAAACGTTTTGGTAAACAATGGATAAGGTTTATGAGATTTGCTTGGAGGATTTGTTGCAATATGTTAGCTTAATAATAATGAGCGATTTGCATACCTAAATAGAGGCAGTGTCTACTAATTATCCTTTTCCTTCCTGCTTACTGGTAAATGCCTGAATAGAAGGGTCCATGTTCAAAGCTGCAAGCAAAAACACAAATCTGCTGGATATTACAGAGACAAAAAGTCAATATTACAGGGACACAAAGTCGACAGAATCAAAAATACATTTGGATTCTGGCAGCACTATGCATTTTTGTTAATCGTTTTGTGAAAATGTATTAAAATAATATAGGCACTATAAAATGCAAGTTTTTTTTTTTTTTAAGGCAAAACAAAATATTAAAAAAAAATTATTACAGTATTTATTGTAATTATGAGATAATATCTGGTTTTAATGATAATATTATTCCTTTATTCATACAGATTAGTCACTATACCTAAGCATCAGCAGCCTCGGCACCCCAACCGATTTCATGACTTGCAAAACCGTTTTGTTTAAAGTGAAGGGACTCACTTCCTAATACCCTGTAGATGCTAAAATAAATAAAAAAATAAAAAATACAACTGTCAAGAAAGGACAATGCAATTAATCGTACATAAGTCAAAAATATATGCCTTTCCATCTGAACTATTTGGGATGTAAATACATTTGGCAGATCTGTAAACCTTGGGGCTTCTTATATACCTTTATAGAGGCAATCATTATTTAAAAGATGCCTTTTTCTTGTCTTATTTACCCAAATGATCACATCAGGCTTCTGAGAAGGGTTGGGTAATTATGCTAATAAGCACCTAATTATATGTATTTGGCTGACTCATTAGGTAGTTCAAAATCTCGATAAATACCAAATTTAATTAGTGATAAATAGGATTTGTCTTTACCTCACAAATACCTATAACATCCTTCTGAGAATGCTAAATAAGGAGTAAATACACACCTCCCCTATGTGATAAAGCATAAGCTCCCTTAGACAATCAAGTAAAAATCACATTAAAAGCTCTTCAGGTGCAAACAAAAAATACTAATTATGAAAATGATTTCTTCTTCTTATCTTCCACAGTGGTCATTCCAGCTAGAGATTTGACCTTGTCTTTCTAAAGAGCCCTCGACCTAACCACCGCGGTCCATTATCTAGCTACAATGACAGCTACATCGGACAGTAATACTTCAGTAAGCACTGATATCACACCATATATTATTGCTGTTTTTGTATTAAGAAATTACCAAGGGACTGTGCCAGTAAATATTTTGAATTAAAATATGTACAGGGAGGGTAATCCATGTGGTCGTAGCAGTTACATTGTGTGGCCTATGTGTTTTAACTTGTGAACATCATAAAAAAGCCAAACAATTGCTGACATGCTGCATAAGAATATGGAAGTGTAAAATGAATTGATTCAAACGGTTTTAATCTGTTCTCAATCCTTTGGGATTGGGTTTATAAAGACTTGGCAAAAGCACTTCTGCAGTGGTATCTTCACAGTAAGATCATAACTCCATTAAAGTGTTTGTAAAGCACAAACCTGGGTCAGTTCAAGGCCCAGCATACAGTACCTTAGAAGAAAACTTGTTCTACACAGAAAAATCCTTAAATAACAGTGTTGTATATTTATCGATCAATGCAAATAAATTGAAGTTCTGTGTATTAACTACTACATTAAGGCATTATGAATACAAGTTATTTTCCTCTGCTCTGTACCAGACACACATACCACCTGCTGAAACACACTTCCATACAAGTAGCAGTAGAAATTAAACATATTTATTTGATAAGAGTGTAAAACATGTATAGATATGTACGTTTTTACCCTCAGAGGCCTATCACTATTTGTAGATGTAATAGGTTGGAGTATTAAAAACACAAATCTTTACTCTGAACAAGGTCCAGTCCCAAATGATTTGGATAAATCAGAGTCTGCTATATTGCATTTCCTACTTTTGTCATTTTAATATCAGTCCTAACTGATGTATTATCAAAGATTTTTGGAAATAATTTCCTTCCTTTGTTATCTTTAACGATATTGTAACATATTAGCACCTCTCTTCATATAACCAAGACAGAAAACCTCTATATTTGTTTCCCAGATACTATTAAGATGTTTCTTTCTGAATAAATAGTGTAGAAAAGGATGTACCAGAGACTTATCCAATTCTTTAAGTATACTGTCAAAACATAAATTCATACATCTCCATGTACTAATAAGTTATATTGTATGAAAAAAGACATAACACCAGATATCATTTTGTTATGCTCCCGGAGTGGATGACAAACCAAGTACTTAAAGTACGTATGTATGCATACAAAAAATGCATTCATTTCAATGAGTCATCTTTAGAAAAAGTAAACTGAGATGACTTTGAGCAATATACAGTATATACAGTGTTGCTTTTCTGACCTGTGTAAAACTATTACAGGAGTGTACTTAGAAAGTCAGACACTTGACCCTTTTGATAAAGACAATCCTGGGAAAAAGCAAGGACACACATTGAGCAGCATTCTAGGTGAATGCTTCTGTTTACATACAGTCATGCTAATCACATACTAACTCATACAGTACTAACAAACTTCAGGTGTAAAGATGTAAATTCAAGATTGACACATTCAAAACAGGGCAAACACAGAACGGAGTCAACAATCTCAGAATTATACAACACAACAATCCATGCCATAAACGCAATTATGAACGATAATCAAAACAGTTAAATAACAACAATGAACATTTTCCCCAAAATCCTGTAGTCCCAGCATCCTTTGTGTCTATTACATATTCCCCTCTCCCTTGCTCGACTCTCTGCTGTCAGGAGTCTACCAGGCTGCAGTGTCTGCCAGCAGTGGGCAGCAGGTCTAGGCTGCCCGTGTTCGTTACAGTATTAAGATTAGTTGGCTACTGCCACCTACTAGTGGTATTTGTATAACCCATGGAGCAGGTGCAGTTTTACAGTGTTACTCTGAAGAGCTCAATAAAGAAGCTAGTTGTTGGATCTCAGTCCGTTTATGATTTACTAATTACTTAGTTAGGGTAAATGTTATCAAGATATAACACAAATTAAATAAAAAGTAAATTTTATGTTCATAACATTAACATTTTTATGCCAATGCTAATGTTTGAGATGTGCATCAAACCCTGTTTAAAAAGGCATGAATCTTAATGAATAGGTTTTGTGGCAAAGCAGGGGTTACTTTGCCACGTTCAGGACCTTGTGAGCTGTGTAAGAAACTGTTTTTATTTTACTCTCAAATCGGAAGGCTAAGCCGTTTTCCAACCTAAACAAAACATGTACATACATTACCAGTAATAATGCTGTGTTTCTTTTACACACCAAACTAAGACCAGGACAATCCGCAGGTCTAAGCCTTCACACAGACAACCCCAATAAACTATTACACATTAAATACTCCTGCTTTCTTGTATTTAGGTGATTATTATTACTGTCCTAATAGTCAATCACCTGCGTGCACCTTGGTAAGTGTGGTCCCGACCGCCCTGTTTAAGTTTGGGACTACATTTTGCTTTCACGAGACCAATAGGGGATACAAACTACGTGTTATCCTCAGTCCTATGTATCTTCCTTCTGCAACCTTTCCCCACACTTTAATGCAGTTATTTATAACCCTTGATATAATACATGTATGTAAATGCCTTTTTTGTAAACATGTATGCATAACAACTTTTAATTATAGTAATTTGCTAAAAATATATACATTGGCATTAATACTTAACAACTGAAATATGTTTATCAAATATACTGCTATGCAGCAAACATACTCAATTTAAATTCTGCTTATTTGATTAATTATATCTGCCATAAGACCAAATAAATAGCATACATCATTGCCCTATATACACAGCTGCATAGAACATTAAATTGCCATAGTGACAAGTATACATTTATTTTATGCTTTCATCAAGTTATCAAACTCATCTGCATTATTTTTTTGTGAAGTCCAGGTTGGTGTAAATCACACCATCCCTTTCTAATTAATCGCAGAGGAGATTTGTCACAAAGCCATTCAACCTGTGTGAAAGATGTCCACTGAGATTTATGCTGCTGGAAACACTGTCCTTGATCTTTAGATGGAGAATGAAAAAGAGGTAAAGGGTGTATATCTGTAAGGTGCTGACATCTCATGTTCAGCTAAACCCTTTGTGTAAAGTTCAAAAGCCAAGAGGGAACACCTTTCAGTGTCACATGACGCTGATTAATGTGTAAGTAATGAGGTGGCGATTGAAACCAAAGAGTGGATGAATACCGAATTCTGCTGTGCATGTGAATAGCAGAAAGATGGCTCTTGTGTACCACCATATCAATTACAAATTGACTACATTTGTAATTGACTGGGGACTTGTGTGAGGTTTCATTCTATGGTAATTATTTATGTAAACACTAAATCCAACAGAAAAGTCTACAGGACACATTATTTTTGGATGCCAATAGAGAACTAACCTCTAATTCCATCTGAAAATATTAAAGTGGACCATCTTGTGAATAGGGCAATGAAAGAAAGATGATTTGCTTACTGTTGAAAAGTAAAATCCCATGGCCCTTTCTCAGAGAGAAAGGGGCATTATGTTCTCAAGGAGCAATCAGAATTTGTTGTCCTTCTCGAGACAGTCATATAATGTTACATTGGTAGTCAGCTATCACAGATGGGGAGAAAGACTTGAAGCTGTACAGCTGGTCTTTGCAAACCTGATCTCTCCTTAGACAAAAATGATGGTTATCGATGGTGAACTAATCCAAGTATTTCTGACACTACTGTACTGTATATTCATGTTTTTAAAAAGATAGGTCTCCAGAAAGGGGATAGTGATCCCTGAGGGTTTCCGTTAGTTTCTATCACACGCTATTATTTAGAACCAGCTATAGCACTCTTGAACTTACATTACACTCAGATGTGTACTGTAGGAACAATTCAGTAGTTTCCAATCTGAAATATTATATAAGATCAGAGAGATTGAGGACTCGCTATGAACACACACACTAGACACAATTGAAGTTCAATTAATAACAGCCATTTACTGGATACAGTCATAGCAAAGAACAGGAATCTTAAAGTCAGAAATAAATCTTAAACATATACTATTTATCAAAATGTAATCATTAGTATCAACCTTCAATCTAACTTATTTAAATGTACTTTGTTACAAATAAAACTTACATACAAGCTCTTTGTGTGAATAACATGAGGTAATTGTACTTTTTAGTTTCTTGTCGAGGTTCATAAAAAGTTACTTATAGCAAATTATTTGATTCTACTTAAATTACTCTGGCTGTTTTAATTTAATTATGTTTCATGTGGTGAATGCAACATAGATTATACTCAACAGTCCTAGGCAACATTGACTCCTTCGCCATTTGTTTGTGGAATTGGGCTTGTTAATGTACTATGAAGTGGTCCAACACAGTGTCTAGGTTATTTTGCAATGCAGTATATCTCTCCAAGCAGTTTTTTTTTGATACATGGTAAGCATTTGGTTCATCCTGTCAAGGTATCTACTTCTTTCACCACTTTCCTGGTCTCTCAGGCTGTTGCCACTTCTCCCCTGTAAAGCATCCGCGAGGTTTGCTTCGTGGTTTTTCAAAGGTTGAGAACACTGAGCTCTTTTTGAGCTTAGCTTATATACTTTTTATAGGGAGAAGCTTATGGTGCACTCTCCATTCACGTTCTGAGGGTTTCAGCTCTTGTAAGCATAACTTTTCTAAATATGGTTTAATTTTGTAGGTCTTTATCTAATTCTCAAAAAGAAGTGATGTTTAATATTTTTTTGTGAGACTTTGCGTCTTTACTCTTTTGAGAAGGTTCTTAATCATAGCTGTCCTTGCACATTTGTTGTATTACAGAGTTATGTTGCCAGAAATTTCATATTACTTTTGTTTAATTAGTCAGCTTGCCAGGAATACCCTTTTACACTTACTTATTTTTTTTAATTAGTCAAGTTGCCAAAAAAGAGTCTGTTTGTCAGGAATACCCCCTACAGTATTTGGAACAGTCATACATGCATGCATAAAAACAGCACACTTAGAAAACAGTTACTGTGTTCCAGTTATATAACAATATCAGTGAAACTTTTGAATGAAAATGATTATTGTAAACATGGTGGCTGTTCAGAGGGCAGGAGCAAAGGTTCTTCCCCTACTTCCAAGCAGCTTGTTTTTAAACCCTAGTTCAAGAACTTCTTCCTTCTGTTTTCTGGTTAATGCATATAATTAATTTAATAGTCAATATATTGCATATTAGATTTATACAAGATTTCTATTAGGTGTATTAAGTCGTCAATTGATGTATGTCATTCAAACTTGGCTTGAGTCACAAATTTGAGTACTGTCTCCTTACAGCCTAGTGGCCATTACAAATTATATACATTATGTCAATCAAAAAAAAAAATAATAATCCCAAAAGTATGCAGTTTCATTCACAATATTTTGCCTCTTTAATAAGGAGAAAAAGAAAAACAAGAACAAGACTTTCTACATGTTAGTGTTTAGAGCTGTTCAGAAACATAATTTGAATGGCAATGAAACAACGAAGGATAGCTGTGGCAATACTCTAGATTTCCCATAAAGTTTAGTTTTGTATAGGTAATCATGGTAGATTTCATTCATCCTTTATTCCAACTTCACTGAAGGTACTACAGTGACTCAAGGGGGTCTAAAGAACCACGGTGGACTGGCTCAATGAAGCCACAGATATATAAAAAGGAACAGACTGCTGCGCCACTTCCCCTAAATACCGCCAGTCACGCCCTCTTTCGGTGGCGCGGCCAATCACGTATCTTCCAATCCGTAACTGACACATCAAGGCGATGACTTCTGGTATCGTGGCCCCACCCCCTTCCTTAATGTCCGGCTTCTGACTGACCCTGGAATGAACTGCCAAACCATCCATTACAGGGTGCTCTGCTCCGATTATACAGTGCCCTCACAGGTCAGAAGGGAGACTGTTGACTAGGATTCATTCGCTGTCTAGTCACACATGTGCACCAGACAGATGCAATAAATCTGCACCCAAAGACGGTTCAAATTACAAAACTCAGCAGAAGAGCTGTGGTGACTAAGGAGTTTCAAGAACTGACAATCAGTGGGGGTCTGTTGTGCGTTTTTCTGTGAAGCACCATAGTCTCAAGGTTTTATATCCCACTAAAAATGACCACATCTCAAGTGGACCATGGATTTTAGTTATTTGACTTTGAATGTTAAAAATAAGGGGTTGTAGTTTCCTGTTATCAGGACAGTTACAGGGAGACAGAATAGCAAATAAAGAATGAGAAACAAGCCTATCATCTGCAGGCACTCCCTGCTCATCAGTAACAAACTCTGACAGGTCACCTATCACTCTGTCAGCCAAGATGACTGTTCACCATCTGAACCATGCTTCCTGCCTTGACACCCTGCTGATATCGCAAACTGATAAATGATTTTCTCAGCAGTCCTCTAATAACAGCCTTTCAGTAAATGGGTGCACCCTGAGAGAAATGGATCACTGTTCTGTGTACCCCAGGAATCCTTGGGACCCAAAGCAAGCATGCAAAATCACCACAATAATGTAATGCATGTAACACATGTTTGTGGTGGGAAATAAGGGTCATTTAAAGCCTACCTTGACAAAATAGGATTTATTATTTCTTGTGTTTCACATTGGACACCTATCAGATCTAAATAATTCTATTTATATCTTCACAGCCCCTTATTTCCACATTGATTTATAATGTGAATAAAGAGAACAAATCTATCAATGTTACTATATTTAGGGTCTGCTGATCCCACTATTTTAATGTCAGTAACGTAAAAAGAACATTTAAGATGCATCTCAAGTATTGTACAGAACATCGCTTGTTTCTGTAAATTAATACATTATGGTGAAAACATTTTTTTTATTTTATTTTTTTTTAAATATTATAACAAACCACTGCAGGTTTGGGGTAGAGGATCCATAAATAGAACGAGAAGGAATTGAGAAGCACAGTAGCCTTAACTATATCCTTCATCTTTTTATATCTGAGTTTAAATACAGTAACAAATTAAATTAGTGCAGTGGTTTCAGCTCAACTGCAGTCAATTGCTGTCCTCAAAAGAAATGTACCACATAAAAATCCTGTACAGGAGTCTTTGCTCAAAATACGCTGTGGGTGATTGGATTTAATTATGGGGTATCTTTTGTGCAGGCTGTCTATTGTCTAAAACGATTACTCTCTGACTCTTGTGACGAGTGGATTCTCTATATCAAGATCAAGGCACATTGATAAATCTATATGGTAACAATTCAACAAAACTGAACTGAAATTCGAACAATAAGCAAATAATGATATTCTGGGGCATTTTAGAAAGGCACTACAGGGACCAATCATTTTCATATTTAAGTCATGCATGAATTAAAGAAAATAGGACTCAAAAAGGGGACAGTGCTCCCTGTAGATTTCAGTCTGTTCCTATCACACGCTGTTATTTAGAACCAGCTATTACACCCTTGCACTTATATCACGTTGAGATGTATATTTGCACCAGTGTCATTAGTTATACCTGCATTCATAAAAACAGCACACTAGAAAACAGTTACTGTATTCCAGTTAAATAATAGTGTAGCTAAATCTTTGAATGAAAAGTATTGTTGTAACCAAAGTGCAGTTCGGGGGGCGGGATCAAGGGCTTCTTTCCTACCTTGAATCAGCTTGTTTTTAAACCCTAATTTAAACTTATCCCTGTCTGTGCCTGTTTTGGAACTGAACAGGAATAAGGGAGTAGCCAAAATATTTAATCAATGAGATATGGCCTTACATTAAATGAACTAGCCAGTTGTATTCTATACACTCAATTACAAAATGTAAAAATGTATTTTAGCAATGTTTTTGTGTAATATAATGAACTAATGCATTTGCTTTCTGTATAAACATTCATTTTCAAAAGTTTACGTCACTATATATATATATATATATATATATATATATATATATATATACCTTAAGCACCAAACATAAAAAAAAAAAAATTCATAAATAATAAAATGTTATGTTGTCAGTCTTTGTAGGCATAAAAAACAAAAATGTATTGGATATAATCACAAATGATCCAGGTAAAATCATGAGAGAAACATTTACTATTAAGGCAGTACATCCACTTTCCTAAAGTTAGTAATACTGTTTGGAAGAAATTAGTTCGCTCGAGAAAAATGTCCTGTGTAAAATGTTTTTTTGGGTTTCCATTCACTCAGTTTATTTTACTCGAGTAAACCAGGCTTTTCACCCGATGTCATGCAAATGAATGGGAAAGGTGGGGGTTGTTGTGTAAATTAGCTACCAGTAAAGTATTTGTGCTGTTTTTGAAGATTACTATTGGAATTTTTTGAAAATGTGGTTTCCATGCTCAGAGAACTGGCACATGTGCGACTAAGCTGCTATAATAAAGCAAAATACCTCAGGCCTGGGTAGTTAACCCTTTGAGTAGTACGAACATACCGGTGCAGTCGCTGCTGTCTGGTTCCCAGGGAGTACGAAAGTACTGGTACATTATGCAACTTTAAACTTGAATTGGTGAGCCTACAAAATCATATAGTAACACTAGATTTCTGTAATACCTTTTATTGGTCTCTTGTGCCCTTTGCAAGATATTGACTGAATTACATATAATTATCTCAATCACAAAAATGTCAACAGTATTTATAAACCGGCGAAAATAGTTCAGGGAGAAAGCAGTATTTGGTTAATAATACTGAATTCAGATTCTGATTTTAATTCAAATATGTACAATTATTCCACTAAATTGGATTAGAATTCTTCTTCAAGCATGGACAGGCTCTTATGTTTATATATTAAAAAAAAAAATGAATCCAATTTTATTTGATAGAATAAAAGAAAACGTGTATTTAAAATAAATTGGAACTGACACGCCTGACAAGTGCTGAATAGAAAAATTTAAAAATGTAAAATTAAAAAAAATTAAACATAAACGTATACATCATGCCTGTCAAACATTTTAGCACATGTCATTCTAGTGAAGGGCCTGCAGGCTTCTCTTCTAGTGAGCTTTCACCTAATGGTGCTGCTTTTTTAAACAACAACACTATATTAATCACAGAGAGAAACGAGGATGTTGCCTCAGGTCTGCTGGCTCTCTCCTGTGAATTCACATAAAAGATGCTGTTCTCAGCCAAGTAATTTTGAAGGTGACAAATATTACAGATGCTGAATTTATGAGAGAGCTTGCTCCATGTTTATTAACTCATCCATCTTATGAGAAATAAAAGGGCCAAGCAGATAGGAAAGTGGGGCTTTCTTATCCTGTCAGCTGCTGGATTCCTTTAAGTAATCAATATCTATAATTACCTGATCCAGCAGCGATAGCTTTAACCCTAGAGAGATCTGACCTTTCTCTACAAGATTTTGCTTTTGGCAGCATAAAAAGCATCAGAAGTTAATTAGGAGGGAAATAGTTTTGTAATTACTCCATGGAAGCTTTCCAAGGTAGTCAATATCTGTATTTTAAAACATTCATCAGGGAAGTTGAATCTCAGTTTCAAAGTGCATGCTTCTTCTTTACTGCATTAGAGCTAAAGAAATCTCTGTCAGGATGAATGTATTAGAACTTGTTGTCAACTTCCTAGCAGGGGATTTTCCAAACAATTAACAGTTATTGCAATATGGCATTGCACAAGGAACATGCAAAGATCTGCACACCAGTGAAGCTATTGGTAAAGAATGGTCAAAATCACATCAAATGGCTTGTCAACTCAACATTCCTCAAATATAAACATCATATTATTGTATTGCAAGTTATGAAGATGTCTCACTACCTTAATCTTTAAAAAAGACTACTTAGCTATATCTATTATATCTACTATTTCTATTCTCTGCAGGAATACATGTTTCACTGTTCTTCTGTGACAAGTACTGTAAGCCGGAATAGATTCTCTCCAGTTGTAAGAGCTTACTATTCTCAGGTGACGGGTTAGTAAGAACGCTTACTTACCATTTTCATAATGAAAAATGAACTGCTTCCTCATGCCTTAAAGTTTTCATGACTCCAGTAATGGGATATCTCAGCTCTCTGACAGGTGAGCAATATATGTATACAGCATATGACAGCTGGTCTACTGGACCATCTATTAAGGTTACACCCACAATATGATATTATGTACATGGTGCACAGGTTTTTGGAATACAGCAACATATTCCGCAGTGTCTTGTTTTCAGTCATATTCTTCAGTCATTTTCCGAGACATTTTTTATATAGATATGGTGACATTTCAGACGTATGTTACTGCTTCATTTTTATTATAAATTATAGCAGTATTGCCAGTCCTACTGCTTGTCATAAGATGTATGTGAGATTTAGTTGCAAAAACATTTAAAAAAGAAATGTAGAAAAAGTAAAAGTTATAAATGAGAAAATATAGGATACTAACTGAAATGTGCACTTTATCTTCTAGTAAACGTGATCTATGGCTATTTTAAACATAAGCACATAAGAAATTCTAGAACGAGAAAAGGACCTTCGGGTTGGCATTGCATGGGAGATGAAGGGAGGTTTCACAGTTCTGATCGAGTGACAGTTTCCTAAGTATTATTTGTTGATGCTTAGTCATCATTCCTACACCCCATTAGAAAATAGACCTTGTGGCATTTTTTTAAAAATTATTCATCATTTAATCATAAAATCACAATTTATAAGATTAAATATGCTGCTATACCTCCTGGGCGCTGCCAATAGGGTCACACGACTGCGATACTGCACGCTGATTGGCTCAGTGGATATGTTGGATTTTGCTAAATTAGAAGCTTGGAGTATAATGTATTATGGAAAGAAACGATTATTTGAGTTGTATTTAACTTGGTGTATATTGTGTTTTGAGGACAAACGACACTGAACATCAGCAAGTAGGCACTGTGAGATGAATGCTCATGCTTCAGCTCAGTTTTCATGCGAATGGTGTATATGGCATTTTGCATCTAAACTCTCTCTCTCTCTCTCTCTCTCTCTCTCTCTCTCTAGATCTCTCTCTATATATATATATATATATATATATATATATATTCCAGATTGTGGAGCTGCATTTGTGCCATATAAAAATGTGAGCAACGTCATCCGTGTGTGTGTGTGTCCATCTGTCTGTGGTTACTGTTCTTAAACAGTTCTATGGTTTTGCACCATACAGCGCTGTGAACATGATTTATATTTTCTGCACTCTTAAATTAAGGATAGTTCATACACTAGTAAAGGGTGGTCCGTCTGTCCTGTCGACTCACTCATTTGTGTTCGTGGGTTGCTTTGAGCTCCCTATGAGATATTCAGATACAAATATTCCCTGTATAAAGCTAATTTGATACGAATCATATGCAAAGTTTGAAATGTACGCATTTTTTGAGTAACAAACAATAATAATGAGAAAACGTCTTCGAATTCAATTAGATAACTTCTCTGAGCACTTTATGTCTGCGTTTTTCTTTACTGGTCATAGGTGGGGATTAATAAGGATAATTAAATGGTATTCTTTTCTAAATGTACATTACATCTTTTCATCTGCAATTGGCAACATGAGAAAAACAGCTAGTTTATTTACTTATTATTATATAGATTTTTTAATATCATTTTGTCTGGAGTGGGGGAGCGGAGTGGCGGATATTATTATGAGTGGTGAACGGAATTGTCACCGCTTTGCTTCGCTCACATTCTCTGAACACAACACTGACGCTTGCCGTTAAAACATATTGTCTTTGACACAGGATTTGCACATCACAGGAGAGTAGAAGTGAGTAAACTCTGTATCCCTTATATGAGAAGTGGGTAAACTATATATTGCCCAAATTCAAAGTGGGTAAACGTCGTTTACCTGCATATAACCTTGACTACACCACTGAGTAAAACTACAAAGAAAAGTTTAAAATATCTGGTATCTCCCATCAGGCCAATTTACAATTGTGACTTTAAAAAAAATTATGTCCCCTTAAAAAATTACAAACAGTAACTCATTTATACAGTTGGGTTTTTTGCTGGACCAATCTAGGTAAAGCAGCAGTGTGCCCCTTATCTGGGATGGAACTCACAACCTTACAGTCAAGAGCACAGTGCTCTAACCACTACATGCTTACTGGATAAGAAATACCTCACTCTGTAGGCCAGTTCAGGTTCATATCAGTACAACTAAAGTGCAGACAGATCCATAAATTGCATTTAACTACACTTCTGTGGGTATTATGATAAGTTTACTATGATACTATTCAAATGATAATTTAAAATACTCAATACGCTGTTTTTTTTTTTTTTTTTTCTCTCCATGTTAATTACAAAATATTCAGGACAAATGATAAAATGGCCCCCAATTCATAGTCAATGAAGGAAAAGCATGCAAACAGTTAATCCTTATAATGTAGAGCAAAGTACAGCCAGTGGCCACCACTATGGCTTGGTACCAAGATGTCATTCATGTACTGCCAACCAAAACTACTTTATTGCACATGTCAATGTGACCCATTTACAGGAGAGATTTATTGGAATTTCTTCTCAAGGGAACCCAGTTGTGAGCCAAATTACTCATTTATATAAAATACTATTTTTCTGCAGCAATCTGAAAGCTGTTATTAAGGTACTTGTCATTACAGCTCTTCAACCTAATACTGAAGGCTTCCACAATTCGATAAATAGACCATGAACAATGATTTTATGTGTCTCTATGAACCTTAAAATACTTGACAATTGTTCTTTTACATCCTCACAACATTTGGCCTCATTTGTTGTAACTGTCAGTAATAAAACCTTTCACAATCTAAAGACTATAAAGGTCTTAGCTAACTTTTTCAAGATGACATAAAACTGATTGACATCCTCTGATTGACATTGCCAGGATCAGCAAATGTAATAAAGAAAACATGAACTTTTACCATTAAAAGCACTGGGTAATAACATTCCTTCATTTACCTGCAGGGGAAATACAGCTTAAGTTACAAGATGAATGGCTTTGATCATTCATAGACTGGTCCACATGGCAAAACTACCACAGTACAGCACAAAGGGCTGAATGGCAACACAGCAAACTGGTACAAGCTTCCTAGAAAGGAAAAGTGCAGATACTTCCTGTGCTCTGGATGAATGGGAACAAGAAAATATGCATCCCGCAAGTCCATGGCGGTGAACCAGTCACCCGGGCCAGATGGACTGGAGGATGTGACAGTGCGTCAGCATTCGGAACCTCCTTTCTTTTAAGAATCTGTTCAGGAGCCTCCATGGGAGATGGGGTCTATGAGATGAATGGCTCGCTTGTGCAGCAAGGTAGCCAGTTCTTTCTGAAGTACTGAGGTTTGTAGAGGGTCTGTCACGAAAGTGTTTGTGACACCTCGAAAGGGAGGAGGTCCCAAGCGGGACTGCACCACATAGCCATTTTACATGGTGGCAAGCACCCAGGAGTCTGAGGTGCAAGTGCGCCAGTACTACAGCTGTTGTGCTGAAAAGGAGCTCTGAGGCCGCCAGCCTTCAGGGGCCCTGCTCGGGCTGCTGAGGCCAGGACTGGGCAGTTTGGCGTGAATGTTTAGGGCACCAGCCCTGAAAATGCCTCCTGTAACGCTGGTTTGTGGACTGAGCACGACCTGCGTTCCCTCTGCCTGACGATTTGGGACAGTTCCCTGCTGATGTGCCCTATAGGCAATGCCTTAGGTCACTCGGCGGGGCTGTGGTGAATGGTACTGTTCTCATGACAGTTCGAGTCTGAGGAGCTTGCCAGCAGCTCAACCTGCCCCATACAGATGCACTGGGAGGGAGAAATGCAGCCATCTGACGGGACTCTTCACGTTCCCGGTGTGATCTTTGCAATATCTCCTCCGCAGCTGGCCCAGTCAGGGACTCTGGCTTGTGTCAGCCACAGCTGTCTATGAGCCACAACCAGGCTGGCTAGGCTCCGGCCAAGGGCTAGCCCTTGGAGACCGGAGACCTGCAGCAGCTTACTGGCAGAAGACGCAACTTTGAGGCCACCGGCTCGAGGAGCAGTACACCATCAAATATGCGGTAAGCACATTTGCTGTATTGGTTAAGCGAGT
Organism: Polyodon spathula; assembly: GCF_017654505.1. Lineage (NCBI taxonomy): Eukaryota > Metazoa > Chordata > Actinopteri > Acipenseriformes > Polyodontidae > Polyodon > Polyodon spathula. The sequence continues at coordinate 87,377,141 of NC_054535.1, forward strand.
TGCTTGCGCTTCTGCTGCGTAAGCTCACCTCAAATGCATCTCCGTCACCCTACATTGAGGGTTTAGGCACGCCGGGTATCTAGCCAGACCACCCACTGGCAGGGCTTTAACCAGGGCCGCGATAGTGGAGTCTACCGGGGGAACCCCGCCAGGCCGAGCTTATCCGTGTCTTCTAAGGAAACAAGCGGTGCTTCCTGGTTTAGTACACTAGGACCCAAAGCCGAGCGATCCCAGGAGGAGCGTACTTCCTCCATGAAGACTGGGAAGGCCGGAAAACTCTGAGGACGAGGATCCAGCGCCTGTGTCTGGAAAACAGACTGATGTGGTTCTGCCATTGGCATCCAGAAAAAGCCTGCAGAAAAGCTGCCAGACGAGACCGAGCTGGACAACAGGGTGGAACTGGCCTCTGAGGCACTCTCAGAGCCGGGCTCTTCCTCAGCAAGGGTCTCACACACTTGCATATCAGAGGAGAAAGAAGCTCCTTCCCCTGAGGCTGCTATGGAAAGCGTATCCTGGGGAGATTGGGAGCGACTGCAGGTGGCCTGAGCATTGGCAACGTCCAGCAGTGAGTCCTGGGACATGTCGTTTGGGGCACCCAGAGCCGCTGACGGTCCAGCCATGGAGGACGCGGAGCTTGCCCTCCTGGCTCTCTCTAAACGGGCCGCTTTCAGCTGAGACTGAAAGGCCTCATAGACACTACATGCCACGTTCTTCTCGAGGGCCACAGTGGCATGAGGAACACCCAAGGTCCGCACACAGAGGGTATGTTTGTCCTCCTGCGGGATGACGGTGTTGCAGGCCATACAGGGATGGGACCCCGACATGGGCCTGACTTTGTGCATTAGCACTGCAGCACTGCTCGCACTGCGTTGAACAATGGAAGTATTAACGTAGTGTATAAGTCACTAACGTTACAGCATGTGTACCGTGTGGCGAGTACCGTGGGCAACTTGTGCGTACCGTTCAGTATGTAAGCTATACACTAGGATGAGAAGTGGCTATGCAACGAATGCAACGTGCACCTCATGCACTGCTTGCACCGTGCGTACTGAGCACCGCGTACCCCAAGTGCACCACGTACCATGCAGTGCTATTGTGCACTACCGTTGAGGCGCTGGCACTGTGTGTCGCTTACTTTAAGCACCTGTTCCCCAAGACAGAGAAGGGAGAGAGAGTGCATTGGCTGTACAAGGCCCGACTCACCACAGTTCTTTCAACATGAATGCAAGGGAAATACAACCAACTCGAATCGACAACGAGAAGCTCTTTTCTATCAATACGCTCAGCTCAAAACAAAGGTCTTACCGTACCATCTTGAGATTGAAAAAGAAGAGGATCTTCGGTAGACGGGACAGAGTGTGTCATCCCAGGAAGGGGCCATTCGGCAGCTCTGGTATAGAGAGCTTAGCAACACCTACCCGAAGGGCAGGAATATCCCATACCTATCTAGTGGTGGTCGTCTTCGAATTGAAAGGGAACTATGTGAGTATAACATAATACTACTGAAAAAGCCTACTGAATTGAATTTTAAATATCTTTATTAATCAGACAGTGTTACAAGAAGATTTCAACTGTTTGGCACAATGTTACAAAGTTCATCACAGTTGAATAATTAAACTATAATTAAATATAGTTACTAAAAAATATATATATAATTACTAAAATTGCAACTAAACATTGTTACAACGTACATTTTTTCTGTAGGTTATTTCAGGCTGTAACAAAGTTGGGAGGTTAGGTTATATCAACAAATCTTGTAACATTGTAGCAGTTAGGACATTGGGGAAACACAGCAGCAGCTCAAAGTCAAACAGCCGCGTGTGTTTTTCTGATAACAAACAAGCTGAAACTCGGAGCAGCTGATTCAAATTCAGCGCCGTTTTGAGACACCGGCGAGGGGAGGAGCCGACAGCACAGCAGAACAACGCAGTTAAACGAGGCAGTCTTCCCAGCGACAGCGAGTGGAAGCGACAGTGAGTGGGAGAAGTACAGGCGTGGAAAAGTACAGAGCAGTTTCGAAGCAGTTTGAAAGCAGGTTGACAGCTGCAGAAGAAACTAAACTTCAAAAAAAAAACCTCAACATGGTCTTCAAGCCTGTAATCTGTGACACCTGCTTGATGTGGGAAATCCGAGAAAACCCAGCGGAGCTAAACCAAGTGTGCGTAAAGTGCTGCGCGATCCAGGATTTGCATAAACTAGTAAGTATGCTAGAAATGGAGCTGGAAGAAGTGAGACAGCAACAGGATCTTGAGGAACTGGCACACCCACAATTCATGGAAGTCTGCATCACCCCTAACAGACTGAAAGCCACCAGGGAGATAGAAGGTCAGAACAGCTGGGTTCAGGTAGGCAGAAGCAGGGAAAAAAAGAAACATCGTCAAACACCACCACCAGAAATCAAAACAACCAACAGATTTGAGTCACTTCAGAATTGTGATGAGCAGAACCAACAACAAGAGAATGAAAGGAACAACATCCAGGACCCTATTGACAGTGGTGACCAGACAGCAAAAAGAAGGGAGGTCATGATTGTTGGGGACTCCATATTGAGAAACACAGCAAGTTCAGTTCGCAGTTTGGACCCCCTTACTACAACAGTGTGCTGCCTTCCGGGAGCCTCGGTCAAGCACATCACTGAAAACGTGGACAGGCTCCTAGAACGAACAGGAGACGACCCGGTAGTAGTCGTCCACATCGGTACAAACAACATTGGAAGAGACAGACCAAAATCCCTGCAAAACAAATTCAGAGAGCTAGGAAGGAAATTAAAAGAGAAAACCAAAACTGTGGTATTTTCTGGTATACTACCCGCACCTTGCAAAGGACCATATGGACAGCTGGAAATAATTAATCAAAACGAATGGCTGAAGACGTGGTGCACACGGGAAGGCTTCACCTATCTTGATCATTGGACCACATTCTACAACGAGGACTATCTGTATAGACGGGATGGACTGCATTTAAATAACAAGGGAACTAGTCTACTCGGAGAAAAGATCCTCGAGCAGGTTCAGAAGCATTTAAACTAGAAAGGAAGGGGGGAGAAATCAACAAAAAAACAGAAGGGAGACCGCATCAAAACAAGAACAACAACTCAGGTAAGACAACCATTAAATGTATTTATCTAAATGCTAGAAGTATCAGAAACAAAATTCTAGAACTTGAAGCTACTGCACTAACAGGTAACTATGATGTGATAGGTGTTACAGAAACGTGGTTGTCTGAGAGTGATGGGGACGAATATAATATTTGTGGGTATACACTGTATAGGAAAGACAGGCAGGACAGAAGAGGAGGAGGGGTAGCGCTATACATAAGAAACAGTCTTGAAGCCCAGGTGTTAAACCTGGACAAAGAAAATAAAACCGAATCAATATGGGTCAGAATAACAGACAAAAATTCAAAAGGCATAATAATAGGAGCATGCTATAGACCGCCAGATTCAGACGGTGAGCACAATAATCTGTTATACAATGACATTAGAAATGTGTGTAGCAAAGGAGAAGCCATACTAATGGGGGATTTCAACTTCCCCCAAATAAAATGGGAAAACCCGGTGGGTAGCGCGAAGGATGAAATAGAAATGGTGGAAATGACAAATGACTGCTTCCTAACACAATTTGTCAAGGCACCCACTAGAGGGGAGGCATGCCTTGATTTAGTCTTTTCAAATAACGAAGATAGAATAACTAAAACAGAGGTCAGAGAACCACTGGCAAACTCAGACCATAACATGGTCTCATTTGAAGTGTTTTTTAAATCCCCAAAAGTAAAGACTAAAGTTAAGGTTTACAATTTTAGAAAAGCAAACTATGAAGGCATGAAACAGAGACTAACAGAAGTAGATTGGAGTAAAATAGAGAAAACACCCACAGAAGAAGGATGGTTGTTCTTCAAAAATGTAGTACTAGAGGCGCAAAACAATTACATCCCTAAAGTAGACAAATCTAAATGTAAAACTAAATTGCCAAAATGGTTTAATAGATCAATTAAAAAAAATATTCAGCGAAAAAAGGCACTTTACAGAGCATTAAAAAAGGACCAAAAAGAAAGTACGCAGAAAGAGTACACGGAACTGCAAACGCAAGTCAAAAAGGAAGTTAGAAAGGCCAAGAGAGAAATAGAAATGAACATTGCTAAGGGAGCTAAAACCAATTCCAAAATGTTTTTCCAATATTACAACAGCAAGAGAACATTCAAAGAGGAGATTAAATGTTTAAGAGATACAAATGGCAAAATCGTAGAGGAAGAAAAAAAAATAGCAAATATGTTAAATGATTACTTTTCACAAGTTTTTACAAAGGAAGATACTGACAACATGCCCCACATGTCATCCAGTTCCTATCCAGTTTTAAATAACTTTAGCATAACTGAGGCAGAAGTGTTAAAGGGACTAGGAGCTCTTAAAATAAACAAATCCCCTGGGCCAGATGAGATCCTCCCAGTAGTACTCAAAGAAATGAAAGAAGTAATTTACAAACCGCTAACCAAGATCATGCAGCAGTCTCTTGACACAGGGGTGGTACCGACAGACTGGAAAATTGCAAACGTAATACCGATCCACAAAAAGGGAAACAAAACTGAACCAGGTAACTACAGACCAGTAAGCCTGACTTCTATTATATGCAAACTTATGGAAACTATAATAAGATCCAAAATGGAAAATTACCTATATGGTAACAGGGTCCTGGGAGACAGTCAACATGGTTTTAGGAAAGGGAGATCGTGCCTAACTAACTTGCTTGATTTTTTTGAGGATGCAACATCGATAATGGATAATTGCAAAGCATATGACATGGTTTATTTAGATTTCCAGAAAGCTTTTGACAAAGTCCCGCACAAAAGATTAATTCTCAAACTGAACGCAGTTGGAATTCAAGGAAACACATGTACATGGATTAGGGAGTGGTTAACATGTAGAAAACAGAAAGTACTGATTAGAGGAAAAACCTCAGAATGGAGTGTGGTAACCAGCGGTGTACCACAGGGATCAGTATTAGGTCCTCTGCTATTCCTAATCTACATTAATGATTTAGATTCTGGTATAGTAAGCAAACTTGTTAAATTTGCAGACGACACAAAAATAGGAGGAGTGGCAAACACTGTTGCAGCAGCAAAGGTCATTCAAAATGATCTAGACAAGATTCAGAACTGGGCAGACACATGGCAAATGACATTTAATAGAGAAAAGTGTAAGGTACTGCACGCAGGAAATAAAAATGTACATTATAAATATCATATGGGAGATATTGAAATTGGAGAAGGAATCTATGAAAAAGACCTAGGAGTTTTTGTTGACTCAGAAATGTCTTCATCTAGACAATGTGGGGAAGCTATAAAAAAGGCTAACAAGATGCTCGGATACATTGTGAAAAGTGTTGAATTTAAATCAAGGGAAGTAATGTTAAAACTGTACAATGCACTTGTAAGACCTCATCTTGAATATTGTGTGCAGTTCTGGTCACCTCGCTATAAAAAAGATATTGCTGCTCTAGAAAGAGTGCAAAGAAGAGCGACCAGAATTATTCCGGGCTTAAAAGGCATGTCATATGCAGACAGGCTAAAAGAATTGAATCTGTTCAGTCTTGAACAAAGAAGACTACGTGGCGACCTAATTCAAGCATTCAAAATTCTAAAAGGTATTGACAGTGTCGACCCAAGGGACTTTTTCGGCCTGAAAAAAGAAACAAGGACCAGGGGTCACAAATGGAGTTTAGAAAAAGGGGCATTCAGAACAGAAAATAGGAGACACTTTTTTACACAGAGAATTGTGAGGGTCTGGAATCAACTCCCCAGTAATGTTGTTGAAGCTGACACCCTGGGATCCTTCAAGAAGCTGCTTGATGAGATTTTGGGATCAATAAGCTACTAACAACCAAACGAGCAAGATGGGCCGAATGGCCTCCTCTCGTTTGTAAACTTTCTTATGTTCTTATGTTCTAGTTGAATTGAGTTCAAATTTTCTTACCTATTTATACAATGTATACACTTTTGTTTGTTTTGTTTTCCTTTATCTCCTCCTCCTTCTTCCACCACTCTCTCTCATATTTTTATCCCTGCCGCCACCAGTAAGCTCCTTCACCTGTTGTCAATAGAACAAATACAGTGTGCAGCATTAGACCTGTTGCCATCCACAATTTGTATGCTAATTAGAATGTTTCTCCCGCTATTCTCGCCAAATTACCATCACTTAGTAAACAAGGCTCTATGTGTTAATGGACAACAAAATCCATGTACATTTTACAGATTTGGTTTATCAAGAATACAGACGGTGCTAAAAAGTTGGATTTCTTAATTTTCAGCGTAATTATAACTGAATTGCTTTTAGAATGGTAATTTAAACCCTAGGACAATAGTTAACCATTTGAATACATCAAAAGACATTTTATATTTTATTCACTGATGGGCTACTTTGGGTAATGTGTACTGTGATGAGATACAATGAGTATTAATGATGGATTATTGTTAAAAAGCAAAACCTGTATGGCACATGAGGAGCAAGTGTTCATATTGTCTTTAAATTACATACTGTCATCAAGAACCCCAATTAGCAAAGGGCTTTTGATCAAGATACAAAACTTCTTTATCACGTTACATTTCATGGAAAGCAGAATCACATTCCATTGACACACAATGCTGTTATTATCGTAAGGATCACATAAAAAGGTTCATTGATTTCGCTCCTCTCAAAATGAATGTTCTTTGAAATAATTTCTTATTTTGTGTTCCTCTAAAGACCAGTACACACTGCCCAACGCGATCAATTGCGACGCGATTTTTTCAGTTGCATCGTACAATGAATGTATTATGCTTTGCGTTGAGATTTTACACGATTGGCCGATCGATTTCAGCTGGCTCATAAAGTTGAAGCATATTTAATTTAAAGTTCAATTCCCTCGCATTGGCTAGTGTGTTATGCAATTATTGCATCGGGCAGTGTTAACCAGGCTTTACACAATGTAGCTTCCCACTATATCCCACTTTGCATCCTTTATTCAAACCTCTGCAGGGGTCACCATTGCTCTGAGTGAATAAAAGGTTTGCAGATCCTGGGATAAGCCACTGGTTGAATTAATCCCCAAATCCTTGTGACTTCTCCTACACAGGTATACTGTTTTGATTAACTATTCATAGAACAGAGTTTAGGCAAATACTTATATACAGTATAATGAGATCCAATCAACATGACTTTACTCTTAATAAAATATAATTGCTTGTCCTACTTTTTGGGGTTTCTCCTGTGTGGCAGTGTGGCGGAGTGTCTCGCCCCTTTATGTTTATTAGTGTTTTATGTTGTATGTAGTGTGTTAATGTTGGTGTTTATGTATAAAATTCACAGGATATAAACATGGGTTACAAGCACGAGTGTTTAAAATGTATGTTTGTATTTAGGTACGAGGATTGCACAGCACTTCACGTGCAAGTAAAAAGTAATAATGTGTGAGCACGGGGAATTGCACTTTATTAATTCACGTGCAGATGTACCGAGACTCCAATTGAATGATTGATTAGCAATCGAGTCTCGGTACAGCTGCATAAAAGCAACATGTTTTCACTCACTTGAGGTTGTGTGGTCTTGAGTGGAGAACGGGGGAGAGAAATGGAGATATCGCAATAACAATTGTTATTTCATGCTGGAAGCTCCAGCACGGTATTTGTTTTCTGTTCGTTCATGTCTGTGTTGTCTGTCTGTTTGTTTGGCCATCACGCCTCTTTGTTTGTGTTTTGTTTGTTTAAATCTTTTATTTTCTATGATTATTATTTAATAAAACACTGAGCTTCCCTGTACCTCAGTTTCACCCGCTACTTCCTGATTCTGTGTTTCTGGTCTGACGTCACCACTGCAAGCCATCCTGGTCACAGGCAGCCATGTGTGGGGCAGCCTTTCAGGCCTCTCAATGAAATAACCAGACTGGCTTGATAAATATTGTAGCCCTCTGCACATTTTCTTTTTTAATTGTTTCAAGCTTTTTTTTTTTTTTTTTTTTTTTTTACAAATGCCTGTTTTGTCCATATAACTCAATTATGATTAAACAATGCTATAATTGTATCAATATAGAAAGACCGTCTAAATCTTAACTGTAAATATGCCATTTATGCTAGCACAAACAATGTAGCAAAGATCTGAATTGTTATGCTTGCTTAGTAACAATGAATTTGAGGTATTCCACCTTAATGTCTTTATATAGAGCTCTGTCCTCACATCAGCACAAGAGGGATAAAAAATAAAAAAATAACACACACTATGGTTATTTTATAGTTATTATTTTTACTTACTGGACAGAGGCTATAAAAATATGAGCAAATAACAGTTTATTATGCATGAGCTTTCGGTTTTTGCTATCCCTGGAAGGCTGATTTTTGCTCCATGCATGCAACTCCCTATTTCAACTTCATGTACAAATACCTGTACAGTAGTTGAATTGCATATGTTAAAATGATAAATATGCAGTTGAGTTAATAGACTCCCAGCTTAACTTGCCCATCATATAGAAGCAGATTTGTCAGCATACGAGTAACAATGCTTAAATTGGCATTTACACATGTGGTGGACACTGTGACTGACATACACCATAATAACAACATAGTCGCTAGGCAAATCTATGTGTGGCACAATAAACAAGGCGTAGATACATGCTGCACCCCCAAAATTTATGTAAAAGGGTGAGTTGACAAGAAGAAAGAGACCATAAACTGTGCAGTTTAAGCGCTTCGGCGCATTTATTTACATACAAATAAACAAACAACAGTACAGTACTGCACCATTCCGTCACCATCACTACACTCACTAACACCTGTGATCACCCTATTTATACACCTATGGCTGGAGCCTTAATGAATCACTTATTTAATCACTTATTCAATTCATGGCTCCAGCCACATCCCTACATGTTTTTGCATGGAGGAATTTAACCCCCTCCCTGCTACCCAATATTCCCCACACCTTTGCACCAGCAGTGCTTCCATTCTGCCACACCAGGACATGTTTATTATGATAAACAAGGTAATTAGCTGTTCTGAAATGTAAGACACACAGGACATTACGTAGAAGTTTTAAAGTAAATTGCATTTCACTTTACTCCATATGTTTCAGTATAAAAACAGAAATTAGCGTTAGTTGGCAGAATATGCTGTAGCTTTTTATTTGACTTTGAAGAAGTTCACTATAAAAATATGCAATTATATTTAAGCATCCATGCATGAAAGGCAATGCATTATTCTTATTGCAAAGAGTTAAATTCATAGGTCATTGCCAACATGTCTGGGTCCCATATGACATCATGTAAAAAAAAAAAAAAAAAAAAAAACAACTGAAACGGACCTTTGGTTTTTAATTTATTAGCAAATATCCTGTTCATGTTTTGAAATACATGGTACACTACATGACATTCCCTATATGAAAAAGCAGTATTTAGCATTTATCATGCCAGTCTTTCCAGGGTTTTACTTCGTGTGCAATCCCAACAGAAATGATGTTATGCGTTTAAGTCAAAGCAAGACACATTTATTGTTTAATATATTGTATAGTCACATTATTGGCATGTTTTTTTTTTTTTTTTTTTATGCATGCAGATTACCCAGGACATTTTCAATTTGTATGTCACCCACAACATAAAGGTACTTAAAAGTTTACATTTAATTAACTTTTTATGATCTGTCTGATAATAAATGTTTCAAATGTCATGTTTTCTTGTTCTGTTTTCTGTGTTCTCTGGGTATTATAACAATACATGGCTCATTTATATATATATATATATATATATATATATATATATATATATATATATATATATATATATATATATATACTACAACATAGGTATTTACATTTGCAAATGATAAATGTCTATGTCTTACATAGTGTTTTGTTTATTTTTTTTTCTAAAGAAGTGAGCTGATAGGAAAAATAAACTATATAGTTAGGAGTTATTACCTCAAATGACAAGAAATAAAAAGGGCAGCTAACTTGAAGAACATGGATAGGAATTTAAGCTGAGCGGTTGCCTAACTGTGTGACCCTCAAATAAATCACCCTTCCTTATTGTTCGTCACCCTAAAGCTATACAAATAAAAGCAGGACTCCACAGAAACATGATATTGGATCTCAGTCGGGGTACCAAAGACACATTTCAATTAGCTTTAAATGATCGTGCGTATCCTGATTGCATGTCCTTATTAGTTTAAAGCAGCTAAAGAATTATTCCATGTCAAAGCTAATAGAAATGGATAGGCACAAGCACAAGCAGCTCAGAGGTTTAATGAACACAAATAAATATAGAATAATTACAGAGACATCTAACTTCTAGGACCTCAAGGCAGACCATGTAGTTGAGGCGAATAACTATGCAACACAATAGTAAATTAACCTATTTAACATTCAGCTAGATCTTCTGACACCGTGTCAAAGGCCAAGTCATTAATTATGTGTTTTGAAAAGGTCTCATGAGGGCTTTATTTTTTCAGTGGATTTGTCAAATTCACTTTAGTCACTGCTTGATGCTTGACCTTACAGTTTATTTATTTGCTGCATCAAAAAAATTATAAATGCTAAGTCAAATTTGAATGTCCCTAGTTTGCAATGTATGCATATTCATGTTGTCATGTGACATGTCATGTGATCCACTAGTCCTCTGAATGTTTTGTTTTCCGTGAGAGTTTTGTGCACTTATTCAGTAACCTACATGGGAAAGCAGATAATGGGAGCCAGTGCAACCCGCTTGTCCTTCAGTGCAGTGGCTGCATTGATCAAAATGCCCATCAAGACAGTGTCCCACATGCTTCTGGAATGGCAACTTTTGCAGCAAACCACAACTCTGGTAGTAAATGTGTTCTGCTGGATTGAGCCCTCACATATGTATACCGTACTCTGACTGTGAGCTGTGCTACAATGGCCAAAATCACAGAACCCTTCAACACTGGACAAGACAAACCAGTTTCCATTTAAAGCATACATCAAGAGCTATGCAATGTGGGCTTCTGTAGCACTGTTTAAGACAGTCAGTGTATTATTAGGGTTTTTGACTGATGTTTTAAAGGGACAGTTTGCATTATCAGAAACATTGTTCCTGATGTAAAGGAACATGCTTGATATTTCACAAATAAGCAAATGTGGAAGTAAAGACCATAACCTTTAACTTTTATGTGCATAGGGGCTTAAAGAGCTGATAAATAAATGCAATAAACAAACGCTATTTCTAGCATTTGGAACCACCTTTGCCCAAATAAAATAATCTATTTAGAACAGGCCACTCATGTCTTCATTGACATATTGTCCCTTTGGTACATTTTTGTTCTTCAGTAAAGCAAAACAGTAAAACAGAATTCTAATGTTCAATTAGAAACTTTTTTTTTTTTTTTTTTTTTTTTTTTACAAGTCAAGGATACAGCAACAATAATCTATTTATGTGACTTCAGGAATAACTTAAGGCATTGTAAATCTGCAGCATTAGAGCCAATAATCTTCTGCCCACAAAATGTTCAAATAAAATGACATTTAAATTGCTGTGGTTGCTAGTGTCTGGAGTCCTGCATCTGCTGAATCTAAGTAAAGATTTTATATTTTATAAAACATCAGTTTTACAAGGACCATGTATCTCTAATGGATTCCACATAGGTCTTTTAAACGTAGTATGTCTATTTTTTAATTCAAGACAGGTCTCCCCCCAGTAACCATGTAGAAGTAGATGACCATGGGCAATGAAAAAGCATCTGAAGAACATTTAAACATGTTTTTTTTAACATGTACAGCTGTGTGATGTACTTCTGGTATGGATTCAGACTCCTGCTGTTAGATTGAGTTCATTAAAAAGCTATATTACTGCTTGTCCAATCAAAACAAATTTATGGCAACTCAGCAAGTGGCCAGACATTTCTTTAAAGTAACTTGTCAACAAGCTTTGTACTTCCACATACTCGTTACTGATAGTCGTATATACGTGTTACTCAGTACTTCTTTATACATTTACATTCTAGATTCAATAATCTACATTTTAATCATATTTACAGTTCAGGCACATATATCCTGTACTGGACCTTTCAAAAGTTTACCACTGTAAATTTGCATATTTATCCTAATCAAAATACAAAACAGGCAGTACTCCTCCTTTCTTATTTACTGGTAAAAACTCAGGGTATTAAGTTCAATACTTTTTTGCTTTAACATAAATTTAACAATGCTTTAACATAAAATGACTTATTTTTATTTTACCTTCTATACATAGACTTTTACTGGCCTTATCCATTATATTAAGAACTGTGGCCTGGGAAACATTTTAAATATGCTTTTGTTGTAAGACATATGAAAAGGTTTAATATTTAAAGTCAAAATTTCCATCAACTATATGAATACCATTTATTATAACAGCAAACTATGTTTAATCGTTGATAAAAATGTCCAGATATTTAAATTATTCAGTGCACTTATTAATAAATGTGTCAGGCATAGCACACAGATTTGATTACGCTTGCTGAATTAGCATGTCATGTCTGTCTGAAATGAAACCCATATATCTCCTATGCTAAAACTTGAATATATACGTATTCACATGCCAAAAAGCTTAGAACTGTATCTGACTTGATTGTTCTTTGTAGCATTCAGTCAATTGGTGGATTTTACAGAAGTCATAAGCAGTAATGGTACTGCGCTCAACTAAAGCCTAAAACACATTAGCCTATTGACAGATCAGTTTAATCCTTTACAGAGTTTACAGTGTTAAAGCTGCCTTGGTATGTAAATGTTCTAACCCCTGAATCCATCTGTGTTTATAATACAATGTTGCAGAAACAGACATTTGTACTATTTTGCACTCACTTTAAACATCCTTATCAGTCCCACTTCTGTCTTTCAGTGTTTCTCACTAGGTTCTGTTCTGTTTATTCATGACGCAGGTAGGCCTTTCATAATGCAATGATGTAAATGGTATATGCATACTGCATTGTGTTCCCCCCAGGGAATATTAGTTTAGTCCCATTATATGTTTCTGTGTAAAAAAAATAAATAAAATAACAATTAATCCACCATATCCATCTATTGAAAAATAAATCTGTGATATAGTTTACCGGGTAAAGTTTCAGCAACTAAAACAATGGGGACATTCAAGGAAAATATTATAAACTGCCCTTAGGCTAAAAGTAAGCTGACAAGAAATAAGCCCAACATTTCAGTTAAATGTAAACAACAGATTTCACATTTGCACGCATTAAGATAGTTATTGGTATTTTCTGCTGGCTTTGTGTTGATTACCAATAAAAAAAGAACTACACATTTTTCAATAACATTCTATTTAATCAGTCAATTAAAGGTCAATCTGTCACTGCCTAATATATTACTCACAGAGGAAGAGTTGATAAACTACATCAGCACCATTAATCTTTAACTTTTTGGGAGGCTCTTTCATTCTTTATCAAGCAGCTCGCTTTCCAACTGATATTTGTACAAAGAAGGGCAAACAAAAGAATAGAGTAACATCCTTTCCGGACAACCAGAGGGATTCATTTATCTTTAAGACTGTTAGTTGTCATCAGCCCTGAGACATCTTGTCTCATTGCCTATCTCATAATATGAAACACTTGACCTTTCTTCGATTGGGTGCAGTATAACTTTAAAAAGTACAAAAAGTAAACATCTTAAATTGGCCAGCATCCAAAATTCAGAACATATCTTTTGAGAACAAGAAATGCATTTAAATTATTACTTTTACTAGCATCTAAAGATTTTGGGCCAGATCTTCGAAAGGTTTGTGCACCGCGCAGAGGGGTATGCGCGTCGCAAATGGCCGTTGTGCCGAAATTGTGCCAAGTTGCCATATTCGAAATGTCCTTTTGCGCTTCACAATCTATTCTGCGATGTGCAGAAATAAAATGTATGCATCGCACAATATGGGGGGAGTGGCCAACAATATGCGTGATCCTGGTATATTCTAAGGTATGCGCCAAGCACAAAAGCAGGTTTGTGACGAGCAGAATAAGGATTGTAAAAGGACTGCGATAACTCTGCGCACACTACCATTCCAGCACTGACTACAAACAACCAACAACAATGGGAATCGGGATTCCAGCTGTATTTGGAATAGTGGGAAATATGAATAGCTATTCCATGCCATGTAAACATGGTATTCCGAATGAATCCGTCCGTATTCTGGATACCAGTATTCCAAAAACGTGATACCGAATTCCCATTTAGTATTAAGATACGTCGGAATACTAGCCTATTCAGAAAACCTTTTTTTTTTTTTTCTAGGCACACGAGTTATCGTTTTATGATCTATAATATATAATACATCGACTTTTGTGCCCAACAAAGCCTTTGCAAAAACTGTGCACAAATATATTAATACGTGTATAACCCCAAACTGGTTGCCGACTATGCAATATCTTCCTATTTTTTTTTTCTTTTAGTTTTTTAGTAGATCAACAGTCAATACCAGGATATATATATAAATTTATTTATTATCTTTGTAGTCAAATTGAGATTAAAACCTCTTTTACGAGTGAGGCATAGCCAAGTCAATCGGACAAGAAGAAAAATTACACAATAAAATACAATTAAGACACAAGCAAATCACATTTAAAACAATAATCAAAACACATAAAGTAGATAACTCAACTACTTAAAACAATTACAACTCTCAGTCACGAAAGCATGCAGTTTACTTTTAAATTGCAATAAAGATATCTGGGTCTGCAGCTTTAGTTTGGACTGGAACTCATTCCAGGACAATGGGGCATAATAAGCAAAGGATCCTTTATGAGCCTCAGTATGCACATTTGGGATTTTAAAATGCAAAAAAGAATGAGATCTGAGGCTATAGTTACTATGGGAAGCTATAAGGTATTCATTTAAATAAGTATAGGCACAGATTTAGCGAGGGGATTGCACGAAGATTGGTCCCTCTGTCTGCAGGACAAAAACAAAGCATCACTTTTAAATGATCCAAAAGCACTTCTAAAGTTTGAAATATAGGGGTAGAAAAACTGTACATGTGCCAAGTGTATTGGTTGGACCACCAACACAGTCTTGACGGCTAGATTTTCAACATCCTACTCACCACCCTATTTAGGGCTTATTGCATGAAGTCATCCTACATTTGGCATCAGGTTTACTAAAAAAAAAGGGAACAGTACAGCATAAAAACACTGAAGATTTAGTTTTTTAGACACACCATTAACAAAACGTTTGATACCTTTGTTTTATTTATCAATTTATATTGAAGGACTTTAAAACATAACTAAAATAAACATACATTTTCGACTGCAAAAATGTCAATTCATTATTATTATTTTTTTAACTGTTATTGAATGAATAGGCATATATGCTAATGAATGGGGGCTCACTTATAAAAGATATATGTGCTTGTCTGCAGGATTATTTAGGAGAAAAAACAAAAAGTGAAAACCTACTGTACAGTGCAAGGCTTCTGCTTTTTTATTTATTTATTTTTTAAAGGAGCTCCTTTATTGTTGATTAACATTATTGCTGGGCCTATTTTATTGTGAAGATAACCATAGTTTTCTTTACTTACGTTGTTTTGCAATAATTCTGACTATGCAACTAATGCTACAGGTAAATTGGTCCATGGCTGCAGCTAGACCTTTCGAGGGAATTTAAACTGGAACACATGGAATGATTAGGTACCAGGAAGCAGTGGCAGCATTTCAACCATAGTGTTGTCTTTGAAATGTTTGCGTATTATAAACACTAAAACCAAAAGGAACAAAACGTGCCAATGAGATGGAAGAGATTTGATTATTTTAGCACTCAATTATCAATATTACTAATCACAACTTTCCATACAGTCTTACAGTAATTCAAAGAAATTAGCCCCCACAACTTGCATTTGTACTTATCTTGTTCCTCTTCTTTTATGCAATGACATAGACACTAATAAATTAAACCAAAGAAGCAAACTGCATCTTCCCAGAAAATAAACAAGAATTAGGCCATGCTCCTATTTGGATGACTGTACAGTACTTACTGAAGTGCATAACAAGAGAAATTACTGGAGATCAATCAATAAGACATTGTCTGTCTCAAGAAGGTTAAAGACTAGGTAAAGTTCTATATAGTATTTCAGAGCACTATGGAAGCCTAAAAATAGTGCTACTTGCTTCCTTACTAAAACAGAGTGCTGGCATTTGTTAAAGCAGGGCTCGACACTAATGGTTGCCCGATTGCCTGGGGCGATCAAAATTCAGCCTCGGGCAACTTGAAAATGGAGCCAGTGAGAATTAGTTGCCTGAGCTGGCCAACCACAGTTTTGTTAATTATCAGATCAGAACCTGTCTAAATATAAGAACAGAACTTAAACTGACTTCTACTGCTCCTCTCTCGCTCCCCGTGTGGACGATCTTATAATATGATTTGATTAGACGTACATGAATTTGACGGAAACACAACATTCTCACCCTTATCTCTATAAACTGTCCGGTTCGCCCCAGTATAACTGAGTATGTAAAAAAATGCGTCAGAAGAGGCTGCCACCATTCTCTGTCTGGTGTGGACTTGCCCATACATTAAGACTGCACATTCTGCGTCCACTGAATTGGTTGGAAGTGTAAGGCAAACCTTTGCCAAGTTATACAAATGCTGAAATCGATTAGAAACAGTCCCAAAACTTGGCTACCCAAGGACATCTGGCATACTTTAATAAAAGTAATATATGCAGCATGTTTGTTGTCATGTTGTTTGTCCCATTCAATCATTTATTTTATGAGTCAGTGGGAATGCGTAAAGGAGCTTCCTGGGCCACTCGTGGGCTAGGGCATTGATGCCGAGTGGACCACTAAGCGGTGGAGGGAGTACCACAGGGGGACAGTGTGTCGTCTCCGCCAAGGCGAAGAGATCAACCTGCACCTTCCTGAACCATTCCCAAATGCGCTCCACCACCTGAGGGTTGAGCCGCCACTCCGACGGATGTGCACCCTCCCTCCAGTTCGCCACTCCTTTCATAATGCAATGATGTGAATGGTATATGCGTACTGCATTGTGTTTCCTCCAGGGAATATTAGTTTAGTCCCATTAAATGTTTCTGTGTAGGGCTGTTGAACACAAGCTTGACATTGTCAGCCGACAGTGTCTGTCAAGCTTTGGATGCAAGTGAAACGCTTTGAACCACGCTTGCAGTGGGGGCATGCGAAGTAAACCCAACTTGATGGCTGATATGGCTGCAGCCATCAGACCCAACAATTTCTGACAAAACACCAAGGTGACCTCCGATCCCTCTCGACACCGGGAGAGGAAACTTTGAATAGCTGCTACCTTGTCGTCCAACAGGTATGTGCGCATCGTACTGGAGTCCAGCTGGAGCCCCAAGTACATCTTGCACCGCACCCAGTCTCTCCAGATTTCTATCATAATCGGCGTGTGGGCTGCTGCTCTAACTCAACCAGTCTCCACAAGGGGTCAGGATAGCATCCAAGCACTTTGAAAACGTCAAAGGAGTTAAGGAGAGGCCGAACGGTAGCAGGAAAACTCGTAAACGCTTCCCTGAAAGGCGTAACGGAGGTACTTCATGTGCGCAGGATGAATGGGAACGTGAAAGTACGCGTCCTGATGGTAAACCAGTCGCCCGGCCAGACGGACTGGAGAATGTGACAGTGAGTCACCATTTGGAACCTCCTCTCCTTCAAAAACGCACCACATGCACTGAGCACTGTGCACCGAGTACTGTGTGCACTGTGTGCACTGAGCACCACATACTAAGGGCGCTATGTACACTGAGGTACTAAACACCAATTGCACCGAGCACCGTGCGCATCAGGCACCGTGTGCACCAAGCACCTTGTGCAGCTCGTGCACAAGCACTGTATGCACCGGGTGTACCGAGGGCACCGAGCACTGTGCGCACCGAGGCACCGAAGTACCAAGGGCTGAGCATGCACCGAGGTACTGAAGCACCGGGTGCAGGTAAAGCAGCTGGTCACACAGCTGGTCAACGCTTAGCATGAACTAGGGAGACACTCAGGCTAAAATCACTGTGGGCAAATTAAAAAACAACAGGGGGAAACACACTTTTTAGGAATTCAAAGGTAGTTTTAAACCTTTGAAGGTTCGTCAGGCAGCATTCACGCACAGTATGTTTTTTTTCTTTTTTTTATCTCTGTTAACAGAAACCGTTTGACACTGTGTGAATACTATAAATCACACATTAAATGTCAAATTCAATCTTTTTATTTATATAATGCATATTACTAAAACAAAAGTTGTTGTATTAAAACCCACTACCAAACCATTATAGGTAGAAATATGGCGGTGCTGCTGTGCATAGGAGCAGGGTATATTATTCAAAAGCACAGGGAGTGGGTGGGGGTTTGTGGGGGCGGACCTGTAGTGATTGTATTGCTTCAGTAAAAATATGTACTGAATACCTAATGTACAAGACATTGTAAGAGAAGTCCTATGGTATAATAAGTATGAAACACTAACAGTAATAATTGTTATTTTGAAAAGGTGTTGCTGCAATGCAAGCTTACTGCATATATTGCAAGCAGCATCAATTGTGTATACATAAACGTGTATGATTACTGTTCTATACAACATATTTTTAAAGTTCATGTGAATGTTTTATTCAGTATTCTGGTATATGGATTACCTGTAAGATAATAGGATTTTCAATCAAATATAAACTAGTAGCTATGGTAACGACACCAGTAAATTATGCAAATAAATACTATTGAAGGTCAAAATGTACCCTTCGTAACAGATTGACTACATGTTTATTCAAGCACTCTAATCTTGTCATTCAAGTTGTGAAAATACAAACAGACCATAATATCTTACATACGTATTTAAAGCCCTCATTTCACAAAGCAATTGCATATGCAATATCTACATATAACCCTTATGACTTAAAAGACCAACATACTTGTCACAAACATAAACTCACTATTTTGGAAATCTAATCTGACCTCCCCCTGTCATACATACATACATACATATATTAATATTATAAAAGCGCACTATCTGGTCATTACCCTTAAGTGTCATATTAGCAGATTCAGGCTGCTTACTGAGTGGCCCAAAACACACTATAATGTAAAAATAAAACAAGGCCTTAACATGATGTTATCACTGATTTGAAGATAGTAAAATGGCAAAACTATTTACCGTCAGTGCAGTTTCTATCCTTTTAACTTTAAATAAAGGCATATATGTGCTGATTCAAATTGACTTGGATTAAATTATCTTAGGTCTGCTTAACGACTCAAGCTAGTTTATATGGAACACGATTTCCAAGGGTTACCTGCAGGTCAACTGTTCATGTGAACAAAATTTAAAACCTAGCATCCGTAATGCATAGGGGTTAGTGAGAAAGAGAGGCAAACTGAAAGCCAAATTGAGCCTCACAGTTTGTGAAAGTTTGTGATCTTGATTTAATCCTCATTGTAAACAGTGTATTACTTACATAATCCATGTTCTGGGCTGAGGAATGAGATCCAAGAGTTTATATTCTATCTTGAGACTCCAAAACCAATAAACACACTCTGAAATTACTTAATGATTTTAACTCTGATCAGAGACTCTCTATTAGGATATTCTGACTGTTGTCCAGAATATCCTTTGCTTCCTCATCTATGTCTAAATACAATGGCAACCAGTACAGTAATGACAGTCAACCCACAATTAGAATTTCTGACATTGCAGAGCAGGGTGTTCTATGGATCGTAGTTGTTAAACAAGTGATATGGGAACATCATTGAATACATCTAGATTAAAATAAATAATAGTACCGAATTTAAATGTAATTCCACGTACACAGCCATTTTTTTTATTATGCATACAAATATTAAAGGAGACAGTCTTTGTAACATTCTTTTCACTTTTTCAATCCACTGACAAAGAGCACAGAGCAGTCAACAGAAATCCTGTTGCTTGCTCTTGTAAATCCAGCCTAACAAATGTTTATTCTTGAAGGTTAAGACCAAACAAATAAAGCAACACTTGAAAAAGAAAATATATATATATATATATATATATATATATATATATATATATATATAAAGGTATACAATTAAAACCTCCAACATCACATATTATTGATCTGTGAATAGTATGGAAAGAAAAAAAAAGAAAAAAAAAGAAAATAGCTGGGATGACGGTTCTGTAACTAGCTCTGTTTATCCATATAATTACAAACCATAAGTTCCTTCTTTTTAAATGTACTTTATTGTATAGAAGGCTCTACTGTTTGTATTCCAACTCTGATGTAACTTTGTATATTTTCCAGCCAATTTAAGATGGATGGAGACAACTGTTTGTGACTTAACACAGGACCAAACTGTTTGGCAAATCTGTGATGCATGCTACTACAAGTTATTCGAAATATTAGAATGCCATTATTCTTGCACAGATTTGTCAAAAAATCGGTAAATCTTATCATGTGTAAAGACTAAATTCATGTTTGGTGTAGGTGTTTCTTATTCTACAAGAGACAGCTTTTGCATAATTTGAGCTTTCCAAACTGCATGAAATTATATCACATATACAATAAAAGACAACCTACACAAGACACATTAGCCTATAAAATACATTTTAATATATTGTTTTTTTTTCTGTTGTATAAGCAACACATACTGTATAGGAAATGTATATATATATATATATATATATATATATATATATATATATATATATATATATATATATATGTAGTGATTCATATGAAAAGCACATATATTAAAAAATTGGGCTCCACTTTGAAACAGTATTTTAAAAGATGCCCAAACTCTTTGTGTCTCAATAAAGCTTTCTTTCTTGTTGTTGTTGTTGTTGCACTTTCACAGTAGACTGTAGTATTGTATTCTTGTCTCTGTTTGTATATGTAATGTATCGGTCAGATAATCTGTTTCTGCTTTTGTTTTAAATCCAACCCCAGCCACCTGCCCAAAAGAGACAGAATGAAGACGCACTTCAATGGTGCCTTAGCTGTGCAGAGCCCGGGCACTATACAGGGTGCTACCCTTATCAGGGTGGAAAAGAGGAGCCATCTGCCTGAAGAGGAGGACGGGGAGCAGCAGCTGTCCCTGGAGGTGAGCCAAGAAGCCAGTGCCAGTTTCCAGTGCACCAATCCGACATCGTGAGGTCAAGTCCCTTGCCTTGTGCTCCTAGACACCCTGCCGTGGAGTCTAGATGTTCCATTGCTGGGTCTGGGTCCCATGGCAATACCCCACCAGGCACAGTAAGTCGCCCCTGCCACCCCATTTGAGTCCACTGTCGCCGGGTCTCGGTCCCGTTGAAGAGGTTCCGGAAGGTAGACTGAACCCCTCCAACCCGCCCATGGAAGTCGAATGGGATAAAAATGGACATGAGGGTTGCGGGATGGTGTTTCAGGGGGAGAGGTGTCCGATGGCGGCCATGTGTGCTACGCACAAAGGGGAGGAATGTGGCAGGGCAAGAGCTCTGCCGAATTGAGTGTGTGTGTGTTGGGGGCATATTGGGCTGGCAGGGAGGGGTTTAAATTTCTTCCTGTCAAAACACATGGGAATATGGTTGGAGCCACAGGTGAATAAAAAATGGGTTCACGGATGTTAATTTCAAATGAGTAGAATTAATAATGGTGATAGAGGTGGAGGACCATTTGTTGTGCTGTGCTGTTTTGTCCTGTGTTTGTGAGTTTTTGTATACACTTTTGTTCTGGCCCTTATGTCATTTGTTTTGTTAAGTGTGTTTTGTCCATCTTATTTGTTTAATAAAAGTGCACATTAGCACTAATTTGCAGATTTCTGTGTCTGATTCTCTTTTTCTGCCGAATAACATCTGGCCGTGAACAACACTGTCACAGGTACCTTGAAATTTACATAAATGGTTAATGTTTTCAGACCTCTAATTAATAAATCCTTATTATCTCAGGTGATAATGAAAATGTATCTTTGAAGCAATTGTCATCTAAGTAAATGCCTGTAATTTAGTTCAGCTGTGTCTGTATCTTTATGCAAGGTAAATGTATTGATGAAAATAAGTGCAAGCATATACTTCATAATACAATAGAAAATCAATATCAGGATCTGTAATAAAAAAAAAAAAAACATTTATCAGGCCAGTATTCACACAGAGACACCTTATAGTTTATGGCTTTGTGTCACAAAGACAGCCGGAGTGGGTGACGTCAGACCAGAGCCAGGAAATAAGCAACAGAGAGAGATGGAGTTTGGTGGAGCTGAGCAAATGCTTTGCTCAGCATTTAATAAATAAACAGAACAGGAAATAAAAAGGTTGTAACAAACAAAAATACACAGGACATGGCACTGTTAGCCAAAATAAACAAACAAACAAAACGGACCATACAGACAAAACACGACAAGCTTATTTTAACGATTATTATTATTATTCTCTTTACCTCTGTCTCCAATCCCGTTCTCCACTCATCGAACACACAACCCAGAGTATATGAAAACATGTTGCTTTTATGCAGCTGTACCAAGACTCCACTGCTAATCAATCATTCAATTGTAGTCTCAGTACAACTGCATATGAATTAATAAAGTGCAATTCCCCGTGCTCACAAATTACATTTTACTTGCATGTGAAGTGCTGTGCCATACTCGTGCCTAAATACAAATATACATTTTAAACACTTGTGTTACACAGACCCGTTTATATCCTGTGTACCAATGACTATACACCAACATTTAACACACCACACGCAATGTATAACAGAAAATACACACAGGGGCGGGCACTTCATCACATATACCCCCCCTCCCGTGCAAAGCACACATGGCCTCAATGGCTACCTCCCCCCTTAAAATCACTAAAGTCTCGCTCAAAGTCCTGGGCCAAGAACAGGGACTTTAAGGGGTTGATGGGCGGCAATGTTGCCGGTAGCCATGCTGCTACTGGCCATGCTTCAGCAGATGTGCTGACAGTGGGGTGAATCTCTCCTCCCGCTGTACCACTGGCAGCGGAAATGCTGCCAATGGTGCGGCTGTCAGCAGACGTGCTGACAGCTCCCAGACTGACTCCTTCAGCTGGGGTAAGTCCAGCAGTGGAAAAGCTGCTGGGGTTGGTGGTCTCCAGACCTCCCCCAAGATCTCCGGCAGCGAATCTGCTGCGGGGGAAGGTGGTCTCCTGACCTATCCCCCCTTTATAGCCGGCAGCTCCCTCTGGGGGGACTCCAGCCCCCAGAACTCCTGCAGCAAAACTGATGCGGGGAAGGGTGGTCTCCTGACCTCTCCCCCCTTTTTCAGCCGGCAGCTCGCTCTGGTGGGGCTCCGGCCACACTGACCCCTCCGGCCAAGCAGAGCTGACTGCAACCCCTGGCGAAGCAGTTCCAGTGACCCCAGGCGATGAGGAGCGGCTGGCAACCCCGGGCGTTGCGGAGCGACAGGCAACCCCGGGCGATGCGGAGCGACAGGCAACCCCGGGCGATGCGGAGCGGCTGGCAACCCCGGGCGATGCGGAGCGGCTGGCAACCCCCAGAAAATACACACAGCGGCGGGCACTTCGTCACACTTTGGTTTTGTGGTAAGGTTTTCTTTGCGAAGGGGATATTGAATTATTCATGTGTGACGGAGCACTCATACTCCACCACTGATCAATAGTACAAGGGTCATATCAGTTAGAATGTCTTGCACATTTTCTATTGCCCTGTTTTAACATTACCTAGCTAAATCATTCTGTTTTTCTAACCTGTCAGTCTACATACACTTATTTGGTACTCTCCCATGCCACCAAACAGGAGATCCTTGGATATGCAAATGTGTTTTTGAATCTGAAGGTGCACATTCCGATTTTACTAAGTGTGCACATAGTCTAACAAGGGAAAACACAACTTACCTTCTGACAGTCCGTCTGTTTTAAAGTGCTGCAGAGTTGACTAATGATAGAGGCACTGTTTGGACTTGGTTTGCGCGGACGGTCATGGAGGGGGCCATGTTGTTGCATCACAACTCCCCATCTCAGACCGGGCACAAGCATAGCGCATATTATTATAGTCTATTAAAAAGAATGGAAATAGAACAAAGGTTATTTTTTTGTTGTGTGTTTATGAAGAGTCGATGCTGTGTATGTATGTGTAATTGTATTTATTTTGTGCATTTTGGTGACTAAATGATTGTGAATTTGATGAAGTATGATTGGCTAAGAGAACTGTGGGAGGAGCCAGGGGTCCTATAATACTGGTCTCCGTTCCCATAGACAGAGAGACAAGGAGTGTCACTGCTTATGTCAGAGTGTTTCAGCTAAAGAAAGAGAAATCTGTGGAAAGATTCCTAGAAGAAAGGAGACTTTCTTTGGTGATTTGGACCTTGCTGAAGTGATATCATTTTGTGGGGTTTTTTTGTTAAATAGCTGCTTTATCCATAACTATTGTAAACTTGCGGCTCGCCACACAGGCTCTCAGGGGTTCTTCTCCCTTCACAGTCACAACCTAACACACAGGATTGAACTGAAACAGCGCTCACGCACACTTTTAATAAACAAATGAAATAAACACAAAACAAACACCTAGCTCCTATTTGGAGCACTAACTAAACATTCACCAGGAACCTAACTACTATCCCAGACAGCTAAGCTGTTTACCGGTACCCAAAACATAAAACTCACACAGGTTTCTAACAGCACTTTACCTTGACTGCTTGGAAGCAGACCACACCTTCTGCCTCCCTACACACAGCAGCCCTGAACAAATTGGCTGCATTCCTTAAATACCCTGCACCTGGTTCTAATTTACAACTACCACCAGGTGCAGGGGATTACTAAACAATAACACAATTAAGCAATAAACAATTAAACAATTAGCCCAATAACACCCAAATGTGCATTTTCACATGTTTTAGCAGGGAAGGATTTTAACCCCCTCCCTGCTATCTCATACTAATTTCGAAACAACTTTAACTATTATTTGTTTGTTTATTCCACAAACTGTATAATAAAATTTACATTTTTTTTTCACCTTATCTTTGCATGGACCTCTGTTCGTTCATTTGCTCTGAACCAACTAATTATAAACTGGCTTACACTATCCTTGAAATGAAACAAATAATAATCCTAGATTTATTTTTGCAACCCTAGATAAATCCTTCCCCTAGTAGTCCTACCCTTGACATTAGCTCCTCTCACAGCTGCAATGACTTCTCACATTTCTTTAAAAATAAAATACTAGACATCAGAAATGAGATTCCACAGACACCTCTATTAATTTTACCAACTACACCTATTAAGGCTACTATGGGAGCTTTTTCTTTGATTACCTTACAGGAACTGACAGCTAATTCGACATATGAGAGCTACTACTGCTCTCTTCATCCTATTCCTACAAAACCATTAAAATATGTTCCCTTTCAATTCGAAGACAACCAACAACAATACTTTTGGGATATCCCTGCCACAGGTCCGGTATTTACTGAGCATTTTATGTCAGAGCTGCTGACAGGCCCTTCCGAGGAGTGACGTTCTTGGTCCCACCTACCGAGGGATTAAGTAGTCAGTCTGCAGAGATCACATTCTCTTTTGCTTCTCACAATCAGGTAGGTAAGGTAGGTCAGTGATTTAATCTTGTAAAAGAGCTTTCATTTTGTTTTCTGTTATTTCCCCTGCAATTTACTGCTGGAAGTCAGCTTGCCACATCCCTAGAATCAGAAACTAGGCTTGTGAGGACTGAGCCTTAAATGCTGCACAACTGTGCTCCGTTTAAAAAACAAAAAACAGCCCACATCGCTTGATGACTGTAGTCTGTTTTTTTCTAACCTACAGCATCTGCTGGCTGTGTTTTTTCCTCTGCTTTTTGCCACTAAAAAAATAATGAAATACAAATAATAAAAGAGATAAAAGAGAGGTGTATTCCTCCACCTGTTGAGTCAACGCCACTGTGTGCAGACTAACAAAAAAAAAACTAATACTTTACCCTTCAGCTTCTGCTGTGTGTGAGTGTGTGTGTTTGTTTTTTACTGTTAAAAAAAAACAAAACAACAACAATGTGTCTACGCTACATGATTCAGCCCAATGTAGAGTAGACTTGCTTTCATTAACTGCCCACCTCGTGCGTTGGGTCTTAAAAAAAAAAATCTTTCTCTTTCTTTCTTTCTTTGTTTACTGTCTGAAGGCTGTGTTCCACTCCACTGTAAGCTATGCACTCTTCCGGTTGTGTGACTGCACACGGTCCAGACTAGACACTTGGAATTATCTGTTGATAAGCTCTAACTCTGGCTTTCCATCAGTTTTAATTCTTCTAGACCTAAGTGCTGCCTTTGATACTGTAGACCATTCCATCCTACTGAATCATCTCTTAAGCATAGTGGGACGTTCTGGCCTTGTCCTATCCTTGTTCAAATCTTATCTTTCTGATAGGTTTCAGCTCGTCTCTAATGGGGAGGCAAAATTGGCATTACCAGAAGTTGACTATGGTGTTTCACAGGGTTCCATTCTTCTAGGTCTCTTGTTGTTTTCATTATATATGCTACGGTTAGGTGACATTATCCGCAGACATGGATATTCCTGACTATATTTATCCCTAAAAACAGGATTTTTTTGTGGCTGGATGTTATTAGCTACTTGCCTTACAGACATCAAGCATTGGATGTCACAGAATTTTATAATGTTGAATTCAGATAAAACAGGGGTTATGCTAGTGGGATCACAGAACCAACTAAAAGAAAATCTGGGATTACATGAGCTCGACCCTTGCAGTGTCTCATCAAAACTTAAACTAGAAATTTAGAGTTTGTGGGTCATCTTTGATCTTGACCTATCATTTCAGGCACATGTTAGGGAAATTACTAAAGTATATTTTTACTATTTGAGAAATATAGCCAAACTTACATCAGTTATTTCCATATCTGATGCTGAGAAACTAATGCATGCCTTTGTTTCATCTAGAATTGATTATTGTAATGCACTTTTTTCTGGTTTCCCAAAAAGTGTGGTTTCCTGCTTGCAGCTTGTTCAGAATACTGCCACTAAAATTCTGACTAAAACCAGGAAAAGTGAACATATTACTCATTTTGTCCTCTTTACATTGGCTCCCTGTGCAGTATAGAATTGATTTTAAGATTTTACAGAGAACTTACAAGGCCCTGAATGGATTAGCACCTAGTTATTTGCAGGAGTCATCGTACCTTCCAAACCACACTCTGAGATCACAGGATACAGGGCTGCTGGTTATACTCAACAAAAGCAATGTGTGGTAGGGCTTTTCTTGTAGAGCTCTTAAATTATGGATTTTTTTTTTGGTATTGTTTAGTGCCTTTAAAAACTAATTGACAAATGCCTATAGCAGGTGGTTATAGCAGTGTTACAAGTAGGTAATACCACACACAAAGGTGTGAGACATCAGAAGAAATCTGTGATTTAAAAGCTTGTGTAAATTTGCATGTTTAGATTACATTTGCTTTTTTCATTTTTAGCCAGCAAGTTTTGACTGATTTAATGTTGCATTGCTTAAGGACAATCATTGAGCTTAAAAATCAAAAACAGAAAACTATCTAACCTAAAAAAAAAAAACATTTTGTAGACTGTAGAATTCTACATATTCCTCAATGCACCAAAAGCAGTACATGTAACTGCTAACAATCAGTCCACCTTCTATCGCTTAAACATAAATCAATCAAATGAGTTCTTCCATAAGGATTTACACATTTAAACCAAAGCAATTTCTTATCACATCTGCTGCCATATAGCTTCCATTTCGTGGACTGTGGGTAATATGAGCTTGCATCCCCAGTGAATACCAGTTCCTTTTTTCAATCATGTAAATCTCATTTGCCCAGGCATCTATAACGAGACAGAGATAGCTTGCAATCATTTACATTTTAATCTCTCAAATGCATGTGAAGTGGAAAACAATTCAGTGACAATAAAATTGTATTAGCTGAGCTAACTGTAATTTACAGTTAATATATGAACAACTTCTCATTTCACTTCATTCAGACTGATAAAGTAGGATGAAAAATATATTAACATAATAAATTGAATCTTACATATAAAGCCCCTTTCACACTGGCATGATCTACCTGGGTCAGGACCTACTCTGGCAGAACCTCGTGTCATGCGGGTCAGGTACGCGGTTTCACACTGCCTTTGATAAAGCAGCAAATACACAATGCAGGTATCAATGCCCCGGAAGCAGCTTGTTACTGACGTTTCCATCCAAGCTTCACTCGCCAAATATTTTATTAGAGCAAATGTTTCTATATTCCTGCTGCAATTCAATTCATGTTGTGTTTCATTCAACAAAAATATGGCTAAACAGAATAAAGAGAAACGAAGTGAAACTTTCACGCAGGCGTGGCTGTTTGTTATTGTGCTGGCTCACATATGGCATTTTGTCTCGCTCAACCCGGGTCAAAGCATGTCAACCCACATCCTGAGGTGGGTCATTCGGACCAGTTTGGAGATGGGCCAATTCGGTGACCACACACACCACAAGTGAGCGTCTCAGCCACTACTGGAGTCAAAATCTGTAATGGCAGAGCATCACACAACACTTTTCCAGGACACAGCACCAATGTTGTTACCTTACTTGCAGGCCTGGGTTGTCTTGCTGTGTTTTATTTTTCAACAAGGATCAACAAGGTTATAGAAAAACTATTACGCAAGCATAGTGTAAAGAGTCTGACACCCGCTAACAAAACTACAATTACCAGCTTTGATACTTTTCATTTGTATCAATCAGCAGCATATGGTAAAATGCAAGTGAATAGAGTGTACCATGTGTAACAGCAACCATTTATTTATTGATGTACATATTTTGTCTTGCTCTCCAGGGAAGAAAGGCAATATGTCTTCCTGATGTTCTATATCCACACAAGATTGCAAAAGACAGTATGCCAATCCCAGAACTAAATTATTACTCATAATTGCTGCTAACTTTAGGTGTGTATATGTGTCATCTGTACTACCCTTATCCACTCAGAGTGCTTTATTAAATAGATGATCTCTTGCCTCAATAAGTGTTTGCTTTTTCTCGAGACATTTCTGTCTCATGAAATAAATGTGGACATGGTACCTTTTTGCGTTTACATGTAAAACCTCACATTTTCCTGGGAACGCCAACTTTTCTCCAAATACTATGCAAGTAAAGGAAAGGGGGGGGGTCATATTTAAATTAGTCACAGTTTGATTCTCGAGCTGTTTACTGTGAAAGTCCCCAAAATACTGTTTACATGTGCAGAGAACAGTTTCATGAGAGAATCAGCATATCATCATGTTTGATATAAGCGGTTCTTAAAGATCTGATTTGCTAATGCGTAGTGCCTGGCCTGTTTTTTTGTTTTAATACTTTGTTTTAGTGTTGTCACCCACATTGCTTTTCACACATCATCTGTGTGTTGGGGGGGGGGGTTATATCTTGACTTGGTTAATAATAAACTGGTGGTTGAACAGGCATTTGGGCTATTGAAAGTGAGGTGGCAGATACTACTGAAGCATACTGAAGTGAACCATGTGCCAGGGCCGTAAAGAGGTGTTCAGGTGGCTGCTGACAGTGGGCGAAGCAGAGGAACAGCTACCTCATCCGCCAACAAAAATTACCCAACAGCGATATGAAGAGGGTCCTGGTATTAGGGATGCACTGCTATCTTTATTTTTGTAACCCGACAGTGTACTATTATTTTGTATCACATTATTGTTTCATTAGTTTATTTTGTATCTCTTTATACCAAATATAGTACCCTCATTTGTGCTATGCTTGTATGACTGCTAATGTTAAATAAAGAATTGGAATATAAGTTAATGGGTCATGTGAAGGGTGTCTCTTATTGTATAAGAGATGTCATCTCGTTCAGTTTGGGCGAGAGGACCGCAAAGCGAAGCTGAATGGTTCTGGTTGCACAAACTGCACAAAATGATGGCTCTTATACAATGAGATACCCTTCACATGACATATTAACTTGTTATAAACCACACACATAATGATTAGACACACAAATATCTTTACAGTAAAAAAAACTTTTATTTTCGTTAAATATAATATTCATTCCTCTTCTCCCATCTAGTAATGGTTTGGTCCAGGATTGACTGTAACTGACCTACAGTAGCCGATCTGGGGATGCTTCCAATGCCAGATAAAATCCAATTTTTAAAAAAAAAAAAAATTGTGGAATTTGAAAAAGCCTTGGGATGTACAGCTTAAAGCTTGGAAAGGTACAGCTTAAAGTTTTTTTACAGAACAATTTTCGAAATCTGGCTGTGAGTACATTCGTATATCAGTGATAGTTTGACTGTCTCTAAGACCACCTTGGTCTATAATGCTAATGTTTGAGTGACATATTCTTGGCCAGTGACAAAGGTAAGTAATATGTCCCAATTGCTTATCCAAATTAAAACAAAGGTCAAAGTTAATAACAGGAATTTCCTTTTTGCTATGTTTTTATTTAGAGCATTTTATTTTTAAAATACTGTTCATTCTATGCACAAGATGACATTTATACACAAAATAAGAGGTATAGGAATGTTTGGAAATGCTGCTCTGTGATTGGTTGATTTCTCCTAAGTGATTTATAAAATTGAGTAGTGTTGTAGAAGTAAATCACGAAAATTCCGCACCATATTTTATTTTGAGAGTGGGTTAAACAATTTTCATGTTGTGCATTGTATCAAGCTGCCTTATCATATCCTCTTCCCTTATGGATATTAACACCTGAGTCTCTTCATTGCTCCAACTGACATAAGTGGAGGGTGGACACAGGTTTTGCTCAGACATAACTCGAAGAAATTGCATGGCAGTATAGTTATACACATTTAAACATAGTACTTAGTATACTATACGTACTTATAGTACTTATTTACTATAAAGTCATTGTGACAGTTATTTAGAAAGCTATTTGCAAGTGTATTCTGAAGTACTGTACAGTAGCTGTAACCACTGAATTCATAAGCCCATGATGCAGTTTATCAAACATTTGTAGTAATAGTTTTAAACAGAAACTTAATAAATACAATCTATATAATACTTTGCAAACGCATTTAGGTCCATACATGATTTGCATTATGCAAAGTTTTAGAGAAGATGGAGAAAAAAGAGGGGTTATCTGCAACATCAATCTCATAAGGAAAATACTGCAAACAAAAAATTAACTTTCCTGCTGCCATCTTTGGACCATGGTAACTTACGTATCCCCAGGTGGCTTTAGGTATGGCACTTGAGTGAGCGAATTAGCATTTTAATTATTTAAGTTCATGTTTCCATGTGTAAGTGGGCCTTGATTTCATAAGCATTTCCTTGATTTTCACTGGTAAATGAGACTTTCCCATTAAATCAGGCTGTTTTTTTGGGGTATTTTCACAAGCTATCCCTGCCAACATGCATGTGCATGGCCAAATTCACATGTGATAGACCCTCATGTAAGCTGGCCAATTGTTTGCTGGAATATTTTATTACTTAATATTTTGGGGGGGGTTTCTGTTTAGTTTTACTAACCTCTTGTATTGGACATCAAGTCATTTGTACTCTCTTTTTTAACTATCTTGCTGTAACCTCTAATATTATCCACCATTTGTGATTGAATCCCCAGGAAGGGGATATAGTGTGGCGGTCATGAGTACTCATGTCACACCTTTGTGACTGAATGAAGGGGATATAGTGTGGATGTTATGAGTACCCATGTCACACATTTCTTTTCATATATCTCCAGAGCCTTTTAAACAATTGTCATGAAACTTGGTATAGCATGAACATTATTGAGCTTGCTATTGAGAATATCAGATTCTGGGGATATAGAGGTGCTTAACGTTAAGGAATACTGTTGGGTAAAATGTATCGTTGCATTTGAACTTAATAATTTTAGTTAAAAATAGCATAATATTCTCAATGTACTTTTTTGAGATTAGGCTTTTTAAATTATATTAATATAAGAAATCAAATATACCAAAAAGATTTTAAAAAAAGGAAAGGTTAAAAACAATGAAAAAAATAATGTTATTTTGTATATTCAAGAAATCACACCGTTTGATTGCAGTAGAAATAGCACCCTGAAAAACAAAAAAGGTGTTGTCACTGATACAATTACTAAAACATGAGCAGTCTATATTACAAAGGGCAATTGTTAAAAATAAAAAAAAGCTTGTTAACCTACGATCAGGAAATGACCACAGTTAAATTCTTCCAAAATGTGCCTATGAATGAACAAAAGTCAATGAGTCATGAGAACATCCCAGACAGTATGTGTGGACACCTGCAGGATGTTATATTTGGCAGTACACACACAAACAACCTGTGCATTCAGTAAATTACTTTGGACAGGGCAATATGGTTATAATCAACCTCTCATCATCCAAAAAAGTAGCAAAAAATAAAATCTACAATAATAATGCCACAGCCTATTTAAACGTGCATGTGTACTATAAAGCACTTATTTATAATTTGTCAAGACGTTGATTTCTATACTTTATTTTAAACTTTTGATGAAACTTTATATGGAACATTCTTGTTGTAATTAATGTAAAAACACACCCCTTGGTCTTGAGTTGAACTACTATTAGTTAGTACTATTACATTAGTGAACTTATTTCCTATCTGGTGTTTTCCAGCAAAATAATAAAGTACAGTATAACAGTTACCTTTCCTGTTGATAAAATGTTATAAAACAGACTTTATTAGGTGGAAACAGTTAAGCAAAGTAGCTTATTTAATTTTAATTAACTGGTGGCACCGAGTAATTTCCTATATCAGATCCCCGTTGTATTATCATGATGGTCTGCTGTATTCTGTTTCCGACATGCAGATATTTCAGACACCGCTATACTGCAGTAGTAAATGCTAGTTCTACTTTACTGCAACCAGGCCATGTGACATACAATACAACACAGGAAGTCTTTTATACCAGGAAGAACTATTTTTTGTATTTCTTTTTTTTTTTTTTTTTTAAGTGTTGCACTTTAAAAATAAGTAAAAAAAAAAAAAAAAAAAAAAAAAAAAACAAGCTAATAACCAAAAGATCTTAAACACAAGAAAAGGGGACCGGGGATAATACAGCCAATCGTAAAAGGATGTATGAAAATGGATTTAATATCTTGGATATTGGTTAGCACGCTGTAAAGTTGTCTTGCATGCTGTTCTACTGAAGTATTTACTGCTTTACAGCAGAATTGAACATGTATTTATTATAGTATGAACATCAAAGCATCTCATTAAAAGGTTCACAAGGTTAACACATTCAAAAGGAATGTAATGGATGTGCTGCATTTAACTTGGCTAAAATATCCTTGCTAATAGCAGCATTTTTATTTAATTAATCAGAACTATATTTCTATTTAGAAAATGCCCCATTTAAATGCAAAGTAACTGAAAATATATCATGTGGCATCAAACCTGAATATTTTCAATTACTTTTTTTTTTTTTGGCATTTAAATTAGATTGGATCTCCTTGAAAAAATAGTTTGAGATTTTTAGTTTGGGATTAATGATATTTTCAGGTTCTCTAACTACTCATCCCCCATTGTTGGATATCTAGGATGCTACTTTTATGACGATAAATCTAAATAGCGCAAAACAAATATACTATGCAGTAGTCAAAATAAACTGTCAGCTGTCAGAATTTTTGAGCTACATCCATCTTAAATTCACAAAAAATACTTCATGCTGGCTATTAGTTGTCAAGGAAACAAGGGAATGAGATTTTAAATCCTCCACAAAACATCTTGTAATGTAAGCTTGTACACAGATACTTGACCAAATGACAGAACTGATTAAGTGAATAGGAAGTCAACAAGAAACTGGGTTAAACTAGATTCAATCAAAAAATACTGTGCCACATGTGACACTTCACTACTTATGTTTACAGTACACATGGGCTGTTAGTTCATAGCCACCATAATGATTCTCATTACCATCTCTTTTCAGTTCCCACTATGATTGCTATCATTTATGTATGAAAAAACAAAACTCATATTAATCATTGTGTTGACACTGTAATTCATTGCAAGACATTGAAAATGTTGACTTACTTTATGCAAATATCGAACATAGTAAAAAAGAATGGGAGCAAGATCATCTTTTCATAAGCTTCCACATTTTTATTTTAAAATGAAGGTTATTGAAATGTGCAATGGACCAAAGATATTCCCAGGTTTCAAAAGGATGTTCAGTTCAACCCAGAGTATACCTTTTCTGCACTGAACATTAACAAAGCTTGAATGTTTACTTATGATTTTTGAGGACCTTATTGTGCTTTGGCAGAGTTGTATGGAAAATGTACTCTTAAAAGTTAATAGTATTTTGTATTGGAGTCTTATGCTTGAATTAGATTAAGGGGCACTAAACTTGGAAGCATAATGCTGCAGGCTAGGATTTTATGTATTATATGCTGATCCAGCTGCCATCTAATTTAAACAAAGTTATTTGAGGAAAGTTATTTGAGGAAAACAATGGAGCCTTTTGGAAAATTGAGATGTGGTCAATTACAGCTTGAGCAAGCTGCATAATGAGTATAACACTGTGTGCCATGTCCATCTACTGTACCACTGTAGCTGTGCACTTTATTGGTATGAGATGGGTGGTGGGTGTGCGGTTGTTTGCAAAATAAAGTTGTGGTAACGCTTTAGTTTAGGGTTCTGTCATTATATACTATATGAATCACATAATACATTATAAACTAACATTATTATAAACTGTGAACAAATCTATAACTGGTAACATCATACTAATGTTCTTGCGTAACTTTAAACACTCAACAAATGTTGCTTATGCCTTCATTCGAATACAGTTTTATATTGATATTGTAATACATGGACTGCTTTTACTGTAAGCCAACATTAAAAAGAACATAAATATTGAATTGAATTGTGAGGACAGTGACCACTTTTAACAGATGTCTTGCTTTACAAAGTTAAAGCTTTGTGAAAAAAAAGACTACTATCATTAATATTTAATACCAGCATAGTAAAGATTAAGATTACAGTTGATGGCAGTTTATGCAACAGTAATATAGATTAGTCACTTAAGAATTAAACAGTTGCTAACAACAGATCCTTTTGTGAAGCACTTGTACACTGTGTTTCATGTCTAAGATGTAGCAATTACTATCAGATTATTCCATTAATGCAGGTTACAACTCTATTTAACTAGACAGCACTCACTTTCTTTAAAGACACTGAACCACAAAATAATGTTTGATCTTAAATTTAGCTAAGCAATCTAGAACAATTGAACAAAAAAAAAGAACATTTGGATTTATTCAGCGAGAACATTATTTTAATTTTAAATAACTGAGAGGTGTAACTCCATATGCATTGAGAGAAACATTGCCATTCACGTTACACAGTACTTTTTTCATGCATCTCAGAGTCATCAACAGTAATTTAATGTTCATTAACTCACCTGTGGGAATACAGCAAGCTTGCACCATTTACTTTCTCCACATGAAATCTGTAGGCATTGAAAGCACATTAGAGGATCTAAACCAGCTCATTAAAAAAACAAAGAGAAACATCATTTTAAAACAAACACTATTTATTTTCTTCTTTGTGTCAGTTTCATAAAGGTCAAACTGCTCTTACTTTGAATTTTGACAATAATTATTCAATATCAAATATTTTAAACTACCTAAAACCCAGCTTACATGTGATCATTTCTGCTGAACACTCCAAAAATGGAGGTAAGTCTTATTGCACCGAGTGGTCCTGCACTTACAATTGCACTGAAACCTTAAAAAAGTAAAAGAAGGGAAAGCATGGGAATAGAGTCGTGTGGACAAGGGAGTGGGTCTTAATCATGAGGAGAGAGGAGCGGACCATCATCTTTTAAATGAGCTGCACTTAAGTTATCACAATTTTGTTCATATGGATCCAGACACTGTTGAGGAGCTGCTGAGGCTTGTAGGACCACGAATAACCTGAAATGACACTACAATGTGTCAGCGTATATATCAATAAAACAATTGATTCCAGCAGGATTCCAAACCAAACTTTAGAAGTCACCATGTTGCATAGTCACATGATCCATGACTCGTGCTGACAGAGTCATTGGCTAAAGGCAAAATGTTTGGTAGCATCTAGAAAATAATAATAGCATGGTAAAGGAAAAGATGTCAAGATATATTTTGACCATTACTTACTGTAATTTTGAAACACATGGTGTTTTATGTAGTAATATTAAAACCTTATATCAAAAACACGTTTTGACAAAAAGTCTCAGTGTCTACAATTGAGACATTTAGTAAGAAAACTTTTGTTATATCACTTTATGGGTTTCTTTTAGCATTACTACAAGCTAATCATGTCAGCTTTTAATTCGATGCTAAATGGGAGAGGATGCTGAACTTTAGTACACAAAACAGCATGACAATAGCATGGGAAATTCTTAGTCTATATTTAAATTTCTCCATAGAGGAAACCACATAGGCAGGTTTATCTCTAATGCAAGTAGATGTCACATACCCCTAAACTCAGGAATTTGGTTATTTAGATATGTTGGTTTAACCAAGAGTAATCTAATGGAATGCAACATTTGTTGCCCAAGACATGCCAATTTCTAACCAGTCTACCCCCTCCCATTCTTCCCCCCTCCTTTCCTCCCTCCTAAATTACTGCATTTTCAAGTGCAGATTACTTGCAGTTTGCTTGACGGACAGGATGACAACTGGTCACATGGCTCGTGGAACCTGGCAGTAGTAACTTGCCTGCGGTTGTGCCCCCACACTGGCAAGGTAGTACACTTATCAAACAAATGCTCTTTAACTGGCTTTGAGCTGAAAGTGATGACAGAAGAATGTAAGGGTTGACTGTGGGAGGGCTGGCGTAGTAAACTGCCACTGGCACTGAATCCCAAGGAAGTGTTTGATCTAAAAGGAAATGGGGATAAGCCCAAGATGCTACTTGAAAGAGGTTTTCCCATGCCTCCTATAACTCTGGAAAAAAAGTCTTCTTTATAGCAGTCATGAGAGGCAGACTGTGGTCTAATGGATATTAGTCATCTTCCTGGAGAGAATGCATATTTAAAAGGATCAAGTCATTTTTTTTAACATAAATCTAGGGCTTGAAATTTCCATCACCCAAAATATTGTA
This sequence comes from Polyodon spathula, assembly GCF_017654505.1. Classification (NCBI taxonomy): domain Eukaryota; kingdom Metazoa; phylum Chordata; class Actinopteri; order Acipenseriformes; family Polyodontidae; genus Polyodon; species Polyodon spathula. The sequence continues at coordinate 87,414,076 of NC_054535.1, forward strand.
TAAATTGCTCACATTTTCCAGAAAAATATTTCACCGACTCTTGGTTCTTCATTGAAACACCTTGAAACCTGTTCAATTGAGTTTCACTGGCTTAGCTTCTTAATGTAATACGTTTCAATACTTGTATCTTGGTTTCTGGTCACTGTTAAACTGTGCCTCCAAGTGAGACGAGTCTAGCCAATTGCACAAAAGTTGCTTTATCGGCACAATTCTCGGGGGTGGGGGGGCATTTCTAGTAGTGAATCACAAATGATTACACTTATTGTATGATTCTAGCTTTTTTTAATGCAGGTAATTTTCAAGGAAATTATCCTAATGAGAACGAGAAGATTTGAAATAGAGACCAACTAGAAAATCTTTATTTTTTTAAAATAAAATCAGAGGTGGAACTTATGACAATTAGCTGTTCACAATTCATCACTAAACCATAACGATTAAAGCTGAAAACCCAAGCTATGAGGTGTCGGGAACTTATACCTTACCTTAAATTATGCAAACTTTTGTCGTACTTTAGCATAATTTAGTAAAACTACTAGTTTGCAGGGCTCAGCATACACAGTAGGTGATTGTTTAACCTTTGATAAGGAAAAGTTCATGGCTCGCAACAGCTAATATGTCATTTGATGTCATTAGTTTGTACACCAACATCCCACATACAGGGGGCATTGATGCTGTCACTTTCTATTTACGTTCCAGACCCACTGAGGTTATTCCACCTTCTCAATTAATTATAGATTTACTTGATTAGTGTTTAAATTCCAATTATTTTGTGTTTGAAGATTAATATTTTTCCCAGATAAAGGCTACAGCAATGGGTGTAGCATTTGCTCCCAATTATGTCAATTTGTACATGGGATTTTGGTAGCAGAAATTAAACTGCAATAATGATAACATCTTTTTACCATGTATCTCTTGATGGCTTGGGTACATTGATGGTGTCTTATTAATATGGTCGGGATGAAAGACTCAACTTGATCATTTTGGGGATTATATTAATTCTGCAAATAGTCATTTAAAATTTATATATGAATCTGATCTAGATAGAATACATTGTTTAGACTTAAAATATCTAAAGGTAAGAACATCACCTTACAAACTACTGTATTCGATAAATCAAAGGATTGGAATTCATTACTGGCAAAAAGTCTACATCACTAATAATAATATACAAGGTCAGTTCTTAAGGGTAAGATGATTTGCACGGAGTCACGATTTGAAATAAAATCTGAAGAAATGCACTCCAAATTTATTACCCGAGGATATGGCGACCATATTCTTAAAGAAACAGTGTACAAAGCTAAAGATTGTGATCAAGAGATAATTCTTAAAAAGAAAGTTAAAAACACTAAAAGTGATCTAACTATGTGTTTTACCTCTGAATTTAATTATTTGTCTAACGATATAAAGGGAATATTTTTCAAGCATTGTCAGGTACTAACAAGTGATTATTCCTTGAATTCAATAACAGATAAACGGCCCCATATTGCTTTTAAACATGCAAAAAACATAAAAGACAAATTGGTTCATTCATTTATTCCAAAAGTGGACAAAGCAATTACTAATCCACCGGATGGTAATTTTAAATCTGGCCATTGTGTCCACTGCTCCAGTACTGTAAATACTAAAATTATTAATCACCCATGATCGGGTAACTGTAATACCATGCGGACTGGTTTACATTGGTCAAATAAAAAGAGCCTTAAAAATAAGTGTCCCTGAACATAATGCAGCAATTAGGAACCAAAATCAAGAATAAGCAATAGCCAGACACTATAAAAGAAAAACTGGTCACGGATCATCTCCACACTCATTATGATTTGTGGGGATGGAGAAAGTAACTCTACCAGCTCGAGATGGAAATTTGATACTTTTGTTACGAAAAAGAGAAGCATACTGGATATTTGTACCATTTTATACTGTGTAAAGCTACTGTAGTGCTGCCTCAACTTGATGAAAGTATGAAATTAACAGAATCATGATATTCATGATATCGTGAATTAATTTTCCAGGGCCCTACTAATAAGAAAAGCAATTAAGAAGCTTCTCTTATGAAGATATCTCATGCATAACCCATAACGTTAATAAACTAACTGTCAAACTAAATTAACACAGCACCCCTACACACATTACAAAATGCAGCAGCAATATACAAGACATGCACATTATTTAACAGAATGGTGAAGCAACTCACCAGAATGGGAAACACAAAATTGCTCATCGGCTGTTTTTTTTTTTTTTTTCAGTGATTCCGGAACACAGTTGTAAAGGCTGATTATTAAATGGGTAGAAGCAATTGGTGAAAATACTAGATTCTGATTGGCTGAGACCTTTTCCCTAGCCATTAGATATTTGGTGACAACACAACAGTGTGAATTTCTTTCTCCAAAGCGTCCTCAGCACAGTAAACCAAACCAATACGCCAACTGTAACTGTAAGACTGGGTAAACAAAACCACTCAAGTCAGTCAGTATGACAGCAATCCCTGAGATTAACTACAAAAATTCTGCAGTTTAAGACATTGAAAAAGAAAAGAAAATGTAAACATCTCACTATACTGAGGTAAATGAAGCAGATTAGGCAACCTAGAAATGAATACAACTGAGGAACCAAGCGCCAGACAATCTGTGACTGACTAACTAAAATGATCATTGACATTGATTTAAAAACAAAAAGTCACAGCAGCAGCAGCAGCAGCAACAGTAGCAGCTCAGTCTGCTGAACAAAACCCATACATACATATTGAAATAATGAATGGCAACATCCAGTTCAATATCTACAAATCCTAAACAACAAACTATTATCGAAGCCCCAAAAAAGAAAATATTATAGAAAATGGTTTAAAATCAGGTGTTTTATTGTCCTCCGATGCTGCAGCTCTGGGTGGCTGTATGGTGAGTCTGCAGTGTGTAAAACAGCGGGTGGCTAATGGCACACACTTCAGAGGACAGCGTGTGTTCGCGTGTGTTCGTCTTCGTGAGTCAGCACGGGGGTGATAGCGGTGAGCTGAGCTAAACAAAATAATTAGATACTACTAAATTGGGGGGAAAATAACAAAAAACTAACTGGCGACTACTAAATTTAAAAAAAAAGAGAATAAGAGATAAACACATAAAGGACCCCCAGCTCCTTACAACTGTGCCATCAATGCACAGGAGAGAAAATTGTTAGTTACAAATATTGATAAATTACAATTATTATTATTTTTTATTTGTTTAACTAATCTAAAAACTCAACAGAGGAAAAACCCTGCCCTTTTGTTGGAAAACCTCTGGTGGTCCAGTGGTCCCCCCCACCCCCCACCCCCCACTCCAGGCATGCTAGCAATACTTTGTTTAGTTGAATAATATCAAGGAGAGAAGAGTGAATTAATGTAAAATTCAACCGCTGAGGGAGGACAGGTTGATTTTAATGTTATAAGGATGAATGGGACAATGCAATTGGGGAGGAAGGATGACTTAGAATGAGCTGATGACAAAAGATTGTGAATGGATGACTTTAGTTAAAAACCAGTTCGCTGAATGGAGGAATGGGTAGAGGGTAAGGTTGAGCTGAGGGAGTCAGATGTCTGAATTTTTTTATCTGAAAATGAGAATGAGCGTTAGCTGTGTTATTAGTGATACATGGAAGGTGTTGGGCTTTCAAAATAATACTGGTAACTGAAATCCAGACTAGCCTGTGGAGAAGTTGCATAAATAGAAGGGAAGAGGAATGGCCTTTATTAACCCTTTTCCCTTTCCAGTCCAATGTCGGACCCTGTCCGACATCATCGAAAAGACGTAAAGCGCAGGTCTCTAGTTGTTTTTTCTCTGGAAAAAGCAGAGAAAACCATTCAATGGCCGAGTGAGACCAATAGGAGCCGAATGAAACCGAAAAAAGGGGCGTGTGAGCAATAACCCTAGCCGATGCACCCGCTTCCGCATGCAGTGCTCAAAGAATATCACAGACATTTTATATATATATAATAATGACCTGGATCGCATTATTGAGGAGTTTGGTGATAAAACGAGTGATCAGGACAGTGATCACCAAACATCATCACTTTGCACTGTAAGTGCCTAATACATAGAGCGCGGTCAGAAGTTAGTTGAGCTACATAGGTGTCTACAGTAAACCTCATTGTTTATTATAGAGACAATACACCCCTTTGTGATGTTTGATAACCAAAGTACTGTTAAATGCACATTTTGTGCTAAATTTGTCCCAGGTTTATCAAATGCTTTTTTATGGTGAATTTTCTCAGTCGTGGTGAGAGAGAAATTCTGCATTTGTGAATTAATTTAAATTTAAACCAAAGGTTTAATACTTATACATTCCTAGAATGCCTGAGTAAGCTCTGGTCTTGCTGACTTGAATCACATTCTAATGACCCAATTGACACACTATATGCCAGGTCACAGACACTAACCAGTGAATCTGATAAAAAAAAAAAAAAAAGATGCAGACCCCAGATTAAATGAACAAGTCTGGCCTCCTAACTTATCTGGTGTGAAAACAACTGTCAGTCATAAAACTCATGACCTGTGAGGGTCAGTTAAACAAACTGCGAAATTGTTCACAAGAGGTGATGGCACCAACATAAAAATGTCTAATGGATTTAATGGATAATTAATAAATATGCTAAGTTGATTAACATAATACACAACCTAGAAGATGAATATTATCAATGAAACCACAAGAAATATGAAACTAGGGCAAGCTGGTTTTGAAAAGCAACTCATTTGGCTATTGCTATTGAACCTTCCCAATTTCAAACTCCTTGTTCAAGCAGTGGTTTTGGTACAGTAAATTATTCTCTTTGGATATTGAAAAACATCCGTCAGAACCATCATCATCAGTTTTTCATCAGACACCACATGATCCTCTCCTAGGATGCTGAAAAATATTTTTCATAATGATAAACTTATGATTTAGGTATCTTACAAGTTTTATAATGAATGCCTACACGCAATATTTTGTTAACACAAGGATAGCTGTAGTTTAAATAAATTCCACTTTGTTTTTTAAATATTTGTACTCCATACTTTTTACTTGATTGATCAACTGTACTGAGCAATTTTTGAACCCTTTAAAAAATTGTACAATTTATACAAGCTGTAACTAAAATGAAAACATAGTACTCTACTGTCATACAAAGCAAGCTTGACTTATTCATAAGTGTGGTGAAACCTTCAGATCCTGCCTTTAAATATGCAAATAAGTACATTGTCTTAATAGTTGTAGGTGGTTTATTATTAATAATATAGAACACAATTACATGTACAATACAAAACATACATTTAAAATGAGCAAAATATATATATATATATATATATATATATATATATATATATATATATATATATATATATATATATAATAATAATAACAATATGACCATGGGTGCTAACTTTTGAAATTCATATTCAGGGTGTTGAGGGTGAAGGGGGGGCATGTCATTGTTACTTCTATGCAACAGGTAGAACAATAATATTTAAGTCCCAAATGTCATTAGACACACATTTACCTCAAGTAGATAAACAATATAATTCATAACATTTCGCTATTAACTGTTCCATCCCATTTCCATTGTAAACTTTTGCCCCCCTATACAAATGTGTTATCTACAAGCAAAACATTCTTTACTTTCAGGTCTAAAATGTCCATGCAGCGGCACGGTAAGTGAAAATAAATTATAAAAAAAAAACATTTCTACACAATTTAAATTAGGACAAGCCTTATTCAGCTATGAAGTGAAGGATGACACATTAGCAAAATATCTTTCTTACCTCTGCTGCTTCAAATGCTGCCTGTCTTTGTTTTGCCCATGTTGACATTATGATAGTTTATAACAAATCCTAATGACCAATGACTTTAATGTATGATATCGTTGTAATTGCTCTCCAATTATTTCAATTGGAATGCATTTAAGCAAATAGGGCAAATACAAATTGAATATAGCAAAAACATATAGAGTGGTTTATTGGCCTTTTGAGAAACTGTAGACAGTATGTGGTTCTTTCACTCCTCCTATTAATACTGCTATGTTGTAATAGAACACATACCCATTTTGCAATGGATTAACATCGCTTATGGAGGATACATTATGTGGCTAGACCATACCAACAGGAATACAGTAAAATGTAAAAGCCTTACATTCAAAATGGATGATAAAAGACAAATGCTTTGCAGGTTCAGTGGCATGTTTCAGGCTGGATCGGTGATGATAAATCTGTGATGAAGTTCTGTAAAGCTTGGAGCACAACAATCAATGAGGTCAGTCACAATGTTAACTGCAGTTCAAAACCATGGTACACCTTTTACCCTAAGGTTCAAAGTAGCAGATAAGGCGTTTTGACTAATTTATTAAGTGCCAGTAAAGAGGCTACATTACACGACTGGAAATGCTTCATGTTAATGGTCTCCCTTATCCGGTGTGGTTTGGGTCATGTTGAAACTGAAATGAAACACTAATGTCATAAATGTCCTATATGAAATGAAAATGTAATTTTATATATATATATATATATATATATATATATATATATAGAGAGAGAGAGAGAGAGAGAGAGAGAGAGAGAGAGAGAGAGAGACTTTGACTTTTAAGATCCTTTATTTAAATATTCCAAATAAAATCCATTAAAATTCAAATAAAGGTAAAACACAACAAAAGTTAAGATTCCTACTGCCTGAGCAAAATTTAAAAAATCCTAAAATATATCGTGTTCTCCTTAAAAACAGATTTTAAACAAAATAAAAGGATCATTAAAAAATCAATATTAAACAGTGTTTTTTTTTTCTTTGTTGAAAACAGATAAAAGCCAAAATAAAACACTGTAAAACAAAAATTAAATAAAATTAGAACAAAAACTGGAGCTCCCCCTCCTCACTCACAGCACACAAGGCGTCTCCCACACACCACCTCTCCTGAAAGTCCTCCAGGTTACTGACCAGTTTAAAATACTCAAACTCTACTCTGATCTGGCTGACCACGAGCACCCTGAACTGAACCACTAAACTGGTCAGTCCAGAACCAGAGAGTTGATTTTTCCTTGTCTTTAAAATAGCCAATTTTGCCTGTCCAAATAAAAAATTAATAAGAACACACCTGTTTTTCATTTTAAAACTGTATAGAACCCCAAAAATAAAAAGCTCCTTACTAAAAACGACCCCTAAATTATTCAGGATTCCCTGCAGTAAATTAAAAAGTGGCCGCAGCCTCTCACACTCACTGTAGGCATGAAAGAGAGTTTCCTCTGCTGAGCAAAAAGCGCACTGCTCACTGATGCTGGGGTCCACTCTATGGAGAAACCTGCCTGTGGACACAATGCAGTGTAGAATCTTCCACTGCAGGTCCCCCACTCTCTTGGCGAGAGGCGGCTTGTACAGCACCCTCCACACCGGCCTGTGCCCCTCCTCTACAGCCAAGTAAGCTCGCCACTTAGAGTCTACCAGACCCCTTAGCCTACTATACTCTGTGGCTTTAACACACAATTTGTATATCTGTTTTCCATTCATTGTGTGAAAGATAATTTCCTCCACATTCTGCAATTTAAGCAAAGTCCCTCCATTCTCTCCACCGCCCTCACCTTCCTCACCTACTGCTGGTGACACGATCATCCCTGGAAATAAGGAAAGCTGTCTCTGCTCTGTGCCTCTGGACAACTCCTCCCTCAGGACTGCCTTGAGCCGCGGGGAGAGGCAGCCCCTCAACTCACCCATCAGTCTTTCTGCAAGCCTCTCTGAGTGCCAGCCTAGCTGTGCAGTTAGCTGGGAGGCAGTTAGCCAGCAGGAGAGCTCAAGGTTTAACAGGTGGACCATCCTGGTTACACCTGCTTTTAAAAAACTGGCACAGAGCGTCATCGACTGGAGGAACTTAACTGGAAAGAGTGGATTAAAAAATAGGGGCTCCTCAAACAGGTCCTGCCCTGTCAAGGACTCCACATCCCTTTCCACCCTCACCAGCTGCCAGGCTTTTAAAATACTTTGATAAAAAGGAGGAAGTCCTGCTTTACTAAAACTGGTGTTCTCAATTAAAAACAGGTGTTTTCCTAACCCCAGCCCCCCAAATCTATTAAGAAGGAAACAGGCCAGCCTCTTCCAATGAGCCTCCTCCTCAGTGTACAGGAGTCTCTGAACCGCCTGCAGTCTGAAGGCTGCCACCCTGCTGGCAATGCTGACTAGCCCCTGCCCCCCCTCATCACTAGGGAGGTAGAGGACTGCCGGCCTCAAACTGTGTCTCCCGCTCCAAAAGAACTCCAGCAACACTCTCTGGATCTCCTTCACCAGGCCCTGGGGTGGGTCCAAGCATACCAGCTTGTGCCACAAGCTAGAGGCCACCAGATTATTAATAACAAGCACCCGGCCCTTGAAGGACAGTTGAGCCAGCAGTCCCTTCCACCTCTGCAGCCGCCCCCTCACCCTATCCAACAAACCCTCCCAGTTCTTTTTCATGTAGTTTTCTGTTCCGAGGTACACCCCCAACACTTTAATACCTGTTCTGTTCCATTTCAGCCCCTCAGGCAGGAAAGGAGGGGTGCCCTCATCCCAGCCGCCTGACAGGAAGGTGTCACATTTTGCCCAGTTTACTCTGGCAGAAGATGCTCTCTGGAACTCATTTAGAGTCTGCTGCAGTGCTTGGACATCTGCATCCCCACTCACAAACACACAGTCACATTGTCTGCGTAGGCAGACACCTTCACTGTGGCAGAGGAGGGTGTGGAGGGCGAGGAGGGCACTGTCCATCCAGCTAGCCTGACCCTCAGCAGGTGCAGCAGGGGCTCTATAACCAGTGAATACAGCATACCAGACAGGGCACAGCCCTGCCTTATACCCCTGCACACTGGGAAGGGCTGACTCAGCCCATTGTTGATCTTTAAAATACTAAAAATGTTGGAATATAAAAGCCGAATATAAGAAATAAAACCAGGACCGAACCCGAAGGCTTCCAGTGTATGAAAGAGGTAGGTGTGGTCGACTCTGTCGAAAGCCTTCTCTTGATCCAGGGAGACCATTCCTACATTAAAATCACAAATATCACTTACAGTTAAAAAATCTCGAATAAAAAACAAGTTATCAAAAATAGAGCGACCCGGTATACAATATGTTTGATCCATATGTATTACAGTTCCAATAACACTTTTTAATCTATTAGCGATTGTTTTGGATAAAATCTTTAAATCAGAACATAAAATTGACACAGGTCTCCAATTTTTAAGCTGGCATAGGTCTCCCTTCTTGGGCAGCAGTGTAACCACTGCCCTACGGCAGCTAAGAGGCAGCTCCCTGTGGCTGAGGCTCTCTCTCAGAACCTGGAGCAAATCCTCCCCCATTATATCCCAGAAATTATTATAAAATTCTGCTGGCAGTCCATCGATCCCGGGAACCTTTCCGCTGGAGAGCTGCTTGACAGCGGCGGTCATCTCCTGGTGGGTCAGCGGTGCGTCCAGCTGAATCTGCTCCTTCTCACTGAGGCTGGGTAACCCCTGGAGCAGCCGCTCAGTGTCCTCTATGTTGCACAGTTCTTTATTATAAAGTTCCTTGTAAAAACGCACCGCCTCTCTGCTGATTTCCTCCCGGGTGTGCAGTTCTTTCCCACCAGGAGTCCTGATACAACACAGCTGTCTACTGTCCGCTCTCTTCCTCTCCAGGTTGAAGAAGAAACTAGTGGGGGCATCCATGTCTCTCAACTCCATGAATCTGGAACGCACAATCGCCCCCTTCACTCTTTCCTTCAGCAAGCTCCCCAGCGCGATTTTCTGCTCCTTTAGGTTCTCCAGGGTCTGTTCTTTAAATTCTGAATTTAAACTTTCCTCTAGGAGGAGGATTTTGGACTCCAGTTCTCTCACGGCTGTGTTCAGTGACCTGGTTGCATTTATAGTATATTGTTGACAAAAACATTTAATTTGTATTTTGCCAATGTCCCACCACTGTCTTAAATCTTTATATTGTGCTTTTTCTTTTTTCCAAATTATCCAAAAAAGTTTGAATTGTTGCTTAAATTTTACATCTTGTAATAATTTTACATTGAAATGCCAGTAAGATGCTCTGTGGGGTTCTGATTGAATTAATACTGTAATTAATAGACAGTGGTGGTCAGAGAGACTACTGGGGATGATTCTTGCTTTGATAAATTTATTTAAATCGTTTTTTGAAGTATAAAACCGGTCTAGTCTTGCTCTATATACACAGTCTGTGTGATACTGAGACCAGGTGTATTGTCTTGAACTGGGGTGCAGGCATCTCCATATGTCAACCAGGTCACTGGACTCTAACAATGCAGCCAACTCTCTGGAGGACTGAGGGTGTGGTTCATCATTATTTCTATCAATATTAAAATTAACAGTACAATTAAAATCTCCTCCTACTACCACCACATCATTATTATTAATATTAAAAAGAGCTTGCTTTAATTTCTTAAAAAATAAAATTCGTTCGCCCCCTCTATTGGGGGCATAAATATTAATAAAAACATACACTGTACTGCCCAGCCTAGCTCTTACTTTTAAAATCCTCCCTTTCTCGATTTCATCTATATCTAGTAAAACTGCCCCCAGGCTGGGTTTAAAAAGCACGGCTACTCCTGCACTAGTACTAGCGCCGTGACTCATCACGCACAGCCCCTTCCACTCCGCTCGCCACGCCTCCTCATTCTCCTGATCCGAGTGCGTTTCCTGCAGAAACACCACCCCCGCCTGCTTCTGCTCTAAAAACTCGACTAGCTGCGCCCTCTTAAAAGACTGTCTGCAGCCGTTTAGATTAAAAGAAATAAAAACGCACCTTTCCATCATAGCTAAAAAAACTAACACACTAAAACAAGTAATAAAAGAAGTTTCATAAAACACAGCCATTTTTAAACAAGAGATTTTGAACCACTTTTAAGATCCTTTTTAATTTTCTGAACAATTTTTTTTAATCTATAACGTTTTGGCTGATCAAATTCTTCTATTGTGGCTTTCCTTGTTATAACGTGAGCGGAGTGGAGAAATAACCTTAGATCAGGGAAAAAACTCTCTATTTCTACTCCCCTTTTCCCTTTTGTTTCTATCATAAAATCATTTACCTGCTCAAGCGTGTATAACTTTTTCTTACTGACGGGTTGGCTATCAGGGATGTCTGAGATAAGCGAGGAGTCAGAGAGCTCCCCCTCCATCTCATCCGCGCTGTCCTCTCGCTCGCCCCCGAGAATCCGTTCCTCCGCAGCTCCCTCCGACTCCCCGACACCGGTCTCTGCTACAGCCGGCACTATTTCAGGCGGCTGAGATTCAGCTAGCGGAGAGTCTTGCACCGCGCCCGGCTCACCCTGCGCTGTGCTCTCTTCCTCCGCGTTGGGAGGGACTGACGCCCCGCCTGGAGCCCGCAGTCTCCCTGTCTGCACGGGTTCGGAGTTCTGCACTGGCTGCGCTCTGCCATCCGGCAGCTCTGCAGCCTTCCGCTGAATTCGTGTCTTTTTCGCTACTACCTTGAATGATTCTTCACCATTCTCAGTAGTAGCGGTATTATCCTCCGAACCCGTCAGTGACAGGCTGCGGCTGGGTCTCTTTGTGCGAGGCCGTGGTGTTGGTGGTTCTGCTCCGGTTTCCTTCTGGATCGCCCCCTCCTCGGTCAGCACGGGCTCGCTCTGCGGCTGCGCTGGGGGAGCCGACTCTTCCTCCCGCTCACCCCCAACACCCCCGACTTCCTCCCCGCCAGCATCGCCCTGATCCTGCCCTGTCTCCGCTCTAGCCTCCTTTCTCGGGCAGGCTTTCCTCTGGTGTCCCTGTTCTCCACAGTAAAAACATCTCATCGTTTCGGAACTGACAAAAACTACACAATTCATCCCTTCCACGTTAAAATTCCAGGCAACATTAATGACTTGGTTAGGATCATTTAGTAAGACAAACGCCTGCCTTCTAAACGACATGACGTGCCTAACACTGTTATTTTTGCACCCCAGCGGGATTCCCTTAATCGGGGACACCAGTTTACCAAAACGAGCTAAATTCTTTTCTAATTGCTCATTTTTTAAAAACGGAGGCACGTTAGAAATAATAACTTTCGTAACCGGGGTTACTAGAGGGGAAACCTGAACAAATTCACCTTTCACTGTAAATCCTTCCTCTACCAGCTTGTGTACCAGAGACACCTCCACTAAAAATATTACTAGCGCTTTATTCATTCTTGACGCCGACATAATATTTTCAAACCCCACCACCTCTCCTACTGCCAGCAGGCACTCCTCCACCGAAACCCCGGGGTCAGGCAGGCAACGGACCCCGTGTCGGCGGGTGAGAGCCCCCAGCCCTCCTGAACGAGACCCCATAACGGGATCTCCAAACACCCTACAAACAAACAAACAAACACACACACACACACACTAACCTACGAACAAACAAACACACAAAAAGAACAACTAAGTAACTATCAAACAAACAAACAAAATAAATAAATAAATAAATAAATAGTATAAATAAATAAAGTTTTAAATTTCCCGGTCCTACCGCACCGGCGTTCCACCTCTCTGCAAGCCCTTCCCACAATCCTCCACGAGAGAGAGAGAGAGAGAGAGAGAGAGAGAGAGAGAGAGAGAGAGAGAGAGAGAGAGAAAGAGAAATGATTTGACTACACAACAACTTTTTTCACTGAGTATAATTATACCCCATGTGGTATATATGTCTGTGGCAGATGATGGCTTTGTGATGACATCAGACCAGGAAATGAATTCACAACAACAGCCGACTGGGGTATGAAAAGTGCTGTGGTGCGTATAAAATGATTAAACAAACAAATACTAGCCGACAGTAACGCATTCTCACAAGGTATTTAAAAAACAATCACAAAAAATGGCGAACAAGTTTTTGACCATCCTTCAAAACATAATACATAATAAAATACAAAATAATACATAATATGCACGGGGGCGGGTCTACTCTGTCACAATATCAAATGCCCTTGTAGCTAGTTTATGTAAAACAAACAAAAATAAATTAAAAAACACATATCGCAGAGGCTGCAATATGAAATAACAATGTGGATTATGTGATATAAGCGAGACACTATAAAGCCATCAGCCATGTTTCTGCCTCAAGTCTTACATTTATAGGACTCTGAAAAGTCTCAATTTTTGAGAGAGATGGTAATGCAATCAATCTATCTGCTGATTAGGAGATTCATTTTTGATTTGTACTTTAAAAAATATGGACCCACATGGACTAAATGAAAAATTAGGCATCAATCCATATCTCCAGAAATGTTATTTTGTGTGTGTGTGTGTGTGTGTGTGTGTGTGTGTTTTTTTTGTTTGTTTGTTTTAATTAAAAATGTGATAATTAATCTTAGTATGCCATCTTGGATCTTCAGGTGGCCAGGGTTGAGAATAAATGTCCATATTTGTTAAGCCAGTCTTTAAATACTTTAACAGCCAATGTTGTAATGTTTTTAGTATTTTCTCATCTTTGTTTCCTTCTATTTCATTTAGCTGTGCCTCATTTAATCTTATGTGTCTACTGTTGACAGTTTCTGTTGCACTTTTTTCTCTTTTTTTTCAGGTGGATTACTGTCTGCACTGGGAAAGTTGGCACTGTACCAGTTCATCCCCAAATATCTTAAAGAAAATGGGTGGAATGTCATTCATTTTGTGGCAGTGGTTTTATAGCTAATAAATAAAATGTCAGTTTGTCATGGAATGTTGCCATGAAATTTTAATAATGTTGTGCGTTTAAGCAATAAGGCACGAGAGGGATTGGGTTGTGTTGGATGTTGTCACTTCTTGGTTAGGCTCGGGACGCAGTCGAGTACCTGCAGCCAACCAAGAAGTGACAATATCAAGCACAACTCATGCCCTCAAGTGCCTTATTGCTTTTATAAAATAGATTTATAAATGTTTTATAAAAAAGGAGAACGCTATATAACTTCTAAAGATGTATTAACATTTTGAGGTATAACCTTCCATAACAAAAATAGTCCCTATGAACTAAAAATGATATTCAAGTAAAACAGTTTCATTTTTTTTGTTATTTCGATAGTTGTTGTGTTCTCTCTCTCTCTCTCTCTCTCTCTCTCTCTCTCTCTCTCTCTCTCTCTCTCTCTCTCTCTCTCTCTCTCTCACCTGTTCTCCACTGCAAACACCCAACCCTGAGTGTGAGAACCATGCTCCTTTTAAGCAGCTGTGCCAGGACTTGATTGCTTATTAATTATTCAATTGAGTCCGGGCACAGTCTGCACGTGAACTACTACACCCTTGTGCCCAAATACATACATTTGAAATACTAATAATCCCACACCCCAAGCACTAATACATACATACATATACACAATAACACACCACATAAAACACAAAACACGCACTCGGGCCTGCCACAGAAGATTAGCATGCTCTGATCGCTGGGAACGACCATGTAAGGCCTTCTAGGTAATAAGAAGAACTTTAAAATAATAAGAACAGCATCAGTAATAAAACAAACTTATGAGATGTGGTGGAGGATCGGTGATGAATCTGGGGGTGCTTCAAAATCAGGCTGGAAGATTTTTTTTTTTTTTTTTTTTTAAAAAAAAATAATAATAATAATTTATTAACGCTCTAGATTACTGTATGAATTACTAATCAAAAGCCCTCATTAGTATATATATTTCGGGATATATATATATATAATATTATATAATTTATAACTATATATATATATTATATATTTCGTTATAAATAAGATTTGGCACACCAGCATTTATTTTAAATTGATCAAAATGACTGCGGCGCTTAAGAGGGCGGCCTTTATACGAGAGCGACCTTCATTAATAATACTATGATTTTCAAACGCTGCAATATTTTATTGCATGATTTATGACATTTTAAAAGTGTCTCGGTTGCTTATGTTCTGTAATACGATAGCCTACCTGCATGTAGCAGAGTGTGTGGCTAACCTACATTGACTACAGTACATTTATCAGTGGCAGCTACCGAGAGCCTATTAGGTGGGAGTTGGAAGGTCAGGGGAGTACTTTACCAGCGAATCAGGAGTGTGTATTGGTTGTTAAGGGGTGGGCAGTGCTGGTGTGGCAGTTTAATCCAGAAGTGTGATGTAGATGTTTTTCTGCACCAAAAATTACCTCAGAATATCTGTATATTTCTGTAAAATCTACAATATATCTTACTTGTTTTTTTTTTTTTTTCTCACTGTAACTTCTTTGCAAGAGAACCCGAAACTAACGTGACGTCAAAAAGTGATAATTCCTCTAGAGGAAAATATACTTGAACTTTGACCCATTCGACTCCTTGAGACCATCACTTTCAATTTAAACACAAAATTTCTTGTTTTCAATCACTCAACAGCACAGTACAGAAATGTTCATTAATGATTAACAAAATGAGAATACGTTAAAAAAAAAAAAAAAAAAAAAAAAGCTGGTACATTCGTATCTCAGAGAAACAGGAAATTAAAACAAGGCAAAGACAATCATCCAAATAAAGCTGAAGTACTAATGGATAACGGCATAGAATGTATGTATAGCACTAAAACACTATGTTTAAAAATAAAAACAACTGTACTGCTGAATCTCGTCCTATTAGCATCACAAGGGTATCCGTGTATTATAAAAAATAATAGATGGGCCTCTTCAGTGAGTTACAGGAAAACAATTCCATCTCGGATTCTTGTGACAGTTTATAAATGATTCGTCCTTCACTCTTGTAATTTATGATGTCACAGAAACCCCAGATGGAATTATTTTCCTGTAGCTCACTGAAGTCCATCTCTCTCTCTCTCTCTCTCTCTCTCTCTCTCTCTCTCTCTCTCTCTCTCTCTCTCCTTTATACCTAGCTGCATGAAAACCTTTGGGTTTATTGAATTTGTATTTTAAGTCAACAATCAGTGACATAAAAACAATAGGCACTTTACAGTATAATCGTAAATCTCGAAAAACTACTCACTTCTAAATCTTTTGTAGTCATTTTTGTATTACTTTAGTATAAATACATGTTAATTTGGACTCATATGTTGTTTTTTTCTGACTTTATGTGAACAAAAAGACACACATTTGTTCGAAATAGTGATATTTTGAAATATCACTGTCCTGGTCACAAAAGCAAAGTTTGTGGGGAATAATAGCCATTTTCTGTACTTTTGAGGCATAAGCAATTAGGAAATAACACTTACTACCCAGGAACAAAACTTGTGTTACATAGTGTAATTGCTAATTTGCCTATTATGCCTATACATATATCTTCCCAACATTTTCAGTTATAGTGCTTTGATTTCATATGCACAAGGAGTCAAAACAACAGAAGCAATGGGGTGTTATAATATTACTGTATATATAGCAGAGAACCTGGCAAGAGAAATATAGATTGGCAACTTTACCGCAGCAAATGGATGGTTATCTTGCTGGAACAAAAAAGCACAATATAAAGTTCCAAGGTACAGATGGAGAAAAAAAATATGCAGACTTCCCTGCTGCTGAGGATTGGGTTAGCACTACATGTATAATTGTGATGAAACTGTGCTGTACTACAGAGCTGCTCCAGATGGCACCTTGGCATTCAAAAACTAATGGGTTGCAAGAAACAAGATCTGTAAAGGCCACATAACATTATTGCTTTGCTGAAATTTGACTGAAACTGACAAACGCAACGCTCTTGTGATTGGAAAGAGCAAACAGCCAAGATGTTTTATGGGGGTGCGATGCCAGCTCTGCCTGTAAAATATGCTGCTAATGGAAACAAGTGGATGGCTGCTGTACTTGCTTTGGATAAGTGTAGTGCACATCCAAGTGACGTCCCATTGAAACATAGCCATCTGATCTTCCTGTCTCCAAATGCAACATCCTAATTCAGCCATTGGATCGGGATAATCAAAACTTTCAAAGCCCTGTATTGCCATCGTATAGCAGAACAGATAACAAACCACACTTGTATTCATTAGAAAAAATTAAATAACTTGGCTGAAGCAATGACTTGATGCTACATTACAACCAACTGTGAACTGTGAGTAAAATATTCTGATGCTTTTAGAAGAAGAAGAAGAAGAAGAAGAAGAAGAAGAAGAAGAGGTTGAATCCTAAATACATTGATGGTTTAAGTTATTATTATTATTATTATTATTATTATTATTATTATTATTATTATTATTATTATTATTTGCCTTAACAAAACTTTACACCCTCCTGGGCAGTACCTGGTGTATTAATGACCCAAGTCTGTCAGCAAGGTTAAATAGGTAAATAGGACTAATAAAGTGCCCTTTTTATAATGCATAAAGAATGCACAATAATTGAATGTTACAGATCAGTGCCACTAAAACCCCTAAGAATGAGACGGAGTTCCTGTGGTATTTCTGTGTGATCTTCAGGTTCTGTGAATGGGCTTTTGTATAAAAATGTGACTAACAGGACAGTAAACTTATCTCATCGAGTCCATGAAGCAGTGAATGTTACCCAATGATTATTAAAGCTCTTGTCCTATTCAGTAGTTCAGAATGTGTTAAATGGAAACTATGCATTTCATATTGAAACAGACAGTATATTGCATGATAAGGTTTATGATTGGCTTCCATTCTATAATAATTGCAGATAATTTCTAGAATGGCAGGTGTAATGTAAATGCCCTTTGCACAGTGAACATGTTATGTTTTTTTTTTTTTTTTTTTTTTTTTTTTTTTTTTTTTTTTTTTAAGAATTCAAATGTTATTTAAGAGTGGACAGGATGTATTGTATTTTTTGTAGCAGGGATGGTTTTGTTTATTTAAACAGGATATTTATATAATGAAACTGGGGTCTCATTTACAGAGCAAGATGTCACAGTCAAAAACAACATACAATACAATACAACTTGGGTGGTTAAAACTTAGAACAGTATCTCTTAAAAAAAAAAAAAATACTATCAACATCTGCCCATTTGTTAGTCTGGATAAAGGAGAAGCACTGGCAGGAAGCTCTAAGTGATTTACAGATATGAATTCCAAAGAAGGAAAAGTTATCAGATTTAATTCTCAAGCCTTGAGGGAGTTTCTGAGGAGTCAATATGAAAAAGATAATTGTCTAATTTGTGTTAAAAAAGCATTGGTAAAAGTAAGTTAATATAAACCTGAGAACATTAACCAGCCAAGTTGTATTGTGAGCACTCAAGTGAGATGGTACCAAGCCCAGAAAGCAATATCTTTACCAATACCAATGAAGAAGCTAACAATTCAGAGGTGAAAAACAGCCTTGTTTTGTATGC
This sequence comes from Polyodon spathula, assembly GCF_017654505.1. Taxonomy (NCBI): domain Eukaryota; kingdom Metazoa; phylum Chordata; class Actinopteri; order Acipenseriformes; family Polyodontidae; genus Polyodon; species Polyodon spathula. The sequence goes on from NC_054535.1 coordinate 87,432,239, forward strand.
ATGAGACAATGATGTGAACTCTACAAATAATACAGTCCATTTAGTTTAGGTTAAGACTGTTTACAAGCACAGTGATAAATGTGATAGGCATAATCCAAACCAGAGAATGTGGTTACAGTCATTAACTTCTAGCCACAAGGAAACGGCCTTCTGGTTGCAATAAAGAAAGCCTCTTTGAGGCCAATTTATCTTAATTATGATTAAAAGTAAGATGTTCATCAGTATATACCTAAATATTTGCAAAAGCCCAACAGAATAACATAACATCTTGAAGCAATATAAAATCTACAACATTAAATGGAACCTGAACTTTCCTTTGTACAGCCTGAACAAAGTTATCTACCATAAACAACAGTTTATTCATGTATTAATATTACCCAGTATTTATTGAATTACAGTCTAGTTTATCAAATGTCTTAGCAGAACAGAATAGTGTTTGTACAACAATTTAATCAAGTACAGAACAAAATGCTTTGCAGTTAATAATAACATGCATAATTAAATAAAAAAAATATTGGTCCATTGTCAGGTGAATGTTTTACAATGTAAATAATATGTAGCCACACATGTAATTACACTGTAATTACAGCGTAGTTTTAGCGACACGTAATGTGTTAGTAGGCTCACACTACTTTGCACATTGGTTTGTAAAGGTAAGTTATTTATTTCTGTCACGCTTTATTTTAAGGGCTGTTTTGCATTGTTTATTTGTTTGTTTTGTTAACAAACAGCTAATAAACATGTTAGCATACATTATTAACTCTAATCATAATCATGACCATTAGCTAAACATGAACAATGATTGTTAACAGTTAATAAACTAAAAGCCCTTAAAATAAAGTGTGACCTTTACCTCGTTACAATGTGTGTCTCAAAACTGTTAATCTTACTACACGATAGCTGTGACATATTTTTTAATGGTAAAAAAATACCCATTGCAGCACAACAATTAAGCAATGAGAAACGTATCTGTTACATTGCTGAATAGAAAGCTGAAGGGCTCTAGTCCTTGACCGGCAGCTGAAATTAAACAAGGAATGTTTACCAGGAGCAATAGTTCCCTGTTATTGCATCTGCAATCAAATCAAAAGCAGGATTTATTTTAAAAGTAGCTATAATATAGCCTGAATGTATTCTCTGAATGGATACTGACACTGAATGGTAATTGCCCATATCTTGTTTCCTTTGGCAAGTAGTTCCTTTCTCCAGTCCAAGGTTAAAGCTTGATTAGTTACTGGTACTAAAGAAGATCTGAAATAGTGAGTCGTGTTGACATGGCCATTCATTCCAAAGCATCTTAAACTTTGGCCAACCATGCCAGAGCAGTGTGTTTGTAATATTAAAAAAAAAAAACAAAGGAAGCTGCAATTTTTCCTGAGGAAGTCAGGATAAAGAAGTCTTCACGTCAACTCCCTCTTCTACTGTAAGTATTGGCCAGTTGATAAGGATGAAGTAGGTGTCCTGGGATTGAGGGCTACTGGATGCAAGAGTTCAATACCCATACTTCTTCTAGACAGCTGACATAACCTTTCACTCAGTCACAGTATTGTTTTGTCCCCTGTATTTTATAATGGTGCCTGGTCGCTAGAGTCGCAAGTTGGACTGCCCAAAATAGCTTAGATATCTGGATTCCTAAGTACTGCAGCCATTGCAACAATAAAAATAAATACTAACAGTAATGTATTCACAGCTTTATTTTTTTGTAAAACTGTTTTTATTGTTTAACTTTTTTGATGCAAAGATAACAAAAACAAAAAAATCTAAATTACAATTGAAAAACGGGATGAGGGGGGAGGGTTCAAATTACAAGGCACTTGGGAGTACCATATATCAATTCTGAGACTCAAAGTGAACACAATATAGTTCTAGTAGGTTGCAACAATCCATGTATTGTATACCAATCCATCAACGATACAATTTATGTATAATGTAGCCAAAGAGAAGGAGATGTGATACCTTTTATTGGACTAACTAAATAATAATTATTCACGAGCTTTCAAGACCTCAAAGGTCTCTTCTTCAGGTGAAAGGAAAACAGCACATTATACATGTTAAGCAAACCATCACATATGAATATTATACAACTCATTGTTCTACAGCAATCAAAAAATATATACAAAGAAGTTAACACAGTTCGACCCTGGCTTTTTTATTTATTTATTTATGTATTTATTTCCTATTTAGGAGTCAGAGAGCTGGAGGCACCTCATTAGATTGCACCAAATCGTTTCAAATTGATCTAATGTGTTTTTATCTTCTGCTAAGCTACGTTCTATGTTTAAATAATAAAGCATTAGGTTTTACCAATGCTGGATTTTAAGAGCCAAATTGGTTTCTTCAAAACAAGTGAAGAGAACATCACTATCCAGCCAAAGGGATATCTTAGGTTTGAGTCATGAATTGAATCATGGAGTAGGCAGAAAGAGGGGGTAAAATCTGCAGAAAGAGGGGGTAAAATCTGCAGAAAGAGGGGGTAAAATCAGCAGCCCCAAAAAGAGTGTATCTGGGAATCAGTTTGTATTTTGCATTTTAAACAAGTATCTGGAATGCTATTATTAAAACTGTGTAGGACATTACGAGTGTAGCAAATTCTAGACATCAGTTTATACTGTATTAAACTAAGATTTTAATTAGTAGAAATATCAAAGGTTTGTGCCCAACACTCTTTCCAGTTTAGAGATACATTATCACATACCCAGATCCAGGTGCTATTTATCATGTATTCTGTCTAAGGTGGGGTTGTTACAGAAGGATTTTTTCAAAGTATTATATAGTCTTCCTGTAAGGTGAGTACTTAGATTTTTATTAATAGTATACATTCAATATCGTCAATGGTGTATTCTGTTGAAAAATTATGTATAATAAAGTTTTTAATCTGAATATATTTAAATATTTCAAAATCAGTGAGTTTTAATTTATCTTTGCTTTTTTTATGTACATTATCACGTAATCCATTTACCTTCCAGGTAACAAATTGGATATTGTTGGGAAGACACTGTGTTTGAGATTGATCTGTAGTTGCGTTATTTGGTGACATAATGTTTTAGTAATATGTAAATTTGAATAAGATATTGGATTGACTTAAAGGGTACATAAGGACCTTTTTATTATATTGTGTTACATGTTTCCATGTGTTCCTACAACTGTTTACATAAGGTGTGTGTATTGTTTTATATATATATATATATATATATATATATATATATATATATATATATATATATATATATATATATAGACCACTGTTTTAAACTTTTAAATTACATTGCCTGCCTCAAGATGGATTCACATGTACCCATATGGACCAATCAGAACTACATTTCCCATCATCTTCCTGCTTACATATGTAACTGAGATGGATTTACCAGTGAGCAGGAAGATGAATGGGAAATGTAGTTCTGAGAGGTCCATGCGTTATCTGTTTTTTATAATTTGTTATAGTGATGTGAAGCTACTGACCAGTTTAGATCTCAGAGGAGCAAATATATTTATCTCACCTGTTTCAATAGGTATTTCCCTTATCAAGTTCCCATATATTCATTTGATATATAAATACATATGTGCCTTGTGTGTAGATACCGAAATGCATGTACCAAAATGCACAACATAGATAATTTGAGTTATAAACAAGAACACATAGATTGTTATAAAACAGACACTAATAACATATGAAATAAAACAGTCTACAGAACCAGAGAGGGGAATGTTGTGCAACCTTTAAAGTAACAAAAATAAAAACAATGACTTTGTCTCTTACAAATATGAACAGATATTTTAATCCTTTTATTAAAAAAAAGATGGTGCAATGAATTATGCATGGAAAGGACAGTGAATTATGAACACACTAGCATCTTCAGTGTAATTTTAAAATGCAAACATAATAGGTTTAAAAGCGGGTATTGTTTTTAATAACAGTACTTGCTTACATTGATATTTGTCAGTACAGTACATCTTCATTGTTTCTCCAGATATGCATAAATAAGAAAATAAGTAGTTACATTAGATTAGATACAAGAGAATTCATGGCTACCAATAGGGTATTTAGTCCAATTAGCTTTTGTTACATCTCACCAGGATTAATGTGGATATTTAATCAAATTTGCATAGACTATACAGTTACCTTAACATGAAAAAAAAGTTTGACTTTCAAAGCTTCTCTCCTACAATAACTTTGCATTACATAGTATGGGCAATTTCATGCAACATTTGGGTTCTCAGTGGACCAAACTAATTATTTTTAACAAATCCTTTAAATAGACCAAATTACCAGTTACAGAAAAAAATGAATTAGAGAAATGAAAATGACAGAAAGAATGTCCTTGATTTACACACATTGCATTTGAACAAGACCAATCATATTGACTCAATGTGCTGGGATAACAATTGAGAACGCAACAAGCAATTTAATTAATTTTGAACCCTGTAGTTTTGAGGGTCTGATTAGAAGAATGATGTTTATCTAAAACGACTGGAATTTACAATTTGTACATTTTAAAACTACATCCAATATACAGTGAGGTAGGCTGAGTGACAATAATCTTGATACTAGTTAATTCAAAGCAAGCATGAATAAATTAAGATAAGGAGCTTCCCCCTGAATTTTATAATGATGTCTTGCTGTTTGTTCTCAATGAACCACAATGGTTTTGAAAAAGGACTAATTCCCAGATAAACAGAACATGCTTATTTCTACAATGTAACTGTCTAACAGGCTCTATTCTTCTCTTAATGTTTAGTTCTTATGTTTGCTTTTGTACAACAGATTCATTAGAGCTATGAACAGAATGGGTTGAATGGGTTTAATATATATATATAGATATATATTATATATATATATATATATATATATATATATATATATATATTTTTTTTTTTTTTTTTTTTTAACATTTAAACAAATATTGACTTGGTGGAAGGTTAGATACTGGCTCAAACAATCAGGATGCAGGGAATCCAGTATGTAACTGATTGGTGAAGATGACTGTAAAGTGTAAAGTCTCTATCCTTTTATTAAGCTCGAAATCATTCACCACTACTAGCTGATCTTTTTTTTTTTTTTTTTTTTTTTTTTTTTTGTAAAGAATCCAAACAGCTCTTGTAGTGAACCAAAAAATATAGAAAACACAGCCCAACAAGATAAGGAGAGAAAGAAGCTTATGCAACCAGTGCAATAGATTCATATTTAACTCTCATTTTTACTTAACACTGTGAGAGTATTTTAAATAAACATTCATTAAATCATCCTATCAAGCGCCACACAATATTTTTTTTTAATATGTACCTGAAATTTTCAGACACCGCAAGGATTTTGGAATGAGTCCTATTTGTGTTTTTGTTGCAGTCATTGAAGGATTAATCTAGTTGTCCCTATCATATGATGCTGTGAATGCAACGATATACTGTTTATCAACTAATCAAAGAGGTTGTTATAGAAACATGTGTCAAAAGTTTATTTTACTATTATTAGCTAACCATTTGTTTAGAGATAATTCTGAAGATACAGTTTATAATAGAGTTAATGAACTCTGTGTCACTCCTTTACCAGCAGCTAATGATGATAGCAGTTATTAAGCGTGGTTAGCCCTTCTGGATTCCAATCACCCCTGCATGTCATTAACTGACACATTGGTCATTCATATTTATTTATACATCACAAAAAGAAATATTAGGGTTGATGTGGGACCTTTTCCCTATACACTGAGTTTTAGCTAGATAGTAGAGCATTACTATTAATTGTTTCATTCCATTTCAGCTTCAAATTACATCTCTTACACCTCATATTTATTAAGCAGCCTCATGCTTTCATGACGTAGTACAAACCTTGTTGATTAAGGGTACGTGAACAGTTAAAAGCTCATGATGAGAAACATGGCCTGCCTTGTTTTAACATCATGCCTGCTTTCATCTGTTTATAATTAATATGTACCTTCTTATTCAGAACGCAGATTTTTTCTTCAAAAGTGGTCATCACTCAAATACTTCCTAGAGGGCAAAAAAATATTATTGATTTGACCTTTTTCTAGAAAAATCTGGTTATGTTTTAATTCTTGTTTTAAAATTAGTCTTAAACAACAATTGTTTACACTCGCTGGAAAATTTGAGAATTTTAAAATGCTTTTTGTAAACTACTAAAACATTTGAAGCTGAGTTGAGTGGGTACAAAGTTATTTTGAAATGTGGTCACTCAGTTTTTAAGTTGGCAGTTTTAAGGGTTTCAAAATCTATAACAGCCACCTACATTTTACTGTATTAATCTGTAATACAGCAAAAAAATATTTTAAACCTGTCAAGGACAACCAGAAGCTAGTGAAAGCTAATAGCCATTGTAACAGGGTGACGGTACTAAAGCATGTCTGGCCTCCTCACTTTAGGTGGCACTTATGTCAACTGCAGGCTTCCCTCACATGGATGGTTGAGATAGCCCTTTAAGGCCGACATCTTTGTGAGGTCAGGTAAGTTAGCTACAATGATGTAACTTTCTCTGGCTGGCCATGTTGGTAAGGAGCCATACTTGTAGTCTATAGGTCCAGGCTGATTGGAGAGGTGGAGTATTGTTTTACTTTGTACCTCACCACAGGCTTATTCCTGGGGATAGCCATGCGCTTAGAGTGGAGGAAATAAGGATTGGGAAAAGGGGACTCTGAAACCTGTCCTGAAAGGATTTTAGAGACAAAACGTAATAAGACTCCTCCCTGGAACATTACACCAACCGGACTGCCTTTGGCTTGTTTAGATTTACACCACCCACTCAATATTTTCAACTATGCAAGTTAAATAATGTATGTAGACTTTGTTGAAACCTGCAAAAAAAGATTTTCCCCGTTTTAATTTAGGATGTCACTCTTGGGAGGTTAGTTTATCCAAAAGAACAAAGAGACATATTTTCAGATGTTACACCTTTGAACATATGGAATATAATTTCTGCAAGGTATCACTATATACTTAATAGTAGATTTGAAAGGCTAAGAATATGTAAGATGGGTTCCCCAAGTATCTCAGCTGGCAAAGTCACATCCATGTGGGGTGTTGGGCGATTCATACAGTCAGGGGTGTGCACATTTGCATCCTGACTGCTAAATTCTAGTAATTACTGGAGATTCCACAGAGAGCATAATATTGGCTCTGGTGCTCCTGTGGGTGAGGGTAGTAATTATTTTACTCACCTGACTTCCTCACTCCTGTCCAGGCTCCCAGTAAGCACAAGTAGAAATGTATGGAGCTAGCCTTTATCCACCAGTGACTGGTAGACTGCTGACATTCGCTCTCAAGCTTATCGGTGCAAAGAGGCTTGGTGGTGAAACAAACGGGGTTAAAATAATAATAATTAGAACAAAAAGGTTAGGAAAGGTGAGTTCAGACATGACGATTACATTTTAGTTTTCAAACGCTGCAATTTTTTGATTCCTCTCAGAAAATTTGGTTTTGTATCTACCTCAAAATGTAGTCTTAGGTCTGGTATGCCAATGGTACATATTGAATTTTTTCAGGATTCTTCACCACTGAAGAATGCCATTTCCCTCAGATATCAACAGAATGAATGAATGGCATATACAGTTTCAGTCCAGGTTTTGAAATGTATTCAACTTGAATGCTATACCCTTTTATTGCATCAACTAAGATATATTATGTCTGCAGAATAACTCGAAACATGTTTCTCAACTAGCCAGGAAAGCAGTTCTGAATTAATTTAAGACATTATTTTCCTTGAGGACTTGTCAAGACAAATATCTGACATTTTTCACCCCGGTTACCATGAATGAAAATTGGCTCATGTGAATGACTGCAAAACATTCTCTTATCTTTCATTTTGATTTAAAGTTAGAATACAGCTTTTGGGGGGGGGGGGGGGGGGGGGGGGGGATAAAAAAATAGATTTTTGCTAAAGTACCACATTCATTTGCCATATCAAATAGTATTAGTTTCATTTCAACTACAAAGTAAAATAAAGAGGACACAGAAACTAATCATTAACATAAAAAGTATAACTATTGTTATAATTATAAAATTATATTGATAGTATTATTTCCAAGCAGTATATCATTTGTACTCAAATTGAATATAAAGAAAAAAAACGACAACTCCCATTAGCAAAATCCAAATCCGTAGCAGATATTTAATAATAAAGTAATAAATTATTCTTGCAAATACTTTTGAAAAAATAATCTTTTTATTGAAATCGTAATTATATATATATATATATATATATATATATATCTATATATATATATATATATATATATACTATATCACGTAATATTTGTAGTGCAATATAAATCATTTAGAAATGTATAAGGGGTAAGCATAAAAAGAATTAATTATTTTGTTATTTGTACAAAAGGAAACTGACCTTGGAAAACCCATCAGCGTGGGGCGGAGGGATTTGAGCCATAAAAAGGTTGAATGAGCAAATTGTACATGGTAGTGTACATAATGTGCAAACTGAGATTTTACCAACAGCTGGGAGAAATTTAAATCAAAGGTCTGTGCGCCTCTAAGGAAGGATAAATGTCAGAAAATAAAACAAATGCTGCCCAAAAGCTTGGTATTAAAACAAAAATTTAAGGCACCATGCTAACGCAGCGCCTTCTATGAGGTGTCATTTTAACGTGGTATAAAAGCCCAATCGTTAACGTAGGTAATGTAGGTTTTTTTGCAACCCTTTGTCAGTTTGAGAGCCAGATAGAGCAGGCTTAGTGCCATATCTGTCCAATAATTTTGGTCCAATAAGACCCCCATGGATTTCCCCATTTTCACACATTTGATTTGCTGCCACCATTTTCATGTGGCGATAAAAAATAAGCTAATCGGCCCTGAGTTTTTCCATCTTTCACATGTTTATCAACAGATGAATAATATGTATTAATTGAAGAGGAAAGCACAGAGATGATAATGATTATATTGTTGTTGTTTTTTTTTTTTACATTTACTTTGCAGTTATTGATGTTATAGTGATGTTGCAGACCTACCTACCAATCCTGTGCAGATGAAGACAGTAGCACTGAGCTAGTAAGGGTAGTAACAATGAGCTATCCCTTGTGCCTGTTTATTTATTCTTGATTTTGTCTAGTAAAAGTGTACAACAGCGCTTAAACTTAAGAGCTGTTGTGCACTTTTAATAGACAAAACCAGCAACAAATAAACAGGCACAAGGGCTAAAATAAAAGATTTAAACAAAACAATAAAACAGTTCCAAAATCACCTACACACCAACACCCAAAGGATTTTCCCCTCCTTAAATACCATGTGGCTGGAACCTAATTAACCATTAATCATTTAATTAAGGCTCCAGCCACAGTTTCACATGTATTGTGGCAGGGAGGATTTGAACCCCCTCCCTGACAACACTATATTCCCAACACACACACACACACACACACACACACACACACACACACACACACACACACACACACACACACACACACACACACACACACACACACACACACACACACACACACACACACACACACACACACACACACACACACACACACACACACACACACACACACACACACACACACACACACACAATTTACAATTAGGGCTTTTACCCTGCCACAATAGTATGATAGTATAATGGTATACTATAGTGTATTAAGGCTATAGCTTCATATATATGTTGGCCAGTAGTCTATACAATAAATACATGAATAAATAAATAAATAAATAAAATATAAATATTGTGTGTTCTCAAAAACAAATCTATTGAAGCATGGCCAATGTATTTGGGCTAACGGACAGGTCTGGCTTCTATTGTACTTATTTATTTATTTTCACAAATATGTAAAAGAAAATGGGATAACATGACCAAATCAATGTGTGCCCTATAAAAAACAAAAAAAACATATACATAAAATATAAAATGGGCATCATATCATACGCCCAGTACAATTATAGGCTATAAAAGTGTAAATGAGACAAACCTTTAATATACATTAATGTTTGTACTATTTATTGGGGTTTTTACTATTTAACCCTGCGTCTTTACATACCAGAAGTCTGTCTCAGGTATCATTTGGGGGTTCCAACCAAATCCCTATTAGAAATAATTTTGATACCCTCTCAATCTAAAACTAGTTGATTAAAGAATCAGGCGTGATTTGTAGTTCTTGCCTGTCTAAATGTATGAACGCCCTACTGTGAAGTCTAACATTAAGTTCTGTGATTTTTCTTTTTTAAATTTATATTCAAATAGACTGCATAAATATACACATGTCCTGCAGTAAAATACTTGTTTACATAATGAAGAGTAAAATTAAAAATGAATATAATCTGTGAGTTACAGGGCATAACTGGACAGTACTCTTATTTTATGGACTGTAATAGTATTTTTAAAGTGTTAAAATAGTGTAATTTCTACCTCTTTTCTAGGTACAGTATTAGATTTTACAGTAGGTACATCTATAAATCAGCATACTGTATTACCCTCCACACTTATCTGGACCTATGTAATGCCATGGTAAACAGGCTTTACTGTACAATGCTAGATGCAGTAAGTCTATAGTAAATTTAGCTATGTTTGATACAGTACATTCTTACTAAATAGAAACAGGTTGTTCTGTGGTGCAAATGATTGTAAGTGCAATGAAAGTGGGAGTCAGGTTTGCTAAATTAGAGCTATTGGAATCAAAGGGAAAGGGTCCAGCACTCATGGGCAGAAATTGTATGTGTGAAATTAAATTGGACTGGTCCCAAGTAAACAGCTTAACTGATGCAATTTGAAAAATGTGTGAAAAATGCTGAGCCGTTTTTAGTACGGATCCTGGATTAGCCATGTCCTTTAAAGCAAAACTGTATGTCTAACACATTACTACCAAAGTTTTGCGAAGCGAGACCCATGCTGCATGCATTCAAAGAGGCTGTCAATCATCACAGAAATGCTGATGCGTTGTCCCGTTTGCTGATCAAAATCGAGTCAACAGGCTGTAATCCAGTAATCCTGTAATCCAGTGTCATTTCTGGATGAATTACCCTTTTCCGGTCAAGACAGCTTCAGATAAACTAAAACTGAAACAGATCCTGTTAGCGAAGGTAAAGCGCTTTACTGTTACTGTGTGGAAAAAACCATTGTTACTGATGAAGAATTTAAACTGTTTGCACACCAAAAAACTGAGATAACAGTGGAAAATTAGTTTTATGGGGTTTTAGAGTGATAGTGCCCAAGGCATGTAGACAGCAATTATTACATGTGCTGCAAGAGAATCGTTAGGGAATTGTAAAGCCCTAACAGTCTCTGTAAGTCGCCTTGGATAAACGTGTCTGCTAAATAATAATAATAATAATAAAAAAAAAAAAAAAAAATAATAATAATAATAATAATAATAATAATCTTTAGTTATTTTTGGTGGTCTGGTTTAGATGTTGAAATAAAGCACATGAAGTGGCCAGCAAGACCGTGGCAAAGGCTTCACATTGACTTTGCTGAAAAGAATAAGGAAAAATTCTAGTCCTGCTTGATTCTTGTATAGATGGCCTTAAGAAGTACATATGTTGAACACTACTGCTGAGAAAACCACTGAGGTCCTGCTAAATTTGTTTGCAACATATGGTTTGCCAGAGGAGATCATCTCTGACAATGGACCACAATTTATTGTAGTAGAGAAATTTTTTTTTGCAGAGAAATTTAGTGAAGCACACCAAAACGCTTCTCTAGCACCCAACAACAAATGGTGCTGCGGAAAGACAACTGCAGAGTTTTAAGAGAGTTCTGAATAAAAACACAGGCTCAGATTGGTCATTATAGCACTGTGTGGCTAATTGTCTGTTTAATTATATAAATACCCTGCATGCCACAACTGGGAAAACACCAGCAGCATTTTTTCTTAAAGACGAGTTTACACCAGATTGTCACTTATTACACCTGATTTAGCCAGCGAATTTCAAACTAAGAAAATGGGGGTATATGAAAAATAAAACGCACAACAGACAGGGCCAACATGAAGATTCTTCCCATATCAGGCTGTACTGGTAAGAAATTATCATGGGGGAGAAAAGTGGAACCCAGAGTGTTAGGTCCAGTAACATATTTGGGGGATATTAATGGGAACTGGAGAACCAGGTGATTGAGAAAGGTAATCAAGAGTTCATCTGTTTAGACAAGGAGTTTCGTAATCAATCTGAAAGAGAGATGGAGAAGTGGAAGGAAACTGAAGAAAATTCACAGATGGAAAATCAGAATGTTACAGTTCCTGTGACTCCTGTTGAAGATGTAAATGGTTGGCCTCGAATGCGCAATTAAATCTCCTGAAAGGTTAAATCTGTAAATACAAAGATAATATAAATCTCATGCTATATTCTTTAAAAAAAAAAAAAAAAAAAAGTTTTCAAATGGAAAGGAGGGAAGTGTTATGTTTGATACATTCTTACTAAATAGAAACCTGTTGTTCTATGGAGCAAAATGCAATGAATGCATATAATTCAACTGTGCAATAAGTTGTGAATGTAATGCATCCTGATTGGTTGGAGGGATTTTTACCCATGCTAGGCAGAGGTCATAAATAGGACAGCATGTTCTTTTAGCGCCAGAATACTACACAATGCAGAAGCGTGGAGAACCTACTGTGTGGAGAGCTATTGTTAAGTGCATAGTGAGTCCTAGTTAACTTGTTGACTCCTTTCTTAGCCAACTTACAAGCTGTTGGTAAATACATATAATTTTATAAATGCTCCATAGTTGAGTGACTGACAGTAATATATTTTACAGTTTGAAGGCTATATTTACCTGACATATTAATGGTTCATCTTTAAATAGACACCACCTGCCTAGTCAATAATGAAGCCAAGGAAAAGTTGCTCTAGGAAAGGTTGGGGTTACGGTACACTTACCTCACACACTCAAAAATTCTACCAAATGTTGGCTCGTTAAGCTTTAATAGGTCATTTTAAGACAAATAAAGTGAGGAAAATACAGAAATTATGAATTTATTTATGAAATCTAGGTTAAAAGGTTACTGCATATTACCTTTTAGTTCAGGGAGGTAATACGCAGTAATGTTTTCACCTATATTTTATAATTTCTGTATATTCCTCAATTTACTGTTCTTAAAATGACCTATTAAAGCTTAATAAATTGGCAGAATGTTTTAATTTTGACTGTGTGAGTTAAGTGTACCATATCCAAAGTTGCTCTTTGTTAGGCAACAGGCAATCAGAAACAAAGCCTCTGGGGAAGGCCCTGCCCCTTTAGTGCAATGTTGCTAACCAGGAAGACAACAACACGAAAGACACAGAGAAGGCTCAGCCTACTACACAGACCCAAAGACAGAGCCATGGTGACTACAGCACAAACAACACACAGACACCTGGAGTGCATACAGAACAAGGAGAACAAACACAATTCAACTATTTACAGTAAGCAAACCATCAGCGATGATTCCCCAACAGTCCCATCTTCCTTTGCGGCAACTATTTACATAATGTCGGGTCTTCTGAGAAGGGTATAACTGCATCCTACAGCTCCTTTCTGGTAATTCATGTCTCATAGCTCTTCTGTGGTAGCGAAAGTTGAAGTTGTCACATGGCATGTGGTGGGCGGTATCGCCCGTGTGGCATAGCAGTTGTATAAACAAGGGAGTAAAGCATCAAGATAAACAAAAAACAATCCGGGGGATAATTTCGCTGAAAAGTAAAACAGTGTTTTTACTAATCACCAACAGAAATGCATTCATCGCCATGCTAATTCGAAAGTAATATGTGTAATATTAAAATTCTGTTGTACTTTAGCTTCTATGAACGAGTTGTGTTTAATGCCACTGTATTGAAATTTAAGTTGTGCTGGCTTTATTCCTGTGCCTCACTTGTACTTACTGCTAAATTGTACTGTTTGTATTTTCGGATAACTGTGAACTTTTACACTTTTAATGCTGCTATTTTGCTACTTATAAATCTCTTTATTTATACTGTGCTTGTCAATAAACTACCAGCTGAATGTGGTATTTAACAGGATAATGATATATGTGATTTTTGATATAGTGATAGATGCAGTCTCTCATGTTTCAAATGCGTGCGTTGGTATTTCATGTAATTGCTTTTATCTATGCTTATTTTTATCTACATACATTTTGTACCATATATTGTTGGTTTTTGTTTCCTTTCTCTGGCAGATGATCTTTGCTATAACGTGTGTCCGATTTAACTGAACCCTTACAACACCCCCGCCCCCCTCCACCAGAAAGCAGGATGGATTTTGTTATAGCAGCCTTTCAGAAAGCAGGATGGGATTTGTTGTAGTCGCCCTTCAAGATTTTAATAGTTCCTACATAGATATATTGAAAGGAATGGATTGTGTAAAAACTCTTTATTGTATGTCACCACCAATACCATTATCATTTTAAACTTCAGAAAATTTGTAACGCTATTCTTGGAGCTATTACCAGTGCTCAGTTAATATTTGAATCTGTTGTTTTGTAGAATGTATCACTGCATGCTCCCTAAATACCTAACAGTGTTCATTGGTTTTGTTGACAACATTAACGAGACAGTTTAAAACATTCCAGCAGAAAAAAGTAAACAATATGCAATTGAGAACTTTACTGAATATAAATAGTCATTTGTGCTTTACAAAAATTTGCAATCATTTATTAATTCCAGTCGATCATAAAATTTCAACATGCCCAGTTTTAGCTTGCACACCTCTGGTGCAAGAACTTTTTTTAAAAAAATTATGTATGGCAAAAAACAGAAGGAATAGATATATATATGTGTGTGTGTGTGTGTGTGTGTGTATAAATACCAAAAATACAAATAGAAGAAAACCTTCAAGTTTGAAGGCCCAAACTATATTTTTAAAGTATTACAGAAGTTTTTCCAGGGATTATTTATTGGATTATCTACCAAAGTCAGTTATGACTGATGCCACACCCTTAAGCAGGGAAATGGATTCTAGTTAGCTGGTTGCTGTTATTATTGCTAACGATGACAAGGTATAAATATGAAAATGAAATACTGAAAATCTTCTTTAATCTAATTTATGTAGATCAAGTCGGTTGTTGTAATAAAAATTTACGAAATAAAATTTAATTAGCTATTGATAAACATATAAATTGTTAGTGTCTAAGCGTGACAATGGCTACAGCAAAATTCAATTTACAAACATTCAAACTCTCACGTAGCAGTTTAATAAAACACATACTGTATGTATGTAACTAATACAAGTCTGTTTTAGTAAATTGCCTATTGATAAACATATTCATAAACGGCATTTAAGCGGGATAATACTTAGAAAAAAACATACATTTACGCAGCTTTAAAAACCAAATGTATCACTCACAGAATCTTCCTCAGGCATCTTCAGTTTGCTGTGGTACAAATACAAGAATCAGAATACACCCACCACTTACCATGTGACAACTCCAACTTCCGCTACCACAGAAGAGCTGAAAGACATGAGCTACCAGAAAGGAGCTGTAGGCTGCAGTTATACCCTGTTGGGTTTCCGTACGGTCAGGCTGTGCCATCCCCGAGTAAGTCCACTATATGGCGCTGCAGCGAGTGCACCGTCTGACTCGTTGCATTGCCCCCACCTACAGGCTATTATCTATGTCTTACACTGATTAGGGCTGAAGAAAAAGTATATTTATATCAGAATAAATTGTATCAATCTTTTCAGTGCTATTTAGTGGGCCCCAATAATCTAGAAAATAAATGACATCCCCTCTTTTCATATGCATTTAATGAAAGGCTGAAGGTTTTCCCCATAAAGCCATCACTGCTAAGACCCTATAGACTCACGGTCAGCTGTATCCAATTTTAACATCATTGCAGTAATTACAAGCAGATGCTTTGTGTTTTGTTAAAAATAGAGAATTGCAAGATACTGACACAACTTATAGTCTCAGTATTTGTTGTAAAAATGAAAATAACATGCTCTCATCAAACAACAGCCTTGAAGGAAACCTATTAAACTGAAGGTAACCATTTAAGGCACTTAAAGACTTTAAAGGTTTAATTAGTTCAATTAAACAACTAAGAACAAGGTAGAGCAAAGACCTGGTCAGGAAGGGCCAGAGTTGACCCTCCCTGCCCTAATTCATTTGTATACACAGTGCCAATTTTCTACATAGTTGCTTATGCTGAAATCATATCATGCACCACAGCATTTATTGTGTATTCCTTTGTATGTGAAATTATACAATGATGCTCCGTCCTGGATTGGGGTATGAGGTATTGAGTTAGGGCACTGAAGTCTATACAACTTTGTATATTGTGTTAAAATTATATTTTTAAAAGAATGTAATGGAAATGTTTCTTACTACTGGCTGAATAAAGTGAATTTAAATTTATTTGGGGTATACTATTTCCAAAACACATACAATTAAAAACTGTTCAGTTAGTTTTAATTATGATATCAATTACTCGTGTATGTATATTTGGATAATTAAAATGCCCTCCAGTTTAACAAATTCCCAGACCCCACACTGTGTTGTGCATTGTTTGACTTTAGTTTTACAAGATGAAAGGATCTAATAAGCCTTTGTACCAAATGTATTCATTTATTTCTATTTTGAAAAAAAAAACCTCTAAACCCAGAATAAAATCACAAAAACAGACTTTAGAAAGACATTGTATAAATAACTGATGAGTTAAAGCTTTGTGAATAGGGCCCATAATCTAATGATATAATATAAATAATCTGCTGTTGTGGGTCATTGTTGCATGTTTTAAACACCTGGAACAATTCATTAAGCAGATGCTTGTTAGCCAATGAGATTGGCCCCACTTTTATTTCATTTTATAAAGAATATTCAGTAATAATATGGGTAAAATATGTAATATATTCCTGGGATAGAAGGATAGTTTGGTTTTATAAAATGGCGTCTTGCCAATGTTAAAAAGAGTAAACACATTTACAGTGAATTGTATGGGAATGGACGTGTATATTTATTTCAGCAGGCAGTAGCCATGGGTTAAAAGTATGCACCTTTCTTGGGTAACTATAAGGTAGTAATAATTGTGTGTGTACATGTAAAGGACAGTCTAATAAAGGACATTAGTGGATGTTGGTTATGTATAGCTGTTTTCTTGTTTCTCTTGAAAAAAATTAATATTTCAAAGAATTAACATTTTTTTACCATGGTTATTTCTAATAATTCCAGGTTATGAATGACCCAAAGCTCTAATCAGACTAAAGCAAAACCCATGATGGTGTAATTAAAGTTTACTATCCTTAAGAGGAAAAAACTAAACAAACAAACAAACAAACAAACAAACATCGCAAAGTCAGTGCTCAATTAATTAAAATTCAAATCAGCTAGCAGGTCATTTTAGTGGTTAGTGAACCGATGAAACATTCCATGGCAATTCCTATTCCTGATGACTATACCTTTAACTGGAATATGTTTTTTCGCTAATTAAGACATTCGTGTGAGGCTGGTGGATCAGTTTGCTGCTGTTGTAGAACTTGAAACCCAACAGAAGCATCAACATGTAATCAACATATGTACTAAATAAGGTCTGGTCATATGCAAAACAAACAATTATCTATAACATCATGTGGCAAAGTGCCCGCCCTTGTGTGTATTTTGTGTTGTGTGTTAATGCTGGTGTATAGTCATTGGTACACAGGATATAAACGGGTCTGTGTAACACAAGTGTTTAAAATGTATATTTGTATTTAGACACGAGGATTGCACAGCACTTCACGTGCAAGTAAAAAGTAATAATATGTGAGAACGGAGAATTGCACTTTATTAATTCACATGCAGTTGTACCGCGACTCCAATTGAATGATAGATTAGCAATCGAGTCATGGTACAGCTGCATAAAAGCTGCATGTTTTCACCCACTCAGGGTTGTGTGTTCGGTGAGTGGAGAACGGGATTGGAGACGAAGGTAATAGTTGTGATAAGAATAGTAGTTAAATATCTGCACACCATGTTTGTCTTTATAGTCCGTTTTGTTTGTCTTTTTGTTTTGGCGACGAGTGCTGTGTCCTGTGTTCTTTGTATGTTACAATCTTTTTATTTTCTGTTCTGTTTATTTATGAAATGCTGAGCTAGACCATTCGCTCAGCTTCAACAAACTCCACCTCTCTGTTGTTTATTTCCTGTATCTGGTCTGACGTCATCCACTCCTGCCGTCTTTGTGACACGTGGTGTCAGGCCGGGATTACCAGCGCCCCCTAGACGCAGACCAGAGCAGAAACAACTAATTACTGTCTAAAAAAAAAATTTAAAAAAAAAAATGTCAGAAGACTCCGTCAGGCTGAGGGACTGGATCCAGGACAATGCAGGCCTGGAGGCACAGTCCATGCCCATAGCCATCCGGGTCCTGTGGCTGATGGACAGGGAGCGATGGGAGGCATACGAGAGGGAATACACCCCAAACTCCCTGGAGGAAGGTGTGGAGTTGGTCCTCTGCTACCTGGAGGCAGCTATAGATAGAACAGCAGCCCAGGTAGCAGGGTCTCCAGCGCCCAGGCAGGGGGATAGCGGGGATCCAAAGCCCGAGAGGGAGCTGTTCCCATCTCCACCACCAGAGGGTGAGTGCCTACTGGGATCACTTCCCCTACCGACACCACCTAGAGAAGAGGAGCAGGTGCTTCCTCTGCCTCCATCACCTTCCCCTGCAAGTGAGGGAGAGCCGCACCAGTCCCCTGCAAGTGAGGGAGAACCTCTCCAGTCCCCTGTAATAAGGGTAGACTACACGTCGCTCCCACCTCCGCCGCCAGGAGACTACATGCCTGCGCCACCTCTATCGGCAGGAGCAGAGCAGCAGGAGCTGCCTCTGCCTCCGCCACCTCCACTGCCAGGAACAGGGCAGCAGGAGCTGCCCCTGCCTCCTCCACCAGCAGAGAGTGAATGCCTGCTGGGTCCCTGTCCACCAGCAGAGGATGAATGCCTGCTGGGTCCCTCTCCACCAGCAGAGGGCGAATGCCCGCTGGGTCTCTGTCCACCAGCAGAGGTCGAATGCCTGCTGGGTTACCGTCCACCAGCAGAGGATGAATACCTGCTGGGTCCCTGTCCACCAGCAGAGGGTGAATACCTGCTGGGTCCCTGTCCACCAGCAGAGGGTGAATACCTGCTGGGTCCCTTTCCACCAGTAGAGGCTGAATACCTGCTGGTATCACTTCCCCCACCAGCAGAGGATGAATGCTTGCTGGTATCACTTCCCCACCATCATGAGAAGAGGAGCTGAAGCTGCCTCTTCCTCCATCACCATCAGGGGGAGAGGAGCAGGAGCTACCTCTCCCTTCACCAGAAGGACCAGGACTAGATGCTGGCGGTCCTCAGCAGCCCTTGCATAGGCTGTTGAGAGAAGCATGGGGAAAAACTGCCTGGCTGCAGTGGCCGAGAAGAGGGCCAACACCCGCACCCCAGCTTGTCCTGACTCCCTGCCTCGCTTCGCCCAAGGATGACTGCCTCGCTTCGTCCAAGGATGCCTGCCTCGCTTCGCCAAAGGATGCCTGCCTCGCTTCGCCAAAGGATGCCTGCCTCACTTCGCCCAAGGATGCCTGCCTCGTTTCGCCCAAGGATGCCTGCCACGCTTCGTCCAAGGATGCCTGTCGCTTCACATCGCCTGGGGTTGCCTGTTGCTCCGCATCTCCTGGGGTTGCCAGTTGCTCTGCATCGCCTGGGGTTGCCAACCGCTCCGCATCACCTGGGTTTGCTGGATCTGCTTCGCCTGGGGTTGCCAGCCGCTCCGCATCGCCTGGGGTCGCTGGAACTGCTTCACCAGGGGTCGCAGTCGGCTCTGCTTGGTCGCAGGGGTCAGTGTGGCTGGAGCCCCACCAGAGGAAGCTGCCGGCTATGAAAAAAGGGAGAGAGGTCAGGAGACCACCTTTCCCCGCAGCAATTTTGCTGCAGGAGTTCTGGGGGCTGGAGTCCCCCAGTGGGAGCTGCAGGCAGTAAAGGGGGGAGAGGTCAGAGACTACCTTCCCCTGCAGCAGTTTTGCTGCCGGAGATCTTGGGGGAGGTCTAGAGACCACCAACCCCAGCAGCTTTTCCGCTGCTGGACTTGCCCCTGCTGAAGGATTCAGTCTGGGAGTTGTAAGCACGTCTGCTGACAGCCGCACCATTGGCAGCATCTCCGCTGCCAGTGGTACAGCGGGAAGACAGATTTGCCCCACTCTCAGCACGCCTGCTGACAGCATGGCCAGTAGCAGCCTGGCTACTGGCAACATTGCCGCCCATCAACCCCTTAAAGTCCCTGTTCTTGGCCCAGAACTTTGAGCGACACTTTTGGGATTTTAAGGGGGGAGGTGGCCATTGAGGCCATGTGTGCTTTGCACAAGGGAGGGTATATGTGGCAAAGTGCCCGCCCCTGTGTGTATTTTGTGTTGTGTGTTAATGTTGGTGTATAGTCATTGGTACACAGGATATAAACGGGTCTGTGTAACACAAGTGTTTAAAATGTATATTTGTGTTTAGGCACAAGGATTGCACAGCACTTCACGTGCAAGTAAAAAGTAATAATATGTGAGCACAGGGAATTGCACTTTATTAATTCACATGCAGTTGTACCGCGACTCCAATTGAATGATAGATTAGCAATCGAGTCACGGTACAGCTGCATAAAAGCTGCATGTTTTCACCCACTTGGGGTTGTGTGTTCGGTGAGTGGAGAACGGGATAGGAGACGGAGGTAATACTTGTGATAAGAATAGTAGTTAAATATCTGCTCGCCGTGTTTATCTGTATAGTCCGTTTTGTTTGTCTTTTCGTTTTGGCAACGAGTGCCATGTCCTGTGTTTTTTGTATGTTACAACCTTTTTATTTTCTGTTCTGTTTATTTATGAAATGCTGAGCGAGACCATTCGCTCAGCTCCAACAAACTCCACCTCTCTGTTGTTTATTTCCTGTATCTGGTCGAACATTACCCACTCCGGTCGTCTTTTTGACACATCATCATAACCACAGACCACGGTGTAAAGTTTTACCTTAAAGGGATAATGTACACAATGTACAGTAGGATGTATATATATATATATATATATATATATATATATATTATATATATATTATATATATATATATATATACACACACACACACATACGCACAGTACACACACACACACACACACACACACACACACACACACACACACACACACACACACACACACACACATATATATATATATATCCTGCTATGTGTATTCTGTGCTAGTTTCTGTTTGCTTAGATCATTGTTTCCCAGGTTGACTATTTCAGCAAAGAAATCAAGTGGGAAGCATATTACCGCTAAGCTGTGCAATGAAGCTTTGTGAATCATTGTGCCCTAAACATATATGATTCCCCACCTCAACTCCTCAAATTTAGCCAAGTCATTTAGACAAAAAAAATGTTTTGGCAGATAAAGAACAACAGAGAATTATACAGAACACACATAATATAATATTACCATTGAATAGAGATGATATAACATTTAGTATACTAAGACCCATACACAACTTACTAAATCCTTTCCCAAAACATATGGTACTTTATTACTGTATTGAATGGTCAAATAGTTCAACTACAGTACTCAAGGAACTTTGATTTAGGTGTGTTTATGTGTTTACCCATTTGCCACCCAAAAGTTCTAGTACTGCACGAAACACCAGCAAGATAAGACAAGAAAACAGTACAGCCTGGAATCCAAAGAATGATGTGCCAGATATAAGGACAATGCCAGATTCTTGCCTGTGGAAATTAACAGGTAATCTCTAAATTGACTGAAGATTAAGTACTGGTAAGTGATGAGGAAATATGGATCCTTTGCACCCTGTGGAAGCAATGACAGCTAAGTCACTGGTTGATCCTGATTAAATTCAACTGAAACAATAATTCAAATTTATGAACTCAGAGTATGAATAAAGGAATCACTTAATAACATAATTCATATCCAGTACCAGGAGCAGGAAATTAATGAACACAGAGTGCACAAGTGACCTGACAATGAAGGAGGCACATCTGAATGTGAAAATGGCAGAGTGCTAAAAACTCTTACTGCAATTAAATTGCATATGAGGTTCATAAACTGGTCTGTGGTGAGATGATTTAAAAGGCTTGTGGATAATAGTGGGAAAAGGTTTCTGTGGGTATCATTGCATTCTCTGTTTAGTGTTCTGCTGTCGTGTGTAGTTTCAGATTATGTTTTGCTAAAGGTCTCCAAACCAAAATATACCTATTCCAAATGCTAACAAAAAAAAACAGCATACAAGTCCATACATTAAATGGCAGTGAGTCATTTATTTATTGTGTGACTTTAAATGAAAAACAATAGTATTTGGAGTAATGATTTTATCTGTCATTACTATTCTGAATAGTCAGCATTCCAGTCACATAAACAGCATATTCAGAATAAGGTAAGCAGCATTCCGAATGAGAGTATTCAGAATAAGATATATGGAATATGGAGCTATCTTGTGGCATTTTAGTTCTTGCAAATGTTGCTTACTTGTTATTATTATCATTATCATTCTTATTCTTTTGTCCTTAACTATTACCAAGACTGAAAATTAGCATTGCCCTGCTATTAGAAGATTACTGAACATATGGCTATAACAAAACCTTAGTTCCACATGTATAGCTCCAGCAGCTTCATTAAGGGAAGCACCCTAATCTAAATACAAGAATACACCATCATATATCAAACACACTCGATCAACAGCATTCACAATACATAATAAACCACGGCTCTATCGCCAGTAGAATAACAATCACAATAATAAACACATCAACAGGCAATTCAATATTACAGCGAGGGTCTCACCCTCACAATAACATTAAAACTTTATGTCATGAGCACTATTCTGTATATTTACACCTCTCTTTGTGACAGATAAACAGTGTCCAAACTGGCTATTAAAAATTTAAATTAAATGAACTTAAAATACCTTTAGATCTTGTAGCTTATTTGCCCTGTGTGTTTACTTGGCATTAAACTGATGCAAGCAGTGCTATTTCAGCCAGCTGAGTGATGTACTCAGAATTCTACAATCCCTCTGGAACTAAAGCAATAAAGAACAGGTTAGAAGATGTAGGAGCTGTGCTGTTGCCAGTCTCTGTCAAAAGATATAGTTGTCGCTTTTGAGGGAATGAGGTTGTTGGACAAATGACCATCATTTATTTAAAGGGTCCTTGAGAAGAAAATTGTCTTTATATATATATATATATATATATATATATATATATATATATATATATATATATAATTCAAGAAGCAAAACAAAAATTAAATAATCCTCACCACCACTTTCAACACCACCTAACAGAAAGATTACTCAGGTCAAGGATAACTAGTTTGTGTATTATACTGCAAGCATAGATATATGTAGTAGAGATCGTCACTGGTAGAAAATCTGGAAACGGGTACCGCTGTGAAAAATATGTGGATACCCGGGTCTTTTTCGGGTAATGAAAAAAAAGAAAACTGTGTCAATCACAATTTAAGTGCATGATGCATATATAATTATATAGTACACATACATTTAGTCTCCTCAGATCTGTAGACTTGTGTAGCCTTTTTAAGTACTGGAAACATCTAAATAATAATAAGAAAAAGAAGAAGAAGAAGAATTTTCAGTTTGAATACAGTTCTTAATGTTAAATGTGTTTCATGCTGTGGGATTCTTTGCGACATATATTGGCCATATTCCGCTGTTGTTGTTGTTGTAACACATGGCATCCAGCAAAGGCGCATTGTGTAGAATTTCTTGACCAAAGCAGGAGAAAACAGAATTTGCAAACCCTGCCAAGGAAACATTTCATTCAAAGGCGGAAGCACTAGCACACTTACTTAATGTGCTCCACAAATATTTTTTTATTTAACCCAAAACAAAATAGGTCAGTGTTTCGTAAGTGTGTGAGTAATGTTTTTCTCATACTGATTTCATTTTGTACTTTGCACCTACGCATTTTGGAGTGCATGTTTTTTCTTTGTTAATCGTTCTGGGGTACACCACTCACAATACTTTATTTATTTGTTTATATTTAAGTAAAGGCGACTTATTTTATCTTTTTGGTAAGAACCTATATCTATGCAATAACGATAGATAAAGCATTCTGTATTGGAAGCCACACAGTTGTTATTAATATTAATGGATCATAGAGTTATCACTGGCGTAAACCAATAGGATGTTGTTATGTTGTTTTCTTTCCAAGTTAGTTCCTGAGAAGAACAGTCGCTGCAGTCATTATTATTGAGGGGTATTTGCCGCTCGCTGTGTGTTGTTGTTTTCAGTAAAAAATTGATATCCTGTCAGTTAAGAAAAGGCTTAATGCAAAAACTTGTTTTAACATTGTCTTTATTAAACCAGCCGGAGACCCGCGCTTATAACTGCATTGTCATATTTTCTACATTTTCTTTAAATTCTTAAATTAATAATCGAAACAGGGTAGTAAAAAGAGACCCCGGTGTGGTCGGGTAATTTAAAACCCGACGGGCACCCAGGTTTTCGGGTACTTGTGTCGACCTCTAATACATAGTACTATATATTAGATTAGTTTACTGGTCTTGAGTCTGGAGTAGTTATCTTTCCTATAAATCTGCAGGATGCATAAGCATTATGGCAACTGCCGGTTCAAACTGCCGGCTTTGAAGCATTTACCGTGCAGCTGGTTCATTAATCAGTCAAACTTAGCTTTTCATCTGTAGTTAAAGATCAGTGTGCATAAAGGGCAAAAAAAAAAAAAATCCTGTTCTCTTCTTTTTAAGGCACTGTCAAAACACTTCAACCTGCATTTAGAGTAGCTGCTTTTGCCAGCTACTTTCAAGTCTAAAACTCCTATTAGCCCCTCAAATCAGATTCACTGTCAATCTGACCAGTTTGCAAGATGCATTGCAGCTCAAACGAGAGTTTGCAGATCTGTACTACTGAATGTGATTTATGTGATGACTATCTGAACTCAAGCTGTAATTTGAAGATCCCTTGTGACTATGTCACAAATGGAAAAACCTGTGTATAATTCTTTTTTATGGGGGGGGGGGGGGGGTGGAGGTGTCGAGGAGGGTTTTAAGTTTTATATAATATGGACTACATAGTAGGCTGTTCTGCAGTAAAGTCATTATTCCTCCAGGAATAGAAATACCTCTTAAACAAAAACACTTCAAATGTTTTGACAGTTTTACAGGTTACAGATCTGAGTAGTAGGTATATTCGTTCCCCTTATTCACCTTTGCCTTGTCTTGCCTTGTTACTAGTGGGAGCAGGCCTGCAGCAGGTACCCAGGACAAGATTACAATCTGACAGCAAAAGTATTTTGTCATTACATGCCCTAAATTTGGAAGTCTATTCATTTTTTGTGGTGATAGTATGATGAGAGACAAATTGTTTTTACTTTTATCGCAATAAACTTCAAAAACCAATTATATAGTGTGTGTGTGTGTGTGTGTGTGTGTGTGTATGTATATGTGTATATATATATATATATATATATATATATATATATATATATATATATATATATATATATATATATATATATATATATATTATCAAACTCTCAGACAAGGCTTGCATATAACTAGTTCTAATCAGCATAAGTGCTTTGTGATGGTGCTTTGTGATGGTGGTCCACTATGAAAGACGCTATATAAAATAAAGATTGATTGATTCAGCACATGCCCTGGAATGCATCACAGGTCATAAAATTGGTTTATGTGTGTGAAAGGAGGTAGAGGGCTGGTTGAATTATGAGACTTGTAAAGTTGATAGTGAGGAGACATGGGGGACGAGTGAAGCAATTCAAATGTGTTTCTTTTTGAAAGAGCTGAGATAGGAGAAAAACAGGGTTTATGGTTTTAGGTGTAACTGTTACATGATTTTCTGCATGTAGGCTTGAAATGTGGTTGTAAACCTGATATATATATATATATATATATATATAATATATATATATATATATATATATATATATATATATATATGTATATTGCATGTAAGCTGTGACTCTATCAAAACCCTATCAACTAAAATAAACCTCTTAATTTGCTAGTGATGTTATAAAAATATTTAAAGATTCTCCTAAAATCCATATAGCTTTCCTTTGCTTTATGTGTTGCTGTCTGTTTTCCCATTTCCCTAAACCTTTACAAAGTTGTTTTAATTAGTTCCTTCTAATGTAGGGTATCCTTTTAACCAAGTTTATTTTCTTTGTCTAATCCTTTATAATTCATCAGGTCTTGTAAACTCTACTATCCTGTCAAGTTTATTTTTTCTACAAATGAATACAGAGTAAACCTTTCCTTTCAACTAAACATCTTGAGTCCCCAAGGAGTCTATTCTCTTTTTTTATTTATTTATTATCGCGGGATGCCATTAGCGTTAAATATTTGCAGGATATTAAAGACATGCTTTCACTTTTAAAAACAGTTGAAGGATTCTAGATTTAAATCCTCATTAAAGCCACTTTACAAATTACTAAACCATACTGGTGGTACTGTGTTTAAATATGAATCTCTGTATTGCAAAGTGTGTTCACATTGGACAGGGTAGAAAAAAGAAGGAAGTGCTGATCATACAGGTCACAACAACAACTGTTGTACAGAGGATACAACAGCATGGCTTCTAATGATGCAATGTGTCATAGTAATGAGCCATTGATAGAACCCCAGCAATACTTTTTATGTGTTGACATATATACCAATGGTGTAACAATGGCTCAAACCAAATACAGTACACATTGGTAATCTATTGAAGTACCATGGTACCATATCAATCTGTGTGCTATATGTATTTGCCATTGCTAAAAATACTGTAGTCTGCTAATGGTTTTGTTGGGGTCAATTTATGATCTTATTATTTATTTATAAACCCCAATATAACTAACGTGACTGATAATTGATAATATAAATCTTAAGAAATTAGGAGGGCATTTTTTTTGTTATTCATATATAGTATGTTCAATCAGTAAGATCATATAATGTTTTATATGTTGTTTGTATGTTGTTTTATGTGTTACATATAAAAAAGGTCCTCATAGAAAAAATAAAATAGTTATTATTCCAGAAATAGAAAAGTCTAGAAGCAGTGTGTTTGTGGGCAAGAGCAAACATCTACTCAGATGACGCAGGAAAAGAATGATCTCATATTATCCTTTTCAAATCTAAAACATAATTGCTATGTAAAGGCACCAATCATTCTTAACTGTGTTGCAAGAGGTGGACAAAATAAACAAATTACAAAGATCGTTTTTCCTCAGGAATTTAGATCTCCCACTGGCGGCACTAAAAAGGGAAAACTTAAATCTGATTTTGTTTGGAACTTGAGTCAAAACCATTAGTTTGGAAGCAGCAGCTCAACTTTCATAATAATGAGTAGTTTCCCTCTAACAAGGGCTCCCAGAGTGAGCAGCAAGTTCGTTATACCTTGTTCTGTGATAAATAGGAGAATAAATAGTTTCATAGGAAAGGCCATAATTATCCTTCGCTCTCAGTTTACAATTAGTTTTCTTTGACAGTTATGGTCGTAAATGCCAGCTTTAATCATATGTTCAGGTTGAATTAGGCTCTGCCATGGTGGTAAGAGATCTAATCCTCTTTCTGTCCCTCTCATAATGAAATAATAATGCAAATTCATCACATTGATGGGATGTGACCCAAGAGAATTTAATTATGAGCTCCTGAAAGGGACAGATTATTTCTGGGTTGAGACCTGAGGTAATTTAAACTAGTAAAGAAGAAAAAAAAAAATCTGTCATGGAAGGCCAGTGTGTAATATTGATTTAATTTGTATGAATGAGGCTTTATAATAAATAAGTCAAGCACAGGGTCCAAGTTAAGATGTAGGAAAATCTGCAAGGTAACCACTGTTTGAATTGTCACCCTCTAAGTTCAAGGTTGGTAATTGTTCTAATAACAATTGCCAGTCCTCCACTCAGCTGGCAAAAGAAAACCTTTTAATTCAACAATCCCTCCTGATTTTGCTATTTGACGTGCACATATAAAATAGACAGCAATGGCTGATAGATTATTTGAATGGCAAATATTAGGGCTTGTTCTACACAATACATGTTCTCTATCCATGTAAAGTCACATTGTAAATAAATAAACAAATAAAGTAAATAAAGACTATGGAGACTTGTGTCCCCTTTCAGCTCAGCAGAATTATGCTATGACATCATATTACACAAAAACAGACACTGCATTCTTTGTTAGAAATCAGCATATTTTCCTTAAATTGCTTTTATTAAAAAAAAAAAAAAAAAAAAACAGAAAAAAAAAAACTGTTAATATAACTTTTAAAATGTCTGTTGTCTGTTGTTTTACAAGTTCTTTAGCATTCCATGAGACAGAGGCTGAGAAAGCAAAAGATTTTGAACCCAATAAAGGTCAGCTCTTGCAACCACATGCCTCTCTTCTGCACATCCGAAAGACAACAACCACCGGAATTGACCTGGAACTATGCTGCAGTTAAATATTTGAGCCATCAACCAATGCTCTTATAATCACTTTTATTCGTCTATATTTGGTAAGCAATATGTAATCTATCACTAAAACATAGTGAAGTACTAGTTGTACAGTATTTGGTTTGGATAAATAAACTAGTATGGTACCCTGCAGTGAGTTTTGATTTGAGAAGCATCGGTAGTATTTCCTGAGTTCTTTTTACCAGTCTGTTCTAGCGTGAAGTCATTCACATTGGAGTTTGTGCTTACCTGTCTGCTGTTTTGTTTTTTGTTTTGTTTTTTTAATAATAATTAAAAATAAATAAATTAATAAAGTAATCTTTTTAAAGCTGTGAATTTAGTGCTGGTTTTCTGCAGATTATGCTTTCCTTTAACCAAGGAACCTGAACAATACAACTAATATGGTTGCAATATGTTATTAATGTTTATTATTTATTATTTATTAGTGAAATGTACAAATGTAACCTCAAATCTTATATGACTATGTTTGCTTCCAGTTTATGGACATTTTAAATAGTATGAAATATAAAAAGCCAGCAAAGGAAATAAAATACATTTTGTGATATACAGTATTTATTTCAGCTAACATGGCCAAAAATTAAATGTCTAGACAAAAGTTAACTTTAGATAGCTATTAAAAAATGAGACCCCTTTGAAAATCTGGCTTATCATGTCTGACATAAAAATCACTTTCATAAAAAACATAACAATTAACCACTGGATTCAACAAGTCATTCTGACTACTGCAGTTCCAAATTCAGCAGTCTAATTTGGTTGCTTGTATAGCCAGAGCAACGATATCGCCACACAACTACAAACATGACTACCAGAAGCCCCTTGCTTTCTAAGGATGAAAGGGAACCTCCAGGGATACAAATATAAACTGCGCGAAAAGACCATGGCTTTTGGACTCCAGGACTCCAGCAATAACGGACATACAAGTATTTGTCTGTAACACTGGCATGTGAGTACTTGGGCTGTGTGAAAAGGTGGTCTGGGTTTATAAGCCAAATAACATAACGCAACACATTACAATTATCAATGTACGATTCACGTTATTAGATTTCATTTTTATAATTGTTATTATCACTGGGGCTAGGTCTCCCTTTAGTTTTATTTAAATAATGTACACCTTTACATTATTTTTAGTTAGTATACCTGCTCTCCATGCGGAAAAAAAAAAGCTGTGCTTTTGTTAAAACACAACAAGAATATCCTCAGCAGGTACAGAGAAAAGGGGTTTCATTACCTAAGGGAATATGGCTACGATAGGAACTTTAACCTATAGCAGCTGTATCAGTATTTGCATAAACAGGGTCAAGGGCTATGACTGGCAGTATGAGTGGTTTGATAACAAAAATAAAACAGGTAGCTCCGAACACTGTTTCAACTTATTGTATTTTACATAAAAAGGCATTGGTATTGCAAAAAAACTGAGCCTAAAACTGAATTATGTTTTAGTCTGTTGTGAAAATTGTGAATTTCATTAAGGCCAGACCTCTGAACTCACACAATTTCGCTGCTCTGTGCCAATGAAATGGGTACAGACTCTCAAGGGCTTCTTCTGCATTCTGATGTTCACTAGCTTTGTCGTGTTTCTGTATTACGAAGAGTGTTTGATGAGGTGCATTTCTTCTTTTGCAGATGATTTCAGAGATCCCACATGGAATGCAAAACTAGCATACTTGGCAGACGTATTTGATGAAAAAATAGAATTAACGCATGCATGCAGTGCCAGAGACTAATGTCAATCAAAGGGTTTGTGTCAAGAGCAGAACGATGTAATGAATGAGTCAGAATGGGAATAACTGTGACGTTCACCTGCCTAACTGACTTCAGTGATGGAAAATCTGAATTGGTGGACATCTCAGACATAATCTGCAGCCATATCACAGAGCTTGTTGCTCAGTTCAATGTGTACTTCAGTGAAATGGAAAAGTCTCTAAAAATCAACCGGGACTGGATCAGAGATCCATTTATAAATGTTACCAATAAATAAATGTTGCACAGTCTAAATGTTAATGAATAGGACAAACATCACAAGTATCAGCGCTGTGGACAAAACATCTCCAGCTTTGGTTGGATATCTCAACTGAATACCCAGACCTTACCAGGAAAGTAATGAAAGTCCTGCTACAGTTTACAACTACATGTTTATGTGGGTCTGGATTCTCTGCCTTGGCTGCTAATAAAACAAAGCATAGCAAGATTTGACGAGAAGGATGAGATGAGAGTTTGTGTTTCTAACATTGTACCAAGGACTGACGAGCTGTGCAAGATCCACCAGGCCCAGGTGTCCCCTTGACAAGCAAATTTTTAACGTTAATTATTTTTTGTTTATTAAGTGCAAGCTATGTACAGTATTTGTATACATTTTATATTAGTAATAGCTGCTAATGTTTCAGTTATACTGAGTCCCTTTGGATCATTTTTATGTTGGCTTCAATAAAAAGTTGATCATTGTTAGTTATGATAGTTTTATATTGAGGTTAATTTTTTTGATGTCGCAAACATTTTAAATGTGTAGTGAATTAGGTATACGATTTATTTAAATATAAATTAGTCTCTAGTCGCCCTCTCAGGTTTGTCAAAATGTAAGAAATGAGACATACCATGTTTCAATTCTGGATCATGTAGAACTCGGATTCCCTTGACAATAACCGACATTCACACAACGTGTCAGAAATATAAAACAATAGTTTATTTAAGTGAAAAGGCGTGCACAACTAATCTAATATTACAGAAAGTAAAGGTTATTGGTTAGAGATATGTGTGAATAGTATACAGTTCATTGATTTCATAGTCGTACTCCTACGGGGAACCTGTTTCTCCTGTGGGGAGCTTAGTGTAGGAAGCGCTGTAATTGAAGCACGACCTTTGAAAGTCACCTGCTGCTTTGTGATTCTCACTTCCACCCTGTGGTTGGTCAGTTGGTTTATTTTGGGCTGTGCCCGAGTCCATGTGGGGTGTTTCTCATTGGTTGTTCTCGTTCCTAGATGGCCCCTTGTTCTCAATTGGTCCGCTGTTTCGCCCCCTGTCGGCTGGATTTATGAGAACTGTTTTCTGACCGAGGTGTCAAAGCACCCAAACCTCTGTCTGGCTTGCATTGTGCAAGATACTGCCGGCGCCAAATTATTCATTCAGCGATGGGGGAAGATAAACACTTGTCCACTGGTTAGTTTATGACTCTTTTTAAAAGCATTCTTTGTCAGTGGGGAGGTTTGTGACCAGAAACCAAGTAGACACAGAGAATGGCTTAAGACCACCCCACCACCACCACACTATATATTTAAATTCAGCTAATTACACAGAATGATATCATGAGCCACATAATGCTGAGATGGGAAGTAAATAGTAAAGTGATAAACAGTTAAAGTGCAGACTGTTTTGTATTATTTATAATACCAAATAGAAAGCAAAAGTGTGTGCTTCCGAAGAGATTCTCAAATATTGTCTTTTGATTTTGTGCATCCAAAGACTTGTAATTAAAAGTTTTAAAAATGGCTGTCAGTCCTGTTGTGACATACATTAATACATGTGTTAATCAGATTAGTCTTCCTTTTGTTGCAACTGTGGGACCATTCAGTAGAGCGAAAACTGTGAAGGGTACTTAAGCTGAAACCTTCGGACAGAAGGGATACAGTTTAAAAAGAAATAAAAAGGTTGAAAACCCCTGACCTACAGGACAGCAGTGTAACAGGAACAAAGAAGCCGTTTCATACCTCAGCAATTTAGTGGGGCTTACATGAGCACTTTTCTTGAGTAAAACATCCTTCACCACTGGAAAAGCTGATTTATATCTGTTTGCATGTACAGAAAGTCAAGCCTTGCATGAAAAGCACACTCATTTAAGGCAGCCTTTCCTGCAGGATATATGCCTAGTAAAGACTACTATGTCACTGTTTATCTTAAGACCCCATTACATCCTGGCAGCTTAGGCTTTAGAAAAGAAAAGCAGTGCTTCTTTTTTAATATGTGGATCATTCAGTAAACACACACACACTGCGAACCAACAAACCTGTGTAGAACAAGGACCTTTTACAGCCATGTGTTTGTCGAATCTAATTTAAAATGAAGTAAGAACAGACACGTCTAACAAGTGTACTTTATAGCAGGAGCAATCGAAAGTAAAATACCACATCTAATTTAATATCGTTATATTATTATACCTAGATAAAATGCTGGTGTATGAATCCTACAGTAAAACTATAATTTGGTTTATTTTCCTATACAATTAAAATGTGATTTATAAACTGAAATTATATTTTTGTAGTCATACACCAAATTTTTTTTTTTGGTAAAATAAGGAAATGTCACAGAATTTTATAAACAAAGCAAAATGCATAATCTCAATTTAATGAGCAGGTTATTTTATTTAACTTTGAAACCTTGGTAGTAAACCATGTAGGTGCATCAGTAAATACAAATGCTTTTACATGGATGTGCATTTTAGCTAATAAGAGATAAAAGTAACTCTGCTTTTTGGCACAAAAAGAACTCATTGTCAAAACAGAAATCCTTTAGTCACTCTCTATCCAGGTGGAAAACATACTTTCAAAATGCAGAACAATGTGAAAAAATTGAATCCTTTAGTTTTTAAATACCAATATTCAGTAAGAAAAAAATACATACTCATAAATTATGTTCCTCAAGAATAATTGTATTTGATTAAAGTAGCATCAAATGTATGAAAATAATGGATTCATTCCTAGAGTAATTATAGAACAAGGCTGTTATTATGCAAAGTACCTGAACACATCCGTGCAAAAACAATCAACAATCAATTTGTAGCCGCATAGGAGGTTGTATAAGCAAGAGATGTAATTCCTACAAAAAGGGGAAATGACTGTGACTCTAGCCAAGGCTGAGCCTGATGGGAAAACTGCAGTATCAACACCTCTGTTCTTGAATGCCATTCTACTGACCGTATGTTTCAGTACAGATATAGACACTCTGACACAACTTTTGAAGATTAGGAGAAATAAGAATTTAAAATGTGAAAAAACATTGCCCATGTTAAAGATGCAAAATATGTATTAAAATCAGACAGATCTTTGTGAAACTCTGCATTGTGATGTAAACTGATTTATGTT
This sequence comes from Polyodon spathula, assembly GCF_017654505.1. NCBI lineage: Eukaryota > Metazoa > Chordata > Actinopteri > Acipenseriformes > Polyodontidae > Polyodon > Polyodon spathula. Next base: position 87,465,668 of record NC_054535.1, read on the forward strand.
GCACTTTTATTTGTTTTTTAATCATTTTCAGGTTTTAAATTGTAGATTTAATTATCACTAGGGTCACTGGGAGGTTATTATTATTTATTTCTTAGCAGACACACTTACCCAGGGCAACTTACAGTTGTATACAAAAATACATATCAAGAATTACAGTACAATTAAAAGCAAGATACAATGACTTCAGTCCTAATAAGAGCAAATAAAAAACACAATCCAATTTGATATTGGGCAGTACGAGAGCAGATAAGTGTTGGCAGATACATTAGGGCAAGATACGAGTGTAAGTGAAATACAAAGTAATACAGATTGGGTTAAGTGTACATACAGTAAAATAGAGAGCAGGTAAGTACAAGTTAAAGTGCATTAAAGGCAGAGTGCTATATTGTCCAAAGGGAGTTGAGTTTTACAGGTGTTGTCTGAATAGATGTGTCTTGAGGAGGCGCCGGAAGGTGGATAGGGACTGGGCAATCCTGACATCGGTAGGAAGGTTGTTCCACCACTGCAGGACGAGGGTGGAGAAGAAGCGAGAGCAGGAGCGGGCTCTGGAGGCAGGGGAGCGTAGAGGAGGTACAGCCAGTCTTCTAGTATAGGCAGAGCAGAGAGTTCAGGTGGGGGTGTAGGGAGAGATGAGGATTATCAAGCCAAATTTGCATAAACCTAAACAGAAATGTGGTCACTTACGGTCTAAAGCAACAAAGTAGTTGTGACAGGATGGCGCTGTGGACCCAGGTGTTACCGGCAGGGAAAGAGACTCAGGTAACAGAGAAACTTTAGTTTAAACCCTAATGTGCTTTTTAATAAACAAAAAATGACACAAACAGAAACAAAAGGGCACAAGGAGCAAAATAAACAGTTAAACAAAAACACTAATGTCAGGCTGGGCATTCGCCTTTACTGATCACTATACACATAACGCAAACAATATGCAAAGTGTAAAACTCACCCAAACTCCCTTCTCCCCAAACAAAGGATTTTTTCCTTCTTAAATACCATGTGGTTAGAGCCTAATTATGAATTAATTGTTCATTTGAGCTCCAGCCACATTCACGCATGTATTTTGGCAGGGATAGGAAATTAACCCCATCTCTACCAACCACCACCAAAACACCACAAAACACTATTTACCACCAGGGTCCTGCTCTGCCACAGTAGTGTTTATTTTTTAAGTAGTTGTATCTAACAAAACAATGTTTCAATAATTAGCCCCTTTTGTAGATATCACACAATATGGCAGAACCCTGCATTTTTGACTGTTTTTATACATATTAAATGTTTTTGGTCAGATATAGCTTGCTATGTACTAAGTATGTCTCTAGTTCAAAGGCAACTGGTTCAAAATGGCAATGCACTGTGAGGTCACACTAACAACAGACCTGGCAGAAGGCACAGGTGTCGCTGTCCGCCAGATCAACAGTACGGAGGTTACTCTTGAAATCAGGTCTTAAATGATGTGTTGCTGTAAGAATACTTCTGTTAAGAAAGGGGAACAAGACTAAAAGGTTAAAATATGCACAAGAACACAGAAATTGTAATATGGAACAATGGTGCTTTGGACTGTTGATGGGTGGACAACGACACCTGTGCCTTCTGCCAGTTCTGTTGTCAATGCAACACTGATCTTCTTTCTGTTCCTTAAGGCAGGAGTCTCCAATCCTAGTCCTGGAGGGCTGTTGTCCCTCCTGGATTTTGTTCCAACTGTACCCTAAATGACTTAGTTGGACTAATTAAGCTTCTAATAAGCACTTAATTGGTCCAATTAAGTAATTTAGGGTACAGTTGGAACAAAAACCAGTAGAGACATCAGCCCTCCAGGACCAGGATTGGAGACCCCTACCTTAAAGATATTATATTCAAGTATTGCTCATTCTTGTTAGACAGCTTTTTGGGTCTTCCAGTCCTGGGTTTGTCAATTACAAATGATGTTTCTCTGTACTTGTTGATTATGCTTTGGATACCACACCTTGAATATCAGCTATTTGACTCAATGTTTTTCCTTCTTTTGCAAGTCAAGGTTGTTAAGGCTTTGAGTAAATTGTTGGTGCTCATAATGCATCAGAGTAGAACAATGCAACATGTCCAAAACATTTGCACAGCAATGTATATATTTCTTACTTAAATAAAACAGATGTTTGAGAATGACGCTTATGTACATTTCTAAAATGTGTGAAAATCTAAACTGATGAAAACAGATAGACAACAGTAATTATTTTACCACATTATGGCATAGAGCAAAAGTAGTTAAATGAGTCAGCACCTGCCCACCCAAGTGCAAATCTTGTTGGATGAGCTATGTGGATCAATAGCAGGACTTTGAAGTGCATGTGGTATTTCACAAGAAGCCGAACAGCTGAGCCAGTAAGACTGTTATGTGGTTAGTGTAACTGGCATGAAAAGAGACCCAATAGCAGAATTAACTACCAGCTGGAGTCTATTAACAGTCAGAGACGAGCAAGCATTGGAAATCATGCATACTCAAATGCAGATTTTTACCAAGGGCTTGGATACAAGTTGGCTTTATCCATAAAATCTTTCTCTTCCTCTTTCTCACTTTTTGGAATATAAATTGTACATAGAGTTAAGATAGGACAGGATAAGATTTTTTTTTTTTTTTAAACAGATGGAAAACAGAATGTATTCCTCAATCTGGAAATTATTAAATTGGATTTTATAAAACAAATTGTTATAATGGTGCATGCTGATTGGCCAATAAGTGGTTCTAAACTGTGATATAATCCCTGGTATACTAGCTGTTGGGTAAATCACTAGACCCATGGCACTATTGTATCACTGCACTTATTGAAATAAGGATAATAAAAATAAACAAAAATAAATACCTCTCAAAACACCTGGCATTCATGGAATATACCACTGAAGGCATCACTTTTGAGCTGTTTGCACCTATGACAATCAATACACGGGTAGAAATAGAAGCTGCATTGGCTCATATTTGCAAAGTCTCCCGAAAACAAATAAAATAAAAAGTTAAACCGTCACGCTGAGGTACAGAGCTCTAACATTGATGTGCTAAAAAAAAAAAAATAAATAAATGAAATGATTACCATCAAACAAACCAGTTGGGCTGTTAAATGTTTTAATGACTGTCTGTCTGGGGAAAAAAATACATATTGCTTTCACAGAACTGACAAAAGAAGAGCTAAATAATATCCTTAGAGATTTTTGTAGCAGTCCGAAACTGTAAAGGCGAGCAGTACAGAATCAGCAGCTCTGTTGGGCTCTGTGCTGGACTGAACAGACATATAAATGACCCCCCCCCCCTCGTTAAGTTTATCCCGGTGTCTAATGAGCGACACAGAATTCACAAATTCAAACAAGGTGTTTGTGGGTAGAACTAAAAACCGAGAAAGACGGGATAAAACACAACATAATCATGCAATAACTGAAAGAGATTTTCAAATAATCCAACATTCTGAAGCTGTTCGTCTTATGAGTAGTTTGGTTTGAAGTCCAGTTGCATTTTTGACGCAGGGGAAAATAAGGAAACAGACAACTACTGGCAGATTCTTTTGTTATAAAAACAGATGAAAAGGGAGTTAAGTATGCCAGCATGACCTTTAGAAACTACAAAAAATCACAAAAATTCCTACGAACGGAACAAAGAATGTCACTGCGGATATCTGTTTTAGCATCACTAGAAAAGTACTTGTCAAAGCTTCCAGTAAATCCGCCTGCCTTTTATCTTCACCCTAACAAAGTAGAACAAAACTCGTTTAATTATCACGGTGTATGGTTTAGGCTAGAGCCAAAGGGAGTGAATTACCTAGCAACAATATTGCCAGAATATGCAGAAAGGCAAGCACCAGACAAATACCGCAACACTGACTATGTACATGTAACGCTCCCGAAGAGACGGAAGCCTCAATTTAGCAAGTAAATTACAAACTAATGTACACACACATAGTATGCACATTTTATTTCATGGTATGGGTCTGAACGAAAAATCCAATATAGACTACGTACAGAACAGCAGTCCTAAAGTTCTTATAGGTGGTTATGTTGTTTTGTTTCCAGTTCAATTGCAATTCCTGTACTCAATTCTCTACAAATAAAAACATTGTGTTTACTATTTATGATAATATTATGTTTCAATTTCTCTTGAGGACAAACCAGTAGGATATGCTGAGTTTTTACAGAAATCAAGCTTATATCCCGGGGTCATGTTTGGTGCAGAAAAACATCTACGTCACATTATTACACTGAGCTGCGACACCAGCTTTGTCCCGCCCCTTAACAACCAATACACACTTCTGATTCGCTGGTACAGCACTCCCTGGCCTCACAACTCCCACCTAATAGGCTCTCGGTAACTGTCACAAAATGTACTACATTCAAGCCCTCAAAACACATAAATCTGTAGAGCTGCAGATCGGAGCCTCTCACGCGCCGCTTCTAAAATGCCTTAAATCGTGTAATAAAATATTGCAGTATTTGTAAAGCATAGTATTATTAATAAAAGCCGCCTTCGTTTAAGTGCCACGGTCATTTTGATCCATTTAAAACAAACGCCGCGGCGCCAAATCGAAGTAATACGGTATGCACCACTCTTTGCATCAGCAATACCTTAATAAAGAAACTGTCCAACGCTGGATTGTAAGCGAAATAAATGATGTCAGTCAGGGGTCACAGATCGGAGAGCTCCCTGTAGAGTTACTTGGAACCACCGTTAGAAAATCAAAAGCACTGGAGCAACATCTTGACAGGAAAACTCCACAGCATCGCCAAACAAAAAAATATGATCAGATGAAAGCAAGCCCCCTTCCTGGACTTCAATGCCCCCTTCTGCAAGAATTGACAGTCACTTTACAGTACAGTTAAAGGCAACATTCAAATTAATGTCTGAACACAAAATTGCAACTCAAATAAAGAAAAATCTTACTTGAAATCAATAGTTCATAGGAACTGTTTTCTGTTGCAGAAGATTATCCTTCAAATGTCTTAATAAATCTTCATAAACTATCTATTTCTCATGTATTTATTTATATTTACGCTAGTAAATAACTTTTATAAAAGAATTAAGATACTTGAGGGCATGGGTTACCGTGCATAGCCAAACAATGACAATCCACAGTAACCCACGCCTTTTTGTACCTAAATGCTAAGTATTAGTTTTGAACTTGGTTTGGTTACTGCTGTTGTATTAAAGCCATTAGTAACCAAATTGGGGCAGACATGTAATAAGACTGCATTGTGCTATTTTACATATTTCCAATGACTCCCTTTGGGAGACAAAAGGTGATCATATTAAGAATACAATGTTCTGTAGTGGTTGTCTTAAACTGTCTTCCTATTGTTTGGTGCTTTCCTCTGTCAAGTGTAATTTCTGTGAAATCATTGAAGACGCTAAAAAAGATTTCTAGTCAAAACTTTTGTAACGGAACTTAATTTTATTTTAGTATTTCTAAATGTGGCACTATTTTGTGTTTGTAATAGTTATTTCATTTTAGTAAAAGGGATTCCAGTAGAGCCAGTGACCATGCGGCGTTATCACTATTTCTGGTAGGAATGAACAAGCCTGGACACCCTAATGCCTGGTTTTAAGTGAAACGCATAGGAAACACCAACCTTTTTGTAATATATTCTTTGACATACATTAGTTGCTTAAACGATTTCCACTGTCTTATTAGAAATGTACTGTTTACATTGTACTTTGTCCCCAGAATTTGAATAATGCTGAGGACAATGAACACATCCACGTGATGTAAACAATCCAAGTGAGGGCTTGCAGTCATATCACCCCAACAGGTACGCCAGTCAAAACTACTATGGCGGCTAATGCAAAAACGGTATCTTCCACAGCAAAATGTTATGTATTTGCAACCACAGAACACACTCCCAGTCACCGGAATTAGAAAGATATAATTAATGGTAAGTGACAGATACTTGGAATATGTGACTCCTACTGTGCACCCATTGAGAGCGAGCACGCTGGCGTGAGTTGGTCAAGTTTCCTTTTGCTTTTAAGCAACCTTAGCGGTGTAGTGTTATAATGTGGTATATCGTGGTATATCGTTACAATGTGGAACGGGCACCAAAACTTGACCAGTGTAATGTTAGAAAGTTCACTGTCACAATGAAAGTGGTTCGCTGTATGATTCTGGTAGAGGGGCAATCAATTGCAATGTGATGTGTTTTCCTGTTGCAAAGAGAGGAACATTTACCATTAATATATATATATATTTATATATATATATATATATTATATATATATATATATATATATATATATATATAATATAATATATACAATCAATTTCTTAAACTGGAAACAAACAATCAATTTCTCTAAAAAGAAAAAAACAATTCACGACGAAGACAAAATAAGAAGTCCACCGCAAAGTTGCAGAAGTAAAAAAATGTGCAAGAATCAGTGTATTGCATATGTTAAGTATTACATTAAAAAAAAAAATGTAAAAGACAGAACACAGTATAACATACTAGATTTAAATGGGCACGTCCCTGCCTTCTTAGCACAAATTGTTTATAAGTTATTTAGGCACTCGCTGCGTAACGCTTTTTATCCGCGTACCTGAAAATAACACTACACCGGTATATGTTACCAATTAAGAAAATACACATTTTCAATAGTTTGTTTCAAAATAGAGTACTAATATGAATTATATACAGTATTTCTATGTTGTTCGTATATAAACTTTTATCAGCTTTAGTTAGAACAATGTATGTGACATATTTGATATAATAGTATCATAACTTTGTACGGGGATAACATTTTTCTTTATCTTTGTTCTACAGTGTCATTAACTAAGATCTGTTAGATTTCCTGTAAAATCAAGTGAGGGCTGGACGGTTAAGTTAAGAGTCTACTAAAAGGAGCACAGCATTAACAAGATGTAAGGTATGTGCATAACGATTTCTGTTCAGTTTTCAAGTAGCCTAAAATCACAGGTAAATGAATGCAGTTTGCATTATTTTGCATTTAAATATGTTATAAATCATGATGTCTCCATGATTTCATATTGAAGTTCAGCAGAATAATTACTGTAGCATAATGCATTCTGTTAACGCTAAAGTCATATTTTATGTAAGGACTGAATATCACCAACCTGCTTAAGTGTAATATCTCCTTAAATATATTATTATTATTATTATTATTATTATTATTATTATTATTATTATTATTATTATTATGTGTAATATTCTTAATTGTATAATCGATTGCACTACAAAAAAAAAAAAAGACCTATGCCCCAGCAAAGCCATCTTAAAAGTTGGAGTAGAGTAAGCATGGGGCTTCAAGTTCATCTTTAAGCATACACCGTGTTGAAAGTCTTCAGTTGTTAAGGCATGAGTCACTACTGCAATACCTTAACTGTAAGGCTGTTAAGTCCCTTTCAATATGTTTTTTCTTTCTTTTTAGTTTGATATTCTCACCTTCATGATGAAGATATGCTAAAGCTTTGGATTTATATCTTTGGTGAGAACCTGCACAACAAGAGTAACTGTTAAAAAATTATGCCTAGAAGCAGAAAGCATGTACTGTACTCTGTGTGTGTGTGTGTATGTGTTTATAGGGATTAAGATACCGATGTATTTAAAACAAAAAAAGTATAGATACAATCAGAAAGAAATGGCACAAGGAAGAAGTAAGCTATTGTGCTATAAATATTACCGCTTGAGCTGACATCTTCATTACTACAAATTACCAACTGCAATTTTTTTGTTTTTACTTGGTAATCTGGTATTGTTAACATAGAGTAATTAAGTTAGAAAATGTTCATTTAAGCTGTCACTAGCTTTTTCATTAAAATGAAAGATAATCTTTTGTTCCCTTTTCCAGCAACCACCACAATGTCAGTGATTAATTAGCTTAACTGCATTTTTACAGTATGACACTATTGTATTTTCTTTTAAGTTATCAGTAGTTGTGAAATACTGTGGTTGTCAAATACAGAACATCCAACCACTTATTTGTAAGAAAATATGCTACGCCAGTGTGCCACTGTCCTTTCTTGAAGCTGGATATTTTTGTTCTTGGGGTGCGATGCCAATCAAATGAACCCAGCTTTGCTGACCTGTGTTTGTCTTTGAGATTTGAGAGGTGTGAAGCTGAGTTAACCTCTTTGATGTTTGATCTTTATACTTGGCACAGCTGAACTGTGTTATTCACTTGCCAGTTCAGACAGAGAATACAGGTTGATGAAAATGTCCAAATCGCTCCCTCTGTTCTTTCACTCCTGTTCTGAGTGACAGGTAGACCTTCAGAAGAAGGAAAATCGGAACAAAAATTTACTTGAGAAACCCCATTGAGACTTGTGTAGTAGCATTGGCAACAACCGGATAGGAATGGCAACAACCGGATAGGAATCGATATATTCAGTGCCTATAGAAAGTCTACACCCCTTTGAACTTTTTGCACATTTTGTTGTGTCAGTGCCTCAGAGTTTCATGCATTTAAATGAGGATTTTTTCCCACTTATCTATACACCATACTCCACACTGTTAAGGGGAAAAAGGTTTTATTGAGAAAAAAATTATATATTAAAAATCCAAAACTGAAAGATCATAACTGGATAAGTCTCCACCCCCCTGAGTTAGTACTTGGTGGAAGCACCTTTGGCAGCAATTACAGCTGTGAGTCTGTTGGGATAGGTCTCTACCAACTTTGCACACCTAGATTTGGCAATATTTGACCATACTTTACAAAACTGTTCAAGCTCTGTCAAGTTCCTTGGGGAGCACTGATGGACAGCAATCTTAAAGTCGTGCCACAAATTTTCGATTGGATTTAGATCAGGGCTCTAACTGGGCCACTCAAGGACATTTACCTTTTTGTTCCTTAGCCACTCCAGTGTAGTTTTGGCTGTGTGCTTTGGGTCATTGTCATGCTGAAAGGTGAACTTCCGTTCCAGTTTCAGCTTTCTTGCAGAGGGCAGCAGGTTTTCCTCAAGGACTTCTCTGTACTTTTCTCCATTCATTTTCCCTTCTATCCCAGTCCCTGCCGATGAGAAACATCCCCATAACATGATGCTGCCGCCACCATGCTTCACAGTAGGGATGGTGTTCTTTGGGTGATGCGCTGCGTTGGGTTTGTGTCAAACATAACACTTTGCATTTAGGCCAAAAAGTTCCATTTTATTTTTGTCAGACCACAGAACTTTTTTGCCACATGGCTACAGAATCTCCTGAGTGTTTTTTTGCATACTTCAAACAGGATTCAAGGTGAGCTTTCTTGAGTAATGGCTTCCTTCTTGCCACCCTACCACACAGGCCAGATTTGTGGAGTGCTTGGGATATTGTTGTCACATGCACTTTGACCAGTCTTGGCCATAAAAGTCGGTAGCTCTTGCAAAGTTGCCATTGGCCTCTTGGTAGCCTCTCTGATCAGTGTCCTTCTTGCTCGGTCATCCAGTTTGGAGGGATGGTCTGATCTAGGCAGGGTCTTGGTGGTGTCATACACCTTCCACTTCTTAATAATCGTCTTGACCGTGCTCCAAGGGATATTCAAGGCCTTTGATATTTTATTATACCCATCCCCTGATCTGTGCCTTTCAACAACTTTGTCCCGGAGTTCTTTTAAAAGTGCCTTGGTGCTCATGGTTGAGTCTTTGCTTTGAAATGCACTACCCAGCAGAGGGAACCTACAGGAACTGCTGAATTTATCCTGAAATCATGTGAATCACTACAATTTAACACAGGTGGAAGCCACTTAACTTGGTGTTTGATTTTGAAGGCGATTGGTTATACCTGAGATAATTTAGGATTTCTATTACAAGGGGGGTGGACACTTATCCAACCAAGCTATTTCAGTTTTTATTTTTAATACATTTTCTACAAAATTCTAGAATATTTTTTTCACTTGGAAGTTGTGGGGAAGGATGTGTACATACATTTTGAAATAGGGTGTAGACTTTCTATCGGCACTGTATATATAAAACCTGTGTCACATTTCAGAAGAATATTACCCGCATCTTCTGAACAAGGAACATCAGAACAAAAATTTAGTAGCTTCCCAGCCTTGGAGGCTGATTGATTCCGTCTCACCTCCGCGAAAATGTACATCCACACATTAATATGGAGATTTGATTATCAATCAGCATTAGCATCAAATAAAAGCATTGATTAAATATCAAAAACACATTTCTCCACCTCTATTTCATTAATTACATGAATTTATATTTTCCTAAAATTAAACTGCCAATGCATGGCACTAGCAACTATAAAAACAAGCTAATGAGAGTATGTCCAAAACTGAGAATAAACAGTCGTTCAATGATGACTCATTGCTTTTCTGCACATATTTTGTTATGCATTGTTTTGTTATGGTAGAATTATCAGTCAATCACATTCTAACATGTTTTACATTAGTAATATGATAGCTCAGTGTCCCATTGTTATGTACCCAGTATGTAACCAGTTTTGATGTTTTCTATTTTTGAAGCTGCAGTTGGAAAAAAAAAAAGACATGCTGTTCAGTCTTAGCAGTGTGCTCAGCATGAACAGTGACAATTATTGCTGACATGTGTTTTAATGATGACCCCATGCTTCTGCAAGCCAATTAAACTGGTTATTTGCATACTCAATGCATGGCCATAGATTCTTTGAAAAATAAAAAAGATAAATAAGAACTGTAATCGATTTCCATGGAGTGTCTATTCTATCTATATTATGTTAATATATGCAAGCATATTTCTGCCAAATAAAAAGTTTCTATCACACTCCTGAAAACATAACTAAGTAAACGGATCAAGTAGTCATGTGATGTGATATTAAGTACAATATGAATATGAAAATTGGCAATATGTATTATTATGCTGGATTCAATAAGGTAGTATATTTTTTACTGCTCTTTAAAATGATAAGAGAATAATAATGAATGTAAAATTGGCTACACTGTAATTTCCATTGTTTTGCAGCCATAATGCACCTGAACGCTCTCTGTGTTGTGATTGGGTGCCAGAGCTGATCTCAAATTCCTATTCACAGTAGATAGTTAACTCTGCATCCACAGAATAGGTTTGCGTAGGCTGCCATTTGTAAACAAAGCTTTAAATATGGAGGCATATTGGAAAAAACAAAGCACTACATTATTGTCTGTGTGCAGACAAAGGGTTATGGTTTGTATTTCCTCAAACATCCAACACATTCAGAAGCATTACATGCTGAAGAATGGGTTCTATTTTATATCAGTTTTTTTTTTTTTTTACTTTTGGTTGTGAAAAAAAGGGTCGACATTGTCAGTAACTTTTAGAATTTCGAATGCTTGAATCAGATCGCCACATATTCTTCTTTGTTCAAGACTGAATAGCATGTTTCATTTGACTTTATGAAGCAAAATTCTATGGGGTGATTCAAAACATTTGGGCATAGCTGTAAATAGTATAACACAGGTATGTGATGTGTGTCGTAATAAAATATAATTTACTTTAAAATGACTTGAGCTGGCTCTATCGATAGATGGAACGATATGAAAAATATGTAGTGCTAAGTAGCCTACCAGCTTTCTGTGTATGTCAGTAATGAATATACTGTAGGAACAAAAAATAAAATTGATTAATGACAAAGAAAACTCGCCAACATCAGAATCCTAATCATATACTGAGTTAATATGTATTAATACCGGGACAACCTTGTTTCTAGCAGTTCGATTCTTCAATATATGTTAGTTCTCCAAAAGGTGAATAATTGTGCTCCTGTAAGTCGATACCTGAAGCGCATAATCAGAGTAATACAGAGCAGGTCACAGCTCAAATCCATGAGGTCTTCTCATTCCTCTTGATGTAAAGTCCACACAAGCACACCTTAGAGCAAGTAGGCTACAAGCGTGATTTATGTATTCCAACCAGTAAGCAGCCTATCCTGTTCAGACGCGATAACAATACAATGTAATGTATGCATTGGAAATAACAAAATACTTAAATTACGTAATTATTGGATAATTAAACACAGACATTTTTATTATTACTACTATTGGCTTAAATACATGTTCCTAAATGTAGAAATTATTCTAGGAAATTATGCTGTTAAGACGCATCTCATTCTCCGCCTGGTCTGAGGCCTGTGTTATTATGTTGCCGGTAAGTGGCACAATACAGATTTATGAATCAGACAGATAATATGCTAATGAGAAAATTGGTCTCTAAGGGCATGTTATTCTAACGTCACGATCAGTGAAATTTACTGACAGTAAATGGCGTTTATGCATCACCAAATTAAATACTGTCAAGTTAAACACTATTACTGGCACGATAAAGGAAGCAGTAAGTTTATGAATATGGGCCAATATGTTTCTTGCCCCATACATTCTTGCTCAGTTTTTCCAGCTGTTTTTCCAGCTTTCCTTTAGAAATTATATTTAAATGTTTAAAGAGGAATGTTAGGGTTGTTCCTGGACAAGCATAGTATCAAATACAGAGAAGCAGCATTTTCGTCCACCCTCACCGGTGAACTAAGAGATGGCACTGATGGCCGGCTGCCAGCTGTACCCTCGTTAACAGTCAGTAGATTAATTAGGGAGTCACATTGTCAGATCCAATGTGTTCATCACGGTATTGTTTTTGACAGACCTACCTTGTGTTCCATTTCAAAGGGTAACTGAATCACCTTGCACTGTATCTATTGCAGGCAGGAAAGCCACACACAGTGACAGTTTGACAGTCCCCGCAGAGGAGATAAAAGTTCCTGAAAGGCCGGGTAAATTATCTTACCTGCATCATGATAATCCAGCAGCTGTCTTTTCCAGAGTTTGAGGTTTAAGGCGATCTTATATACTATTCAGAGCATCAATTCTTGCAAGCCAAAGTTTTATAGTCTTCTGTTTCTAGGGGCACAAAACCTTGTTGCACATCTTATTCTGACAGGTACTATACCTATTTAGATTTTCCATACCATGTGAAACATTTCTACCTTCAAGAAAGCCAACAAATTTGCCTGAGGCCCAAGACTGCTTTAGCCTTATATCCATGTTAAATTAGACCACAAAGGGATCCGAATTGAACAACAACAACACTTGAAAATGCTGTACTTGAAGAGCAAAATAAATGTATAGTTATGAAAGCAAAGTCCATTCTTTTGATCTTCCCTTGGGCACTATTAGAGAAAGGCCCTTATCTGTTCTGAAAGTTCACCTCCTTCCCATAGGGATGATGACCATAAGGGAAGTGAAGTTATTTGAGGCATGTTAATTTTTTTGTTTGTTTGGGTTTTTTTGTTTTTTGTTTTTTCTTTTTTTTTTTTTTTTTTTTTTTTTTTTTGAATATATACATGCTCAAAATCAGCGTTTCTCAAACTGGGGGTCCCGACCCAAAAGGGGGTCGCATGGCTGTTGCGAGAGGGGAAGGGTGTCGCGTGATCACAACATACTGTCCTAACCTTAAAATCCTAACATTTACACCTGTTAATCCCGAACAGTAAAATAGGTATTATGAAGCCAGCCCTCCCACCGTGTTTTAGTAGTCAGCTAATTCACTTGTTTTGTTTTTTTTGTTATTGTTGTTTTACTCGACCAGAGATGTACCAGAAGCGCACAGCCCTTAATAGCGTCACCTCCCCCCGCCCACCTCACATTGCAAGCAGTCTGAGTGACAAGTTTAGAAACAATGTGTTCGGTGGGAAGGTGAGTGGAAGTGAACCGTCTGTATAAAAATCATATTTGTTATAAAAGTAATTTGTTTTCTACAAACCCTGTCAGGAACTTACCATGTTTGTTTAAACCACAAATACCGTATCATATTTAAGCAGGAAAAGCTTTTAAAAATAGTAATGATAAATAGAAAACGAATCTCGCTCTGTAGGGTTTTTTTTTTTTTTTTTTTTTCTTACTAAGCCGCACGCACTGTGACACAGACTAGTATAGTTACAAATACAATGTAGAAGAAGTTTGGCAATCGCAGTTGCCAAGTCCGCTTATATTAAGTTTAAAAACTTTAACCTTTTGAGAGCGGGTCGCGTGATTGACTGGTGTCAATGTATATGCACGTCATTAGGATTTCAGAATCATCTATCCCCACCAGTTCAACTAAGAAAAACTGGAACTTCAAAAAAAAAAAAAAAAAAAAAAAAAAAAAAGCTGAACTACTACTACTAAAACATTAAAAAAAATTTAATTTGTATAAACACCTCCACCCCCTCCCTCTGAAATGGGTTGGGCTTGTTCTGGTCTTGTTTTAGTTTTTTTTTTTTTGTCTTGTGAGACGTACGGCAACACTGCTGGCAAAGGCAGTCTAAAAGTGTGGCTGTTTTGATCCAATGGGCTGCAGATTATTTGCATTTTTTTTTTTCCGTTGTGTAAACGTGTCCGAGACGAGTCCGTAAATCAAAACACTTCTGAAATTAGTGATAATTTAGGTAAGGGACTGGGAGTCTAGGATTGGCAATAGGGTTTGTGAAACGAGGAAGGTTTTTTTTGTAATACCCTCTCCTGTGTCGAAGTACTATAAATGGAAGTAGCTACTGTACAAAGTGTGTGTATATATACAGTGCCTTGCAAAAGTATTCAGACCCCTGACCAATTCTCTCATATTACTGAATTACAAATGGTACATCGAAATTTCATTCTGTTCGATATTTTATTTTAAAACACTTAAACTCAAAATCAATTATTGTAAGGTGACATTGGTTTTATGTTGGGAAATATTTAAGAAAAATAAAAAACTGAAATATCTTGCTTGCATAAGTATTCAACCCCAACACATTAATATTTGGTAGAGCCACCTTTCGCTGCAATAACAGCTTTAAGTCTTTTGGGGTAAGTATGTACCAGCTTTTCACACAGTGTCGGAGTGATTTTGGCCCATTCTTCTTGGCAGATTTGCTCCAGGTTGTTCAGGTTGGTTGGACGATGCTTGTGGACCGCAATTTTCAAATAGTGCCACAGATTCTCAATGGGATTGAGATCAAGACTTTGACTGGACCACTGTAGGACATTCACCTTTTTGTTCTTGAGCCACTCCAATGTTGCTTTGGCTTTGTGCTTGGGATCATTGTCCTGCTGAAAGGTGAAATTCCTCCCAAGCTTCAGTTTTTTAGCGGATTGAAGCAGATTTTCTTGTAGTATTTTCCTGTATTTTGCTCCATCCATTCTTCCTTCAATTGTAACAAGATGACAGTCCCTGCTGATGAGAAGCATCCCCACAGCATGATGCTGCCACCACCATACTTCACTGTAGGGATGGTTTGTCTTGAGGCATGGGCAGTGTTAGGTTTGAGCCACACATAGCGCTTTGAGTTTTGGCCAGAAAGCTCTATCTTGGTCTCATCTGACCACAAAACCCAAACAAGCAGCTGGGTCACTCTTATGCTTTATGGCAAACTCCAGACGTGCTTTCATATGGTACTTTTTGAGTAACGGCTTTCTTGCAACCCTCCCATACAGGCCAGTGTTATGCAGAGCTCTTGATATGGTTGACTGGTGCACCATTACTCCACTCCCAGCCACTGAACTCTGTAGCTCCTTCAAAGTGATTGTTGGCCTCTGTGCTTCTCTCGCAAGTCTCCTTGTTTGAGCAATGAGTTTTGAGGGATGTCCTTTTCTTGGCAGTGCCTGGGTGGTGTGATGCAGCTTCCACTTCCTGATTATTGATCCAATTAGTGCTCACTGGGACATCCAAACACTTGGATATTATTTTGTACCCTTTCCCTAATCTATGCATTTGTATTACTTGATGTCTAACTTCTGTAGAATGCTCTTTGGTCTTCATTTTCCTTCAGATTCACAGCCTTACCAATGATCCTTCAACAGTAGGGTTTTTATCCAGAAAATGTGACAGCAACTTTAATGGTTCACAGGTGGAGGCCAATGGTAAGGTAATTGTGTCCTCGTTAGGGCAATTTCTTTCATCGGTGCAAACTGGGAGTTTCCACAGCACAGGGGTTGAATACTTATGCAAGCAAGATATTTCAGTTTTTTATTTTTCTTAAAAATATTTCCCAACATAAAACCAATGTCAACTTACAATAATTAATTCTGAGTTTCAGTGTTTAAAAATAAAATATCAAACAGAACAAAATTTCAATGTACCATTTGTAATTCAGTAATATGAGAGAATTAGTCAGGGGTCTGAATACTTCTGCAAGGCACTGTATATATATGAAATATTCCTTTATTTACCGCTAGTTTTATTCAGGTAAGTTCACATATGGTATGACGCATACAGATGCATTTGGGGTCCGTTCTGTTCTTGCTCACAATATATTACATTTGCGGTTAAATCATTAATTATGTGTTGACAGCATTCATATTTCTTGTGCTTCTGTAGTCAGTCAGCTTCTCCAATCTCACCCAGCAGTGTTATTAACCCTCATCAAAAATCTCTGTCCCCTTCCCTCCCTCCCAAAACAAAATCCAGGCTACACCACTGGTCCAGGTTAATACTAAAGCAATCGGGGTTCAAGGCATTTAAGAATTCCCTAAGTTGCAGTAAAGTACACTGCGTGCGTGCGTGGTTCCACTTCATTTAAATGGAGTTTTCCTTCAGATTATGCCATTGCAGATTTCTTATTTTTAATAAACACAGTTGTTTTTGTATCACATTTTATTATATGTTTAAACACTGTACAACCCCTGAAGTGCCCTTCCATAATTAAATTGGGGCCCCCTTGGTACCCCCCTGTGTGCAATACTCTAGAATCGCCACTGTCTGAGATGTAGGTTCTATATTTTATTTTACACACATAAATGTTTGTTTAAGCTGAGGGAGCGCAATCTTGTCTCCTATACATGTTTCTTAAGACTGATAGGTAGAGCAAAGTATGATGTTGCCCGCGGTGCGTTACTTGTTCAGTGTTGTTGCCCATGGGCCAGCAAAGGTTGGGGACCAGTGATGTACAGTAATTTCAATTGATATCGCACTGCGGAGTGGGGTGGAGGGTCGTCACAGTCTGAAACATTTCCAAAGGGGGGCCCAGCAAAAAAAGTTTGAGAACCCTGCTCTAAATAGTAATGGGACTAACTGTGGTGTATTTAAATGAAAAATGCTATACAGTTCATTGGCAATATTTTAACAATTTACATTCAGCATTTTCAAAGCATTTTTTAAAATGTATTTTTCTTACAACTAATTATATATTAACTTCAGATTAATTCCTGTTTACCTCATCTCATAATTAATGAAATCCATTGATGCCCTCTTCCCAAGGCATGTCAAGGCTAATAGATTTGATTTCATTATGAATTCTAAACTTCAGATTACAAGGCGTGATATGTTTACCCCTTATTCGTTTATTGATAAAATGGCACCACATAAAAAAAAAAAAACATAATCCATTTAAACTATCCTTGACAGTAGTGGAAAAATCATTCTCTGACATTTCTACTGTCTGCCTTGATAGAAGACCTAAAAGGATTCTGATAATGATCACTGCAGAGTTGATGAAATGGAGTTCATTACTAGGACAAGCATTACACATCTATGGCTATGGTGAGTCATGATAGAGAGAGTGGAGGTTAGAAAATACAGACCCATTTCAGAGCCTGGGGAATGGAACTAAGCATCAGATCAGCTGCAATAGAAACTGAGGCCCACAATATTATATTGGACGCATGCATGAACATACACATCAAGCTAACACATTGTATACATTCATTTATTAGAAGCAATAGGGGCAGTAGGCGGTCATTGTTCTGCATTTTTATTATAAACTCTGATGACCTTCTGAACAGCAGTGAATTGACAGCACTGGTGACTGAGGCCTCTTAATTCACCTAGCTGGTAGAAGATATTCAACTGGAACATCTAGGATACCTCCCACTTCCTCATTAAATGATATCAAGCCTGAGACGGAAGGATAACAGTGGATATTGAGAGAATGAAGCAGTTATAGGTTTTACTAGATATTTTCTGGCCATGTGTATATTAAAAACAACAAACAACTATGTGTGTTCTGTATTGTTCTGTATCAGAACCTTCAACAGTTAAATATCTTGAAAAATGATTGTTTTGTGGCACAAACAAATTAGCTAGTTGGAATTAAATCAACAGCTAAATGAAAAACCCAAGCTTATAAAATGCTCTTGTATTTAGTTGTTTGTCTTGGCTTTTTTATTATTACTCAGCTACTGTTTTAGTACTAAATTACAGTAATTAAATTCACAGCATTTAATGATATTTAAAAATAAGCTGAACAGGCATTTAAGAAGTTCCCCTTATACATGTTTACCACTGTATTTTTGCAGTTTTCCTATAGTTATACTATGCATATACCATGGTTTTGTCCTGTTTATTATTCTTCACTATTCTTCACAATGCTTGCCTATGCTTTACCATGCTTTCAGTATGCTTTATTACACTTTGCTGTGTTTTTACTATGGTAAACTTTTAGAAGGAGCTTGACAGTCAAATAAATATGTATGCATTACTGTATTTGACCAATTTCAGTTTTTAACAGTAGTCAATACATTTTATAAATGTTTTATTAAAAAGTACAATAATAGGTTCATAAAGATCGATGCAATATAAAAGATAAAGATACAAGATAGGCAGCTTACATGCACACATTGTAAGTGGTGAATATAATGGTCTGTCACGGATGGCTTGGTGGGTGACGTCAGACAAAGAAGTTTTACACAGAACTGTACTGTGGGGTGAGATGCGCTCTTTATTAAATAATAAACAAACAAAAGACTTTTACAAAGCAAAAGGGCACAATGGCCAAACAAACAAAAATAGAACACAGAAAATAACAGTGCTGGTGCAAATCCAATTGTGTTCTTAGATATTTCTCTTTCTCTCCATCTCCTTTTTCTTCTTCTCCAACACAACCAACCACAGTCAGCAAAATCTGTTGGTTCATATAGTGGTTGAGTGATTAACTAGTTATCAATTACCTCGTTTATCCCTTGACCACATTCCACACATCTTTTCTAATAAGCGTGGTCGACAGCCAATTTGTGACTAAGTTATTAGCTTCCGACCACACATTTTGGCAGAGACGAGAAGCAAACATCGTCCCCACCAACTACACTTAACTAAAATAATAACAACACAAATACATTAAACAATAACAACAATACAAAAACACACAAACGTAGGGGCAGGCATACCCCTTCACATGGTCCTAAATATAAAAGACAGCTGTAGATACCATAATCATATCCACTGAAATCATGGATCTGTGTACACGATGTTCTGTTTCAGTTAAATGGCACAACTCTTATTCGTTCATCAGCCGTTTGTTCCTTCCCATTTTTATGCAGTGTTTGCTTATGTGCCTATTTCAATGTTTAACATGGCCCAAATTTGTGACATGTAGTTTTGCACGTATACAGCCTTCTCGCGGCTCCATGAAACTAAAACCACCTTTGTATAACTTTGTTCTGTTGTGTTGCAAGGAGCGTTTTGTTCAATTTTGATGAAAACTGGCTTTGTGCTTACTAGTCCCCAGAAAAGATGAAGTCCTTTGCAAGCAGCCACAGAGTAAGAGGAAATGTTTGTTGTTCAAACCAGCCAGACTGTTGCATTGATTTATGGTTATGTTAAACTACATGCTTCAGAAACCTTTCAATATGTTTACTGCATAGACTAACTGACATAAATTATGTTAAAAGCCACTGATTGGTTACAACACATCATGAGTCTTACTCCTGTTTTTGATATGATTAAGTAGTTTCATGAACTAAAATATCTTTATAACCTTGTGGCATAGCAAAGCTCTGCCCTTTTTAAATTGGCAGGGATGGGGTTAATTTCCCCTACCTGCCTGGGTTTATTATGTTCAGGTGGCTGGGGTTGATTAGTTGATTAGGTTAATTAACGATCAATCAGCGCCTAGCCACCTGACATAAAAGGAAGCCTCTGCTTCTCATTTGGGAGGAGGGAGCTGAGGAAGCAGGTTGGTGGTTTTTGGTGTGTGATTTTAGAATTTTGATAAATCCAGTGAAGGCATTGCCCAGCCTGGAAATTGTTATTTTTGTTAATTTTGCTTCTTTTTGTGTTTAAATCACTTTGTTTTGGCCCTTGTGCCCTTTTATTTTTGTGTATTTATAATAAAATAATTATTTTTTTATAAATACACAAAAATAAAAGGGCACAAGGGCCAAAACTTTTTCCTCAGCTCCCTCCTCCCAAATGAGAAGCAGAGGCCTCCTTTTATGTCAGGTGGCTGGGTGCTGATTGAGCATTAACTAACCTAATCAACTAATCAACCCCAGCTACCTGAACATAATAAACCCAGGCAGATAGGGGAAATTAACCCCATCCCTGCCAATTTAAAAAGGGCAGAGCTTTGCTCTGCCACAAACCTCCAGTGCAATCTTCTGCCTAGATATAAGTGATAGATATAGTATGAATATTGCTGATTGATTATGCTCGCTAATACCAAATCTCTGTCACCTTAGGGCTCAGAAACACCATCTAATGAGGCCGGGTATAAATTGCATTACATTTGAGTTGCTTTTTTTTCTGTTTATATTTGATTCCTGAATAAACCTGTTTTGATTGACTTTATCTGAAGAAGACTGATTATTTTAAGAACAACTATAACATCTTACAGTAAACACAAATGTGCATCCACTTAGGCGCAGGGAATTTTAACGTTGGGCTCTTAATCGTGACCACTCACCATCCCCCAGGATTCACAGTGACTCTCAAGCCAGCATACTGTACATGTTATAGCTTATAATAATGCAAACAGTATGGATATTTATCTACCTGTTTCAACCATAGGGTACCACTGTAATTAATTGGCATCTCAGCCCATTGAATTGAATGGAAAGTCAAGGGCTGGACGCAAACCGCAAACCATATGTACATTTACCATTCAAGTAAAGACAAAGCCCTGTAGTCGAGAGACAAGTATATTTCTTATGCTGATATCCATATGTGACAGAGAAAGAATGAATCTTGGTTATAAAATCTCTCACCCGACATGTGAGGGCGCTGTGTAAAGGGAACAGTGGGCCCCGGACTGGATGGTGTACACCAAGTCATCGTCCCAGACGGGAAGCGATGTGGCAACCGCGGATTGGAGGAAAAACGGTTGCACTCACTAACCAAGGGGGTGTGGATGGCGGTAGAAAAGGGGACGTGGCTAAGCGATCTGTTCCTTTGTTATGGTTACGAGAGAATCGCTGAAGGAGAATAAAGTAACCATGACTGTTGAGTGTTTGTTTTCTTTGTTGTTTCTAATTGTACTTGTTAGTTCTTATAAGACGGCTAAGACGTACTGGGAGCTGTCGCTTAAGGCCAGCACCAACTCAAACAGCACTTCACGACTGTACACAAATACATTGTATTACGCCACTTGTACGTCAGCACTCGTTCTGGAGTGTGTGTGTCTTTGGGTGTGTTTATACTGTGTTTATTATTTCGTGACTGTAACCCGTGGTTTAAAACAGTGCAATACACATTGCCTGGTGTTGCCTGGGATTATTATTTACGGTTGCAACAACCTGGATTACAAACGGGAACCAATAAACAATTGTTTGGACCGTGAACTTTGTTGTCTGTCATCTGTTACACATTACATCACTTCTACACCTGCACACTGCAGACCGCTTTGCCACACCATATTATTAAATCATCAACCGCAAGGAGATTGATTACACATTCCAATAGCCACCTGAGGCTGAACACCAACAAAACATTCAAAGAATTATATGATGAGTAGACTGCCTCCATGTACACAGTCCCTTTGGTTTTACTAGAGGGATTCCACTTTAGGAAGTGTCCGACCCCCCGTCCCATCCCCCAATAGACAGAACACAATTGTATATATCTGAAACAAGTATAAACCTGGTGAAAGGGAGCTGAGTGGGACACAAGGTTAGAGGAGAAGGCATTCGACTGAAAGAAATGTAAATAAAGACCACTGAGCTACTTAGATTAAACAGATTATATAATGCTCAGAAACTACACTTCTTTCTAGAATTAATAATGTATTGGTTAATATATATATATATATATATATATATATATATATATATATATATATATATATATATATATATATACATATATATATATATATATATATATATATATATATATATATATATATATATATATATATATATATATATATATATTTCTAGATTAAAATATTTATAAATAGGAGATCCTAAACAAAATTCGGATTACAACTTGCACGCGATGAAGGATGTTTTACGTTTTTGGGATACTGAATGTGCTTTCACATATAATATACACTATACTGTTCACAAGTCTGAGCCTTTCAACAAAGCCAGTAAAAACACCATATTTTCTGGATGGAAGTGGATTTCACACAGTACAAAGAAATGTCAATAATAGATATAGAATAGCCTTTAGCACTAAAAAGAGCTTTAGGGTGATTGAGACATCCAAAAAAAGTCAGCCCAGCTTGTTCTAATTGTTCTTCTGGCAAAGTCAGGACTGCATTCATAATCTAGTTTGACTACATTAATGTGTGCACATAATTTAATAATTTAGATGTGCATTTTGTTTATATAACTATTTAATATACAGTAATTTCCAACATGACATGAAAACAGACTTTTCTTTCAAGCGGGAATCCGATCTGCGGGTTCTGTTGAACATCCCAACCACCCACCACAACACGTATATAATCCCACACAACTCTATATCAAATTCCTTGCGGAATCGATTCCTGTCTTTTTTCTGAAATTACTTTAATCCAGTAATCAGATCTGTCATAAAAATCATAAAGCAGTCAAGTCGCATACATGTAGTATAGTCAGATACATATTTCAGTCACAATCATGCCATTTCAGGTAAGGTCAACTTTTGTTTCTGTCAATGTGGACAGAATCCTGTCCCATTGCAATCAAATTGCCCCCAGCTATAAATGTAAATGTATTTCTCAACAAAGTCCAGGAGGTCATTTTAAAAGTCTAATGAGGGTATGTATTTACTTGGGGGATTTGAAATCTGTATTCACTTGGTTGAGAATGTATAATGCCCCAAGCATGGCAGAGAAGCACAGAGAAAAACGTTTACTTTTTATGCTGTTGGGCTAACTTGCTATTTTACTTGAACTTTTCCTCCCAAGGCAAAGTATTTCTGTGATCAGCAGACTGGTTGAGTCCAGACATCGCAGTTACTATATCACAACCTCTAATTAAACATAAACTAGTCCTAAAACATAGCTAAACATTGTCTTTGGATATAAATATCTGTTAGTTTAAATAGAGAAACAGCTGCTGCAAAGAAATATATTTGATTTATATATTATTTTTAGCTACAGATGAATACATTTCCCTAGAGAATATTTAATACACACACAAAATTTCATCGAGGGAGCACTATAGCTGTAAGAAAATACTGTCAAAGTGTCAGTGGTAGTCACAGCTCTCAGGACGTAGAATTAGAAAGAATTGTATAAATACAATGTCTGGTTTTCATTTTACACCAAATTCTTTGACAACTGCGTAATGTGAATAAGTTCGCCATCAGATGGATCTGTCAACTCATTAACTTTTCCTTTATTTATTTATTTATTTATTTTCTGATTTGTAAGCATTCTTGATTATGTAAAGCAATTTAGTATGCTCTCCAGTAATGCTGCGCTTTAAAACCATGGAATATATCATAACCAAATCAGAAAGAAAGATGCTGAAATGCTGCACCTCATAATAAAAGGTATTTCTATTGGCCTGGGGCTTTGGTGAAATGTATTTTGAATGGAGAGTCATCCGTAATGTTTAGCTTATGGCTATTTCACTACAGTTTGTAAATTTATTTTTGGGTTTATAAACATTTTGGACGATTTAGTATGATTTCTGGTAAGCGTGTACTTTTCATTTTGAAAGTATATAAAACCATTTGGTAAGCAACCAATGGTTTTTTAAAATGGCTTAAAATGGGCGTCTAAAGTCACCATTACATCATCACTGAACAATTATTGTTGATAATCTTCAAGTTCTCAGCTGTGTAGAAATTTATAATACGGTATACTTTCGGTGAATATTTGTCCTGATACAAAAGCCATAAGTTACGTTACGTCAGCCAGACCTCAAACAGGTTGAATGTTCGCCGGAGCAAAAGGGTTAAAACTGATAACATGCATTCATAACTAACTATTGAAAAAACAGCACCCCTTGTGGTTGAATAATGCCTGCACCATCCTTACAGAATCACCTAAAGTACAGCTTGCCCATTGACCAGGACACTGGAAACTAGGAAACCCGTACTTATCTATTATTCCTTCCTAGGGTCTTAGTGGGGTTGAACTGTTGTAGCTTCCACCTTGTAGCTGGATCATTTTAGATATGAAGGGCAATTGTGTGTTCAATTTACGTTGTACTGTATAAAAAGAATATACGTTTATACACCTCTCCTTACCATGGGTTGTAGTTTGCACTGACAGTGAAACCGTGGCAATTACTTATTTCTGTAGCAAGTGACCTTGTTGTTTGTTCTTCAAACTGTTTACCTCAGTGTATAGAACAGTGAGATTTTTTTCTTATCTTCTAAAGCTCAAATTAACACAATAAGCAAACTACTAAGAATTCAGCCCTAATCTATATTTTGTTCTGTTCTTTAGATTTCTCTGGGAAATGCCGTTACAAAATCAATTAATAAACTAAGCATAAACAATATACTTAATAGGGGCTATAGGGTTAGGGTGAGTTGGTTACTATACAGTAGGAGCCCAATAATGTTCCATACTGCCCCTTGCTGCCTCTGAGGTAAAAGTAATACCTGCCTGAAATAGGATGGGAGCATCACTGTAATTGTGTCAAAAGGCAACTCATTTCCTAGATGTATTTAATAGCATAATATCTTACTTCAGAGACAATGAAGTCTCATGGGCATTGTATAATGTGGTTAACAAATGGCATCCAACTGCTTGTATTTTAATGCGGCAAAACACACTGTTTAATACAATACTGCATTTAAGACCAAAGCATGTCATTTAAACCAAGTGATTTAAGAGAACAAATTAAATGCAAACATAACCAAAGTTCTGGACTGATGAATATCTTTTATTTGACACCAATATAAAAAAAAGCCCACTTCATAAAACACCAGCTGTTCCATAAAGTTTGTCTCTGCATCTGTCCATACTAGACTTACATCTCAATACATTTCAGCCCATATTCCATAAGGTGCCATAATCTGGGCTAGAATGTTTGAAAATCTAATTAAGCCTGTGTCTGTATTTTAAAGTACATGTTTCTGTCTTCAATAACTCTACATGGAACATAATTATAGTATGAGAATAAGCTTCACTAAAGAAGGTTCAATACCAAACTTTATTGCTTCCAAATAAATTATTAAGCAATCAATCTGCTGTAGCACAGCACACATCTGATCCAGTTAATAAACCAAATGTATTTGCTTAGAGACAGACAATATTTAGATCCACATTTGAGTCTTTTGGTAGAATTGTTATAGTTTGATCCTGTTCTGCCTTTCATTAAGCCTAACACAATGGTTCTTAAACTGGGTTCTGGAGGAACAACACATGTACTGCTATTAAATGTATATAAAGTGGTCTTTCACTGTCCTGGTGACAGCCAGATCTTGCGAAACGTAGTCAATTTATGTTCTAATCTATGGAGGCTTAGTTTTAAGGTAAATAAATAAATAAATAAATAAAAACACGCATTATGGAAAACGTAAAAAAAAAGAAAAGATTAAATGCATATGATAATTATTTTATCACATATTTATTACATCTCTGATTTAAAACAACAATATTTATTTTAAGTAAATATTACAAGAGTTGATCGCTTCATTTCATGTAACCCAGTCTTGTGGCAGAGGTTGTATTGATACGTCCCGCTGGCAAACAGGTTTTAATTAAATATTCACAATTGAAACATACAGGAACACCACGTGACACTACCAGCACTGCTAGCTCACATTTGATATACGGCCAGTGTACAAAAGGCAAAATAAAACACTGTACAAAAACTAAAGTAAATCCGTGCTGGAGGGCTACAGCGAGTTCTCTTTGTCCAGGTAGTGTGGACGATATTCAGTCCGTTGTCTTGGACTTTGCAGACCAATTTATACCTGACGTCCCGCTGGAACACACCACAGGTATGGTTTATTGATTTATGGATATTATTACTTCCACAAATGTTGCATGCTTCCCTCTGAAGACCGACTTTTATAGTTTGTCGTCGTCCGTCCGTCCGTCCGTCCGTCCCCTGTCCCCCCCACACACACACAATTTCAATCCTGGAAATTTTAATCAATAAAAATCAAAATAAATGCTTAAAAATGAACATCGCTATTTTCTGTCGAAATTCTTTAAAAAATAAAAATCGAATTCTGCCAAGCCTAGCTAACTGCTACAATTATTATAAGAGATGTATTTTGTATTGAAATATTTTTCAACAGTGGTATTTCATGGTATGATCTTAGGGACTGTAAACTAAGGGTTTGCTCTAACAGAGAGCTGAGATCATTGCTAAGATTTGTAATTTGTCAGCCAGCGTCTGGAGGAATGTATATAAGGTATATTGTATATTGCATTCAATATATATATGAAAATGTACATTATAAACATATTAACCCATACATGCCAACAGTCCCTATAGTTAGTGAAAACACACCCTGTGCTCTTGGTGAGGCTGATCACTAACTTACCGGTATACAAAGGTAAGAACGCTTCATTGTGTCTGTGTTCACTGTCATGCTGGTCGTGTGGTGTTGAGTTGAGGGGATACGTCTATTATTATATGAGAGAGTGTTTTTTGCGTATGACCCCTCCCCTGTGTATAATGTGTATAACACCCTCACCCCCTTCTCCGAGGGAACGAGCATCCCGTTGAACAGTTTCCAATATTCCTGAGAATGTACTTTTGACCCTGTCGCTGGTTGGCATTTCTCTTTCAATTCTGAGTTTCATTGGCCCTTGCATTATTTGTTTTGATGTAGTGCGATATGCATTTCTTAACTGTACTTGCAACGGAATTAGAGGAGATAAGGACGTGTATTTCTGTTTCAATAAAATCACAGTTCTAAATTTGCCACTTGACGTATTTTGACCCAAGGAACAATGCCAATCGTACCCAACTGGTACTGGCCTACCCCCTCAAGGCATTCCATGCTTGGAATGAACTTTTTCAAAATCTAAAAAACTAGTACGATTTATGTTAGGTTTTGAGGTCAGTTTGAATTGTTAGTTAATTATATTGTCAAGTAATTACTTTGTTATTAATAAAACTTACCCATTTGGAATAGTGGGTCTTGTTTTATTCTTAAATGTTTGTAGGATTTCAAAAATGATAACTCTGGAGAAAGGAATATATATATATATATATATATATATATATATATATATATATATATATATATATATATATTGTATATAACATAATTGTCATGAATCTTAACAAAAATGACCACGTATTTACTGGAGACCACTTTTGTTGTAAACAAATAAACAGTTAAAGGAACCAACATTGTAAGTGTTAAAACGCGTACGTCTCACGAATAAGTCCGTTCTATTGCGTTCATTTGCGTCGATCGAACCAGAGGAGTTAGTTTTCATTGGCAAAGAATACTGCAAGTAAACTCAGATATATTATCTATCTTAGTTTTGTAATTTCATCAGGTATGCTTATACAGATTGACTGCCGTTTCTCAAAAATACCAGTGACAGTGCCTTATAATTAATGATAGTCATTAGTGGATAACTTCCAAAACCCCTATTTATTAAAGAGGTTACATATAAATCCATAACATAAAATATCATAAAAAAATATTTTTCTGTACTGGTATGAGTTCTTTCTAAAGGTCAGCCATATGTTTCCAATAAGAATGTTCCAAATTAACAATATTTCCTAATTTATTATTGAAAGCTGGACAGGCCCATAGATCAAGGATTACAAATAAAATGATGAACAAAGCTCAATAAAGAAAATCAAATTAGAGTGCCAACAGAGAGAAAAGAGCTGATTGGATAAGGGATTTGAAGTCATTCATTATGCTAATTTGAATAAATAGAAGTCAAGTTACCTACCTAATGCATGTCTTTCTGCAGACAGGTAGGACAATAGGAAACTTGATCAGGAGCACTGTTGCATTGGAAAGTACTTTTTTTTCCATATAAGGGGATAGACATTATGTGAGACAGAAGGGTAATGCGAGAGGTAATTTGATTTTGTGAACTCCAAATGACTTTTGAGACTACATATGACGTTTGATGAGTGTCCAGATCTAGCCCACAGACAGAGAGGTCAAGCTGTATGCCTGTCCATGATCTCATTTGCATTGTGTTTCATTTGTCAACTCATGTGGAAACCAACACTAACAGTGATCCTGTCACCATATGCCTTGTAGAATGGGTATACTCTTGACATTTCCATGCATGTGTAATGCTTTACTGAAATTAGCATTTCACTGGAATGCAGTCAGCTAAATTACGTTGTTATATGTAAGTTAATATGTAGTCGTACATTACAGGTGGTATTATGGAAATGCCCTTCCTTGGAAACCTTCAAAATGTTATACTTTCAATTACATGAATTTGCATACCTGTGAATGTATTTTTACATGCACTATTTTTATAATTACAGTGCCTAAGGGAAAAAAAAAAAGATATTTAGCAAAGGTATTTTTCCAGCGTCCTGATGTAAAGATAATGGGACATATTCATAAAATAATGTTTCAATTGCTTTGAAAGAGACTAGGCAAGATATTACAGGTATATATAGATTTATGTAGATATATTACAACTGGACTTGATGTAACAGTTTAATTGCTGAACATTTTACTGTTTAAATAGAATGTGTTAAATACCCAGTACTTCTTACAAAAATCACAACAATAAACCACAAAGAAACATACTTAAAAGATGCATACTACTATAACTTACTTATGTGAAGAAAATCTTGGTTTGATGATTTGCTAAAGCAGATGCTTGCAGGGGCTGAAAAGTCTGTTACACAGCTTACTTTTAACAACATTCGTCACAGAAAATGTTTTCACATAGGTATGTGCTTGCAAAATTAGACAATATTTTCAGGCTGGAAGATGCCAAACATTGCTTTCTTTCTGTCGGCACACAAAACTAAAAGTCAGCAATCTTGCTGCTAGCTTTGTAGCACTGTTACAAAGCAAGATTCAAGCAACTTCAGCTAGACAGCTGCCTTGTCACAGTGAAATCTCTGCAAATGTATTGCTTCTTCCCTCACATTTTGTTGAAAGGGAGATTCCAAAAGTGCAAATGCAGACTAACCTGGTTTATTATCTCATTTTGTTTTTGAACCCTTCCTACATAATCTCTGATGACTGTAAAAACATTTCCTTAAAGTGGTTTTGTGTGCCACAGGGTACACCGTCTTTAGTACACTCTATCAGTCATATCATATGCCATTGTTTGAACACAAATTCCACAAGATAAATTCACTTTATTATCCAAGCAAAATATCTAGCATCTGTTTCTCAGTTCTCCATTCATCAGGCCTGATTGAAAACTGTCATGGCCGCTTCCAGTCCACGTGGGGACAGCAATGTGATCATTTTAATAATTTGTATATATTTTTTTCACATGATTAAAGTGCAATCTGTCAGATTCTATTTAAATTCAATTAACAATATGCTTAATTATTTAGTTTACATTTATTTTTGTTTATGTCCAGGGATACACCACTCATAAAAGACCAGTGGGCCTATAAACTAACTCAAGTTAAAAATAAAAAAAAAGAAAGAGCATTTTAACCAGTATTTTTACCTTTTAAATGCAATAAAAATGATGAACTTGTGTGACCATAATGCACAAAATGTATCGTAAGGAATGTCAGAAAATGCTTTCTATGGTAGGCCCTGTAATCATACAACGATTTTTCCCACATGATGGAAAGATATCAGATGTTGGCTCCTCCAGCATACCTGTCAAGTCTCCTGTTTTGACCAGGACCCTCCCGTTTTCAGGACCCATCTGCCGCCCGGGAGCCGCTGTAATGATTCTAAGTCTTGAGAGACTGCAAGTCTGCCACTTGGTCATATAACACCACAGAACACAGCCACGATTCAACACCAGCATCATTAGGAATCAAGGGCGCCAATTTTCATCTAAAAAGACACCAGAATGCATCTCTGAACCTCTATATTTAAAAAAATGTCCAGTACCCTCCCCCCATGACGCGTTACTTACTTAACATTAGAAGTTGCTCAAAATCTCCTGATGAACTATCCTGGGACCTTGACAGGTGTGAGCCAGTGAGGATGAATGTTATGTCATGACCGACACTATATACCTGGAGCAAGCTCAGACAGAAATTGAATAGACATAACTGAGTGTAGCAGTAAGGGTTCCAGCAGTGAAGAAGACATCTCCTTTGGTTCAACAGAAAAACAGAATACAGCTAAAAGGGATTGTACTTCCACAAACTATAGGTGAATAATGCTAATATAAACTGAATAGTTCTTTATATATATAGATGTTTTGTAGGAAATGTAAGTATTATTAAATGTGAAGTAGACATTTAATAATACACAAAAAATTAGTTTAGAAAGTAATAATATATGTAACAAACTTTTCAACTTTTGTCAAAGTGTTTGTTACTTTAATAGTATCTACTGGTATTTTACAAGGGTTACATTTAAGTGTTCAAAGTTACACTGTAGATGAAATAATAATAATAATAATAATAATAATAATAATAATAATAATAATAATAATTCACTTTCACTTTTGGAAAAAAATAAGCTTTCAGGCATGATTCAGCAGCGAAAGATGGGGAATTTTCAGAACCTGATTAAATATAAATGCCACTAGAATACTTGACAAAGTTTTTTAATAATGAATTGTTTGAGTATACAGCCACTCCACACAAGCTGTACTCTCCTGTCAAATTAACGGTACAAACACATAAACACAAATGAAATTAAATCTCTCATTGGTTTGAAATTGTTAATGGGTGTTGTCAGCATGCCTGCAGTTGATTACTGGGCCCTAAGCACCAGATAGCAGTATCTGAAAAAGGAGAGAGGTAGTTTTGATTACAAAGTAGGCAGTGATCCCAGGTTAGTAGCAGTGAAATGGGCTAACAACAAGGCTGTCACACTACCAAGTTCTTGTCTATCAGTAAACCCTGTCCTGGAAGTGTAGCACTATTCAAGAGGCAAAGAAAAAGACTGCTGTTCCTTGCCCTCAAATTGTGAACCAATGCAATACACACATGGGGGTGTAGGCTTCGCAGACATGATGGTAGCTCTGTGTTGTACACAACAAAAATCACGCAGGTGGTACTTAGGGATTTGTTGGCAGCTAATGGACATTGCAGTCAATAATAGCTGGTTGCTTTATCGGTGTGATAAACTGAAAGTGTTCCAATTGGATATTGTCCAGGATCCGTGGCAAACCACAGCCTGCTGTGAAAAATGCCATGTGTGACTGTGCATTGGTCCTGGTACCAAACCATGTAACTGCTTCAAAAACTTGATAAATAATACAAACCGAGTGATTGAAATCTGAAGCAAAGATCGGTAGAAATTTGGCTTTATTTGACAATTATTATTATTATTATTATTATTATTATTATTATTATTATTATTATTATTATTATTATTATTATTATTTATTTTTTTCTTAGCAGACACACTTATACAGGGTGACTTGCAATTGTTGCAAAATATCACAGTACAAAGTATTGCATTATAAAATATCACATTACAAGTTATCACATTATTAAATATCACATTACAGAATATAATAATACAGTTGTTATGAAAGTGCAATAAGATCAAATTCAAATAAGAGCAAAATAAAGAGTACAGTAAATTATAAGTAAGAGCGAGTTTGACTAAGAGCAGTTAAAACTTAAAGTAAGAACATGTAGTAAAGATGATAAATGGATGAGAATGATTTCAAATAAGAGCAATTACAAAACACGTGAGCACGGTTACCTATAACACTAAAATCAAATACAAGATACAGTAAGTAGTTATAGCTAGGAGTAGTAGTTGAATGTAGCCAGGTATGGAGCAGTTCAGTGCAAGTACAAGCTGATGCAAGTACTGGTGAAATTGGTTGCCATATAGTCCAGCATGGTCGAGAGTTGTGATGTTACCAATGTTGTCTGAACAGATGTGTCCTGATGAGGCACCAGAAGGTGGTCAGGGGCTGAGCAGTCATGATATCCGTGGTAGGAGCGGAGGAGCGGGGGAGCGGAGCTAGTCTGGCCAAGAGGTGAATCAGCGAAGGGGTCGAGAGGGTGTGGACGAGGGGGGGGGGGGGGTGTACAGCTAATCTGCAGAGGTGAAACAGCGAAGGGGGCGAGAGGGGGTGTAGGGAAAAATGATAGTCTGAAGAGACAAGACGAGCAGCAGAATTTTGGATGAGCTGAAGTAGACAGGTAGTAGATGTGACTTTATTTATACTTAAGGTACTATTTTTACTGTTTAGGTCAGGTTAGGAAACATTTTATGTTGTCTGCAATTAAAAATTAAATAAATTGTTTATATAAACGATTGTTCTTTTTGTGCACAGAAGTTGGTCTCTGATAGGTTCTTCTAAATGTGTTTATTTAAAAAAGCTAAATATGCTGTGTTGGGGTTCTAAAAGCAAAAAAAAAATATATATATATATATATTTTTTAAATTAGATTTTTTTTATTTAAATATCTTTTTTTTTAATTATTACACATACACAATTTGGAGATGCTTAACACATTTTAGGGCCTTTGATAAGGTTAACATTGTCACTCTGTTACTATTCTTTTGTTTGGCTAGCACTCATATGATTCGAAAAAGATTCTTCTGTCAAGACTTCTGCTTGACTTCCAGTTCTGCACAGCATATTTTACTGAAAACTGAAGCAGGCCTTTAGACCCACTATTTTTAAACATTTCTTGCTAATGGGTACAAATCTTTGTATTGCAAAAATGGTTTGTATTATGATGCCTACTTAAGTTGTAGCTTTTATTAGGTTGGGGGTCAGACAAATAAGACACAGACCATCTTTGTTTTCAACTGTAAAATTTGGTAACATTTTTTTTTTTGTTTGTTTTATAGGCTTGGTGGATGGAAGCCCCGTGGCTGGCTCGGACAGTGTCTTGGATGCAGGCCCTGCTGTAGTTTCAGTGAAATCATCATCTTGAGTTTGAATGCCTTTGCCTTATTCAGCCATGTATCCATTTTATTTCCTTAAGTTCTCCTTTTAAGTCTAATGTTCACCTTTACCAGGAAACATGTGACTATTATTATGTTTTGTTATTAACATTGTTAAACTCTCAGGTTTAATGGATTGACCGAAACATGGTGGGGGATCCATCGACTCTTTGTGGGAAAGTATCATGAAATCTCAATAATAACCACTTCAAAATGTGAAGTAAAAATATAGTCAAACTGCTGATATGTCA
Organism: Polyodon spathula; assembly: GCF_017654505.1. Classification (NCBI taxonomy): domain Eukaryota; kingdom Metazoa; phylum Chordata; class Actinopteri; order Acipenseriformes; family Polyodontidae; genus Polyodon; species Polyodon spathula. Next base: position 87,498,900 of record NC_054535.1, read on the forward strand.
AATTTACACAACAGCAAGGATTGAAACCACAAAGTAGGTTGTGGTAAATTTAGATACCCCTTCTTGTACATTAAAGTTACCCTATTCCTTTTTACGTTACTCTAGTCTAGGGTAGTACAATGCTGCCTCTGCCACTGCGGCCTGGCTATGCAAGTAGAACTTTGAGAACCAATACTCTAGTTCATTTCCAAATTCCAGTTAATAGCCAGTATTTGCCAGACCCTCCTTTCATGACTAAGTTAGGTAAAAGCAGCTTTTGTCAAGAGAGCAAATTGCTATTTTATTTATCGCCCCCACAGCAACAGCATCACATTCTATACAGTATGTACTGTATTTACTTTGAGCTCTAGACCACTCGTACCTTATCTGATTTATCTTAATGGTAAACATTCTCTCTTGATGAGCATATAGCTACTGTGTGATGTTAAATTTAGGGATGAGATGCTTCAGTTCGTGCCATGATTCCTTTAAATGTAGCGTATTCCTTCGAATTTAAGACACAGCCCAAATTTCCCACCCTCAACTTGAGGGGAAAAAAAAAAATCAATGAAAGATGCATTTACTCATATAAGAAAATGACACATGGAGGCAGTTTGTGGCTGTCTGCTGTTACTCAGAGCATTACAGATATGTGCTGCTTCTCATTTCCAGTTGTTTTTCTCCCTTTCTGTGAAATGTGGCATTGCTTGGCAAGTACAAAAATACAGGGGTCTGATTAGGACAGAGCTGATTGGAGGTCTTGATTGGCCGGCTGGTGGGCATGCTGGTTATAGTTATAGTTTTTAGTAACTAAGCCCAGTAGTCAATCTTTTCCTGACTTTCACATTAAATAAATAAAATAAGAATAACTCAGATAACTACTATTTCAAACAAACAAAAAAAAAAAAAAAAAAACATGAGGTAAAATAATATGATGAAGATAAGGCTGTCAGATCTTAAAACTCAATCTTGATAGCCATAGAGGTTTTATTGTTTTTAAGACAAACTGTTTTCCCCAAAAAAGTATTAATGTTTTGATTAGCCATTTCACATTGATTCAGTTATGCAACACACAACAATCTATTGAGACTGCTCAAATCCCTTTACCATAAAAACAATAGTCTTAGTCAACATCAAATACTTTAAAGCCTTGGGGTCTTCCATATCTGGATAATCTAGCTAATTTCGTGTCACCTATTAACCTAACCAAAAAAGTTAATGAGTGCTGTAGTTTTGAGTGGTTTCACTTACAGTAGGATTTTACCATTTCTTTTGCTCAAGGTCTGATTTCAATCAGTTACATCATTACCATTTCTTGCCCTTCATATGTGAAGCTTCCTTCCTTCCTATAGCAAATGCTTCACTGGTTCATACAGCTACAAGACATAATTAAATAATCATTACAAGACAGGATGCTATTGTTTAACAATCCTTCACTTAATGTGATTCACTGTTTGTTTTCTTAGTTTATTAGAAATGAATGTGTACATTATGGTATCTGGCACTTTTCAAACAAATCTGAAAATGTAAAGATACAAATTCTGCTCAATTTGCATGGTTTTACTGTTTTTAGCAGAACGCTGTGTGACAACTAGAACCTCAAGTTTCCTCATGTGAAGAGTGATAGGCAGGAGCGATGGAGCAAAACATTTAGAGGAGTTCACACTGCAATTGACCACCTGTCTGTAAATTGAAGAGGCTGCTACATGACAGCGAGTAGGAAGGGGCTTGTTGAAGTTTGATAACTTGTTGGGCAAGAGCACTGTAAATGCAATACATTCTGCTGAGCGTCATTGTGATGTGTAGGACCATAGTTTTAAGATGATGTACTTCTAGTAGTATTTTTACACATTGTAAGTAACAAGGGAGGGAATTTAGTGTGATTTTTGGTAGTTGGTAAAAATTACTTCTATTTCTTCTTTTTTATACTGTAATTTGTGTTAAAAAAAAAAAAGTTGCTTCTGTTGATATTGTGTGAGGCAGTCATAGCAGTTTGGCATCCATAGACCTTTCTGTTGCTTCAATAATCTTTATCTTTCTGACAGCACAAATAGTCTTGGCAAAACACTACGTAGGCTGATTTATGAATGATTTGAACATTGTAGAAGCAGTTTTAATGGCATGTTCTTATTTATTTATTAGTTTTTGTATTTATTACCAGCAAGACATGATACTGGTAAGGGAATAGTTTAATATTTTCAAGAGCAGTTTCATGAATACTTTATTTCATAATAAAAAAATGACAAAATTTTTAACATTATTTAAATAACTAAAGTTCTGAGAATATAGCCTCTAATGCCACCAGACAATCTCAGTACCTACCATAATTTTTAGGGTATAACATTTATAAATTTGCAAATGTTAGGAGCATTTGTGACTGTTATAGAGAGGTTGCATGTTATATACAAGGTGGTTTATTTTATTTATTTACAGTCACCATTTAAATATTAAATAAGGACCATTTTTCACACCTAAAAGACTCATGCACACTGTTAGAGATAAAGTCCCTTTTAATGATTTAAATGGCTGTGTTATTTAGATTCAACACCGCATAGATCATTTGATTAAACCCAAGGGTGCACAGTATACTAGGGTAATAGTATGTTGTTAAATACCTTATGGTGTATTTGATTTGGCAGCAAAGGGACATATAATAGAAAAGATGCAACCCAGTGCTTCTCATTCTTGCACATTATACACATGATGCAACTTATATTTAAAAAATACTGTAATTGATCAGTTCTTCAGTGATGAATTTCATCAGTCCATCATTTTTATTTTCATTTTCACCCTGAGTTGTAATTATGTGCCAGACCACTTTCTTTTTAGACTGCAGTCAGTTTAATTCCCTTTGATGCCACTTGGGCTTTATTACAAAATTATAAAATGGGTCTAAATGACCTCACGTTCAATTTTCCACAGGTAATAACTAATATTTTGTTAAATAATAAAATCTGGATTAACTATAATTTGTATAATTCTGTTTGGTGGTATTAATCATGCTTTATCGGGTTTAACCCTTAAATTAGAGACCTAATTATCCTTCACATAATGACTGAGGTAATGACAGGTCTTCAGGTGCTCTGCTGTGATCAGAGACAACATATTATATATATATATATATATATATATATATATATATATATATATATATATATATATATATATATATATATATATATTACTGAAATTAGTCTACAGCCACAGTTTTCCCATGTAAAGATACCTGAACCAAATATGAATATTTATTTTAGTGTGTAGACATATACAAAACTTTATACAGTATGCAATTTTTAGGTGATGCAAAATAATAGAAATATACACACACTATGCCTATAGTTAAAAAATGTATTTTGATTTCTGTTGACAGTTTTCAAATAAGGCTAGAAACAACAGAAAGGTCTGCAGTGTGATTTAAAAAATAAAATCACAGCATTCATTAACTCTTTGCAGTCCAATTATTTTGAGCCTGCCGGGCTGGTAGGTCTTATTTAATTTTTGGGAACAAAATAAGACTTTAGACCGTGTGTTGTTTAAATTGAATTAAAGTGACTTTATTTACAGATACTCGGCTGGTTCCACCTTCTTTCTGATCAGAGACAATCGGAGAACACCCTCTGTCGTCTTTCTCCGCTCAGAGCTGACACATGACCCGTTAAAACAGGGTTTTTTTTGCGATGTTGGACGGGGCCTGACAAAGGACCGCAAAGGGTTAAACATGCTAGAGCATGCTACAAACTATGGTGTGTTCCAATGAGTAAAAAAACTACTTTTGGTTTTTAACTTTTGGAAATACAATTGGTAATGCAGCATCGACTTGTTTTTTATCTCAACAAATTGTTGGGGTTTTTTTCCCCCATATATGGCCTACTTTAAAACTTTTATATAATGTTAAATAGAAACAAACCACCCTAACTTGAGACAGTTTGAGTTTGAAATAAGTATATTTGTGCTGAATGGAAAGAGAGATTCAAAATTTCAAATTCTCAGAGTAAAATTGAAAACCTATTTTGTTAAGCCCGCTTTTTTAACCTGCTCATAAAGAAGCTGAACAATCCAGCATCTTCTGTTTGATGCTGTAGAGAATCTTGCAGTGCTTTGTCTGCACCCATGCCTTTCCCTCTTTTTATTAGAGAGATATACAGCTTCAACCCTATTTTGCTATTCCACAGTTTTGAATTCCTCATTAAATTATGAAAAATTTACAGACATAATAAAACCAACTAAATTTAATTAAAATAACTGAACTGTTTTTCAAATAGTCGACCACATGCTGCATTTACATAAAACCCATCTATTTTTATTAAATATAAATCGCCAGCTGTTTTAAATTATATTGCATGTAAATGGTTGACACATGTTTCTATGCAGAGCTAATTTATGGAGTATGTTACTATCTTCTACCACTCCCTGCATTAAAACTTTGTGAACTTGTATCCCAGAATTCCATTATGTTGACACTTTGTGGAGTACTGCACATCTATGTAAATGTTTTTCTCTCCACATGTAATGACTATAAGTATTCACACTCTTTCTATTTGTAGTGATGTTAATTTTCACTTTTTTGCTTTTAATAATATTTATACACCTTTGAAAAACATAGTTGTTATTTATAAAATGAAAATACAGTATGGGAAAAGATAGTATTATGAAAGGCATATTGTTATCATTTGACTGAAACAGCTTCACTTTTGCAATGTTTCATGAATCAGGATGAATCGTCTTATCCCCTCCCAAACTTGTATATCATCATGAGAAATACAATGAGGAAGGAGAACTACATGTAAACCTATTTTGTTATGAGAAATTATTCGTCTACATGTAAAATTTGCCATTCTGTAGTAGGATACCATTTTATTTAGCAAGTCAGTATAGTTAGTTTACAAGACATATTTATTTATTTCACTCTCTCTATAGGCATTGTCCTGATGCTCTGTTGCTTTGTTTAATCTTTTTACATTATCACAGAGGTAAAGCTTTCATCATGTAATAGGATTATAACATCAGAATGATTTAATAGGATTATAACATGAGGATGACCACTTTCCCTTCACTGGAAGTTCAGAAATTCCTGAAGCTATAGGACGTGCTTAGCCAAAATATGTTATGTCTAAAAAGGGTGGATAAATCACCTTTCACGCTTAAAATCCATGCCAGTTGCCTTAAAGGTTCAAAAGCTGTACCATATGTTCTGGTTCAATTCACAACATACCAGGCTTGGCTGTCCAGTGATTAGAGAACAGTACAAAACACTTTAGCAAATAGTGCAGAATGCCATTTTCACAAAGTAACCATGATTCTATTTGCATTCTATAATGAGTTATTAGCCAGTTCTGTAAGTTGATGATGTCATCCAACATAGCCATCCTGTTTTTTATTGTAGCAACTTCCCTTGAACACTGTTTAAAGACAACCACACTAGCCAAGTTTTTACCAATTTTTGGTACAATCGCACCAGCGATTTGGGAGAAGAGCTTTATAGTTTGTGATTATGCCATCATCCAAGTCTGATTATGATGTCACCCAACATAGCCACCATACCACACAACCCATCAGCTTCTTATGAACACCAGTTAATCTTAGACTATCCCTCAACAAGTATACCCAGTTTCAGTGCTCTGCAATAAGTTTTCGAAAGATGAATTTTTACATTTAGGCAAAATGTTTTTTTTCAATCCAATATGTCAGCCAAACCATGTGAACTATGACATATGCATAAGCATTTACCATCTTTCCATTAGCATCTACCAACCTACCTAATCTGGTGAGTTTTCAAGCAACTTTTGGTGGAAATAATAATAATAATAATAATAATAATAATAATAATAATAAATCCCAGATATAACAATAGGCTTCCCAGATGGCCTGGAAGCCTAAGCCTAATAATAATAATAATAATAATAATAATAATAATAATAATAATAATAATAATAATAAAATACCTTAGGTGAGCTACTTAACAGTAGCACATTATGTTAGATATAGTAGAAAAACATTTCAATTGGATGACATTTGCATCTTGTACTTAAGATTCTTAACAGCCTATCTCTATTTGAAAGACCATTTTCCAGCTCAGCTGTTCTAATTAACACCCTTCATATGTATTTAAACTGGATTTACTGTGGTACATTCAGCAGCAATGGAGAAACACTTCACAAGGGTGTACTGCAACTGATCACCAAGAGGGAAAAGGTTTTGTACAGCTACTCCTCCTGCTTTTCACATATTTTTTATACAGTCAATTCTATCGATGTTTCACAAATACAATTTCTTTCATGGAAACCTACTTTGTGTCTCCTGAACAACTGCTCATTTTACAAAACTGCAAATAAATTGTTCTTCAATAACTATTGGAGAACAGAGCATTAACATAACTGCAGCTAACAAAACACTTCATCAATCTTACCTACTAGCATGATACGGGGATTGTATTATTTTGTTAGCTATAATCATTTTAAGACATGTACTTTTTCTTTCAAGCTTTTCAGATTTAATCAAGAAAAAAATGTAACTGCTTTTGTCAAATTTTTCAAAAAATGTTAGTATCAGTGACATTTAACCCTCTGTGGTCCTATGTCGGACCAGGTCCAACAATAACATTTTTCCTTTATAGTTCAATATCGGACCCCATCCGACATCATCAAAACGGCTTCAATCACAGGTCCCTAGTAATTTTTTCTCTGGAAAAAGCTGATAAAAGCTTTCAATGGAGGCAGATCTGAGCAATGTGCGTAGTCCCTTCACCACAGACATAACACTGAGATAGACAAACAGCTGTTTCTGTATGCAGCGCTCAAAGAATATCACAGACATAGCACAGACATAAACAAACAAGATAGCTGCTTCTGTATCAAGCGCTCAAAGAATATCACAGACATAACACTGACATAAACAAACAAGATAGCTGCTTCTGTATCCAGCACTCACAGAAAATCACAGATTTTTGCCATCTTTTTGAGATAAAATAATGACTTGGATAGCATTATTGAGGAGTTTGGTGATAAATCATGTGATCAGGAGATGATTTACCAGTATGCACAACTATGAAGAAATATGTGCTAAATACAGCGAACAAGGGGTGGGGCAGGGCTGGAGATGCAGTACTGAGTGTCTTGTTGATATAAAGTGCCTTTTAAACCTGTTTTACTGTGAATAAAATTACTTTTAAACAGCGCGTGCAAATAAACAGCTTGTGTGAAAATAAATTAGACCTGACGCACCTCATAGGCGCTGAATGATTTCAATTACATGAGAGTAGATGTTAAAACTTCATGCTGGTTTGAACTCAGCACTAGCCAAGATAAGCACCAACTAAGATGTAGCTTTACAGTAAACTAATGTGATCCATCTGCATCTCCATCCATTTGCGTTGTTTTCCATCTGATGATGTAGATATCCTTCTGTCTGGTGTTGATGGCTGAAGTGTAATGCTGGCTCCAGGGATCAGCTTATTTTGCCTCACCAGTGCATCAGCACACACAACGGCTGCGATGCTGGCTCCGGGGGATCAACCACAGTGCAGTCTCCCCAGCGCATCAGCATGACAATCATCTGGATTGAGCTAAGTAGGGCACATCTCTGGGGTTCTCAAGTGGGCACCTTCCATCCACTGCCAGCATTTTCCAGTCTCTAGAAGCTTCCAGCTGTTCTGGGCAAGACTTGGTTTTAACACCTTTTCTTGGTGGTTGCTCTCCTGGATGGAGGAATATTGTCTTTTGTGTGTAATGCTTTGATGGAAATTGTGGCAACTTATTGGTCAGGTTACGCTTGTCTTCCAATGCTAAAGTCAAACATCGCGGCACCTGGTCATCGCGCCAAGTAAACCGCCCTTGGCTAAGACCCACCTTACATCCTGTCAAAATGTGCCTTAATGTTGCATTACATCCTTTTAAAAGGTTAAATATCCGAACTATTGTCTCAATGACAAGACATGTGGAAAAGCTGTCCTCCCTAGAGAACTGAATACAGGAGGAGAGAAATTGGGAGCTATATTTTTAAATGTAAATTACATATATCTGAATTTATTATAATAGTCTTATCAGAGGCTGTATCAACAATCCAGTGGGACAGTTGCTGTTTTGAGAGGGGCTGTCCTAAGGTCCCTAAACCTTGACAAAGATCTGGTCAGAATTTCTATCCGTGTAACAGCGCTTGCACTGGGCAGAGGAAGTTCAATCCCCTATCCTCCTCCGAAGAAGGCGGAGGTGGATGGAAAGACTCCAGTTCCATAGAAAGCTGTGATCACCTTGGGAAGGAAATCAGGGTTTGTACGCAGTGACACCCTGCTGCCGTCGTCCCAAACATCAAGGCTCCATTCAGGGAGAACGGCTCCCATGGGAGGGCATAGTCACTGAGCACCTTTAAGAAATCGAGTAGCCAAAAAATGCGCACCCGGAGATACCGAATCTACAGGGGCATGGCATGCAGAGATAGCCCCTAAATACACCTTCAATGTGGAAGTTGACCTACCAGCATCAAACAGCTCTTGCAGAAACTGCAAGATAACTGGCTTGGGGCAAGAAACTGCGTCATGATTTCTAGTCAGACACCAGTTCTGAAAATACTTCCCCTTACAGGCGTACAGCGACCTAGTGGAGTCTGCCCTAGCACCCTGCAAAGTACCCACAACTGCATCTGATAGGGCTGTCCAGTGGTCCTGTTCAGGGGCAATACCCATAGTTGGAACCTGCCTGGTTCTGGATGCCAGAGAGTGCCTCTCGTCTGACTGACTGGCCTTATATAAGCTGGCATAGGGTCGAGAACCAGATTCTCCTGGGTCACCGAGGGGCCATTAGGAGAACTGCCGCTTTCTCTAACTTGACCTTCTCCAAGAAGGCTGGGAGCAACAGTACTGGCGGAAACATGTAAAGGAATGTCATGGGCCACTCCTGGGCTAGGGCATCTATGCCGAGTGGACCTCCTAAACGGTGGAGGGAATACCACAGGGTGCAATGCGTAGTCTCCGTTGAGGCGAAGAGATCGACCTGTGGTATAGAGAGCTTAGAAAATACCTACCAATAGACAGGCATATCCCATACGTAATGTTTTGGTGGGTGTCTTCAAATTGAAAAGGAATCCTTACATTAGTTTAAAGCAGATCTGGGTCATTGTGCTTTTGCTTATTAGGCATACAAAATCTATCTATAACAATACAATCTGTAATAACTTTAATTCTCCAGAACATATATATTTTCAATATAAATTCATATCCTCTTCTCTGAAATAGAATATAAATAAACATGGTTTTTAATGAAAAATGAATAATTAAATCTGGTTGGAAATTGCGTCCTTTATGACCTTGGATCAGATAATATATACAGTCAAGTGTATTGGCATTTCCAACCTCACTCATACCTATTGCTGAGATCAGGATCCCAATGCTCATTATATCTCTGCACTCTCAGAGCGTAAGAAGATATATTTAGTCAGCAATCTGTTTACATACCAGGAGCCAGTAGTATAAACCAAGTTATTGCCTAATGAAAGTTTCCCACCTCAAGTCTGGATCCCTGCTTCACTTCACAAGAACTCCTGCTGTGCAAGTTGTGTGTGTGCAGAGCCACTGTGACTGATCTATGACTTTCATTGTTGGGGAAAGACAAATTGTAATTTAATAGCAAGCAGTAAATTCTCTTGATTCATGCAGCTTGTCATGTACACGTCAAGGTTTTTTTTTTTTTTTACGTTTCTGACACTATCAATAAGTTAATGGCTTATTTTGTGTTAGTCATGCTAACACAAAATAAGCCTATTCCATCCCCACAGTCTTTCACAGACTTTCTTGCCAATCCGGAAGTAATTGAATCATCAGCTGCTCTGCATGTAAACGTTGACTCACAATACCTCGAAAAGGACTAAGTATGGTGTCATGCTGAATTTTGCATTATTTTGAGATGTGTTTTGATGTTTTAAAAGTACATCAATTATAATACTGAAAGTTCACATTTTAAAAATACATTAATAATAGTGTAAGTAATGAACCACTGACGCATATCTCAAAATAATACAAATCCATTCATCCCACCTATTTCGTAAGAACAGGCAAAAAGGAACACCTCTGAAAATGATTGTGGTTAAAACATGTTCTTGGAAGCAATAACCGAGAAGAAAGGGGAATGCAGAATGTATTTGTCAATGTGTTCTTATTTTCTAATTGGGAAAGATTAGATTAAACAATCTGTCTAACCCCAGTTAGTTAAGGAATAGAACCTGAAGAGGTCTTTACTATCTCGTAAGGTCTGCCTCATATCGTTAAATGTCCCGAGCCGAATGCTATACTAAATTTAAATAGATAGCTTAAATGTAGAGGACAGGAGGAAGCAGACTTAGTCTACATTAACAGACACCATCCAGAGGTAGAAGAAATGAGATTTTCTTTCATCAAGCACAAAAAAGGTGCAATATGGCAATACTGTATTTACGTATTGTCCAGTGGATTGATTTGGAAAAGTGATTACAGTCGAGGTCCAAAGGTCAAGACCCTCGTATTGACCAATCAGGTTAAAGGAAATCTCTGATCCATTTTCTAATTGTATTAGGTTTTATACCAGCTAGCTTAAAATCTGTATATTAAGTTCCTAAACACTGGTTAAGATATAAAAAAACTGTACAGTCAATATGCAACTTGGTGATGACTTGGTGTATCGTAGCTCCGCCCCCTTTCCAGATGGCTCACTTCCACCTTTCCCTGGGATGACTTGTCAAACTATCCAGTCCAGGGCACACTGTTCCTTTTCCATAGCGCCCGCACAGGTTAGGAGGGAGGTTTGTAACCAAGGTTCATTATCTCTCTGTCACAATATCTTATAAACTATAATAACACAGTAACAGACAAACTAACATTAATAAACAAACTGTCAAACTAAATTAACACAGCATGCTCAAAAAGGCAGCAGCAATATATAAGACCAAATTGCTCTGCAACTTGTGTCTGATTCAAGCTTTTTCAACAGCTCGAACAACTTCAAACTTTTTGTAGCTGTGCATTTAGTCTCTTATATACACACCATTTTGTAGCGGTGAGGTGCACTCATGGAAATCAGAATACAAAACAATTCAATGATATGACGGCGGTTCTGGAGAGATTAAATAAATCAATCTGTGTGCCTCAATACAAACCTTTTTAATTTAAATTTGATGATGATGAGTTATCAGGTTACAATATAGTATCCATTGTGAACGAATCGCTGTCGGTGTGAAGAAGGTGTTCTTTTAAACGAAGTTCCTGTTCCTTTAGCTGGAGCATTTACATTGAGAAAAAGGGTTTTCCTTTAGACAGAGTGTTCTCTGAGGAGGTGTTCTTATACGCGAAGACTACTGTATTAATCTGTTATATGTCATTCTGTATTAGGGCTAGTTCCTATACTTTAGTAGTAGGTGAATTTCTCCGTATAACCATTTACTTGTGTGTTAATAAAACCTGATTACTGTGACTTGAAGGTGTGTGCCTTGACAGGTGCTTTCCCTCTTAGTGTCTCAAGAAATATTAAGGAAAAAATAGGGGTTGTAACTGCAGGCCATGTTTTCTTACAAGGGATATAAGTCAAGTAACTCCCACGTTGTCATTCGCTGGTAGAATGTAGGTCGTTTCCCTCTACAAAAACAAATTGAAAATAGAACAAGTCATAGGAGATTCAAATACCTTCCCTTTTTATTCCTAGCTGTTTGTTTTTTTTTGTTACTTTGCCTGCATTATAACCCGGTAGTACTAAGCTCACTCACATTTCCTTTTCTTGCCAGTACATATAACAAGTAAAAAGAAGCCACTAAATTACACAGACGATTTAAAACCTTCTCTAAAACGCTAGCACATATAAGTTAAAAGGACAAAAAAATGATTAAAACCCTGTCATGCGGTAGTGTCGGCAAGGAGACTCAGACAAGAAAGCTTAGTTCAAGCGCTCACGTGCGTTTATTAGCACCGCACCTTCACCATTACTCTTCTAAACTAACACCCGTGGCTAGAGTCTAATTAATCATTTATTCAATTGATGGCTCCAGCTATACACCCACATGCTTTTGCAGGGAGGAATTTAACCCCCTCCCTGCCACCCAATATTCTCCTCAGGGCTTTCACCTGCACTGCACGGCAAAAAAAACAAACAAAAAACTTCCTGTAATATAGCCCAGCACAGAAGAGACCCTACCTATCGCCTAATCGCTGACGGTCGTCACCTTTACCTTTCCTGTCTACGGAGTATCCTGCCGTCAATCATTTAAGAACAACTAGACATTGTGGTTACCATCAGTCACTGCACTGTCAATGCTCCGCTGGCAGCCACACCCGTGAGTAAACACCTAACAACAACATGTACAACACAAAAGTAAGTCAAATTAAAAAAATAAATAAATAAATCATGCAAACCATAATAGAGTGAAGCAACAGAATAAATCATCTGTCAATGTGCATAATAATAATAATAATAATAATAATAATAATAATAATAATAATAATAATAAGTGCAAACATATTGTAACCCCTGTGACATAATGTTACCCTGATTCATCATGAAGAGTCATCTATTTTAAAATGTTAACAGCATTGTGCTATGACTGTTAAGATACTTGGGTGAAGTGCTGTACAATAGGTCTTGCAGAAACAATCAATATATGTACTCTGAGAAAACTAATTATGAGCAACAGCTCTGCTACAAATCATCACAAATGTAGCCTTGGTTACGGAGCTTCGCTTTTACAATAGTTTGCACTTAGGCATTGGTTTTTGGTGAAAATGGATCACAGATTTCCATATACTCAACAAAAAACAACTTTCTAAAAAGATAACATTTTGAAATCTAACATGAAATACTGTACTACTATTATGGCTTCCACTAGAATTTTGTGATATTATTTTCTAGTTTCTTTGATTACATAATGTTACATAAAAGAAAAATTGTATATCTATCTATCTATCTATCTATATATATATATATATATATATATATATATATATATATATATATATATATATATATATATATATATAAAAAAAAATGTATGCCTCAATCCTAAAATACTAGATGATGCAAAACTTTTGGCCTTAACTGTATAAACTATTCTTTACTAATCCGATATGTGGATTTCAATAAATATATAAGGGATCCCTGTACAAAAAGAAACACGCATATTTATTACATCAAACATATTAAGTAAAAATAAATGTTATGTCTTTTTGTGCACATTTCAAACAGCAGATCATTCTTGCACTGACGCTGCCAACACTGCTGCATAGACACAGGCAAGTTTAATTGCGTGATAATGGACCAGTAGTTGTTTATAGTTAAAGCATATTAACTGAAATTGTGTTGCGGTTCAACTGAAAGGTACATGATTAAAATGTTTATTTTAAATGTAGATATTATATATGTTTTAAATGTAGATCCTTGTGCTCCAACCTGCAGATAAGATGTTAAATCAATGTCCTACTGTAAGTGACTCTGCATATAATGCTTTGGGATTGTGGTCAACTATGAAAGGCGCTATATTAAAATAAAGATTATTATATATATATATATATATATATATATATATATATATATATATATATATATATATATATATATATTTTATTTTTGTGCAAGAGTTTATTCTCACGGTCCGAACGTGACGGACACAAAGAAATGTACAGAAGAAAGTTTTCAGATGTACTCTGCAAAAAAGTAAGCAGTAAACGCTTAGAAAGAGCAAGCATACAAAGTTACTCGTATGCTTCACGGTACTAGGTTCATCCATTTGAACAGGATCTTGTTTAGTCTGATTTAGCAGATGATCTACTTGTGATAACTAATTTCTGGTACGCTGCAATCAGGATAAGACGGTGTACTAACTTGAGTCCAATCAAGTGGACTAAACCTGCTTAATCCAATAGTTAGACACATCAAGTGGATTAAATGTGGTAAGCTGCAATTGACCCACAGGTTTTAGGAATACTTTCAGAATCAACTCTATGGCGAAAAAGGGACACTGCAATGTTTAGTAAGCACAGTAAACAATGAAACAAGCAGAAACAACAATAAAACACACATGAACAGGTAACAATTCCATACTTGCCAACATCTGGAAACTGTTCAGCGGGACGCTCATCTCCCCCCCAACTCAACACGACACGACCATCATGAAAGTGACAAACAGACATGATGAAGCATTATTAGCTTTATATAAGTGGGTGATCAGCAGATGTGTCAGCCTCATGAAGAGCACAGTGTGTGGTTTTCACTAACTCTACTGTGCAGAAATGATTTTTTTTCTATGGGTAAATATCGGGACTTTCCTCCTACGCATCGGGACGCGGGACATTTGCTAGGAAATCGGGACTGTCCTGACCATATAGGGACTGTTGGCATGTATGCAAATTACATCATATGACAATGTAGATGATGTGAAGTCTTACAAGTATTATAATGCTTTATTCTCAATATAATTAAATAAAGTTTTTGGTGTACCAGTATTTTATTTGTTAGGCTCATATTTAGGCCTTGCTTTAATTTCTCCCTGTCTAACCATGAAAAAGATTTAAATCTGGAGACACCATTGTTGTTTATTTTTGTACTGTAGCTCAGGGATGGGCAAGTTTAGGGTAGCAAAGGGCCACAAAATCCATTAAAATCCTTTGGTGGGCCACACTTTTTTTTGAGGATACATATTGCCTAACTGAAACATGTTTGCTACAATACAGCATGTTAAAGGACAATTAATTGTGTATTACAGTGTGAACCCTTTATTGTTCCATATAATGACGCTAACTTCATAAGTTCTTCCTGCATGTTAAAATTACTGTCAGTTGTCCGTATGTACCGGTATATCAATAGTTGACTTGCATCCGACACATCTGTACTAGTGCCAAAGGAATAACAAATAACAACCGTGCATCATTTTCTTTAACTTTTCTTCCACATATTCATGCATATGTGAAACTCTTTGTGACACTGTATGTCAAGAAAGAGGTACCGTTTCAATTCGTATTTGACATTTTGTCATCACCAAATGCCTTTGCCATTTGCACTGCACATCGTTTCGCTGTCAATCAGTGGCTTTTTAGCCTGTGCCAGCTCCAGAGCAAAAAGGTATAATGCAGTGAGTAAGACTGCAAGTTTGTACTGTGGTGGCTCTGGAAAAATGACTCTGCTGCTTTAAAACTTTGTCTTTTAGATCAGCAATGGTGACATCTCCAGCATCGCCAGTATATCTGTCATACTTTGCTTTGTGATTGGTACTGTAGTGATGGTTCAAGTTATATTCATTTGTCACTGACACAAATTCCATACAAATAAGGCATAGGGGTTTACCTCCATACTCAGTAAAAAGAAATTCACGCTCCCACCGTGCATGGAAAACTCGGTTTTCTCTGTCTACCTTTCTTTTATTGTACTCATGATGAAACTAAGACTAAAGGTCGAAGAATCAGCCACGAGCTTGTCAATGTGTCGCTTCCCGCCTAACACGAAGCGCAGAGCTGATATAGATCGAATGTTAGAGGTATTGAATTTCCTTGTTGTATTCAGTGTACACGCAACCCAAAGAAGTGCACAACCCTGCCCCCTAGCAACTGGTCTTCCACACTGAAACAAGTACTTTAAACTTGCAGTAATATATGATTATCATATCTTAACTGATGGTGGGCTACATCAAATAAATTGGCGGGCTGGATGTGGCCCGTGGGCTGTCAGTTGCCCATTCCTGCTGTAGCTATTGTGATGGCAACGTTGTTTTGTTTAGTCCATGAGTGGTATCTATATAAGTTGCAGTTCTATTCTTTTTATTTGCTTAATGTTTTGTTTGTATTTAAAGTGGAAGTTATTGAAATCAATGACATCCTTGAAGAGCTTTACATATGTTCTGATTACTGTTCTCTTGCTGTTTACTTTGGCATTTCAGTGCTGTTGTAGTCTTGTCAACTTATGAGTAAAATGTCTTTTTTAATTTGCCGTTAGTCGTGGCATGAATGATCGTTAATTTTTAACATTTTCAATGCAAAACCAAAAAGGAACATATTCATTGTGGCTGTACACAGATTGAAAGAAAAAGAGTTGGACCTTTCTAAAAACCAGGTTTGTGGGGACACTTCCCGTTCTGCTCTATAGGTTAGACGTCTAGCTTGTAACTCAAAAAAAGCCACTGGTCAAAACAGAACATTTTCAGCACATGAAGTTTAGACAATCAAGGGGGAAGCAATGGATTGCATTTATTATTTTAATAATATATATTTTTTTGTTTTGTGAAAATGTGGCCAATAATTAATAAATGGTATGTATTATAAACCACACAGCAGTTTTAAAACACAAGGCCCTATTTTGAAGCAAACAGGAAGTCAAAGTTTCAGAATAGGAGTAAAAGAAACATTTAACCATTTAAAACTTGCAAGAATAACTTTTACAGCCATTAGTTCATTGACTCTCAGCGCTGAAGATTAACAGCTCATGGGGACAATAAATTAAATAAGCATTTTCATTATTTATAGTCATCTGATATTTAAGTGTTATAATTGAAAGTTGAATATAGATTAAGTAAAATAGTATTTATTTTACAGATACAATCAACTTGATGTGTGAATAGACTGTTAATATACTTCACGGCTTAGTTTGTATTCCCTTTCTACTGTAACCTGCTGTTTCACCATCTGGTTCAACATTTAACCCTTTCTAAGCCAGGTTTAGAATGCAGCTGGAATTCTGAGCTAGGTCTTTTTTTTTTTTTTTAATTCTTAAAGAAAATGCACACACTTATTTCTAAGAGTCATAAGTCATTTAAATTGTATTTAATCACCATAAATCCATACATCATTTAAAAGATTAGATTGAAGAATACTGTTTTCAAACTGTTTACAGAATTCAGGACATGGTAAAATGTAAAAAGGTAAATCATTTGCAGACAAAAGTATACTTTTTAAAGTTTTCCAATAACAATGGTGCTACAGATAAAGGGAGTCCCCACAAGACATACAGACAATTTCCAGTAATTATTTACACAATTCACAATAAGATAGAAGAAAAAAGCACTGAAATTACAAAGTACATTTTCTAACATTTTAATAAGTATGTATGTATTCACTTCATCATGAAGTGTACTTTAAGTAACTACTGACCCAAATGTAATACCACCAAGGGGTGGTGTGACTATAAAAGTCCAAATCTGAGGAGAAATAAAAACAGTTCTCCAATAAATAACAAAACCATAAACAGAATGAACTTTGACCTCTTGATGTCAAATAACTAAATAAATTAATAAATAAATACTTGTTTACTGTTGACAAGGCAGTTTACAGGAGGCCAGTTCAACAAATAACAGTCTGAAGGATTTGCCCTGACGTGGTTCAGTTTCCACACTACACTGTAGCGAAAGAGAAAGACTGGAGATTTTCAAACAGAGCTGTACTAGGAGACCATCAAGATATAAACTGTGTTAAAAGAAAATAGCATTCCCTAATAATGTGTGGAAATAGAGGAGTTTTATTTATTGATTTATTTAACTTAAATGTTAAACATCTTAAGTAACAAAACCTGACTGACATTTAAAATGTGTGTCCTAAAATATTCAGTTGATAGAATATTGTATAATATCGAAAATGGCAATAATATGTATATATTACATCTTAATAGCAGACCATTACAAAAGAAAAAAAATACAATATCACCATAACAATCCAACTTATTGGATTCTGAGGTAAAAAAATAAACTGTATTTATATATACATTCTCTGCGTTCTTAACTCTGTCTACTGTCTCGCTTTCCTCCCTCCCTGCTTCAAAACTCTGCGCCTATCAATGCAACCGCAGCGTCTCAGTTGAAATCACACCCTCGTCACGCCCCCCAGCTTCATTGGGGCGAGTCTCAACAGGTAGGAAAAAAAATTGTGTCCAGTAGCCATAACGTGACGGTGTACTCACGTTTATAATTTAATTTGAAACGACATTCTGATTTTTTTTTTTTTTTTTTTTTCATGAACCTACCGCATTTGATCTGTCAGATAAAAAAATAAAAAATAAATGGTTCTGCTCCTGTAAGCTGTGAGTCAAAAACAAGCAAAGCAGCATGAATACTTGATAACATTTATCAGTAAATAAATATGTAGCACTTCTTTATACTTTTGTGCGTGCACAGAAGGCAGTAGCAGGGCTGGCAGGTGACGTAATCACACACACAAAGACATAAACCTAACATACGCTCTTTGCAAAAAAGTCGTATCTTTTGCCGTCTTCTTCATCAGGACTTTAACAAAACAATTGTTAGCCTTCATAAAGTAGTACTGTAGTTTGTAATAGAAGTCCCTAATGTTCTCTTCATTGCATCACAATGACGACTGAATAAAATCAAACAATTGTGCGAGAAATGTGTGTCTTGACTGCAAACATTTAAAATACGCGCCGTTATCACAGACTCCGATACGGGGTGTACCATCAAAACTGCTATGTAGGGAATCGGACACTGATTTTTTTGTTCCTAGTGCCTATTTAATGAAAGACTAATTTGATTTCCCAACGGAAAATAGATTGCTTCATTGATGCAAAGGCACCAAAATTAGACTGGTTGGACCTCATATAAACATTTCCATAACAAATCGGTAAAGATTATTAAGTTAATTCTTAAATCAAGGTTTTCCCCCTCCAAAAAAAAAAAAAAAAAAATACCAGAACGGTGTACCGGCTCAACTACTCCACTGCCCATGACATCATTAGGGTATGTATTATAACAGCTGGCAAATGCTCATAGAAACAGCCAAGTATATAAGAATATAAGAAAATATAACTTATTGATCCCAGAATTAATCAAGCAGCTTCTTGAAGGATCCTCACAATTCTCTGTGTAAAAAAGTGCCTCCTATTTTCTGTTCTGAATGCCCCTTTGTCTAATCTCCATTTGTGACCCCTGGTCCTTGTTTCTGATCCAATATATATTCTTAAACATGCTCTCGTTCCATTACCAACTAATCAGTTGTGGCAACGAAGTGACAGTACATTGGCAATTGTAATGATACTGTAGATCATGCAGTAGGTAGGTTGCACAAGGGAAGTTACAATAGTATGAATATTTTGTACAGTGGTACCACAGTGGTAACATCAATTGCTGGTAATTTATGTTGTGTGCTGATAGTTGTGATATACTTTATGCGAGTAATACAGTATTTTATAAACTTAAAAAGGAAGGACACAAAAGTGTTTAGTTAACTTTAGTTTACTAGATTGTTCCAGAGCCACATGTTTGCCTTAATTGGTGGATTATCTTTCCTTTTCTGGGAGGTTTGTTTGCCAAGTTGATGTAGTGTTTAACCCCCCCATTCACTTGACTGCACATTTGTTTGGACAACAGGTCAGCGTTGCAAACATCCTTTTTGTATTTATTTAACCTACTTTTAATCAGTAATGCTCAACATGCCGTTACAGAAACCTCAGCATGCAGTAATGTTTGACTGGATGAAATCTGTACATACTTTAAAGCAAATAAACGTATGGCACTATGCCTATGTAACACCTGCTAAAATAGGCATTTGAACAGGATGTTGGATTTAATTGAAGGCTGTAGACTTATTTAGCATTTTGAGAAGAAAAAAACATTGGTTTAAAAAGTGCGTCTTAAATTTGAAGGAATATGATAATACCTCAAAAGTTTTGCCACTGGTAGAAAAGTACTAGATTTCGTATTTTTACAAATCATAATGATATAAAGCAATTCCAATACATTTTAGTATCCATGGTACAATATCAATATCAGTGTGCCATTATATAAGAACAACCGTGTAACATATATTCCAAGTACATTTTGCCATTGCTGTTAATGGTGTTACAAGCCACACTTGTATTATAATAGGGTAGTACCACAGTTTTCAGTGTATAACATGCACCATTTTAAATATTATTGAAGGTGATGAAGAGGGATGTGCAGAATGTATCAAAATGTGTTATCTAACATCAACTGAATTATATTATTTTATACAGCACAATAAGTTAACCGTAAATGAAATGCATAATGTACCGACATGACGTACTTATATAAAACATATGAAAACAAAAGTATGCTAATATTGCGTGGTTAATAAGTATTTAACTGTGTATAGAACCGACCAAAAAAACCCTACTGAACTTAGGTACACTGCAGAGCCCATTTGCTTATAAAATTGAAAACAAAAATAAAAAAAAATAAAAACATATTTAACCAGAAGTCATATTATGTTTCCTGAAGCCGGGCAGTAATTATTTTAAGCTAAATATTTGTCATATTCCGATTAATAAAATGTAAAATTCTAAGTGCATTATCAATTGAAATAGCAGGACACTTCAAAGGGTGTTACAGACAGATCTGCTCTTTCTTTGGTTAAGAATTAGTAGCCTACTGCTTATACACTTTGTGTTGCTGTGTGAAGCATGGAGATGAATGTAGTGTATAAAACCAACAATGAAGTGGCTAAAACAGTGTACATTATCCACAGTAGCATGTAATGCAACAAACTCATTAGAGGAATGATAAAAAGAGCATTACATGCATTAGAGCGTGTTTTACACTGTTGTGTGACTATTTTTAGGGTCCTCATTCTAAAGATGTAACCCCCAATGTTATTACACAGACCAATTTACACTGCTGCATAGTAAGTAAAACTAAATGCTGAAAAACATTTCTGTAGTGTGTAATGATGTAAGCTACATGTATTTGTGCTGGTTATAATGCAGCATTTTCATAGAAAGTATGCAACGCTGCTGAGTGACAATGCAATGTGATATTTATTCATGTATTTATGAATTTATTTGTTCCACATACTGTTTAAGCAAAGGATTGCCTTTTACTATTAGGCAACATTTTTAGCCAAATAGATTGTTTCTCCACTTCATTTATATTAAAATACCCACATACTATGCTACTATCAATATACTGTTTCTGCATTTACTCTGTGATTTACAAGGAGAGAATCAGTGTTCTATAAAATATATTATCTAGTACAGTATGTTAAAGAATATTAAATATTTAATTGAACTATTTCACATGTCTGTCTTTATTTCACACTCAACTTTCTGAACACAATGACTGTACTGACACTGCACCAATCAGAATACATTTCACTATAGCCCTGCACTTGTTATGGGATTAACCTCTTTATGTGGTTTGAACTTTAGGGGTATACAATACTTAAACAGAAATGACATGGATCTATTTTAATTGAATTTAAGTTACACTTATGCTACTGGCATTTTGATCCACCCAAATATCAAGATTGTATTAAAGATACAATAATTGCATTCAACATACAATTAAAGGGAATGTCTATTGATTTTTAAATGCTTTCCTTGGAACAGCAGACAGCTTCAATGCTGATCTAGTTAGTTATTAACACAGGCATCTAAAGGGTTAAGTATAACTGCAGTACTCTTGAAGGAGTCCTTACCTATTTATCTGTGATCAAAGTCAGACGAAAATGACAAGGAAATAGCACTGACAGATGGTGGCTTCAGCAGTTTAAATGGCAAATATTTAATTGCTATTAATAACAGATTGCCAATCAAAACAAAACCTGCCTGATGAAGCACATTGTAGGGATTTGGGTTTATCTTCGTGGATGGATCATTGACAGCGGATATGGAAAATTAACAATTGTAAAGCGCTGAAGAGGGAAATGAAAAAAGGTTTTAAACTGTTGCTGAGTTTTCCATTTCAGAGTTAATATCAAATGATTTATTAAACCCCCTCTGTGCAAAATATCTAAATGCTTCTGTGATTGGAAAGACAGATAAATGGATTTCAGTAATTACAAAGGTATTTGCAAGACCCATCGTTTCGGATTCACTAGCTTATAAATAATAGACCATTTTCTTTTTTTCCTGCTAGGTTAACTCATACAAATTTACTAATTACAAGGTGTTTATGAAAATAGGCCCCCCACAGGCAGAAATAAATAAAATAAACATTAAAAAAACATTCTCACTGCAATCCGTGAAGTAAACTTCTTCATCAAGTGAAAGCAATTTTCATTTCCTTTTCATCAAATAAAAATTAAGCTTGTCTTGCAAAATCGAGGCTTGTAAATGCATGTTGCAGGCTGCTAGAGACTACTTAATGAACCTTACAACTGCATCCCATATATCACAAAGCCACCACAGATCTGTTACTTTGATTAACTGAAACAGTGTTTGATTTCAGTTTTCCCTTAACACACCTTAGCAGAACAATAGAACACAGTGAAATATGGAGTGCCAACTTCATAATATAACTTTCCTGTTTTGTATTATAGTAAGACATGGTTACTGTGTAAGAAGGATATTCAATAAAAATCACTTTTTGTCATTATAGTGTTCTTTTAGGAAAGTTAATTAAGTCCAGCATATTCCACGTATAGTATAAACATTTGTGTTGTTGATTCATGCAGTTCAAGAATACTTTACAAAAACATATATTTGACTAGGAAAGGAAACCGACTCTCAATAACTTATGTTATAAGTTATATGGAGAAGCTGTTTAAATTGAAAAATATTTTGCAGCTGGCTCACCCCCGAGGATGTTTTATTTACAACTGAAAGCTTACAAGCACATACAGTATTTTGTCTATGGGCCTGCAGAAGATTAGCTAAATTATAGCTATGCTACAGAAAGCCTAAAATCAGGTTCTTTGTGTAATATCATATTGAAGGAGAACATTTTCCGTAGTCCTAGATTTGGATAGCATCTTGTTCCACTATGTATACTGTATACATGATCATGTTAGTTTTAGTAAAGGGAAGAAGCAGCCATTTAAAATAAATAACTTTTGGAAAAAAAATCCTTTAAGTAAAGTAGTAGAAATTGTCGCTTGTAATAGCAGTAACATCAGCAATCTAGCAACAGTTGCTTGGCAAAAAATATATCACGTAAATGAAAAAAAATACAACTTCTGCCTGCCTGTGGTTATCAGTTCTTGTCAGTCTCTCTATTTGAATTACAAGGACTTCTCATGAAAGTCTTATATTAGCCTACAAATCTCTCTCTCTCTCTCTCTCTCTCTCTCTCTCTCTCTCTCTCTCTCTCTCTCTCTCTCGGCTATGATAGCCATGCTGGTTGAGATTGCTATGGACTTGGTAAAGATCATCAACTCTGTCACCAGCAAAGCAAACCCAGACCACAACACTGCCTCCTCCATGCTTGACAGTGGGAACCATACATGCAGAACTCATGCGCTCACCCTCTCTGCGTCTTACAAATACTCAGCGGTTGGACCCAAATATGTCAAATTTTGACTCTTCCAGTTAGGCCAGCTTCAAGCAATCTCCTCTGAACAGTTGATGTTGAAGCATCTGTACTTCTAGTAGCATTTAGCTGAGCTTGTATTTCAGGGGCAGTTAATCGCCGGTTTCGCAGACTTGTGACAAATGAACTTGTTCTCTGATTTTGAGGTCACCCTTGGCCTGCCTGACCTCGTTCGGTCCTCATGAGTGCCAGTTTCTTCAAATCGTTTGATGGTCTTGGCCACAGCAGTTACAGACACTTGCAAAGTTCTTGAGATTTGTCTTAGATTGACCTTCATTTTTTAAAGCAAGTCTTTTTTCTTTGCTCAACTGAGTGTATTTTGTTATTTTCTGCTTCCTTACATTCAGGAATGACAAAGTTGTGCCTATGCTACCTATATTTATATTAATCATGGACCCTCACCTGTTAACAATAATTGGTGACAAAAGGTTAATTAGGTAACATGCTAGTTAACTCAGAGAACATCTAACAAAGACACTTTTATACTTAGGCCAGTGTTCTAACACTGTGTTATACACATTTCAGACTTAACTGACTTGGGCTTCAGACTGAAATCCCCTTGCTTTGGGTGACCATCTCATTGACATTGACAAGATTTACATTGTCATTTACAAATTACATTTTTGAATGCAATTCACTTATGATTATCACCTTAATAAGTACACATATCATATAATGAAATATTCAGTGTTTATAGACAAGTTTATACAGTTAAAAGCATAGATAATCATGAAAAACCTGGTTTCAAGCAGGTGTACTCAAACTTTTGACTGGTACTGTATGTATGTATGTAAGTATTTACATACATACACATACACAGTGCCTTGCAAAAGTATTTAGACCCCTGACCAATTCTGTCATATTACTGAATTAAAAATGGTACATTGAAATTTCGTTCTGTTCGATATTTTATTTTAAAACACTTAAACTCAAAATCAATTATTGTAAGATGACATTGGTTTTATGTTGGGAAATATTTTTAAGAAAAATAAAAAACTGAAATATTTTTCTTGCATAAGTATTCAACCCCCACACATTAATATTTGGTAGAGCCACCTTTCGCTGCAATAACAGCTTTAAGTCTTTTGGGGTAAGTATGTACCAGCTTTGCACACAGTGTCAGAGTGATTTTGGCCCATTCTTCTTGGCAGATTTGCTCCAGGTTGTTCAGTTTGGTTGGACAACGCTTGTGGACCGCAATTTTCAAATAGTGCCACAGATTCTCAATGGGATTGAGATCAAGACTTTGACTGGGCCCCTGTAGGACATCCATCTTTTTGTCCTTTAGCCACTCCAATGTTGCTTTGGCCTTGTGCTTGGGATCATTGTCCTGCTGAAAGGTGAATTTCCTCCCAAGCTTCAGTTTTTTAGCAGACTGAAGCAGATTCTCTTGCAGTATTTTCCTGTATTTTGCTCCATCCATTCTTCCTTCAATTGTAACAAGATGCCCAGTCCCTGCTGATGAGAAGCATCCCCACAGCATGATGCTGCCACCACAATACTTCACTGTAGGGATGGTGTGTCTTGAGGCATGGGCAGTGTTAGGTTTGCGCCACACATAGCGCTTTGAGTTTTGGCCAAAAAGCTTTATCTTGGTCTCATCTGACCACAAAACCTTTTCCCACATCACAGCTGGGTCACTCTCATGCTTTCTGGCAAACTCCAGATGTGCTTTCAGATGGTACTTTTTGAGTAACGGCTTCTTTCTTGCCACCCTCCCATACAGGCCAGTGTTATGCAGAGCTCTTGATATGGTTGACTGGTGCACCATTACTCCACTCCCAGCCACTGAACTCTGTAGCTCCTTCAAAGTGATTGTTGGCCTCTCTGTGGCTTCTCTCACAAGTCTCCTTCTTGTTTGAGCGCTGAGTTTTGAGGGACGGCCTTTTCTTGGCAGTGCCTGGGTGGTGTGATGCAGCTTCCACTTCCTGATTATTGATCCAACTGTGCTCACTGGGATATCCAAACACTTGGATATTATTTTGTACCCTTTCCCTAATCTATGCATTTGTATTACTTTATCTCTAACTTCTGTAGAATGCTCTTTGGTCTTCATTTTCCTTCAGATTCACAGCCTTACCAATGATCCTTCAACAGTGGGGTTTTTATCCAGAAAATGTGACAGCAACTTTAATGGTTCACAGGTGGAGGCCAATGGTAAGGTAACTGTGTCCTCGTTAGGGCAATTTCTTTCATCAGTGCAAACTGGGAGCTTCCACAGCACAGGGGTTGAATACTTATGCAAGCAAGATATTTCAGTTTTTTATTTTTCTTAAAAATATTTCCCAACATAAAACCAATGTCACCTTACAATAATTGATTCTGAGTTTCAGTGTTTAAAAATAAAATATCAAACAGAACGAAATTTCAATGTACCATTTGTAATTCGGTAATATGAGAGAATTGGTCAGGGGTCTGAATACTTTTGCAAGGCACTATATATATATATATATATATATATATATATATATATATATATATATATATATATATATATATATATATATATATAGCGCCTTTCATAGTGGACCACCATCACAAAGCGCTTTACAGAGGTAGGCTGTGAACTTTTTTATTTTTATTTAACCCTTTTTGGTCCTGTGTCGGATGAGGTTCTGATATTACAATTTTCCCTTTTCAGTCCAATGTCTGATCCTGTCCGACATCATCAAAAACACATAAAGCACAAGCCTCTAGTCATTTTTTTTTTTTTTTGAAAAAGCTGAGAAAATCTTTCAATGGCCGAGTGAGACCGATAGGAGCCGAATGAGGCCGAAAAAAAGGGTGTATCTGACAGCCCCATGCACTACAGAGATAACACGGACATAAACAAAGGAGGTAGCTGCTTCTGCATCCAGCGCTCAAAGAATATCACAGACATTTGCAGAGCTTTTTGAGATGTTATAGTAATAAAATAATGACTTGGATTGCATTATTGAGGAGTTTGGTGATAAAACAAGTGATCAGGAGAGGATTTATCAGTATGCACGTCTATTAAAAGGTATGTGAAAAATACAGCGAACATGGGGTGGGGCTTCGTTGGAGATGCAGTACTGAGTGTCCTTTTGCGATTCAATGCCTTTTAAACCTATTTTACTCTGAATAAAAATATTTTAAACAGCGTGTGTGAAAATAAATTGGACCTGACGTACCTGACAATGCTGAATAAATGGACCGCAAAGGGTTAAAAGGTGTTTCTCACACTTGCCTACAGCAACTCATGCAGGAATAGTCAATAATAAAAAAAAAAAAACAATGTCTGTAAACTAGTGAAATCCACTGTGATGCTTTAGAAACCTATATAACTATAATTGGCTTGCATAAAAGCTGGCCATGATCTTCAATTACTAATTTAGAATAATTGCAATGCTAATTTAGAATAACATGCTTGCATATAATGTGTAGATTAAATTGAACTGAGCGTTAGACTTAAAAATAGTTAATTACATTTCAAAATATGTAGTTGGTCAGAATAACTTATTTCATCCAAAATTAAAAAAAAAAAAATCTTAGTGATGCCACTGGAGCACTGTCTGCTCTTACTGTACACAACAGAGTACTGTAAGTGCTATTGGGCTGTCTCATTACCCCAGAACTGTCGCTGATAAAAAATTAAAAAAACAGAAATCTGATAGGCCTGCCCCATAACTTGAGGTACTGGGATTGAATCTATCAGATTGTTCTTTATATAAAAATAAAAAAGTGTGCACTTGAGAATTATGCTTTTTTTATGAATTAACTTTGCTTCAAGAAGTCTATGTTTATATTACTTGTACTACAAACCAGTCACAGTGAGGCGTTGTTGTTGATGTGCATATCAACCAGAGGATGGTGGCTTTTGTTGATTGAGAGATGGTCATTCACCGGTTCCTAACCTATACAGAGTTTAAGATTAGCATGTGTTTTAACTAACATTTTAGCTCACTGAATGACACATTTTTCAACCTACAAGTAGCTTAAATAATTTTACATGAGCAGGTTGAAATGTGTAATCTTGTTTCTTAACAGCGCACTTGAAAAATCTGACTTTCCCAATTACTGTAAAAGGCCGCAAAGGTCAAGTCTATTATATAATATAAAAGCAGCTTTCAGTTTTCTTCTTCTTTTTTTTCTTTCCCAGTCCCTGAAAGGGTTTCAGTATAGTACTGAAAATTAATCACTTTCTTTATATAATCTTATTAAATTAACATCATTTTAATGTGTATAAAATAGCAAGTCTCAAGACATTTCTTAGGGCTGCAAACAGTAATATTAGTTTCCACCATATAATTATATTGTTCACTTTCAAAGTTAGTCATGTGAAACGTTTTCAAGAGGCTACTTGCATATCACCAACTTTAGGTTGCTTACTGATAAAAATACATTTGCTATCCTGAGAATGAAATAAGGTAACAAATTCCTGTATTGATGACTGTAGTGGGTCTATATATTTCTCTGCTCAATAGACCAAAATATTACATAATATATTAAGGCTTCTCTATAACTAGGGTGACCACCCAACCCTAATTGGGCGGGACTGTCCCGAAATGTAAAGATCAAGTCCCGGTCCCGGTCCCGGTCCCGGTCCGAATTCGTAGACACGGTGCAATCTTACAGTTTAGCGCCAGTCAAACCTTAGCAAATGTAATAGGTTGAAACTAAGCACTGTCCTTTTTATTTATTTTTTTGTTTCAGCGGGAAGATATTGTATCTATCCAATCAGCGTGGATGAGGGGCGGAACACGAAGGCTTGGTGTGAAGCAAGATTGAGGATTAGCAGTCGGTGTACAAGTAAAGTTAAAATAACAGTTTTAAAAAAAAGAAAACTGAAGGTTTTGCCGAGAATAGGTAGTCAGTCATTTCGGTACAGTAAAATCAGTTGAAGACTGAACAACAGTAATCCAGAAGACTACCTGGAGCTGTGCAGAGTAACCAAATCGTGCATTTCAGAAGGTGGGTGGAGCTGGAACGGAACACTGCTGTGGCGCATGCAGAGAAGGACGGAAATATCGGGGCAGTATTGCTTCAGTAATATGGGAACAGATACCAAATCTCCACAGAGGTTTGAAAATGCCAGTTAAATTATTTTTGCTGCATTTGTACATAATTATCTTGCTACAGTACTGAAATTTTAATATACCGACTGCTGGATGTTTTTTATTTATTTGTATGAGGTGAAGCAGTCGTAGTTATTTTAAACAGAGTTGAAACGAGACATTGTAAATAATATTTTTTTGTAGTAAATAATTGTTTTTTTTTTTTCTTTTGAACTGAAAAGGGAAGCTTGCCGTGTTTTAAGTGAAGTATATAGTTTTTGAAAACGAAGAAGGGACTGAGTGTATGCTATACGGCCTTGAACTGCTTTTAAGTGGGACGGTAAGATTGTGCATTCTGACGTACTTTCTTGAAGAGGATACATTTTCTGCAAACTAATTTTTGTATTCATTTTTTTTCCCTTACAACAGAACTGTTATTGAACGAACTGTGCTACTGAATGTTCTATTCAAAAGCAGACCTTGCCAGTATACTTTATTTTTTTAAAGCCAGATTGTGATATTAGATTGGACTGAACTAAAGAGTTTGTGGATTTCCTTCAAAAATAGGAGAGCAAGAGGGCTTAAAAGACAGAAACAGTTAAGGAAAGAAACACTGTGTTAGTTGTACTAAAAAACTGTTTACACTGTTATTGATTTTTTTTGTGTGTGTAGTGAAGTTCCCTATACAGTGGCTTGTGAAAGTATTGACCCCCCTTGGCATTTTTCCTATTTTGTTGCCTTACAACCTGGAATTAAAATGGATTTTTATTAGGAGTTCATGTAATGGACATACCCACCAAAGATAACCCTGAAGGAGCTGCAAAGCTCCACAGCGGAGATTGGAGTATCTGTCCATAGGACCACTTTAAGCCGTACACTCCACAGAGCTGGGCTTTACGGAAGAGTGGCCAGAAAAAAGCCATTGCTTAAAGAAAAAAATAAGCAAATACATTTGGTGTTCGCCAGAAGGCATGTGGGAGACTCCCCAAACATATGGAAGAAGGTACTCTGGTCAGATGACACTAAAATTGAGCTTTTTGGCCATCAAGGAAAACGCTATGTCTGGCACAAACCCAACACCTCTCATCACCCCGAGAACACCATCCCCACAGTGAAGCATGGTGGTGGCAGCATCATGCTGTGGGGATGTTTTTCATCGGCAGGGACTGTTTCAGTCTTCCAGAGATTTGAGACTGGGACGGAGGTTCACCTTCCAGCAGGACAATGACCCTAAGCATACTGCTAAAGCAACACTCGAGTGATTTAAGGGGAAACATTTAAATGTCATGGAATGGCCTAGTCAAAGCCCAGACCTCAATCCAATTGAGAATCTGTGGTATGACTTAAAGATTGCTGTACACCAGCGGAACCCATCCAACTTGAAGGAGCTGGAGCAGTTTTGCCTTGAAGGATGGGCAAAAATCCCAGTGGCTAGATGTACCAAGCTTATAGATACATACCCCAAGAGACTTGCAGCTGTAATTGCTGCAAAAGGTGGCTCTACAAAGTATTGACTTTTGGGGGGGGGGGGGGGGAATACTTATGCACGCAATACTTTCGCAAGCCACTGTACGAGTAACTTGAAATGTTAAAGTTTGAGTGTTGAGATTTATTATTCTTAACTGAGGGGCTTGTAAGCTGGGAGTATTGTGTAGTTTGGGGTATAACTCTGATTACTGATATTTGGTTAATTGGGTAGCTGTCACCTGACAGAAGGTGACCAAATTTTGAGTTCAAGCAGGACTTGCATATTTCTCCAGCTTTTCTCCCCAAGTGGAAATAATTGCTGTTTACGAAAAATAACACAGAAATTAATGGCAAGTTTTAATTTTGTTTCATATTGCAATAGTTTTTTTGTTTACAACTGTTGAGTTGTGAAACTAAGGTTTCTTGCAAACCGTTGTTAAGGGATATCTTTAAACTAAAAGTTATTGCCTATTATCGCTGATGTGATGGTTGTAATCAGGCCCTGTGAGAGACAACCCCACGTTACACATCTGTTTATAGCGCATCACAGCACCGCACCTGCCACATTATTTTGCAATGCCCAACACTCGCTCCCTCACCAGTTTGAAAAACATTAAGTATGTTTTTATCCAGATGCGCTCCCAGAAATCTTTCACATGGTACGCACAACTAACCATACCGACATCTCATCTCATGCCAATAACGACTCTGCATCAACATGTTGTAAAGTGTTTCAGTCAGAATGCTACATCTCTGTTCTTTCCTGAGTTTCCCTTTTTGAAAATGAATAACACAGCACGCTGCCATCGAGAGAACAGCAACTACAGTGACAGCCAAATAGTCCACAACCTAAAAGCTTCAAATAAACCTATTTGAAATACAGACTTAAAGGAAAAACTAGCTAAAAGATATTTTATGCTGGTTCCATTTCTAATCATTTTAATCTCACAATCACTACAACTAATCATTGCTCACCCGCACCCAACCCTGCTCTCTGGGGAAACAGTAAAAAAAAAAAAAAGAATAAAGTGTCCCGTTTGTGCATTTTGAAAAGGCGGTCACCCTATCTAAAACCTTGTTGTAAAGTATATCCCAGAACACATGCCAGTTAGAATGTCATTATATATTGGTCTAAACTAAAATGGACAACTAATAATTCATGCAAAATGGTGTCTAAATGTTGGGACCTAGTAGCTCACTTCGTAAAACACTACTGTTGGTTTTCAAGGTTAATCAAATCCTTGTTTTAATATTGCTGACAGTAAAACGGTGAAGAAGATCCCCCAGGTCTTACTTCTATACAGGACCGGGGCTGGTCTAGCTTATGTTACATATGACAGTCAATTTGAATAAAAGAACAGCTCTGGAACTTGGCTGAAAGCACGTTAACCCTTTAAGGGCCGGGATCGTGTTAACACGGTCATACTGAAGTGGGCTTCTAGGACCGCGATCATGTAAACACGATTTTTAAAAAAAAGCACTTTGTTTTTTATACTTGCAGGAACTTTTTCGTGTGAAGTCACTGAGGGGAGCATTTGGTGTCTAAAGGGCGGAGACAGTTTACAGCAGCCCGCAGAGAGAAAAGAAGAAACAAAACATCACAGGAACTTGCTTAGAGTGAGTGAAAAAAGGGGAAACACTGTAAAGCTTATGTATTTCTAGTATAATTATATTAGAACATTTATTCTGTCAATAGATGTTTTAATATATGTTTTTTACAACATTTATAAATATCAAAAACAAGTGGATATAAGCACGTACTATTTCATGAACTAAATGTATCAGGTACGTTTTTTTTTTTCTTATTACTGATAATAATGAAATGAGTAACTATTCTTTTATTTATAAATATTTTGAGAAAATAAATCGAGAGCAGTGTCTTATAAAGACCCAGATAATAAACGTGTATTATGTCATTGCAATCACTCAGGTGAAACAATGTCTTGTAATCTGCCCAAACATCAACATTTCAACAAAACTTTCAGGAATTATTGTACAGTCCATCACGTCATAGAATAACACATTTTATACATGTATCTCTAAGCAGAATACATTAATTTACTTAACTTAAAATATATTGTTGAAAAAAAAAGCAAAAAGTTTGTATGGTTTCTGAAGTACTTTATAATATTCCCCAGAGTGTTCTGCAAGATGCTACTGTAAAATATTGATTTAGTGAAGTTCTATAGGAAGAGAGTGAAATACAGCCAAAAAGTGCCTGGTCCTGGGGGAGCATCTCACTGAGAAATGCTTGCTCCTGAAAGGGTTAACACAGTTGTTTTTTTTTTTTTGTTTGTTTGTTTTTTTAACAGAGTACATGAGTATCTGAATAATTTCAAAAATTATAAAAAGTTAAGGTAACGGTAAAAATAAATAAATAAATAATTTTTAAAAAGTACTACATTTTTTATAAAAGCTGAATATATATATATATAGATAGATAGATAGATAGATATAATTGGTTAATAAACAAAACCATCAGCAGCAGTTGCCATAATCACCATGTTCCATTTACTATACAACCACGTATACACTGCTGAAGGTTGCAGTTTTTTTTTTCTTCTTTAAATCATGTATTAATCTCCCAAGGGTTCGAGAGATTCTGTCTGTATTAGGAAAGCTCATTAGACCATTGCTTACAGAGAGAATGAAATTGGAGCTGACAGTGCCCATTTCTGGGTCAGTGCAAGTGCCTGGACAATCGGCACATAATCAGCTGTGTCTAGTCTTTCCTTCCCCTATGAGACAACCACTTCAATGAGGAGGCTGACCTTTTTGGTGTCCAATCAGGAATCCATCTATAGATTTAGAATGAGTGCATACTAGTTCACCTTTACTAGCAAAGAAAGCCATCACATTTTGGTACGACAGCGCACTCAAGTGTTTTAAATCACCCAATGCTAGCCTAAGAGCTGTTAATTCATTTTCAGTGATTTAATTACTACCCCCCCCCCCCCCCCCCCCAGATTAGATGTTAGATTTACCTGAACATAGGTTAAGCTCAGCCAACAATAGCAAATGTCTGAATTCAGTAAATAAAGGTCTGAAGGTCTTTTTCAGCTGTCATTCAAAAGCCAAACCTGAATCAAATAGCTTGGGGGGGTGTATAGGCATAGCACAAATTCCATTCCGTTACCAATTGAGGCACGCTAAAAGAATTAAGTGCATAAGAACATGATCGTAAGATAATATTGTCAATGGATTGTTTTGAAAAAGGCTTGGTTTTAGTCAGGGACAAAGACTCACACTATGAACCAGATATTTTGCCTCAGGAGACATCTTTTTTTTTTTTTTTTTTTTTTTTTTTTTTACTGCTGAAAGATGTCAATTTTTTTAAGTTGGTCCTGACTTTACAGAACATTTCTAATTATTGTTCTACAGAAAATGTGGTGTACAGCTGTGATAAAGAGAGAAAGAATCAATGCTGTAAATCTCCCGCCTGACCAGAAAGGGGTCTGGGCAAGGGTGGTAGTACACTTTCCCATAGACAGGTCGACTCGACAGTGGGTGGAAACAGGAAGTCGGCCATCTTGGAGGAAGAGCGCAGCTACGCATACTCAAAACTATTCCTATGCAATCAGCTGCAGGACAGGCAGTGATTGGTTACACCGGGCTGATTGCAGGGAGGAGTTAGGTAATACAAAGGGGACGCAACTACATGAGTACAGCTCCTTATGTGGAGTGTCTAAACCAGTGGCGCACAAACTGCGGGGCGTGGAGAGTCACTAAGGGGGGCGAGACTATGACTAAAGAGGCAGTTCTGTAAAAAATAAATACATTTAAAAAAATTAGAATATTTTAAATAAATACATAAATGGCAGCTAATTAGGCCAAGTTCTTACCTTTCGAATACGCTGTTGACGATCACTTCAGTACATGTAGAACCAGATCAATTATGGCGAAAGTGTCAGTGAAACTGCAGTGAACAGTGGCGACATGTGTAAAAAGAAACACTAATGTTTTAACAGCCATTTTTTCCCAGATTTAATGTAAATCGCATATATTTTCCTAGATTTAACAACAAATTTTGACCTTTTGTTGCCTTATAGCTTGGAGTTAAAATGCATTAGTTTTTTTTTTTCATTTATCTACACATCCTACGCCACAACTTCCAAGTGAAAAAAATATTCTAGAAATTTGCAGAAAATTAACTGAAATAAAAACAGAAATATCTTGTTTGGATAAGTGTCCACTCCCCCCTTGTAATAGCAATCCTAAATTATCTCAGGTATAACCAATCGCCTTCAAAATCACACACCAAGTGGCCTCCATCTGTGTTAAATTGTAGTGATTCACATGATTTTAGGATCAATTTAGCAGTTCCTGTAGGTTCCCTCTGTGGGGTAGTGCATTTCAAAGCAAAGACTCAGCCATGTCCACGAAGGCGCTTTTAAAAGAACTCCAGGGCAAAGTTGTTGAAAGGCACAGATCAGGGGATGGGTATAAAAAAATATCAAAGGCCTTGAATATCCTGTGGAGCATGGTCAAGACGATTATTAAGAAGTGGAAGGTGTATGGCACCACCAAGACCCTGCCTAGATCAGATCGTCCCTCCAAACTGGATGACCGAGCAAGAAGGACACTGATCAGAGAGGCTACCAAGAGGCCAATGGCAACTTTGCAAGAGCTACAGGCTTTTATGGCCAAGACTGGTCAAAGTGCATGTGACAACAATATCCCAAGCACTCCACAAATCTGGCCTGTGTGGTAGGGCGGCAAGAAGGAAGCCATTACTCAAGAAAGCTCACCTTGAATCCTGTTTGAAGTATGCAAAAAAACACTCAGGAGATTCTGTAGCCATGTGGCAAAAAAGTTCTGTGGTCTGACAAAAATAAAATTGAACTTTTTGGCCTAAATGCAAAGTGTTATGTTTGACACAAACCCAACGAAGCGCATCACCCAAAGAACACCATCCCTACTGTGAAGCATGGTGGCGGCAGCATCATGTTATGGGGATGTTTCTCATCGGCAGGGACTGGGATAGAAGGGAAAATGAATGGAGAAAAGTACAGAGAAGTCCTTGAGGAAAACCTGCTGCCCTCTGCAAGAAAGTTGAAACTGGAACGGAAGTTCACCTTTCAGCATGACAACGACCCAAAGCACACAGCCAAAGCTACACTGGAGTGGCTAAGGAACAAAAAGGTAAATGTCCTTGAGTGACCCAGTCAGATCCCCGACCTAAATCCAATCGAAACTTTGTGGCATGACTTGAAGATTGCTGTCAAAGCTTGACAGAGCTTGAACAGTTTTGTAAAGAAGAATATTGCTAAATCTAGGTTGTCAAGTTGGTAGAGACCTATCCCAACAGACTCACAGCTCTAATTGCTGCCAAAAGTGTTTCCACCAAGTATTAACTCGGGGTGGAGACTTATCCAATTATGATCTTTCAGTTTTGTATTTTTAATATATCATTTTTTTCTCAATAAAAAACATTTTTCCCCTTAACAGTGTGGAGTATGATGTGTAGATAAGTGGGGGGAAAAAAAAATCCTCATTTAAATGCATGAAACTCTGAGACACTGACACAACAAAATGTGAAAAAAAGTTCAAGGGGTGTAGACTTTCTGTAGGCACTGTAAATGTTAACAAACACATTCTTAAAAGTCAGCGTAAGCTCAGCTCTGCAACATACAATGCCAGATCAAGCAAGTCAATGGGCATGGGCAAGCGAGCTTGCTAATCAAAAATAATTAAAACTATTGATTTAAATGGAGTAATGCACAACGCAAGCGAAGCGAGCAGCGTGAATGAAGCAAGTAAATATAGAAATACATTTGTTTTATTTGTATTTTGCTACACGCTTTCACGTCACAATGGACCAATCAGAGATAAGGTCAAAGGTAGTGGCTGTCAGACTGTCAGTGCCTCACTCATGCAGAGATTACCACAGAAATAAAAATTAAAAATCGACTTCAATGAGAATTTAATTATTAAAGTCGAAAAATAAAATGTTCTTTATGATGACAGTGTCTGTGGTAATAAAGACAATAAAAGAAGGACACCACATGTCAAGAAATAGAAGAACAATTGGAAATTGATGGTATGTCTATCTCTCTTTATTTCACCTTAATTTTAGTCAAAGTGACAGGGAGCACTACACACTGGTTTCGTATTTTTATAAAGTGAAGCTTCTTTGTTGTAATAATGTTGACCAATAATAATAATCACATTAGCTGTTCAACAAGCCGGTGGTATTCCCCAGCTTCCTTTTTTAGTGTGTGGTGTACCCGTGCTCTTTTATGTTTTATTTATTTTATTTTGTATCCACAAAAGGAGCAAAGGGAGACAGCCTTTTCTTTTCATGACTATAGCTATATAATTTTTTTGTACTCGTGCTGTGTTCGTGTCGTTCACTTCGTTCTTGATGTGCCTACTTTATTTTGTGACAACCTAAGATTTAATTTCTGAACGATAATGTATTTCAGATTTATCTGTCGGGTAAATGATCATCTGTCAGGTAACAGTTTAAACAAAACCAAAAAAAAGGATTTAAGTTACGTTTTATTTTTTTACTGATTTATTTGTTAGAAATGTTAGCTAAATGTTGACTTGCCAAGTGTTTACTTAAATACTTAAATTCACTGATTCATTTGTTTGAAACTCAGATTTAAGAAAAAAAGATTTATAGACTGATTTTAAATGCTGAATTTTTGATACGCATATGTATTTAGCTAAATCTGGACTTTTTGTGATTAAGGAAAAAATATGCAATTTACATGAAATTGGAAAGAAAAAAAAACACCTGTTAAAACATAAAGTTAAGGTCAAACGTTTTAATATGGGGGGGCGCAACAAAATGTATGCTGAAAAGGGGGGGCAGCATTTAAAAAGTTTGCGCAACACTCGTCTAAACTATGCAGCTGGAGCCTGCGTTTGTTTTTTTTGTTTTTTGTTTTTTTTTGTTTATTGCAGTAGCAGAGGAGTACGGAGGAGAGGGGAGCTGCAGCTACTGAGCCAGTCTTCCACCACTCACTGGTCTACAGCACAGCACAGCAAACTACCTGCCATCCACAGAACCACACCAGAGCAGTTTCATGCACAGAGGATGGTAACCTGCTTGATTTTTTAAACATATTATTATTTTTCTGTATATTTAATAAACATGGACAGTTTTTGGGAACTAAACTTTGTGTCTGGACTTGGAATTACTGCACCACTTTGCACACCCTGTCATAATGGCATACAAATATTCCTGGTATATTGTCTGTAGTATATATTTATTTAGATAACTTTACTGAAAAGAAATGGAAGAAAACCAATCTCCCTGCTGCCTTGGATCTCTATTGCTATCTATTCCACTTTATCATTCCGTCTTCCACTAACAATCCCTGTAAACTTTTCTCTATGTTCTCCCTTCTGTAGCCCTCCCCATCTTCCACCTTCTTCTATCTCCAATCCACTCCAATCTGGTTTTCGCCTGGCACACTACATTAAAACTGCTCTTCTTTGCATCACTAACTCTCTACTCCCTGTCCATACCACCTCCCTCTCCTCTCTGCTAATTCCCCTCAACATCTCTGCAGCCTTTGACACAGTCAACCCACTATATTCTCCAGTTCTCCCTTGCTGACCTGGGTCTCACCATCATTGCTTTTGCTTGGTTCTCCTACCTCAGTGATTGCACATACATGGTGTCCTGGCATGACTCACCCTCCGCCTCTTGTTCTCTTTCGACAGGTGTTCCCCAGTGCTCAGTCCTGGGAGCCCTGCTGCTTTCTCTCTACACCCGATCCCTGGGTCCCCTCATCTCCTCCTATGGCTTCTCGTATCATCTCTATGCTAATGATGCCCAGCTCCCTCTACTCCCCCCCCCCTCCCCCCGCCTTTCCCCAACATTTCCTCCTGGATGCACTTCTATCATCTCAACCTCTCCAAATCCGATCTCCTTTTCTTCCCACCTCTTTCTCCTGCACTGCTGATCTCTCTATCTCTATTCCTTAACCTCTGTGACACCTTCGACCTGCCTGTCTTACTCTCAGCACATCTCTACTCTGGCACGCTCCTGCCGCTTCTTCCTCAGCAACATACACAGAAGTTGCCCCTTCCTCACGCTACGTAGCTCCTAGTTCAGGCCCTGACTACCGTAACACCTACTTGGTTGACCTCCCTGCCTCTGCCATTTGTCCGCGCCGGTTCATCCAAAACTCTGCTGCTCGCTTTGTCTTTCCCCTTCCTCGTTTCTCCCATGCTACACCGCTCTCTGCACTGACTCCCTATTGCCTCTCGCATCCAATTCAAAACTCTTGTACTCGCCTTTTTCTGTCTTGACCTTTCTCCTCCCTCATATCTCCCGACTATCATTTCTCCCTACACCCCCTTTTGCCCCATCCACTCCTCTGCCATTAGTAGATTAGCTGTACCCCCCGCCTGCTCCCCCGCTTCCAGAGCCCACTCCTTTACCCCTGCCCCTCACTGGTGGAACGACCTACCCACGGATATCAGGACTACTCAGTCCCTGACCACCTTCTGGCGCCTTCTCAAGACACATCTATTCAGACAGCATCTTTAAACATCACAACTCTTGACCATACTGGGCATATGGCACCCAACTCTTGGTGGAACGATGGCTACCCAGTACGGATATGTTGCAGGACAACTACGCAGTCCCGACAAAGTATGGCGCCTCTTCCGCCTTCTCAAGACACATCTATTCAGACAGCATCTTTAAACATCACAACTCTTAACTATATTGGACTGTATGGCACACAATTGTACCAGTACTTGCATTAGCTTGTACTTGCACTGAACTGCTCCATACCATGCTGTATTCTACTACTTCTCTTAATTATAACTATTTTCTGTATATTGTATTTGACTTTACTCATATAGGTTTCCGTATTCAGATTTTTTGTAATTGCTCTTATCTGAAATCATTCTCATCCATTTATCGTACTTACTACATGCTCATGCTGGACTTTACTCATTTAAGCAAGTCTTTTTAATATAAGTTTACTGCTCTTAGTCAAACTCGCTCTTTCATGTAATTATTTATTCTGTATTCTCTATTTTGCTCTTATTTGAATTTGATCTTTTTTGCTACTGATTTTATTGTACTTTACAACTGCTCATATCTGTAATATGATATTCTGTAATGTGATATTTTGAAATGTGATACTTTACAATGTGATGCTTTGTACAATTGTAAATAATATTTGATGCTGTGCCTTGTTCCATGCCCTATGGCTTCATATCTATTTTAATTTCATAACATTGTTCACTTTATTGTAATGGTAGGCTTCAGTCTACCCAACAGCAAGAAATTACATTTAAATTAACAGTTTTCATTAAACTGCAATTGGAAATTAGCTTAAGCAACAGGGTTAACTCAGCTCTTCTATGAAAGATGTGCCACATCATATATTGTGGTGGTTATAGGTAATTCTAACAATGTTTTAATTTCATACAAGTTTCGTGTGCAAGTGACTTTTGTCTGACAAATGAAACTTGTTTTTATCTGTACGACCAAGGGAAGGGGTGTCACAAAATGTGTAGTCCTTTTACAAATGCTGCCACTGTTTGTTTAGGTCCAATACATCAGAAATAATACCATAAATGTCTAATTGAGATCAAATAAGGCCTGATCCTGTGTAAGTAGTCTGTTTATACATCATAACCATTTTGCCATGCCTCTGTGAGATGATTACCATTGTGATATCATATTTTTTTATCCTATTGTGGTATAACTCTATTCAGTGCATTACAATTCAAGGACAACCATCAATCTCCCACGTTGGATTATGCAGGAACAAAGTCAAAACATCTAAACAATACACAGACCCTTAAAAAAAAGTCATACAGACCAGCAGCAGTGAATCAGGTACTAACCTGTGCCAATGCATGTGTCAACGAGATGAATTTACAAGCGATAGTGAAAATGATTGGCCGGCAGTACTGAATTGTTTTTTTAAATATATGTAATAAGGTACACATGAATGTTTCCAGTTGTATTTGAAGGCTTTTGTGAAGTGTCTAGCCATTTTGTGTTGCTTCATGCTTTTCAATAATAATATGTTCAATGCATTGATTATAGATGTTTATTTCCTGTCTGAAAGCATGTTGTTAATTGCACCTCTAGTAATTACAATCTATTTACTCTTTAATTGTCTTCTGTGTATAAGGACATTGACAAGCAGCTGCTGGGTATAGGCCTTTTCAGCAAGTTGTGATATTTATTAGATTGTATTTTAATGCAGTGGTGTGATCAGGATATAACCTCTTATCAATGTAAGCTGATTGAACAGTGCTGTGCTATGCTATGCTATATATAATCTTCTCCTTACTTAGTAAAGGTGTCTTAAAGGATTCGAAAACTTTTGCATTTTGGCAACGCAGGGCCAGTAAACCATTTCTACAAATCTGAGGGATTGTATTGCGTTATCTTTAAACTGCCATGAGTTTGCTAAGGGATGTCTGTACATTCTTCAAAGGGTTAAATAATAACTTTTTTTTTTTCAGTTTGCCAAGATTTATGAGACATGTTTTTCTGATGTATAGTAATGCACCTTGCGATGTTTATCATGATATGAGCTCCAGAAAATGTACATTTCTGTTTGTAGGCTGTTACCATGCAATTTCAGTTTGTATGTGTTATCTACCTTCTTGCTTCCCGCAATCACCCCAGATCTTTTTTGTTTATTTCATTACAGTGTGGCCAGATTATTTTTATATACATAATGGTAAGCTCTACAGCTAATGTTAGTCCTGATATTCGTTGTGTAGACTGTCATGTTGTACAGAGGGTGGTCCGTTATCCTTTTCCAGACAGAGTAAGGTATGTCTCAGGTTCATACTAATATAGGGGGATCCCATTAGTGCCACATAACATTTTAGATGAAGGGACTCTTAACATAATAATCGTTAATCATCGATTTTTTTAATTAATAAAAACAAAAATATTCTATTCTAGTGATAATGCGTGTGGCACTATGATTTATAGCTAAGCTACTTTTTGAAAGAAGATGCACATTCATGTTACAAAACTGAAAGCTCTCAAAGCGTTAATTTATTTTTTATAAATGGTATGTGACATTATTCTGGGCTCAAAAGAGCTCTGTGTGCATCCTTCATTCAGACATGCAGACATGGTGGCGTAAATGACCTTGGCATTTATGACAACCTGGAAGTAAGAAAGAAAACCTTTTTTATTAACCTTGAGTGGTGAAATAACATATGGTGTGTTTCTTTCAAAACTACACTTGTGAGACCAGAAGTGAAAGCATATACTTTTTTATTGCTGTTGCCAAAAAAATTATTGCCATTATTTTTAAAAGTAGCCTCCAGTTTGTCTTAATAACATAGCATAAAAACTGTAGATGCATTATTTGTGAATTAAATTTGAAGAAGACGTCAATGATGTGATGTACACTTGCCACTAAATGTGCATCTTTGCGAATTCTGACATCTGCTAACACAAGACACAAACTGCATATAAAACAAGATCGAAATAGACAAAAGACAGACATTGTAAATCTGGCCCTATGGGGTTTCCTTGGTTACATATTGAGCCAAGCTCACATTCTAAGAATAAAAACTTTCTGTGAGTCGCAGGTAGGAGGACATAAGACAAACTTTAACACCCTATACATCATGCACAGGACTACATTTTTTAAAGTGTTTGATCATCTTTAAAAAATGGCTATAATTACTTATAAAAAAAAAAAAAACTACAAGAAAAGAATGAAGTTATTTTATTGTTTTGCTTGGCATTTGGTTTAGATATGAATGTAGGATTAAAAATGGTACATTTTAAGCTTTATCAACCTCAGTCGAACTGGGTACCAGCTGACTCTCCAGCCAATTAAAACAGTTTTTTATAGAGCAAAAAGTTGGCACAAGGTACCACTTCAAAATATCCTACTAGCCAATGTAACAGACTTTGATTTTTTTTTTTTCTGTTGTTATAAGCCTTACAAAATTCAAAACATTTATTTTAATCTGAATTTTACTGAGCATTTCTGAAGTTCAAAGTCAATATAAATATATTCCTTTTGCAGCCCTTAATATACTCCAAGATATTAAATCATTTATTTGCAGTCTAAATGTTAAAAAAGTTCATTAGTTCGGGACAAACCACCACAAACCCACTTGCTTTTTGAGTTTCTTCTAGTTGGTCACACAGCCTGGACAAAGCAGAAGACCCATTAATAGATTCGATATAGCAAAGGGTAGTTATAAGCGTGGAGGGGGTGGGTTTACATAAAGGGGCAAGTTACAGTATTCACATTTTAAAGTTATTCGATTTGTACAAATTAGATGTATTAATGTGTGGATGTTAGGGGTTCTTTCTCACAAATCAAAGTATCAATTTTTTTTTAATATATGTAATTGTTAAAATGATATGTATTTATTTTACCAGAAGAAAATGTAATAAAAATGAATGTGTGCTGTTTACAAGTGGAACCAGCAGTAATAATGGGGGGGGTGGGGGGTGCAGTAATTAATAACACTCAATTTGGTCTTTTAAAAAATGCCATATAACGTACACAGCATAACTAGTGAGTCCAAAATATTCAATACAGTTTCCTGATGGGTAATTCATGTTTTAGGTTGTTTTTTTTACACTAGTTTGCAGGATAAAACACCCTTTATATGAGACATCTAATTTACAAGTGCGTCCCAGAGGTTGAGATAGCCACAAGTGGTCAATATAGCACTTAGTTTCAGCCTAGTGAGCACAAGCACAGTGGAAATTAAGTGCTTTCGACCCAACCTTGATTTATAACATTACTATTTGCATATGCTTAATGAAAAAAAACATTTTAATTTTGTAGGAATGCAATATGTCAGCAAGTTTAAATTGTATTTTATTGTACAATTTAAAGGATCATATACTGTATTGTAACAATCTGAGGTTGGAACATGTCAGACCCAGGTTAAAACAAATATGCAAAAATGCATAATGAATGACACTCGAGGGGCATTTTGCATGTTTTCACTGAAGTCAATGCAGCCATTTATCCTCCAAATGTTTTGTCCTAAAAGGTTACCGGTACACACACTATCCAAGTATGGCGCTTACTTTTACAATACTTACTAGTTTAAAAAAAAAACACATTTTACCCAGTTTTTATTTTGCTCGGAAAGACTTATTTTCTTTGACTGACATAAGACCAAGACTTGTCATAACATTTTCCAAACTAATTGTAATTTCCCCTTTGTTTATAGGCAGTCACGAGTGGGTGGAGAGTTTGGAAGGTGCAGTACACTAGATCTTCAACAAATGTTGCAGAGAGGAGTGGCCTGAGCTGGGTTACTTTCTAGCGATGGCAGCCTCTTATAAATGATGATCTTAAACATTCCTGCCTGGCTTGACATGTGTCAAAAACTTCTACGGACATCGGATAAAGAACTGAAAACTGGGTACTGAAGTGATTCAAACTGATGATACCATGCAATATGATTTAGGTTTACAGATATTACTCTCTACCACTAAGAGAATACTTGTATCAAAAAAGACGAATGTGTATCCTGGTTTGCTCCAGATTACTCATTGCATTAGTTTTACCATGGTTATA
This sequence comes from Polyodon spathula, assembly GCF_017654505.1. Lineage (NCBI taxonomy): Eukaryota > Metazoa > Chordata > Actinopteri > Acipenseriformes > Polyodontidae > Polyodon > Polyodon spathula. The sequence goes on from NC_054535.1 coordinate 87,542,074, forward strand.
TTCTTTCAGAGATATTTTTTAAATCGCTGCAAAGGTTAATAGATCTTGTTTTGCGATAACGGCCTGGATGTCTGCTGGGACTGTAGTGGGTAAACTGATATTATGTAACAATATATACCTGCAATTTGTTTCAGTAAGCTTCTTAGCTGTGTTAACTGTTGAAAATGTATGACATTTAAAACAAAACAAAAAAAAAAAAAAAAAAAATTGTACAACTTTCTCGACATTTTGTAAATCTTTGTCCTGATGATGAAAACTTATGAATCAGTTAAATATTATTTCGAATTTGTTTCTAAACTGTTGATGCAGCCACATGTTCACTGGCACTGTGTGCAATGCGCCACTATTTGTCTGTTGACGATTTTAGCATCATCACATACTCCTGAAGCAGTTGATCAGCCGATTTAAAGTCAACTAGATGACAGGACAGTTTTCAGCCAGTTTTTGCTACCAACAAAATTAATCCAAAGCTTTTTTAGTTGCTCTGATGGTGTCAGTCTTCCCCAGTTAATTATATGAAAAGTGTACTCTGATTAAGAACAGATGGTTGGTTACAAAAGTAAACAGATAGGACTCAGTCATTATTCATACAGGGCTTCAATCATAATGAGTTATTGTGGTTTTTACTGTTCTTTTGTACACAATTGTGGTTTATTTAACTCTGTAAAATGCAATCAAAGAAAAGCATAAACAAAAAGTTGTTTGTTTACTATATTGGAAAATATCATGTGACTAAAGAGACATGGTGTAGTGTCCAAGGCATGCAAACAGAAAGGGTTGATTAAAAATAAAAGGCCATTGTTTTTTTTTTCCTTACTTCTGAATCCATACTTAAGGCATTTCAATGAAAAGGAAATTAAATTAAGTACGCTATTTAAAACCATGTAAGATTTAGTAAACCGTGAATTCAGACCACCTATTTCAATGTCCACAACCCTGTTGATGCAATACAAAACAGGCTTAGTTAAACTTATTTTCATTTGTACTCTGCTATTTAAATGTTAATCAAATGTTAAATAAAAAAATAACTGTTCTGAAACCCCAATGCACTCAACTTCAAACATTTTACAGTAACAAAAACATATCACTTATTTACAGTGGCTTGCAAAAGTATTGACCCCCCTTGGCATTTTTCCTATTTTGCTGCCTTACAACCTGGAATTAAAATTGATTTTTTGGGGGTTTGTATCATTTGATTTACACAACATGCCTACCACTTTGCACAACATGCCTACCCCCCCCCCCCCCACCCAAAAGTCAATACTTTGTAGAGCCACCTTTTGCAGCAATTACAGCTGCAAGTCTCTTGGGGTATGTATCTATAAGCTTGGCACATCTAGCCACTGGGATTTTTGCCCATCCTTCAAGGCAAAACTGCTCCAGCTCCTTCAAGTTGGATGGGTTCCGCTGGTGTACAGCAATCTTTAAGTCATACCACAGATTCTCAATTGGATTGAGGTCTGGGCTTTGACTAGGCCATTCCAAGACATTTAAATGTTTCCCCTTAAACCACTCGAGTGTTGCTTTAGCAGTATGCTTAGGGTCATTGTCCTGCTGGAAGGTGAACCTCCATCCCAGTCTCAAATCTCTGGAAGACTGAAACAGGTTTCCCCTCAAGAATTTCCCTGTATTTAGCGCCATCCATCATTCCTTCAATTCTGACCAGTTTCCCAGTCCCTGCCGATGAAAAACATCCCCACAGCATGATGCTGCCACCACCATGCTTCACTGTGGGGATGGTGTTCTTGGGGTGATGAGAGGTGTTGGGTTTGTGCCAGACATAGCGTTTTCCTTGATGGCCAAAAAGCTCAATTTTAGTGTCATCTGACCAGAGTACCTTCTTCCATATGTTTGGGGAGTCTCCCACATGCCTTTTGGCGAACACCAAACGTGTTTGCTTATTTTTTTCTTTAAGCAATGGCTTTTTTCTGGCCACTCTTCCGTAAAGTCCAGCTCTGTGGAGTGTACGGCTTAAAGTGATCCTATGGACAGATACTCCAATCTCCGCTGTGGAGCTTTGCAGCTCCTTCAGGGTTATCTTTGGTCTCTTTGTTGCCTCTCTGCTTAATGCCCTCCTTGCCTGGTTCGTGAGTTTTAGTGGGCGGCCCTCTCTTGCCAGGTTTGTTGTGGTGCCATATTCTTTCCATTTTTTAATAATGGCTTTAATGGTGCTCCGTGGGATGTTCAAAGTTTCAGATATTTTTTTTATAACCCAACCCTGACCTGTTTGGAGAGCTCCTTGGTCTTCATGATGCCGCTTGCTTAGTGGTGCCCCTTGTCTAGTGGTGTTGCAGACTCTGGGGCCTTTCAGAACAGGTGTATATATACTGAGATCATGTGACAGATCATGTGACACTTAGATTGCGCACAGATGGACTTTATTGAACTAATTATGTGACTTCTGAAGGTAATTGGTTGCACCAAATCTTATTTAGAGGCTTAATTGCAAAGGGGGTGAATACATATGCACGCACCACTTTTCCATTATTTATTTTTTAGAATTTTTTTTTAAAGTTATTTTTTTCATTTCACTTCACCAATTTGGACTATTTTGTGTATGTCCATTACATGAACTCCAAATAAAAATCCATTTTAATTCCAGGTTGTAAGGCAACCAAATAGGAAAAATGCCAAGGGGGGTCAATACTTTCGCAAGCCACTGTAAAAAAAAAAAAAAAAGATTTTTATAATTTGACCTATTTATTACTAAAACAGAAGAGTTATTGTAGTATAAACTTAATAATTCCATTTACAATTAGATACATGTGTGCCCCAGATTTGCAGGCATGTAAATTAGTGGCTTGTGATTACAGTTCTGATATAATGAATGTATTAGCTGCTTATAAAGAAATTATTATGTGTTGAACCTTGGGTCATACACAGATTAATTAAAATGGATGCTAAAATATGTTTGTGAGTGCGGGGTATGTAAAGAGAAGCTGAATTGTGCACCCTATTAAAAATAAAGCAAATAAGACCACCAGGCCAATACAATACAACTCATGGAAGCTCTTGGTTTCTCCAGCTGGTAAAACTTTAATACCACAATTAAAGGAATTTCTATAATACCAGTGATTCAATTGAACTGTTTATTAGTATTAGTACTCATGATACCAGTGAATGCCTGCATGTTGTATAACACAAACAGAACAAAGAGTGTGTTTTTAAGGCAGTGTGCGATAACTTTAAAGTGACAGGTTTGTTTTTTCTTCTTGTGGAACCTGACAACCAAAAACATCTTCATGTAAGCTCTCATTATTACATTTGTTTTCAAAACCACTTTTTTGTTATAGGTAGCAGTTTATAGATAGTTTTCTTCTTGTGTGTGCACCCTTTACAATGTGTGTATGTAATGAAATGTAAGAACATATAGAATCGTCTTACAACACAAGGATGGGCAGGAACAGCCCATCTACCTGGGCACTGGAACTTAACTAGTCCTTTCCTCTAATCACTCCTTTTGTATCCGGAACTTTTGACTTTCCAATGCTGATACATTTTTTACATAAGAATAACAGGACTTTCTGATACAGAACAAATATAACAATGTTTGGGTTATGTATTATAGTAATGTTGATAAATGTCAGGGAGAAAGTAGTCCCAGTTGGAAAATAGCTACTGCCAAACTGACCTTTACATTCATCTGTAAAAACCATGTGGATGTACTAAAATGTTCCAATATGATTTACTACCAAATACAGTACATATGAAGTAAACATCAACTCATGACTCATTCCACACTCATGTCAACCACATTGCACGAAACCACGCACTTAAGTGGCACCTTGACAATGTGTGGTTGCTGTTTTTTAACTACAAAATTCCACCTCCAGCTATCATCACGTGGTTATCACATAGTTTATAATATTTAGTAATCTGTATGGCAAGAGTTTTGTAACTGTCTGCTGTATGATGTTACTTTTCCAGTGTGTCCTTGAATGTTTAATTAAAAAGTCAAGCCCTTGATGCAAAAAATAATATTAATCATATGACTACTATGACTGACAATAATAATTATAATAATAATAATAATAATAATAATAATAATAATAATAATAATAATATTTATACATAAATTAATAGCATACTGATATGTTTGTAACTATTTCCTGATAGGCTTTATCTGATAGATCTAAAATAATATTTAAATCATGTTTGGCATGCATTGAATTGCATTAACTGGTGCTAGGTTCAGTAGCTACACTGGCAATTAAACCGAAATTAATGACTGTTAACCAATGCATCTGGTGCTCTGGCCCCAGTAAAGCAGTAAAGCAGTATATACAGTGCTACTGCCAGGAACATCTGAAAGGTGAGAATAAACCAGAGGTGAGCCAAAGGCTCCAGTTGCAGACTCCCTTTTTTTCATAAAATTAATGTTAACCATATGAATAAAACTGCAGTTGAACAAGAGTAGAACATGTTTTTTTTTTGGTATTAACTGCATTTTAGCACGATGTCTCATTTTAAAACCCAAAGTAACACTAACAAAACAGCCCCTCACAAATTCTAGGATACTCTAGGGAGGCGAATTTGTTAAATATGCAATAACAGTAGCAACATTAATCACAAATCATACTTCATTTTATATCGATAATCTTGTTTTCTTACAAGCAGTCTACATGGCACTGAGACAACCACACTTCCGTTTCTCCTATATACTGTGTTCAGGCATCCTTCTCTCGTCTACCACCATGTGGACAATTCCTGTTCCGGGGGCTGTTGGGTCAAGTCTACTTCCCCTTTCTTTTTCACTGTGCACTCACATTCAGGTAGCTTAACACTTTGAGTGAGGTTGGCCTTAATATTGGAGATTTGGTGTTGCATATAAATTCTGCTTCAATCCCCCAAATTCAATCCGATTTGATTTGTTTAATTGACAAGAACAAGGTAGGCTAGCTTACAATTAATTTACAAGTTCCCCTATTTGTTTTTTGTTTTTTTCAACTTCAGTAAAAATTTGGACTCATGAGTTTATTTAAAGAATTCTAAAAAAAAAAAAAACAAGGCCTTATACTAGCTATAACCAGAGTCTGCGCCTGGTATACCACATGGATAAAACCATCTCCCTTGCTAGTCTACAACCAAGGACTCTGTCTTGGATTTTATCCACCAAGAAGACTAATTCTAAGCCATTCTTGTCCAGCTGGCACAGCATGAATAAAACACGGAAGTACACATTTACTTAGAGACCCCATAGTTTGCGTTGTTTTGAAAAGAAATGGTTATTAATGGAAAATGGAATACATATTTAACCCCCCTTCATTCCTTGGCCAAGGTCTACAAGTGTTTTATCCCACATGACTCTTTAGCCCTTACCCTTCAAATAGCACCGGCATTGTTTTGCAACAAATAACATGCTATTCTGCCAAAAGTTTATGAACAACCAAAGGAGGCATAATTATATGCTTTTGGAGATGGTACAACACATAATGTCACATCCATTATAGTTTTGGGGCCTGTTTATGGTATCTAAACAGTGGTGGATATAACACATTTTGTAATTTATATTATTAAAATGAGGCATTTTGTGTTATGAAAAAAAAAACATGCTAATAATTTATAAATGGAAGCTGTATTTAGATAAATTAAATGGACCCCCCATTTGTCTAACACAAACAACACATAACCAAAATGTCCTTCACGTTTTTTCAAGAAAGGTACCAGATTTGTTCATATTTGCTCATAATTCTTAGCAATATAAGGAGACTGGCAATTAAAACATATCTGTGCCAGATCAGGGCACAGATAAGTTTTCATTGCCATGCTAATGAGTGGATCACAGAAGGAATTACAAAGTTCCTAGTATGCACTGGAGAACAAGAAACATGTTTGAGTTTTAGTCAAATAAGGGATGTTTTTCCACTGAGTCTTCTTTGAATAAAATCCAAGTAGACCCCAATTAGTAACAAGTATGTAAGCTCCTTGGAGCCCAACCTTAACAGAGCTGCAGTAGTTCAGAGTATGTGGATTTCACAGTTACTTTATACCAAAGGATATTTTTCCGTTTAAAACATCTTTGAGCTGTTAGCTTTAACATAGTTCTCGGGGATGAATATTGATGAACAAACTTAAAGACCCAGTGAACTTTATGGTGTTCTTCGTGTGAGGGCTTAGATCTCAAGGTCTTACAAGGTACAAGGCACCAAAAAGAAAATATTTTACAGGTAACACCTTTGCATTAAATGTCTTAAACTATATTGCAATGACATTGTAATATCGTTACACTGTGTATTGTTCTGTTAGCTGCATTGCAGCAACATGCTTGATTAGACATTTAAAACAAATGTTGATAGTTTCCATGGAACTGCATATGTAGTTGTATTGTAAATACTGTAAAGAGTAATTTGTATGAGAAAGAGTTGCCGTTGTCTCCACACACAAGTAATTTATATGAGCAAGAAAGTAAAAAAAAAAAAGAGATGCTTCTTCTATGTTAGTTCATTCAGGTTTCTCAGATTATTTGTGTATGGAAGAAAGTAGAAAAAATACCACAATTAGACCCTAGGATATCAAACTGGCTGGCAGTCTAAAAAGCACTGTAGTTTGCTCTTTGGTGTTGAAGCTCTCAAAAGAGTTCATGCCAAGAAACAATCTGTCAGGAAAATATCCTGAACTCAATTAATACACTTTGGTGCTTTCTAAACCAGTGCCTCTGAATCTGAATAATAGTGGATTATTGAAACAAATTTCATTTCATAATATAGAAAAAAATACCCAGTACTACTTGCCAGAAAATTAACTGTGCCTTTCTATGACTTAGCCTTCACAATCAGTTAACTGGTCAATTTTTACTGGCTGTGTGTGACAAAGTGCCCACCCATGTGTATATTATTTGTTATGTGTTGCGTGTGGTGTGTTTAAATGTTGGTGTCTAGACATTGGTACACGGGATATAAATGGGTCTGTGTAACACGAGTGTTTAAAATGTATATGTGTATTTAGGCACGAGGATTGCACAGCACTTCACGTGCAAGTAAAATGTAGTAATATGTGAGCACGGGGAATTGCACTTTATTAATTCACATGCTGGGATTCAAGTGAATAATTAATTGGTAATTGAATCCCAGCACAACAGTATATATAGATGCACGTTGTCACATACTCGCGGTTGTGTTTTCGGGAGTGGATGATGGGAGAGAGAGAGAAAGAGATAGATAAGTGTAAATATAGATTTCAATTGTTTGTGTAGCGTTCGTCCACTCTGTGTTTTGTCCGTGTCTATTCATTTTGTTTGTCTGTTTATTTTGGTGTGAAGTGCCGTGTCCTGTCTTTTGTTTGTTAAACCCTTTTATTTTACAATAAACCAGCGCCAGCCAGCACCATCATCATTTCATTTCATCCGTCCTGTGTTTTGTGTATTTCATTCCTTTTCTTGGTTCTGACACCGCCCACTTCGGCCGTCTCTGTGACACTGTGTCACACCATTGCCTAATTATTTATAAAATAGTCTATGACTGTTTGAATCCAACAGGGAACTTGTTAACATGAATTAAGAACATAAGAAATGTTGATAATTCTGCCAAGTTGTCATCTTGGCTGGGGACCCAACACTGAGGCATTGTATTGGCCCTGTCGATTCCAGAAGTCTGGGAGGTAGAATTGACAGGAATCGCATCACCTCATCATGTTACTGGTCAATCGCCTGGTGGACTTGAGCGGACACCTGCAGTGCTAGCCTTTATCCCCCAAGGGGTGGTAGCGCTCCAACATCTGCTGTGGAGCTCCTGGGTGTAAAAAGGTGATTAGCGGTGAGATCAGATGACACCCATTGATCTGTTATGGGAAAAGCATAATTGGACATCTAAATTGGGAAGAAAATAATTGGGCATTGCTAGCAAGAGATCGCTTGATCAAAAGAGAGTCTGTGCACACCATTAGCATTATTGAATGGAATCCATAACTTTTTTACATTTACTTAAATAAATAATTGTTTTTTGTTAAAACTTTACAGGCAAATTAAACTTTCTAAACAATCTCTTTGTTAAATTATTCACTGAATGAATTGGTGGTAGCCACATCATGCCTCACTCTTAGTCACTGTAAAACCAGGTTTACTTGGAAATGAGGAGAAACATTCCATCTACAGTATATAAACTTCCAAGTAATGATTGACATTATGATTTGTTTTGGTTTTCTTTTAATTTCTCAAGAGAAATAAAAAAAGGAGGCTGACAAGAGGAGTAAAAAGATTTCTATTTGCATGTGTTTTGCTTGAGACTGGGCATGCTTTTAAATGCATCTGTGTCTTTTTTGAAGGATGTGTTTGATAAGAAAAGTCACTCTGAAATATCAGAAGAGACGTTCTTAATAAAACTATCAGAAGAAAATAATGTTTTTGTTGTTTTTGCATCCTATTATCTTTTTTTGTTTATTTAGAATTCAGTTGTAGCTCCGTACAAACCAGTTTGTGTTTTGATACCAATTCTGAACATATAATGGTTATACAATCAAATTTGATCATAAAATCAGATTTCTTACAATCTTTGATATCTGCATCTCTTCAAACAGAAGACTCAATCAAATCAGTAGCTATACTGTCCTGTGATTTTACTTCTCCTGTGTGAAGATACCATTTATTATTCTACAGTTAATAAAAACTTGCAAAGTCAACATCTCATCCGTGTATTGCAGCGTGCCACCCTCTGTAGTGAAGGTTTGATATTGAATTGGTCACTGACCACACAGGGGTGGGCCAGACAGGGAGAAATCTCACCCTGGGATGTGTTTGGTGCAGCTTGAGTGTGAGTCCATGTGCCAAAGTGGCTGAGTGGAAACAGATGCAGTGCGGTAATGAACAAACAGAGCCTTGTAATCTGGTTTAGAAAGTTATTTTTATTTTGTATCCAGGTCTAGTGACCAGTAACAATAATCCCCCGGCAATACACAGCAATGCGTATACAATAACGGGCTTGCAGACCCAAACAACAAATAATAAACAACATGTAGTGCTCGTGGTGGTTGATATAGTTTATTTTTGGCACTCAGCAACAGCTCCAGAATCGTGTTAGCCATCTAGTGTAGTGTTACAAACACAGACAAACAAACAAAAAACACTCACAATACTGTTTTCACTGTTTGAGGGGTTTCTCACAGTCGTTCTCAGTTTAATGCACAAAACCAAAATCGAATGAACAGATTATGATTCTCCGTCCCCTTTTATGTTGTCACACATGACTCCTTGGTAAACGAATGCAACCGCCTCTCCAATCTGCAGCTACCACGTTGTTTGCCTTCTGGGTCAATGCGTTATTGCAACAGATTCTCGCCCCTTTTCTGGCTGGCTGACTTCCCTTGAACCCTGGAAAAGAACTGTCAGACCAGCCTGTCCAAGGAACTCTGTTCTCACTGCTTAGCACCCTCACAGGTCGGAAGGGAGATTTACAACCAATAATCATTGTATTTCTGTCACAGTCCACCTTGGGTGTTTATGGGTCATTTGCGGGACATGGTATAGGCTACTCCCAATGTAAGGTAGGAGTAAGTGTTTGGAGTTAAGGGTGGGTTTTGACAGTTTGGACCTGTAGCCAATTATAGGGGCTACAGGTGAGTGTAACTAAGGCAACAGCAATATGTTTTATTAACTAATCACATGGTCCCGACCCATCTTTCCCCAACAGTTTATCATTTTTGGAGTTTGAACAACCAATATTTTGCAGTCTAACTCTCTTGTTCAGTGTTTTAAAGAGTGATAACCATGACTTTTAAACCAAGTATCTTACCTCTTATTAGCATTTGATGAATATAGATTTGTTTGAATGCCCAAGGATATGGTAGAAACCCAGAGCAAAAGACAAAACCACACACACACACACACACACACACACACATATGTATATTTGCAATAAAAATGGTACCCAGTGAGAGCAGTAGAGAAATTGAGGAAACAAATCTCAATATTAGAATAACTCAACTCCAAACCAATTCAGAATGATTGTAAACATCTGCAAAAGGGTAATGAAGGGTTATGTAAGCCTATATTAAATCTCATACATATCGAACACTTCATTTTAGTCAAATAAATTGAAGAATAATAGCCTGCTGCACAATTAAGAAACAGACTATTAAAATTACTTCTTATTTGTTATGTAAAATAAAGGTAATTAATTCATAGTTTGAAAATGTACTCAGGCGCATACATTTTATTGAAAAAAAATGATTTAGTCTCTGCCTAAATTAACAAAATAGGAGGTCAAACCAATTCACCCTACCTAAAATAAGATATTAATACCCATAGTCAGTGAAGACAATTTGGGAAAGATTTTTCTTACATGAGCATCCAGCATTGGAATAACCATCCAAGCACTTTTACAGATAAGTTAACCTGTTGTATTCCCTTTGGATAATTTCTAGAACAAGATAATGCCATCACAGTAGGTTATATTGTCTGTTGGCGTGTATTTAATGAGTAACAAAATAAATGGTCTTCAGTAATTTTTTATCATCTATTGGGATTCAATTGAACTGAAATGTGTCTAAGATGTTGTATATTCAGACTAGAACACTGAATTACTGAATTACTCTTCCTGAAGAATTGCAAAGGCAATAGGGGACTTGAAATAACAGTAGGGAAACAGCTGCTGAATATCTGCAGAAATGTTTTCAGGTGACCAGTACAAGGACAAACATGTATTTCAATAGCCTGTTTTTATAAAACATCTGGGGACTTTATAAATAGTGCGTGATTGCCTTTCTGCAGTATATTGATGACACAACTTGAGAGATTAGGGTTTTGCAGGCTGCAAATTAGGTGTTCACAAGAGTTTCTGGACTTGTAATGCATCCAGAAAATCAGTTAACCTGACTGCTTACACCCTCTTATAGTCTGTTTATTTGATTTTATGGTGTATACATTATACTGTATGTGTATGGTTCCATGAAATAACGTGAATGCATACTGGAAATGTGCACAATTCAGAACTGCATTGTTTTAACACAGCCAACACAGGTGTCCTCTGGTACACTACTGAAATTGACATGTATATAAAATATATTCTCAGTCATCAAATTAAAAAAGCAAAATTATTTTGTTCATATTTCTCTCTCTCTCTCTCTCTCTCTCTCTCTCTCTCTCTCTCTCTCTCTCTCTCTCTCTCTCTCAACTGTGATTTTATATTTTTATAAATCGATCTTTATTTATTATTTAGCTATTCGATCGGATCTTTGGTTTGGACCATTATATATATATATATATATATATATATGCATATATATATATATATAAGCATAAGCTGCAACATTCCAATTGTTGTTTACTTGCAGTTTCAAATACATACATACAAACATACTTGTTTATACAGTTTGCTGCAGGATTAATTACATTTTTTTTACTAAAAGCAAAAGAATAAATAAGATAATTGCAGTTTATGTGCTATGCATTTATTTAGAATAGATTAAACTGGACTGTATACAATGATGCCTGTACCAGATAACTGGATATGTCTAGATGCCAACAGGTAGTTGAGAACTGAGCAAGTAAAATTGAAATCGTTTTAGTCATCAAGAGATCAAGGAGTTACAAAAGTTACACTAACTAAAAATAGGTTCTTTTGTTACAGGAAAGAAGGTGCAGAGATTGTTATGTGTCTACCTACAGTATCTGTGTAACCTGTTACACATATCCTTTTTAAAGGGCTGCTTATTAGGGCCTAAAACTAGAGATATACTTTTTTATTATTATTATTTCCACCTTACAAATTTATATTGAGAGAGGGTTAGAAAACTTAGAAAGTAGAAAACGTAATAATAGACAAACCATAAAGCTTTCCTGTATCAGATTAATCTTAGTCTATATCTATAATATATATATATATTATATTATATTGATATATATATATATATTATATATATATATATATATATATATATGTATTACTGCAGATTTATTATTACTCTGAAAATGTAGGAGACTTTTACATCTTCAGCAAGGAAACAGTACTGATATCAATAGTGGAACCCTTATTGCTACTAAAGGGATCATTTATCTTTTGTGGTTTAATGTTGAATGTTTATGGGTATTAAACAAGTAAAAACACATTTGTATAGGACCGAAAAATGAACTGAATAGAACTTCAGCACAGATACTGCTGAACTAAGAAATAATGCATTGAATCTATTTAGGACTAAATTAAGCCACAGGTGTTCTAGTCTAGGAGGTGGATATGATAAAGTGTGACACAGAACTCACAAAGGCTAGCTATTGTCCTAATGCGTGAAAATAATTGAAAGTGTATTCACTTAGCAAAGGTAAGAGCATGGGTTTGTGCAGGAATGATTAAAGGTTGGAAAACAATGGTTTTTCAAGGGGAAAACAACAGAAAAAATGAGAAATGAGCTGGATACAAAAGTATTGGATTATTCTCTGATTCATTTCACATTTAATTCTTATTTCATTTAGTTTATTATATTTAGTTTATACGTACACGATTATAGTACTTTATGCATTCAAGACTTTCTCTCCATCTTTCACCTCTGACCGGGGGTGTTTGGTAAACCATATGTTGTGATATATATATCCATATATATATATATATATCTTATATATATATATATATATATATCTATATATAATGGTGTGGTGTGTGTATATAATCTTTTAATATGTCGAGTCAGTATAACTACCTCAGTCAGAACATGGTTCACTGAATATGTTACCCTTGACCCCACCACCCATATATTGTGCAATTTTAAATTCTACAGTCATATTGATATAGATATATGGATATAAATATACATATAGCTGTTTGTTGCTACTGAATCCACCATTTTAAAACATCCAGTATCCATGATGTAAGGTGAATGCCATCACTTATGTTTGTTACGAGGACCCAAAGAATGCAGAAACACAGTAATAATATTCACACTAAAAAATAAAAAAAAATCCTTATGATATACCTTTACAATAGGATTGTGTATTTTGTCGTCTGTATTACTAATTCAGTACAGTAATCCATAAAACATGCAAATATGATTCCTAGTTAAATGATCATATACACCAGAAGTTAAATTTTTTATTTAATTTTTTTTTTGGTAAGGGCAGCTATATGTTAATGAAAACTAAATTTGCAAATGTTGTAAATGTCATCTGACTTTGATATGTTGCTACATTAGTACAGTAAGAAAAAAAAATCCTCTAATTTACTTTTTTTTTTAATTGTTTTTGGTAATAGACCAAATTAGCAATCCCATTTAATTTAGTTAAAATCCCTGAATACAACCTACTTACCCAAGTAGACTATTTTAAGATAAAGATCTGCCAGAGTACCCACCTCAAAATGCGTTATCCGCAAAATGGGATATCCACTATACATTCATTTAGGTGGGCATTAATAAAACAAATATCGCATGTCACCCAAGCTTGCATTGATTATCAACGTTATGTTCTTAGGCAGATACAGATTGATAAATTGTTTTGATGTACAGTTTAAGATTGATTTGTGTATTGTTTTGTAGTTATATACATGTTAAGTGAGATCTTGCCTTTAAAAAGCAACACAGACCAATTATCTTTCATTGGAATATATTGGCAGAAGATATACATTACTGGAGCAGATGAATGCTGGAGACCAAGCAGTATAACTTGCTTTCACATACTTTTTATTGTCTTTAACTTGCAGGGTTTACATTTCATCATGAATGTAAGAGGTGGGTCTTTTAAAAATAAGTTTCAGCTGTATTCCCGCAGAAAAATTTCACACTTACTTGTAACTTGGGATTTCATACGCAGGTTCATAATCGTCTACATGTTAACCTACAACAGCAGTTCAAAGTTCAGTCCTAGTTCCTAGATGTTTTTTTTTTTTTTTTTTCTGTAAAATCCCTCGTATTGGATTTATTTTTCATATCACAATGCTAAGATATTGAATATTGAAGAAATATTTTATTGACTTTTTTCTCCACATTTTAACCATTAATATATAAAAAATGAACTGAAAAGCTTTAGTGGTAGATCGCTAAATTATACTACATGCTCATTATAATGCTTCGAGGCTTCAAAAGGTAAAATCTTAGTGAAATCACCTCCATTGTAAGATGTTAGAAAGCTTGCCACTCACAGGCCATGTTATAATGATACTGTAGGTTGTGCTCTATAACTACTTAAATACATTTTTCCTGGTACACACTAAAATACATATTTACCTTAAAACCAAATCTTTACTTATATTCCTGTTTATTTTGTTTTGCATTTACCTCAATCCCACTCAGCCTTTAAGTGCTAATAATTAAATTCACTGACCACCTTACAAACTAAACGCTGATTGTAAGCAAGAAGACTCGTCTGGAATTATGAAATATTAAAACGTGCTTCTAGTTACAAGCCTCGTCTGATTTGTTTTCTAATTATACCACCTACATGTCAAAATTAAATATTGTGCAAAATGAGCAGTCCCCAAGAGTATGAGAAGCCTCATCAAATTAAACCTCTATATCCATCAGATGGCCTCATTTAGTTTATTTATTTAATAACAATCTTCAGTAATTAAGGCTTTATCAGGTTTCCCTTTGGTATTTTCCACTTATAAGCATCCAAATTGAAAAATATTCGATTAATTAATGTGAGTTTTTTTTTTTTTTTTTTTTTTTTTTTTTTTTTTTTTTTATCCCACCAAAAGAAAATAAAAACTTGGGTGGGTCTTTCATTTTCTTTTATATGCTGAAGAAGTTGATACGACTATATATATATATAATTATATATATATATATATATAGAGAGAGAGAGAGAGAGAGAGAGAGAGAGAGAGAGAGAGAGAGAGAGAGGGCGAGCGAGCGTATTCATTGTCTTTTTAACATTACTATATGATTAATTTATATACTGGTCACAGGCTACACCAAGGTACCAAACCTGTAGAAATATAACAAAACTGTTAGATGTTGCTGCTCCCTAGATGTCTGGACACAACAGTACTTCAGGCAATTCAAATACCTCTCTTTTTACCATAAAGAATGTAAGAACAATCTGGCCAAGTTGTTTTTGCCTCACTAAAGAAATTAAGGGGGATAGACCAAAGCAGAAAGACATTACAATGTGTGTATACAGTATGCAGCTTTGTCATACAGTAAAATCATGACCCCTAAGCCTTGTAATTTATGTTTGGATTGAGGTTGGTCAGGAAGTGATCGTGTTAAATTGGGATTAGTATACAAATGTTAACAGGGAAACACTTCTAAAGCAGCATGAACAAGAATGACAGAAAATAAGCATCTTGCAAATCCTGTCTTATTTGAGATCAAGCCTGATATCACTAATAAGTGTCTAATATGCCCTAGTTTCAAAGAGGGAGTCAAAATGTCTTTTTTTTAAATTCTAAAATATACTTAACAGTGAAATACCTTTTAGAATGAGATCGGGAAAAAAAAAAAATTAAATGTATAAACGATTCATGAATTATTCAGGTAGTTCTTATTTCTCAGGTAGTCAACTGTAAAGCATGTTCCCAGCTTGGAGTTCTCCCTCTTGAAATCTGTACATTTAATTTACCATAATGTTGATGGATAGCATTATAAACTAAAATAATTTAATATCAAAAGGAAAATGAATTGCTCCAATATTACTTACCCCAGGATCACAATAAAATAACCTCTGGAGTTGTACAATTCTGCCATTGAAATATTAAATACATAAATCACAGACAGAATACATTTTCAACTAAAAGTTATTGTTTTTGCAGATTGACAATACCATTAGGTACCACATGTGTAACCTTAGAAAAATATCTTTATTGAGTTTTTAAAAATCCTTTTAGCAGATCATATTTAAAACACAATTAGCTTCATTCACTGTGGGCTGTGTGTCTCCCATTTCTGTTATGTTATTCTGCTGAAGGGTTTTGTAGAATTGTGGGTTATCCTTCACCCTCTTAATGCTGTGAAACCTAGCTGGCTTATCCTTCATGTGTTTTCCTGTAGGTTACAATAGCTTTATATTTAGGTTGTTAGTTTATCTGGTGGAAAGGTGCTTGACCAATGTGTACTTATATTACTGTATCAGAGGAATTAAATTTATTTTATAGATTTTATTTTCATTTTATATAGGGTACTGGGGTAGTGGTGTTTGTATATGTAATTCAGCATAGTACAACAAAATACAGCCATATGAGTCAGTATCTCTCAATATCAAGGTTTGGTAAACTTTGTATAACTTCAGTCTGTGATAATATTGTACATTAAAGTAAACTATGGAAAGAGATATTAAAACTGCAATTAGATGAAGTATGATATCACTCTTCCTCTGAGAATAGTAAGTAAATACCCATCCTTTGAATAAAGTTGTCCATTCACCAGAGGTTAATCCTATATTAAACTGTTCTTGTTTTTATATATCTGCCATACATATTTTGTGAAAAACCTTCACCGAACTTTGAAAATGAGTGGTGTTGAATTGCTGGCATTGAACAACACTAGGGTTATTAAACAATAATTCTGCACAGAAGAACATTGAGTAAACTGTAATCTATGGAGTGAAGATTAGATCTGAAAGCAAGACATGTATGGAATACATATTAGTCTCATAAATGATTTGCGATTACGAGATGTCTTTAGCAGCCTACTGGGAAAAATACATTTCAAGTCAGCTTCAATTTTACAACTTAACGTTTTGGCAACAGTGTGCAATTAATTTTTCCAGTAGAATTTTCCTTATACACTACAAAGTTTTGTCATTCCACAAAAACAACAGTTGCTTCCTGTACGTATAATGCACAATCATTTTCGGTGGTTTGGAACACACGTCAAGAGGTATTGTTGTGAATAACAAATATTACCATCAACGATATTTTCTCTATTTTCTTTCTCAGAGTCAGAGTTTGGTTTGTAATGTACTGCTATGTTTACAAAGACTCATTGATTTGCCCTTTTTATAAAGCATAATCTTAAGCAATACAATGGAAGTTTAGATTTGCTTTTAAATTTAGATTTGGTATTTAGAATGACCTTCTAGTACACTGACCATTACTCTTATTTATTGAATGCTCGTGTGCACTGCTGTTACATGAAACAAACCCATAATGCAGGAGCAATAGATTAATTTCTAGATACACAAACAATTGCATATTAGCATTGATGGCTTGTATACGTTTGCAAACAATAGCTAATTTTATTTTTCTTTATCAATAATTAATATTAAAAATAACATATGCCATCTATAAATATTTGCACAAAGATGCACAAGTACACTTTGGCTTTTGATAGATGTTCAGGTTTTAGATTTAGTTGACATAGCAACAGCCTGTAAACAGTTGTTGTTCACTGTAGTTGTGGTTTTATATTTTATATATTTTACTTGGTCGCACAGCAGGTAAAAATACTAAACAAACTGAAGTACATTTAAATGCAGAAGACATTTAATTTATATATATATATATAAGAACATAAGAACATAAGAAAGTTTACAAACGAGAGGAGGCCATTCGGCCCATCTTGCTAGTTTGGCTGTTAGTAGCTTATTGATCCCAAAATCTCAGGGTATATATGTGTGTGTGTCAAACATCCGCGTGTGTTTTTCTGATAACAAACAAGCTGAAACTCGGAGCAGCTGATTCAAATTCAGCGCCGTTTTGAGACACGGGCGAGGGGAGGAGCCAACAGCACAGCAGAACAACGCAGTTAAACGAGGCAGTCTTCCCAGCGACAGCGAGTGGAAGAAGTACAGGCGTGGAAAAGTACAGAGCAGTTTCGAAGCAGTTTGAAAGCAGGTTGACGGCTGCAGAAGAAACTAAACTTCAAAAAAAAAAACCTCAACATGGTCTTCAAGCCAGTAATCTGTGACACCTGCTTGATGTGGGAAATCCGAGAAAACCCAGCGGAGCTAAACCAAGTGTGCGTAAAGTGCCGCGCGATCCAGGATTTGCATAAACTAGTAAGTATGCTAGAAATGGAGCTGGAAGAAGTGAGACAGCAACAGGATCTTGAGGAACTGGCACACCCACAATTCATGGAAGTCTGCATCACCCCTAACAGACTGAAAGCCACCAGGGAGATAGAAGGTCAGAACAGCTGGGTTCAGGTAGGCAGAAGCAGGGAAAAAAAGAAACTTCGTCAAACACAACCACCAGAAATCAAAACAACCAACAGATTTGAGTCACTTCAGAATTTTGATGAGCAGAACCAACAACAAGAGAATGAAAGGAACAACATCCAGGACCCTATTGACAGTGGTGACCAGACAGCAAAAAGAAGGGAGGTCATGATTGTTGGGGACTCCATATTGAGAAACACAGCAAGTTCAATTCGCAGTTTGGACCCCCTTACTACAACAGTGTGCTGCCTTCCGGGAGCCTCGGTCAAGCACATCACTGAAAACGTGGACAGGCTCCTAGAACGAACAGGAGACGACCCGGTAGTAGTCGTCCACATCGGTACAAACAACATTGGAAGAGACAGACCAAAATCCCTGCAAAACAAATTCAGAGAGCTAGGAAGGAAATTAAAAGAGAAAACCAAAACTGTGGTATTTTCTGGTATACTACCCGCACCTTGCAAAGGACCATATGGACAGCTGGAAATAATTAATCAAAACGAATGGCTGAAGACGTGGTGCACACGGGAAGGCTTCACCTATCTTGATCATTGGACCACATTCTACAACGAGGACTATCTGTATAGACGGGATGGACTGCATTTAAATAACAAGGGAACCAGTCTACTCGGAGAAAAGATCCTCGAGCAGGTTCGGAAGCATTTAAACTAGAAAGGAAGGGGGGAGAAATCAACAAAAAAACAGAAGGGAGACCGCATCAAAACAAGAACAACAACTCAGGTAAGACAACCATTAAATGTATTTATCTAAATGCTAGAAGTATCAGAAACAAAATTCTAGAACTTGAAGCTACTGCACTAACAGGTAACTATGATGTGATAGGTGTTACAGAAACGTGGTTATCTGAGAGTGATGGGGACGAATATAATATTTGTGGGTATACACTGTATAGGAAAGACAGGCAGGACAGAAGAGGAGGAGGGGTAGCGCTATACATAAGAAACAGTCTTGAAGCCCAGGTGTTAAACCTGGACAAAGAAAATAAAACCGAATCAATATGGGTCAGAATAACAGACAAAAATTCAAAAGGCATAATAATAGGAGCATGCTATAGACCGCCAGATTCAGACGGTGAGCACAATAATCTGTTATACAATGACATTAGAAATGTGTGTAGCAAAGGAGAAGCCATACTAATGGGGGATTTCAACTTCCCCCAAATAAAATGGGAAAACCCGGTGGGTAGCGCGAAGGATGAAATAGAAATGGTGGAAATGACAAATGACTGCTTCCTAACACAATTTGTGAAGGCACCCACTAGAGGGGAGGCATGCCTTGATTTAGTCTTTTCAAATAACGAAGATAGAATAACTAAAACAGAGGTCAGAGAACCACTGGCAAACTCAGACCACAACATGGTCTCATTTGAAGTGTTTTTTAAATCCCCAAAAGTAAAGACTAAAGCTAAGGTTTACAATTTTAGAAAAGCAAACTATGAAGGTATGAAACAGAGACTAACAGAAGTAGATTGGAGTAAAATAGAGAAAACACCCACAGAAGAAGGATGGTTGTTCTTCAAAAATGTAGTACTAGAGGCGCAAAACAATTACATCCCTAAAGTAGACAAATCTAAATGTAAAACTAAATTGCCAAAATGGTTTAATAGATCAATTAAAAAAAATATTCAGCGAAAAAAGGCACTTTACAGAGCATTAAAAAAGGACCAAAAAGAAAATACGCAGAAAGAGTACACAGAACTGCAAACGCAAGTCAAAAAGGAAGTTAGAAAGGCCAAGAGAGAAATAGAAATGAACATTGCTAAGGGAGCTAAAACCAATTCCAAAATGTTTTTCCAATATTACAACAGCAAGAGAACATTCAAAGAGGAGATTAAATGTTTAAGAGATACAAATGGCAAAATCGTAGAGGAAGAAAAAAAAATAGCAAATATGTTAAATGATTACTTTTCACAAGTTTTTACAAAGGAAGATACTGACAACATGCCCCACATGTCATCCAGTTCCTATCCAGTTTTAAATAACTTTAGCATAACTGAGGCAGAAGTGTTAAAGGGACTAGGAGCTCTTAAAATAAACAAATCCCCTGGGCCGGATGAGATCCTCCCAGTAGTACTCAAAGAAATGAAAGAAGTAATTTACAAACCGCTAACCAAGATCATGCAGCAGTCTCTTGACACAGGGGTGGTACCGACAGACTGGAAAATTGCAAACGTAATACCGATCCACAAAAAGGGAAACAAAACTGAACCAGGTAACTACAGACCAGTAAGCCTGACTTCTATTATATGCAAACTTATGGAAACTATAATAAGATCCAAAATGGAAAATTACCTATATGGTAACAGGGTCCTGGGAGACAGTCAACATGGTTTTAGGAAAGGGAGATCGTGCCTAACTAACTTGCTTGATTTTTTTGAGGATGCAACATCGATAATGGATAATTGCAAAGCATATGACATGGTTTATTTAGATTTCCAGAAAGCTTTTGACAAAGTCCCGCACAAAAGATTAATTCTCAAACTGAACGCAGTTGGGATTCAAGGAAACACATGTACATGGATTAGGGAGTGGTTAACATGTAGAAAACAGAAAGTACTGATTAGAGGAAAAACCTCAGAATGGAGTGTGGTAACCAGCGGTGTACCACAGGGATCAGTATTAGGTCCTCTGCTATTCCTAATCTACATTAATGATTTAGATTCTGGTATAGTAAGCAAACTTGTTAAATTTGCAGACGACACAAAAGTAGGAGGAGTGGCAAACACTGTTGCAGCAGCAAAGGTCATTCAAAATGATCTAGACAAGATTCAGAACTGGGCAGACACATGGCAAATGACATTTAATAGAGAAAAGTGTAAGGTACTGCACGCAGGAAATAAAAATGTACATTATAAATATCATATGGGAGATATTGAAATTGGAGAAGGAATCTATGAAAAAGACCTAGGAGTTTTTGTTGACTCAGAAATGTCTTCATCTAGACAATGTGGGGAAGCTATAAAAAAGGCTAACAAGATGCTCGGATACATTGTGAAAAGTGTTGAATTTAAATCAAGGGAAGTAATGTTAAAACTGTACAATGCACTAGTAAGACCTCATCTTGAATATTGTGTTCAGTTCTGGTCACCTCGCTATAAAAAAGATATTGCTGCTCTAGAAAGAGTGCAAAGAAGAGCGACCAGAATTATTCCGGGCTTAAAAGGCATGTCATATGCAGACAGGCTAAAAGAATTGAATCTGTTCAGTCTTGAACAAAGAAGACTACGTGGCGACCTAATTCAAGCATTCAAAATTCTAAAAGGTATTGACAGTGTCGACCCAAGGGACTTTTTCAGCCTGAAAAAAGAAACAAGGACCAGGGGTCACAAATGGAGTTTAGAAAAAGGGGCATTCAGAACAGAAAATAGGAGACACTTTTTTACACAGAGAATTGTGAGGGTCTGGAATCAACTCCCCAGTAATGTTGTTGAAGCTGACACCCTGGGATCCTTCAAGAAGCTGCTTGATGAGATTTTGGGATCAATAAGCTACTAACAACCAAACGAGCAAGATGGGCCGAATGGCCTCCTCTCGTTTGTAAACTTTCTTATGTTCTTCTTATGTTCTTATGAAGACCAAAGAGCATTCTACAGAAGTTAGAGATAAAGTAATACAAATGCACAGATTAGGGAAAGGGTACAAAATAATATCCAAGTGTTAGGATATCCCAGTGAGCACAGTTGGATCAATAATCAGGAAGTAGAAGCTGCATCACACCACCCAGGCACTGCCAAGAAAAGGCCGTCCCTCAAAACTCAGTGCTCAAACAAGAATGAGACTTGTGAGAGAAGCCACAGAGAGGCCAACAATCACTTTGAAGGAGCTACAGAGTTCAGTGGCTGGGAGTGGATTAATGGTGCACCAGTCACCCATATCAAGAGCTCTGCATAACACTGGCCTGTATGGGAGGGTGGCAAGAAAGAAGCCGTTACTCAAAAAGTACCATCTGAAAGCATGTCTGGAGTTTACCAGAAAGCATGAGAGTGTCCCAGCTGCAATGTGGGAAAAGGTTTTGTGGTCAGATGAGACCAAGATAGAGCTTTTTGGCCAAAACTCAAAGCACTATGTGTGGCTCAAACCTAACACTGCCCATGCCTCAAGACACACAATCCCTACCGTGAAGTATGGTGGTGGCAGCATCATGCTGTGGGGATGCTTCTCATCAGCAGGGACTGGGCATCTTGTTGCAATTGAAGGAAGAATGGATGGAGCAAAATACAGGAAAATACAGGAAAATACTGCAATAGAATCTGCTTCAGTCCGCTAAAAAACTGAAGCTTGGGAGGAAATTCACCTTTCAGCAGGACAATGAGCCCAAGCACAAGGCCAAAGCAACATTAGAGTGGCTCAAGAACAAAAAGGTGAATGTCCTACAGTGGCCCTGTCAAAGTTCTGATCTCAATCCCACTGAGAATGTGTGGCACTATTTGAAAATTGTGGTCCACAGGCGTCGTCCAACCAACCTGAACAACCTGGAGCAAATCTGCCAAGAAGAATGGGCCAAAATCCCTCCAACACTGTATACAAAACTGGTACATACTTACCCCAAAAGACTTAAAGCTGTTATTGCAGCGAAAGGTGGCTCTACCAAATATTAATGTGTGGGGGTTGAATACTTATGCAAGCAAGATATTTCAGTTTTTTATTTTTCTTAAAAATAGGCACAAGTTTGTCATTCCTGAAAGTAAGGGAGCAGAAAATAACAAAATACGCTCAGTTAAGCAAAGAAAAAAGACTTACTTTAAGAAATGAAGGTCAATCTTTAAGACAAATCTCAAGAACTTTGCAAATGTCTGTAACTGCTGTGGCCAAGACCATCAAACGATTTGAAGAAACTGGCACTCATGAGGACCGAACAAGGTCAGGCAGGCCAAGGGTGACCTCAGAATCAGAGAACAAGTTCATTCGAGTTACAAGACTGCGAAACCAATGATTAACTGCCCCTGAAATACAAGCTCAGCTAAATGCTGCTCGGAGTAAAGATGTTTCAACATCAACTGTTCAGAGGAGATTACGTGAAGCTGGTCTAACTGGAAGAGTCAAAATTTGAAATATTTGGGTCCAACCGTTGAGTATTTGTAAGACGTAGAGAGGGTGAGCGCATGAGTTCTGCATGTGTGGTTCCCACTGTCAAGCATGGAGGAGGCAGTGTCGTGGTCTGGGGGTGCTTTGCTGGTGACATAGTTGGTGATCCATGGCAATCTCAACCAACACGGCTATCATAGCATACTTCAGAGGCATGCCATTTCATCATGATTACGGCTAGTTAGGCAGTCCTTCATTCTTCAGCAAGATAATGACCCAAAACACACCTCAAAGTTGTGCAAGAACTATCTGGCGAAGAAGGAAAGTGAAGGACAACTCAATCTAATGACCTGGCCTGCCCAGTCTCCAGACCTCAATCCCATAGAACTTGTATGGGACAAACTGGACACAAGAGTCAAAGCAAAGCTATCCACAAGTGCCCTACATCTCTGGGAATTGCTGCAGAAGAGCTGGGAAGACATGACGGGTGATTCCCTAACCAAATGCCTCGTGTTTGTGAGGCTGTTATTAAGGCAAAGGGTGGCTATTTTGAGGAATTCAAGATTTAGAGACAATTTTCAATTTTCTTGAACATTGCTTTGATACTCTTATGTTTCGTTTTGTATATTGTAACATGTGTTTTCATTTTCAAGTATTTACAGAAACATATACGATGTAAAACATTGTCAATTATGAAAAAAAAAAACAAGTTTCCAGCAAGTGTACTCAAACTTTTGATACTTTTTGATACTGAATGGCTGTGTACGCTTTATGAAAGGGTTGTGTCTTATCATAAATAAGGCTCTCAAATAACCCACTTCGTGTTTTAATAAAGCTCTCATTATCTGTTCTTGTTGAGATCATTATAATTCATTGCGGCACAAATTCTGCCATTACATTATTATAAATATTCATACTGCATTCTAAACACAATTAGATGTATTCACTTTTATGGCAAACAAACCTGATGCTGGAACCGAAACAGAATGAGAGTTCAATTTGCTAGTTCTATCGACTGATAATATTTGTATTTCATTTTAGTATATGCATTGCAAATCAGTTCATCTTAAATCTAATAAATACCTATGAATCATACCCATAGCAGATACAAGTCTACTTTATGAATAGTAATGAGGCAATTACCAATGTTAGCTATTAGTCTCATATTGATGATTTTAAAGTGGAAAACAAATCATTGCTTTATAGGTTCATATTGCAGTACATTACATAGCACACAGCAGACAACAAGGCTCCAAAGAATACGCCATCAAAAGTTCTTCTACTGCATGCTCCATGCAGCAGGCACGACAATGACATGATCCAGGATACCTGGTAAAAATCTGGAGCAGAAAGTTGTAATTATAGGCAACTTGCACAGTTAGTACCTCAATATAAATGTTTTCTTATCTACAAAGGAATGGCTGTGGCCAAAACTGATTTCTTCAAATCCAAAATTAGTGAGACTGGATGACTGTGAACAGGCTGGCTGTAGCGGTGACATCAGGCCAGAAAGAATCACACAAGCAGGCAGTACTGGTGTTGAAATTGAGACACAATGGCTGTGCTCAGTGTTTTAATGAAAAATAAAAGGTTTAATCAAAACCAGCACGTGGCACTTGAAGCCATAATAAACAGAAAAACAAAACGGACTAACACTTAAGCAAACAGTGGACTAACAGGCAAACACGGTGAGTAAAAACAGTAGTTCTGTCTACTTTCCTTTCTTTTACTGCATTTTACTCTTCTCTCCACACCAGTTATCCACTCACCGAACATACAACCCTGAGTGAGTAAAATGCATCTATATATACTGTTGTGCCGGGATTCAATTACTAATTAATTATTCACTTGAATCCCAGAATGTTAATTAATTTCTGCAACACCGTGCTCACATGCTAATAATTACTTTAAATGCACCTGAAGTGAAGTGCAAACCCCGTGCCTAAATACAGCTATATATTTTAAATCACTCATGCTACACAGACCCATTTATATCCCGTGCACCAATAGTATACCAACATTAACACACCACACGCAACATATAACACAAAAATACACACAGGGGCAGGGCACATTGCCACAATGACATTTTTAAACTCTTTGTGTTTTGTTCAGTATCCATTGTAAGGGACTGATGGGTAGATTTACTAAAGTGTTGCACATGCCGCAATTGTCACAAGCCAGATGCAAACGAGTTGGAAGTCTAGGGTGAAATGTACTAAACAAGCGCAACGCTATTAGTGACTTTTTAGGAAATGATTTGCGGCAGCAGTTTTTCTTTGCAGTTCAACCTTAGATGAATATCCAATTATGGGCATTCCTGCATAAATTCGCAAAAATTGGGTGGAGATAGTGGAAATCAGGGTTCTCAAACAATATAATGAGATGTACTAAAGCTGTTGGCAATTGCAACAATTTGTTAAGAACTTTTCAAAGCATGTTTTAAACAGTTGCAATTAGCAAACCTTTAATAGGTAGTATGAAAATCACTATCCCCTAACCATAGCCAATGTGATTGCAACAAGGAGACATTGTCTTCAGCTGATTGTAGGATGAGAAGATATCTGCATTACCCTCTTCAATTTAAATGAAGAACAAATTAAGAACAGGTACAGGCTCGGCAGATTCGTAATTACTGAGCTGCTGTCTGATTTAAAAGATGACCTGGAGCCTGTCATCCAGAGAGTCCATGCTATCCCTGCAGTGGTCAAACTATTGTCCACCCTGCATTATCTTGCCTCTGGGTCCTTTCAGCTGTTTTCGGTCCTTTCCCAGTCCGCCTTTTCTCATGCGATGCCAGTTGTGCTCAATGCATTTTTGAGGCGAATACCCAAATACCTATTTTTACGTAAAAGCAGCGTGTACTTACAAGCCTTGAAAACAAATTTCTGTGACATTTATTGTTTCCTGTATGTGCTGGGAGCAATAGACTGCACACATGTGCCGCTAACCCCTCCAGCTCATACTGAGCATCTATATAAGAGTAGGAAACACACCTATTCTATTAAAGTGCAAGTGGTTTGTAATTGTGCACAATTTAGCACTGTACCCCTGACTAACTAAAATCCCTTGAAATTTGTATTAATGAGAATTGATTGTCCTCCTGTAGGTCAATGCGGCATCATGATCTATTCTGTGTTAGTTGTCTAAGCTAATAATAATAATAAAAATGTTTTAAAAAGCTAAAATCATTTAGTTTAAATTATAAATAATATTTTATTCACATTGTACACCAATGTGTACAGTAAGGCAGCATGGTTTATTTTGTGTTGACCCACATTTAGAGACAAAGGCATTTGACACAGGACTGCATCTCTTTTAATAAGGAGACTGATATATTCTCTGCCCCTCACTTCCCCACAAATCCCTCTCCCCAGCTCAAAACCGGAGCCTAAATGGTTGGAGGGATAAAACCCACTATGCCACCTTTGCATTTCTCTCTTTATTCATATGCATCCATTTTAAGGATGAATGGTCTGTGACCAATGGGAACTCCTGTCCCAACAGATAGTACTTTAAAGTCTCTATTTCCCATTTAATTGCAAGACACTCTTTTTCCATGATAGCAGCACAGCTCCTAGCCCCACTGGACCTTCCTGGTACTGCCAATCGTGGACTTGCTGACCTCTCACCACCGTGGTCTCTCCAGGTCACAATATTCTTTTTGTGCATACCCCGGCAGAAATGGAGCAACAATTCTGGCCCACTGCTGCCTTGGCCAATTCTTTCTTTCAGCCATCCTCTCAAATGACCTGGTATGCCTCCACGGCTGGGTTTCATGGCCATGGTAGGGGCACTCCAATACTCACATCATACTGACCTTTTATATCAGCTCCTGGATATCGAGCTGGTTTTCCAGTTGGCTCCCGCTGCAGATGATTTGTCTCTTTGGGTTGCCGTGGCCTGCATCAACACTTTCACTAAGTCTTCCTTGACAAAATGGATATTTATTTTCTTCTCCTTTTGGAGACTATTATCATCCCACCACTGCCACCAGATTGTGGTAGCTTGGCTGGAAGGTGGCAATAATAAACCCAGAAGTCATGTTTTAAAGTAGATAAAACAAAGGTTTATTGAACGCACAACAAACATGGTCAAAATCAAAACATACTTCTTCCTCCTCTTGAAGTTCTAACTAAACAATGCATGTTTCCTATCTGTTATACAGGACAGCTAAGCTGTTTTCCCATGACACCTTCTCGCATTTGCAATATTTACTATATTCTTTTTATTTTCCCACACGTACCATGTCTCCTTACTTTCTTTCCCTGATTTCTGTTCAGACATGGTTTTAATAGCTGTCAATTACATTAATTAGTAACACCTGTTACCCATTACTTTTGCAATTGACAATCATTTATTTAATAATTCCTTTAATATCAATATATTTGCAGACCATTGTCATCAAGCGGGCTACAGTCAGAACTGCAATACAAAACCCCACATTTACAGACATAGGCCTTTGATACGGGAATACAGCTCTTTTAAGAAGGAGACTGATATATTCTCTGCTCATCAGTTCCCCACACTATATATATATATATATATATATATATATATATATATTATATATATATATATATATATAGTGACTAAATTGAAGAAGTAATAAATAAATAACATGCACAAAACACTGTTTAATTCAGTTGCTTAAAGACTCTTTTGGAGAGAAATAAATCGCAAGTTTAACAGAAGTGCACAGAGGTAGAATTTCTGGTGTTTATACCTATGAAATAAAATTTATTGGAGCAAATTTAAAGATGGCTTTGTGAACAGTTCCCATTATCTACACACTTTAAGAAATGTTCTTAAACTAGTTGTTATATATATATATATAACAGACAAGATAAGATTAGAAACCCTTCGACTTTAGTGTATTATCAATACATAGAATATACACCATGCAATCTTATATACACACATTGCCAATACAACTGGAAACTGTTAGCCATGGATGTCTACAGTATTTAGACGGCTCTGTCACACTACAGGAACATTGAAGGTAACCTATTGGAGTTCAGCTACATTCTCTTAGGAATCATCAGAGCAGGTTTATTGGTATTTTGTGCAGTGGTCTGTGGTCTGAAAAACTCTGGAAAGAAACTGAGAGTTTGAAAAAATTGACATTTAAGAGTGCCACTATACAGAGTGCTAGCAACATCTGTAACTGAGATGCTAAATTTAACAGGGACATCAGCATCTTCTGTTTGGCGTTGTTAGAGCTGCAGACATGTTAGACTAATAGTTGGAGGGAATGTGTTGAGACAGTTATTTTTTTATGCATAGAGTGAATGGTATTTAAAGTATTCTAGCTTGTTTGGGAATTAGTTAAGTGAGGCGCATCTGAAGAGGGCCCAAGATGTTGTGAACCCTCTAGTAGAGTGCGCAGCTACTCTCCCAGGTGGGGGTAAGCCAGCACTGTCATACACCACCGAGACTGTGTCCGCACTCCAATGCGACAGTTGCTGCTTTGAGAGGGGCTGTCCTAGGGTCCGTATACTGTGACAGACAAAGAGCTGGTCAGTACGACGCAGAGCTCTTGTCCTATCCACGAAACACCTCAATGCCCGCACCGGGCAAAGAAAATTCAATTTCCTATCGCCCTCTGAAGCAAATGGAGGTGGATGGAAAGACTCCAGTTCCACAGACTGATTCATGTGGAAGGCTATGATCACCTTGGGGAGGAAAGCAGGGTTTGTACACAGTGACACCCTGCTGCCATTGTCCGAAATACGCATACAGGAGCTTTGCATCAACAGCGCCTGCAGCTCACTGACCCGCTTTGTGGAGGTGATAGCCAAGAGGAAGGCTGTCTTCATAGACAGATGCTTCAACTCTGTAGAGTGTACGGGCTCAAGCGGGGCCTTCATGAGAACCTCCAGTACAACATCAAGGCTCCAAATACACCTTCAATGTGGAAGGTGACCTACCAGCATCAAGCAGTTCTTGCACAAACTGCAAGATAACCGGCATGGGGGCAAGAAATTGGGTCATAGCTTCTAGTCAAACACCAATTCTGGAAATAGTTCCACTTATAGTCATACAGCGACCTAGTGGAGTCTGCCCTAGTGCCCTGCAGAATACCCACAACCGCATTTGATAGGGCTGACCCATAATTGAGACCTGCCAGGTTCTGGATGCCAGAGAGTGCCTCTCACCTGACTGAGGAGATCCAGGTGAAGTGGTATCCCCAAGGGCTGGCCTTGTATGAGCTGGCATAGAGTCGAGAACCAGATCCTCCTGCACCGCTGTCGCTTTCTCTAACCGGGGCGCGTAACCAAGCACCGGGGTAACGTATGCACAGAGGTGTTATATGCACCAAGGGCACCAGGCACTGAGTGCACTGGGAAAAGTATGCACCAAAGTACCAGGGGCTGAGCATGCAATGGGGTACCGAAGCACCGGGGGGCAGCTGAAGCAGTTGTGCCTGCCCTAACCGCATGTAGTCACACATGGTCAACGCATAGCGTATACCAGGGGACACACAGGCCAAAGCCACAGCGGGCGAATCTGTGGATGGGGTACAATCACAATAATGCAATAACAACAATATTACAGGGGAGAACAATGCTGCTGTTGTTGATTTTTTGAAGATCCAATGCGCCGAAGTGGGCAGGCTGGGGCAGCTGGCAAGGTCTATTCTATAGCGGGTTTGGAAAAATTTGTTTTTTTTTGCTGCTGCACAACGCAGGTGAGCAGGATACCGCATGTGCACTGCAGATGTGTCAGCAAAGGTATTTAGTCAACAACAATAACTATATATATATATATATATATATATATATATATATATATATATATATATATTAAATATAATGCCACTCGGCAGCGGTCGACTTGAAACTCGACACCGGGGGAAAAAGGATTGGGCCTAACCACCTATAACCCCGGTGGAGGATATGCTCCTACACAAGTGAAAGGCTGAAAAAAACGACAACACTCACTCCTTTAAACCAATACGGCACAGACAGTCGACTCACATACCACAGATAGAGAAAAGCAGCCTGCAACGCAATTGCGCGCAGGTTGCTGAGGAAGAAAGAAAGTCTAACTCAGGTGTCACTGATTCCTTGAAAGCGGCAAGCCACCTTTCAGCCTGAAAGGCAAGGGAACTGCAGTGGGCGAAGCTCTTTTCCAAATATGCTCAGATGCCAACACAGATGGTCTTACCTTACCATCGTAGTAAGAGAAATGGCTTCCTCAGTATGATGGTTTTAATCCCTCGGTAGACGGGACCGAGGGCGTCATCCCAGGATGGGGTCTATTGGCAGCTCTGGTATAGACAGCTCAGAAAATACCTACAAATAGGCAAGCATATCCCATATGTAATGTTGTTGGTGGTCGTCTTCGAATTGAAAGGGAACCACAGACAGGTGGTTTATGCAATCCAAAGAAAGTCACAAGTACTGTAAAATGCTTTAAAAATCAGGCTGTGGTTTTCCTCGTTGTTTTATATGTTGAATATTGCAGAAAGAGTTATTTTCTACCCATAACAAGATGCACTTTAAGGGAAAGTATTGGGGTAAAACAGGCAAGAATACTCTATCCCCAAGGAACGATTGTCAATCCAGCTATAGTAACATTTTAACAATATATTGTAATGACTGGTATTCTCAGTTTCCTGATCACCTGATTACGATGTTTACCATTCTATGCTTAAATGTATTTTCTGATAATGATTCTTGATTACCCTAGCAACGTATCGCAGTGTTCATCTGAGTTACTGCTGCTGAGATTAGTTGTGCTGTGTAACAGTAAATGGTTGTCCTTTCATACAGGTTACCCATCACATACACATTTACCTTGATTGACAGTTTGCTGGTCATATAAGGGGACGCTCTGTGGAAAGTGCCCTATCTGTATACAAAATGCAATCAAGGTCAGAAAGCAGCCAGGGTCTAATTTCACTCCCTCTGCTAAAATCTAACTCTTACAGATTCTGCCTTCCAAGCTCCTCTACTCACACCAGAAAAAGAATTACCTGCAGTATTAACTTCTACAGTCTGTGGTCTAAAGCTAAACATATAAACTTGTTAGCAACTGCCATCTTAGAAGGCCTACGTGTTTTAAAATGTTATTATTGAATTATATTGTTGTTTTGTTTTCCTTTCTATTGTTTTTGTGCCTGTAACAGGCTGCCATTTTCCAAGTTTCATTGAAAGTGATATGCAGGTCTAAGTGGGTTAATTTTCTTGTAAAACATGCATGGATGTTTTGCTAACTTTCTGAAAATGAACACAGGCTATGAATAATAAAACTGCAATCAGTGCATATATTGTAGTTACTCCACTGCATCATGGGCTTGGTTTTTCTTGTATGGGAAAAACCAGCTCAGCTATGGCGAGTGTGGCTTACAGGACAGAACATAGACATTGAGATGTGATTCACTGTAGACTCAATCTGTCTTTTACCAGTATCTTCAAATTACCCTAGCTAAAATGAATAGAAATATGGTTTATTGATGAAATGCAATATATTATACACATTTGAGATGCTGTTTTAAGCATGCGGTATTTGCCCCCTTTTTCCTCAAATTGTCTTTTTTGATGTTGTCATGTAATGTGTTTCATAATTATCTTGCACTGGAACCTTTCATTAAAACTAGTGGACCATTGTTTGACTGAACCAATGGCATAAAGCTAGGTATGCACTTAAGCATGGTTGCTCAAAAAGTTCACAATCTTAACCTTGAACCCTTCTTGCAGTGTTTTCCAGAATGGGAGACTGTCTAACCCGAGTAAACTTTGTTTACACATTCAACACATAAACATCAACAGACACCTGTTAAAATGATGACCACCTTTAGTTTATTTATTTATAGTTGCTCAGACAAGTGTATACACAAATACAGACCTTTAGATTGTATTTATTTTTTTTTACTCATATATTGTAAAGCAGGTCAAACCAGCACTCGTAATTAAGTGCAAAGTAACTGCTAAAGCAGGGCCGTACGAGCCACACAAGACCACACTGAGCCGGACTTCCATGTCCAGATGCACATAAAATGAATGGCTTCAATAAGGCTGTCAAGAGTAAGCATGGAAAGCAGATTTCGCAGACTCATGGGTAACCTCCAACATGCCAGTATCTATTAAACAGTACAGACAATGGCAGCAAGCCTATTGTATAGAGATTTGTTTCGCATTAGAGCAACTTGCGGACAAGGCATGGGAAAACCTCAGTGTTGCCAAAGAGGATCGATGTGCCCATTCACCGCTCAAGGAAAATAAAAACACACAAGAGGGCATGAATGGAAACAGTGGACAACTAAAGCTATGTGGTGAGAATAAAAGGACCAGTGGGTTAATTTCCGAGTTTCTGAAATCTGATAGATTCATTTGTGTTACACAGAGAGGTTATGTACAGTTGTTTTTGTTTCTGAACAGGTACAATACAGCCTTCCTTCTTTGTTTCATTAAGATGCTGACACATAAGAGAAAAAATCCACATTCATCAAAGTTTACAAAAACTATACCAACAAACTTTTTTTTTTTTTTCTGAATCAAGTCCATGCACATGCCACACATGATACTGGCAAGATCCTTCGGGAGAAACTGTCCATGGAAAGAGATAGTAAAATACCTTTAAGCTTAAGGACCAACATGCTGAATAACAAGGCTTCAACATTAGACCCATTAACATTTAAGACAAAACATTGATCCACTTCTTCTGATCTTCATGATTCCTTGAACAGGCAACGGAATAAAAGCACTTCACAGGTGAGCCCACTTGCGCCTGTGTTTACAGTGTGCACTTCAGTACACAGAGGACTACAGGATCGATGCCTCAAATCGTGTTTAGCATCTTCATCACACAACAGGTTTGTGTACTCCACATTACCCAGAGGTTCTACTATGTTCATTTTATAAAAGACATAAGAATCAAATTAATACTTTAATATCAAACACTATTTACAACAGCGTTTTGCTAATAATACAGAATTTTAACAATGAAATGTCTTTTTTTTTTTTTTAATCTTTTACCCTTCAAAACAAAACAACGTACTAATAAACTAACACTAGATGTTATATTATTGACTTCTCAGGATACACGGTATCCACTTAACATACTGATCCTTATTTCCCTGTTTCAGGTTTGTGAAAAATATTGGTTGCCAGGAGTGTTGTGCCTTCAGTACAAAGGCCCCAAAAGCATAGAAAATGAAAATCCCATAATGTCAGCTCAGCTTGATAAACTACCTTGCTGTTTGTGTTAATATCTATATTGAAGTCTACAGATAGCCACCCTTGGCAGTAAGCTCTCCTGTAGTAGGAAGGCGTTGTTGGTGTTGTTGTTACATTAATGGGCTGACATTGTAGGTACTGGATAAAAGAAAACAGACATAATCAACACCTCTGGTAGCTCTGAAGGGGTTTCTACTCATCTAGTATTGTGTTTTATGTTTTTTTGTTTTAATTGTCCAACTGGGAAAAGTGGATAAAGGCATGTGTTTGTAGGATTCTATCAATAGATTTGCCTGTTTTGACATATTTGAGAGATTCACATTGTTTACTGTATTATTACGTTTTCTACTTTCTAAGTTTTCTAACCCTCTCTCAATATAAATTCGTAATGTGGAAATTAAAAAAAAAAAGTATATCTCTCTAGTTTTAGGCCCAAATAAGCAGCCCTTTAAAAAGGATATGTGTAACAGGTTACACAGATACTGTAGATAGAAACACACCAATCTCCACACCTTTTTTTCTGTAACAAAATAACCTATTTTTAGTTAGTGTAACTTTTGTAACTCCTTGATACCTTGATGACTAAAACGATTTCAGTTTTACTTGCTCAGTTCTTAACTACCTGTTGGCATCTAGACATATCCAGTTATCTGGTACAGGCATCATTGTATACACTCCAGTTTAATCTATTCTAAATAACTGCATAGCACATAAACTGCAATTATCTTATTTATTCTTTTGCTTTTAGTAATAAAATATTTAATTCATCCTGCAGCAAACTGTATAAAAAAGTATGTTTGTATGTATGTATTTGAAACTGCAAGTAAACAACAATTGGAATGTTGCAGCTTATGCTTATATATATATATATATATATATATATATATATATATATATATATATATATATATATATATATATATATATCCAAAAAACACATTCTAGGCTAGCTCTTAATTGCCCATATAATCATTTATTCTATATAAATCACAGTTTAGAGAGAGAGAGAGAGAGAGAGAGAGAGAGAGCGAGAGAGACAAAGTTTGGCTTTTTAACCGATTTAATTTCCCTATATAATGCTTATTTTTTTTTACTCTTGTTTTACCTTTTAGTCTTGAACTATCAATTTGTTCTCTCTCTTTATCAAACGTTTCACAAATAACTTTTTTGAATATGCTCCATCCCTCTAAGAGAACCCACATTTTCAGCACACTTTTCAGAAGACATTTCCTCCTGGAGGAAACAGACTTATATCTATTCTTAATATCACCCCTCCAGCCCTACACTGATACGATGCCTTGCGTGCTCATCTTCTGGTATAGAGTGAGAAGGTATAAATATTGCATGGGGGAGTAAAATCCTCTTGGGAACCTGTTCAATTTTCTTCCATCTCACTGACTGCATCTGCCACTAATCTTTTTCGTCCCAGTTCAGCCGACAGAGTGAGCCAACATCTGTGTGTGTGTGTGTGTGTGGGGGGTGGGGGGCGTGGGGTCTTACAAAAAATAATGCACAGGAAAATAAGAATCACTAAGTGTCAAACAGGTTTTGGCATCTTAGTTTACAGTTTGGGGGGAATTGGCTCTCCTTGAATTTCAATTCTTATTTTCAGACTGAAAGAGACAATTTTAATATCTGCAGAACAGGTCACCACGACAGGTCAGATGGTTAAGGAGGAATCTCAGTGTTTCCTGGACCCGGCTCTTCTCCCTGGGCATGAAGCGCTATAATGCCAACAGCGTTGCCAGAAAAAACAGTACAGATGCCAGTAGTAGGCGTGGTATCCTTGGCGTATTTGCTGCGCTGTTGTCTCTGCGGGATGGCTCAGCTGACTCATGTACAGTGTCATCTGTTTTGACAGAAAATATACATGTTACACAGGAGTCAAGGGGTTAAAAAGCATTTAGTTGTTAAAATAGATCAAACGCCAACAGCAAGTACTACAGCTATCTAATTACGATAAACTAGATTATTTTGCGCAATACTGCTTTTCCAACTTCACTGCATGACATACGCGTGTTGAATTAGTACACAGGCTTACAGAGATGCAAATATTAAATTCCAGGATGTATTTCTTTAACAATCAACACAAACAGTATCAATGATTGTGTTTTCTTTGCCCCTTTTATTTTTAGCAAGGTGAAAAACAATTGAATGCAAGGTGAAAACCTAAAGCCACCGTTATCTTATGTGGTTTGACCTATTGATTTCTTTTTTGTTTTGTACTGAAGCAGCTCCTGATTTGTCATATTAGTAATAATTGTGAAGCACTTGCAGAACATGCCATGCACTCAGTAAAACAGACAAGTGTGACGATATAAAGAGACACATAAATATGCTCCAAAGACAGAGCAACCAGTTCATTTACCAGGGAGGATCAGGCATGCATGCAACAGGGTTTTGCAAAGTCAACGGGACATATTTTAACAGCTTTACATTTCTTACCCTTGCACTACAGTACTGAATCATGCCAATTTACAGAGCCTGCCAGGCTCTGAAAAGCAGTATCTAATTCTGAGTGCATTAATAATAAGGAAATACTGAATTTGGGTACTGAGATTGTCTTTGAATCTCAGTGTGTAGTTACGGTACCAGTGGAAGAGGAATAGTTATTATTTATTAGTTATTATAGAAGATTTGTAGAACCCGATGACAGACTTTTTAAAATCTTTCACTAACCATTATTTCACAATAGTCCTGTCCTTGAGCTGTATCTGAACACACTATTCAGTATATTTACCAGAAATAAAATAAACAAAGGAAAACATAACCGAACACCTACTGGTCAAGCATTTGCAATAAGGATGAAATGCAAATAGGACAACTTAATACAAGATTATTTATTAGTAGTCTATTTAAAATCTTTGTCAAGCTTTTATAAGGGCTTAGGAGAAACAATGGGTGATATAAAAACATGTTCGGGCTCCTTACTGTCTATCGGCAAGCAAAGTCTTAAAGTGACACCATAGGGCATTCAAGCACATTCAGTTTGAACACTGTGTTAGTTACATGCAGAGGTTGGGCTGTATTGGAAACAGGGGTTCAGTTTAATTGCAGTTTTTTTTTTTAAAGGAAAGGAAAAACCAAACATATTACTATTGGTAGTATCCTAACAGTTCACGAATTTCTAGGCATCTTGATTAGATTTTCATGCTTTTTTCTTCTGGTGTTCCAACAAACTTCTTGTCATGTGGACATAAATGCACTGCTGGCGGTACACTTTGAAAGAGCATCAAACACAGCTATCATTACCATCCCCTTACAGCAGCGCAAGCAAAGCGTTCTAACATGTAACGCATGCCAAGAAGGGAAAGAACAGCCCTGAAGAACTAGAGGGAGTGAGGGAGGGAGGGAGAGAGACAGACAAGGGGAACATTTGTTAAAAAAGATTTTCTAAGCATACTAACCTGCTGGTTCTAATGAATTTTCTACTTTGTCGTTAACATCGAAAACACGATCATGAACACCTATAGTTTTCACACAGCTGTCTATAACAAAAATAGAGATAATAGCCAAATATGTTAGTGACACTTGTGATCCCCCCACCCCCACTGTTTAAAGCTAATGACACTACACTGAGTGCCACATTCTTCACATATGAAACAACAAGTTAGCAACCAGTATATTATCACAGTGAAAAAGCTTTCATGAAGAATAATAAGAAAAATATGAAAACCACAACATGTTTTATACAGAACAGATACCGCCCAGGATTTAACAGTAAGGATAAAATAACTCAATAAATCAATAAATAAAATTTTACGCCTCACAAGCTTTACATAAAACAACTTACTTGTTGGTCGCACAAAAACTTTCAGTTTCAGGCAAGTTCTCCTTCCATTCTCTGCAATAATAGATGCTGTAAAACAGGGAAAATAATTAAATATTAGAAAACAGATTGAAGATCTCCTTCAATGTGTTTGGTCAATACAAGGGCCTTAATCTCTGGTAAAGGACCTTGAACTATGTTTAATCACTGTTGCAAATCAATCCGCTGGAAAATATGTTGTAAGTCAATGTAGACTAAAGCCTTTTTCACACTGGCATGCTCTACCTGGGTTGGCTATGTGACAGTAAACAATATGCATATTAATGCCCTGGAAGCAGCTTGTTGCAGGCGCTTCCATCCAAGCTTCTCTGGATTGAACTGTCGGCCCAAATGTTGATTATAGCAAACATTTATTCATCCCTGCTGTAATCTGACTCATGCTGTGTCTCAAGAAAAACAAACATGGCTAAACAGAATAAACATTTCTTACGTAAGTGAAACCTTCACGCAGGCGTGGCTATTTGTTAGTTCGTCGGTTTATGAACGGCAGTATTGCATTTTGTCAGGCTCAACCCTGGTCAAAGTGTGTCAACCCACATCCTAAAGTGGGTCGCTGGGACCCGGGTTAACCCGGGTACGACCCAGGTATGTGGTTTCACACTACGTGGGATTGTGACCCCAGTAGCCAGAACACCCGACCGGACCCAGGTAGGCGTGCTAGTGTGAAAAGGGCTTTAGTCTGCTTCCTTGCTGTCCTATACATTCAATCCATCTACTTAAATGTAGTATATTAAATAAAGTTTTTTAGAATAGAATAGTGTTTGTTGTCAGTGGTAAGACAGTAACCACAATAGCAACTAGTGTCCAGTTTAAATGACGAGCTGAAGAAATTAAACAATCTGATGGTATCTGATTACTTTCAACAACTCTATTTCAGCACATCAAAGTAACAACACAGGCACAGTACTCTTCTTAGAAGGCTGTGTGATCCAGTTGTTAAAGAAAAGGGCTTGTAACCAGCATGGTCCATGGTTCAAATCCTGGCTCAGCCACTGACTCATTGGGTGACCCTGAGCAAGTGACTTAACCTGGTTTAATGGCAGAATGTGTAGGAGTCAAACCAGAAAATGAAGCCCAAGTGAAGGCTACCAGACCACAGATGGAATTCTGAGCAAACCGCATTACTTATGGAATAATGAGGAAAACATTTGTATTCATTAGTAACAGAAACCAGTGCTGCATAAAAACAAACAGAAAACCTTTCTTTAAGAATCCATTTTCTAAACAGCACTGTAACCTTCATAAGAGGGCTTTGCCTTCACGAGTCGAAGGCGAGGGCATTTAACATAAAGAGAAGGGCTTTACCAGATGGTAAATCTGTCTTATGAGGGTTCTATTGCTTAATTGAAAGTGACAAACTGTTTTCCTAGTGTGAAATTAATAGAGAAATATATTCAACCCCATATGAAGACCACCTTTATGCCTGTTTATGTATTTCCTCTAAAGAACAACAACTGTCTGTCCGTGTTAAGTCACCAGTAAAGATCACAAAGCATAAAAAAATAGAAACAGTTGTTACCAGCAGCTTTGTTTGTATGAGAATTTAGAAAACACTTTTTTTTCAAAATTCAGATTCCTGTCAAAAAAATGTGATCTACAAACGTAAGCTTTTTGGAGGACATTTATTGCTATTATCAGTTTTACACTTCAAATTGCGATCCTCTGTTTGTGATAACCTTTTTAGGGTCCTCAGTGTAGTTGACAAACTGAAGGCTTGGGTTTTGAGCCTGAGCTACAGTACAGTATGTAGAAATGCAGAAAAGAAACAACTAGTTTCAATTGGAACACAATGCACAATATTTCAGTAGTAATGGGGTTTTTTCTCTTATTAAACTGATAACCAGGTTAGGTATAACCAGAAGCTAGCCTAGGCTGTAAACTAAATCAGTGTCTGAAAGGCTCCCAGTGTTGATATGAACTGAAAAGGGTGCGCTTGGGGCATATTGCTTATAGTCTGTGGGTAGAGTCAGGAAATTGCCTCTTTCCTGTGGACCCTGCAGGCTGTGAGTTATGAATGGCTTTAAGTGAAGTGCATATACCATGTCGCATGACTTTCTTTCTAATTGGAACAACTTTTCACAACTTCTGACTATACGTCTTGATAGAGGCTCACAGTGAAGCCTTCAATTAGACAGGGACAAGATTATGGATTTAAATGTAATGCCACTGCAGGAAGGTTTTAAATAAAACAGTGGGTTGTTGAAATATAAAGTTTTATGCAAAACTCTTTCTAATTTAGCTATGTAAGCTTAGACATTTTCTTCCCTCTTTACTGCCTCACTTACTACTCCCACTTACAAAATTGTTTCAATATTTCTACTACACACTATACTTTGTTATAACCAGTTAGAGTTTACATCTGTATATAAAAACAGGCTTTTTTAATTAGTGATTTCCATAAGAAAACACCAAAACATAAGACCTTGTAAAAAAAATGTATTTAGGAAAAAATGGTGTAATGAGCAGGAGACAAACCAGAAATGTAAGACTTTTTATATGCAAGTTGAGGGCACCAGTAGTGCTATAAACTATAACGATCTTGCTTATTGTGACATTTTATAAAGAAGCTGAGACACAGAGATGGCTAATTATGCTATAATGTGCAATTCTTTAATGGAAATGAGTAGTACACCAGTTCAAAATACATAATGATCTAATTCAGTCGATATGCACAAGTGGTATATTAAATATAACAAAGGGTTAAATGGTGGACAACACCAAGGTCCATTCCAGTCTTTGTATTTTATTTTGAAGACATGTTGTTTCTGTAATACTAAAAACCACTGTGGCAGTAGTATATACTGTTTCCAAATTAAAAATGAACCCAAGTGTATTTTGCAGCCCCAAGCATGGGCCATAAAACACGTACTCCATCACACTTGCTTCATTTTAATGCATCACTAGGTTAATGGAAAAAACACGTCCCCATACTGTTCCTCTCTGTAGTAACTGCTCCCCTAGTCCCTGATAATAGGTCATTTGGACATCTATTCTTAATATTCAGTTTGAGGATCCAAACATTAGAAGAGTTGAAAGTGCTCAGTTTCAAATTAAATATATAATTTTCTCACATATTCTCAGAGTCAGTGTCAGTTCTGAGCAATCCATAGCTGTAGTCTTGGTGTTCCTAGCTGCTAGTGTTTGTCATGTAAGCAATGACCTGCAGAGCTTTCCAAAGCTCAACATGGGCTTCCAATTATAGTAGCACTACTTCAATTGTCTTTTCAAATAAAAGCCAGGATGAGCTCTGACATCAAGGAAAATGCATCAGCTCCACTCAATTCTACATTTAACAGTACAAATATATTTAATATTCAAAACTGCAATCTACTGAGCGCCCTATTAGCCAGGCAAAGCAAATGGGTACAGGGATTTTTCAGCACTCAAACTTTACCACTAAATTCAAAGTCACTTCGATAGCAAAATCACCACTATAAATTGTGACACATATGTCACACAGAGAATCCTTAATTTCTTCATAAGGGATGCTTGCAAATTAACAGAGCCTGGCAGCATTTTTGGGGTGCTAAATAGTATTTTACTATTCTGCCTGGTTACCATGATGGGAGGCAACTATCAGAATCCACCCTTGTAAATACCAATATAGCTATTAAAAATGCATTGTATCCTAAATTAATTCATATCCATAATGAGTTACAACGTAATTCACTTCTGTTTTACTGAAAAGTAATATCGGCCACAACTAGTTCTATAGTGGTACCCTGAAATTGTCATTATATTTTACAGAATTTGAAAGCTACTTCATTCAGTATATACTCAGTACTGAGATATGTACTGTACAAGGTGACAACCCCCCTGAAATTATCAATGCTCGATAAAAATAAAATAATTATCTCACTACCATGCTTGATTAAGAAGCTTGCTAGGTAGTATGTCTATAGTTGTATTTGCCCCCTGGAATTCAGCTGTTTTGCTGCTGATTTGCATCCAAGGCATGACTCACATCCACCTTCAATATAATATAATGTAACATTTAGATCTGGGCCCCGACAGCTGTGTGTTTTAAATTTAAACACTCTTGTCAGTTCAGAGCTGTGGGGAATTTCAAAATCAGCATTTACTTTTTGTAAAGAAAATGCACAAGTGTAGAAGCATTAAAAATGCAGTTTTTCATTATGTTGGCCACAGGCTATACTTCATCAATTTGTGCTAGTCAAAAAGGACAGCCTATTAGATGTAAAAGAAGCTAAGCACTCCCTCCCTCCTACACTCTCTCACATACACACGGTATAGTTTGTATTGTAATATGTTACCTTGGATAAGAAGTGTATGTAAATCAGCCAGGTAAAAGCAGCTGAAGTCATTGGTATTCTCCTTGGAAAAAAGTACCTGATTTACATGAATTGCATGGCTGAAGAAGCCTGCAACACATTAATGAACCCAAAAGTGATTCATTCTTATTTATTTTTTAGTATGTGGCTGGAGTGCATGATGAACCTTATTGTAAT
The DNA here is from genome assembly GCF_017654505.1 of Polyodon spathula. Taxonomy (NCBI): domain Eukaryota; kingdom Metazoa; phylum Chordata; class Actinopteri; order Acipenseriformes; family Polyodontidae; genus Polyodon; species Polyodon spathula. Next base: position 87,583,614 of record NC_054535.1, read on the forward strand.
ATCAGGACTACACAGAACATTGGATTTCCGAATTCTCACTCGTTACAAATGGACCAGCAGTTTCTGATGCATCATCATTTTTATCACAATCATTTTTTGGAATGCTTAGCTACATTACTGTTCTCCCTATTTAGGGCAGCAGTTTATGATGGACATCCCTAACCTGAAGAGATACTGTACAACTAAATAAAACAATTAAAAGAATTCAAATTAAAAATAAATAAAAGCAGGTAGTAGTAAACATATCCAACAATTAACATGTGTAAATGTGGTAATTTATATGACTGTGGGCAAAAATTGTAATATTTTTTTTTTGTTAACCGATTTAAATATTTTAATAAAATATGACATCTTTAACTCCATTACAGATGATAAAGTCTGTTTTGACAATCAAACAGATGGGATGTCATGTTTACAAAGAAATCATTTCATAAAATACAGACAGACATATACAAATATTGTATGGACCCCATTTTCGGGGTAGAATTATGTTTTTAAACTCTAAAGTGTACGCATGTATCATGTTCCAAAGGCATGCTAGATGAGGGAAACTTAACTCTAAATTCTTAAACTTTTTTGTACAGTATATTAGATTATATAAAAGTAATTGCAACAAGTACAAACCGATAACAAACAGTTGTCTTTTGAGAATACAGTTCCATTTATTTATTTATTTATTTTAACTGGGGTTGGAGTAAATGTACATGTAGTTTAAATTTAAGGCAGCAGCGATGGTAAACGACTAACATAAAAGCTAAAGCAACTATTCATGTTTGCAATTCATTTGACAAAGAAATTACATTTCTAAAACCCAGACATCATTGAACTGTTCCTACCCATAGCAAAGCTGTTTTTTCCAGTTTTATAATACTGGTGATACATAGATATAAGATAGATAGATAGATAGACGGGTGGATGGATAGATAGATGGATAGATATATAGATATAAGAGATAGATAGATAGATAAATATAAGATAGATAGATAGCTAGATAGATAGATAGATAATTCACTGAGCATATACTCCTGTATTCTCTAGCAGAAAAAAAAAAAAAAAAACATTTCTGCACTACTCCAGGGAAGTCTATCCTCTCAAAAGCAAGCTGATTTGTATGAATTTGTAACACAGGCAGCATGTTGGTTTTGTTAGTGGTAAGAACAATGCCTACCATCCCAGTTCCTCTCTACTGCAGGTTCAGGCAATTCATTCTATAAAGTAAGTGACCCTACAAAGGGCAGTTACATGCAGGAACTACTGTCCTAAAAACTGTGAAAGATGAGTTATTTGACCATGGATTGTCCCTAGACAATCAACACTGAGCTTTAAATAAACGGCATAACCCATTCACTGGCACGGATGAAGTATAATAAAGCTTAATCAGACATTTAGAAGCAATGCAATCTTTAAAAAAAACCTTAAGAACCATGTCTTAACTCTATGACTCCAGACATAATACATTAGCTTAATTTATCCAATTTAAAACATAAATGTCTAATATGGATATAACATTCTCACTTCATACAAAATGTCAACAACTGCCCTCATTGAAGACATTTTAAATGTGCCTGTAAGCATCCTAAGATGACTGTGGACAACCTATGACTCTTCCCAGTGCTGTTATATGAAGACTGCTCTTTAAAGCAGAAATATCATCAGTTTGTGAAATCTCAATCCTGCTGTGAATTGTATGTTACAGTCACAGCTGGCAGTGATAAAATCTTTTTTTTTTTTTTTTTATAATGCAGGATGGGTTAAATTGCGCTGTTTTCAATATTTTCTGTTCTCAAATTTACTAAAACATTTCATCCTGGCCTCCCAGCAACTGTTATCCGATCTGCTCTTTCTGTTTTCAAAATAACTTTTATGTCAAAGAAGTCAACCTGGCTTGCAGGCGAGATTATACGTACAAGTCTGATTTGAAACAGAACTGGACACAGTGCACATAGCCATACAGAACCTAATACCAGTGCCTTCTTTCCCATTGCAAGACAAAACCTTGACATGATATAACCTTTGTCAGGAGACAGGAAATGGCCTTGAAGGAGATCATTAAGCAGATGCTGTACACACACGAAGAGTCAAGGGATGCCGATGCTGTGGCAGATAAACTGCCTATTGCTGTTTACTCCCTGCCTTATATTCCCTCCAGTGTGAAATATGAACTAACCAACAAATGGCCAGTGTGTTCCTGTCACCCAGCGGGGGACGTGGGCCACCGCTGTGAGAAGCGCTGTGAAAAACCTGAATATCTACTATGAATTCACTATTTATGCATCACAATGGAAGATTGACTAGGAAAACACTGTAGTTGGCTTGTATTATCTGTTAAGTTCCAAAGGCATGTTTTAGAGAAATGTAAGGCAACGCTGATGTTAAACCGTTAACTTTAAACCTAAGCAACTATTTTATTTTTTTCGCAATTCACTTGAAAAGGCACCTAAAAATGAATGCTCAAGCTGCTATTAAGTGTTTTGAGGTTAAAGTTACAACTTTACTTTGCCTGGGTGGTTGCTTCATGTCTACAGCCAGCAACTTTATGACCTTAACTGTAGCCAAAAGTTCAACAAGCATTTGCCCAACGTTCTGATTACATATCAATGGACAGCATACAGCTCGAATAAGTTCCACAAAGTGGACTAAGAATGCTACTTAGACAGATAAGGGGAACAAGGTCCACTGAATTACATTCTTACAATTATTAATAACAATGGAACGAACACATTTAAACTCAAAACCATGTGTCACTGTTTTGAATGCGGTTCTACAGGAAATTTTGTATGTTTCATGCCAGCAATAATTTGCTATTATTTTTACTATTTGTTTAAATGTCTTCCTTTTTTAAAATCTCTCAAGCATGGAACATCTCTAATCTATATATTGTAGATGAGCAAAATGACCCCTAAGCAGAAATCTAGCTAGTAACGCATTGGGTCTTAGTTTTAAGCCTTGTTTATCCTAGCCAACACAGTATGTATGAACTTCCATTTCTTGTTCTAGATAAAACAAGACTGAGTTTTGTTTTTCAGGGGGGGGGGGATAAAACCCAAACAATATTGGATTTCCAGTTTGTTTGATTAAAATCAGACCTCCGATTCACTATATTAGAAAAACATGCTGCCTTAAGCATGTTGGAATCCAAGGTTCACTGTCTAATGCACACTACTCTTCAACCCAAAGGCCTGCTCCCTAACCTTTCTGACCCCTTCTTAACAATCCCTGTCAGCTCCACACACATTCTTTGCCATTATTCATAGACAGCTAATACAGTATTCCACTGAATTGCATGCAGATGTGCAGAATATTAAATAGCTCCCCGCGTTTTCCTGAGGGCAGTCAATTTTACATCTGCACTCTTCCACAGAAATAAAATAAATGTTGGCCAGATAAGAAATCATGCTGCCTCATCAGCTAGATTGACAATTTTACTTTTCAACTGAATGCCTGGGCTGCCAAAAAATGAAGAAATATGGCCTCAATTTGATTTTATCCTGTGCTCGCTTTTGTTGATTAACTGGTTTCTGCTGTTTGAATGAATTACATCAGGCTTCTGTCTGCTCCATATAATTTTATCAAAAAGATAACAAATCACCCTTATAGTGACACCTCGCACAAAAATGGGACACAACATCAAGTCGGGTTTCTCTAAAATGAGCTGCTGGAACTGTTAATCTTTATCTAAGGGCCATAACAAGTGTTTTGTTGTGTGTGCCAGTTTTAAACAATGCTTTTTAAATAGAGGCTTGTTAATGTTAATTTCTCTTTCTCTTTACCCATGGCCCCATCCTCCTTTTGTTCAAGCTCAGAACTGTACTCAGGCTACTTGAAAAATAATAAGCTGATTATGTTTGTATAACAAGACCTACTGAAATGTGCTCAGCAGGTTTAATGTATAGTGATTATTTCTAACATCCAGGTGTTCATATCAAGTGTAAAAACCAAAGCACCATATGCAAAGTTGAGGGAACTTGTTACTTAAGTAACGTGTTATTGTAATAATATTACTTTTGTCAATAACGAGGTAATATAATGCGTTCAATTTTTTAGGGAGTAACAATATTAGTTACTTTCTGCAAAAAAAAAATAATAATAAACAAGCTCCTCTCTCTGTACATTTCTTTAAAGCCAAAGTAGACTTTAGTTCAGTTGCTGTGATGCAACAGACTATTTAGATTTATAAATGCAACGTTTAAAATAGATTGACAATGTAAGCTTTGAAGAACTCAAACTCAAAAATACTTGATAATTGATGCATAGCATGTATCTACAAAATGCATTTGCATATATTACATTCATTTATCTAACACAACGTTTTATATATTATGTCAGTTTCTTCCAACTAACGCTCTCAATAAAAAAAGCTTTTATGTAACATGTTTATTTTTACCTCCTTATGACTTGTGAAAAGTTGGACATATAGTTGGACATATTTTAATGATTACTACTTTTTTATTCAGTAATAAGTAAGGGCATTATATTAGTTTTTGTTCAGAAGAAACAAGTAATAAGTTACTTTTTTTTTTTCAGTAACGTGCCCAACACTGATCACATTGCAGCTGTAATTAATTAGCAAAGATTAGGCTCATTCATTTTATATATATAAATAGAGAAATATAGTTTTCTGAACTTTTCAATACACAATTTATTAAGTGCCTAGTACAGCAACTGTGTACTATCACTTACCTATAATCCATATTTTCCCATTAAAATAAAGCTTGACATAGCATGTAATGAAACGGTTGGTAAAGTCAAGAACAGAATGTCAAACTGTCCTTGAATAACTGATTAGGTAAAGCTACAAGGCTTGTTGCATCTTCATTATCACCAAAACAGCAACATCTGATGCATATTGTCTCAATTGTCTGCAAATAAGAAATGTTTGGGCTTCTGTTCACCCATAAGGTCAAACTTTTCTGCTAAAGGGTGCTGGGTAAGATATCTTTCCATTAGCAGACATCCAGCTTATACTATACATTATACATAATCCACGTTTCCCTGTGTATGCCTCTTTGTTTTGTCACATGATGATGATCATACACAGCACCCTACTCTTCATAGCACAACTTACTAGAATTAAACCATTCTTTGTTTTCATCACTTTTATGTTACTTGATTTGAATACCCAGCTCAGCGAGGGGACTTTCAACTGTCATCTATCAACTGACACTTCATAAAAAATTAAATAAAAAAAAACTAACAGAGATCCAGATAAAATATCTAACTGATTTAATAACCAGCTTATGCTTTATACAGATGTATAATCATAGATAGGGAAACTGCTGAGAACCAAGAAACATTTTTTTTTTTTAATATAGAACGAGGATAATACCAATCTCTGTGGAATCTATACTGAGGAGACATAGCAAACACAGGGAATATCATTAGAATAGAAACATGATACAATATATTAAAAAACAATAAGAGACACAAACAAGAAAGTAATTCACTCTTGAGCTTGTGCTGACATTTACAAACTGCCCAAGCTTATTTTTTTAATGACATCAGCACAAGAATCAGAGTGAATGGACAGTGTGGATAGTTTAACAAAATGATCGATGTGCCTTGTTTTAATATTCTAGTTGAAAAATTATCCATACTGGAATGGTTTACTTGTATATCAGGCTTGTGTTATGTTTTGAATACAAAAAGGAAACACAGTTAAGATGACCAAATACTTTGACTGTGTATCTTGGATTTAGATATATTTAACACACTTTTTTACAATCTAAAAAAAGAGTAAAACATCTGAATTTTACGCAATGAAAAAAGCCTAAGGTTATTTTCATATAAAATGTATATGAAATGTTTAAATGTTTCTTTGATACATCTAACACCAGTACTGCGAACAGTGTAGTTTCTCAGTTTGAGAAATAAAGGAAAGATTCCTTAATCCCTGGCCACATCACTTTCTTGAACCCCAACTAGAACTACTGAGTCACTTGGAAATGTGTTTCTGGGATTGTTTTTGATCCATAACTTTAAAATGAAACTATAAGTGAAAAACTTGACTTGAGTGTCTTATAAATGTTACTTTATCTGTAATGACTGATGGCAACAATATTTAAGAGCATGGATAAGAAATGCACTCATCCCTCCCATACGTTGTCCTGACTCTAAATCCTCCCATGGACCTCGACTATAGGTGCTTCTCTGTACTCACTGCCGCCCTGTGATATCTTAAAGGTCATCTTCCTTGTATGCCCAATGCCGGCTTCCATAGCCCTCAAGAGATATTTGTGAACTGGTTATCAGAAGAGCGGTTTCTTACTGAAGTGCTTTGTGTTGTGTGAAATGGCTGCTTTCAAAAAAACTGCAGAGTTTATGCTGATTCACAAACAACTCATTCCCAAAAGGAAAAGGGAACAATTAAAACATTAACAAAAGTTTCAAATCCCTCACTGACAAAGTTGTCTGGATAACCTTCATACCATATCTGGGTTAGTTTCTTTTTTAATGTATTTGTGCTGCAGGGCTTATGGGGTGGACGGGGAAGAACATGAGTGTTCTAAATGGTCTCATTTTTTTTTTGCTCTCTTCTTTGCAGGTGAGTTACTGTAGATCTAACCAACACCGCAGAGGATTGAGCAGAATAATTTCGTTATGACTGTCTATATGTCCAGACTGCTAAGATAAGATTTAATTTCCCATGTGAAGCAGTTACAGCTTTAGTCTTTAAAAAAAATATTTGCAAACCCTACCACCAAGTTTGTACTTCTTTTCTCAAAAGTTAGTAGTCACTTTTTTAAAAAAATGTTTTATTATGTGTGTCTGCTTATAAAATATACTCACAGATATAATAATATTCTCTGCCTGGTCGGAACTCAAAACCTAAAGAGAAGGGGGTAAAGAGCTGGAATTTTTCGGAGAACTTGAGTGGTCCATTGGGCGAGTGAGGCCTGTTGCACTCCCATCTCTTAAAGCCTTTGGAGGTGTGGTCACATGTGCTGTAGCCATCGTAGTTCACCATGTAAAGCACATATCGTTCCGTCTTGTCTTCCGGTACGGAGTCTGCGTAGTGAGGGCAGAACACATCCAGGTAGTCATTTATACACACGTCAATGTGGTAGTCCCCTCTTTGGAACCTGAGAGAAAAAAACAAAGGCATTTCCAGTAAGCTCAATGATTAAACCTGGATGTTACCCTAATCACCGTAATACTGTTGTACCTGTAAAATTTATCAAAACACAACTTTCTAATTCCAGTTTTTTTTTTTTTTTTTTTTTTGGTAAGTAATTCAAATTAAATTCTGATTTGTCAAACTAAAGCTGTTCTTCCAATGACAGGATGAAAATAAAAGTTTGTTTTCTTTTTTTTTTTTTTTAGGTTGAATTGTCTGGTTCAGATAATCATTTTCATGGAATCATGTGGTATGTTTTGTGAAACAACTGTAACAAACAGAGGTATCCATTTATGAAATCCATGTAAATGACATAAGTACGCACTGCTGAATTGTGGTTTTGGTTAATGGAAGGAGTGGCTACCTAAATCCATAAAATAATGCTATTTTTATGTTCAAAGCATACCAGATGTTAACTCCTTACCACAGTCAAAATAATCCTTGATAGGCTGGTAAAACATGTGTCTTACTGGTGCCAGAATGGTGCCCACATCCCATCTGTACATTGGCACTTTAGGTATAAGTGGCATAACATCACATCTGTGCATTGTCAAGTTAAAGCAAATATTCCATAAGAAGCATAGGGATTTTGCTTTGAGAAATTTTACTAACTTCAATTTTATTTCAGTTCAAGGAATTGGCTGGCACCAGCAGTAAAAGGCCAGTGAGCCATTGGTCAGCAAAATTAAATTTCTTCCACCATGGAAAGAATTACCACAATGATAAACTCACAATAATGGGGTTATGAAAAACTTAGATAATGCATTGTATGAATTCGCGTAATTGCCCACCTTTGATTAAACAAACTGACGTTTGCACATTAAACTAAGTGTAAACAATTCAAACCAGAAGGGTAGAAGCAGCTTCCACTAATGCAGACAGCACTTCATCAAGGGGCATGTAAGCCACTAATGTCTGTCTGTCTGTCTGTCTTTTTTTTTTTTTTTTTTTTTTTTTTTAAAAGAAGTTTGGTTCTTCTGCCAAAGTACACACAGACATGAAACATGATTTTAAAAAAAATGGGGCTCCATGATATTAATTATCAGCACAGCCTAACCCGACAGCACTGTTAAGAGACAACTGAGAAAGCTGTCTGTAGACACCGGCACAGCTGTTTTTAGTGACAAAAAAGATTCTTAGACATCAGTGGAAGGAGGCCTTTGGTAAGACTCTCTCTTAAGAGTTATCAAGTGTCTGGTATAACTCATTATGAGGACATTGGTTATTTGATACATGTTTCATCAGTGGCCAAGAAACAAAGGTCTTCTCTTTTTTTCTCCTCATAGTATAAAACAACAATTTCACATGCAATTTTCTAAAAAGGACAATTACCTATAAACACCCACAAATACACTTGCTCATTTAACTAGACGATTGCTACAATATCAATCAAATATTCTTTACACGAAAGAGCTGAAGGTCAGCAGAACTTACTCATTTAGGATACAATGTTACACCCTGTTCTGTATTACTTACTAACTAATTCATTCTACCTGGTGTTAATTTACTTCTCCAAATCGGTCCTACTCGTATATATTCAGGTTCATTTAAACCCACACCGTCTGCCTGTCTTGGTCTCTCAGTCTAGACTACAAATTAAACCAAAAGAGGAGGGCAGATGGGTCAGCACAACTGAGGAGAGCTACAATCAGTTAGATTTTCATTATCAATTGAAAAGGTGGTTTGGCAACAGAAAAAAGATTGAGTCTTAAGAGCTGCGGATAGCCCAATGCACTGCCGACAGAAAAAACACAAACTGAGTGATCTGTGAACTGTTGTCTCTGCTCAGTAAGCATGACTCCAAGCAGTAGGAGAGGCACAAATCATGACATGGTGGTTTAATCACAAGCCTACTGTAGTTCATTTAAAGCGCTTTGTGATGGTGGTCCACTATGAAAGTTGCTATATAAAATAAATATCTATTGACTGATTTTGCACTGATAAATTCAGTCTAGTTTTCCCTTACAGTACTATACAATCCTTATGGCGTAATGTCAGACAATGTCAACTGATATCTCTTCTGTTTCACACCTCTTAAGAACCGCCTACTGTCTGCATATTATTCAATAAACTTAAAGATACTGACAATGATAACTCAGCACTTATTGTAACTAGATGTAATGTGAACTAACAACAGCATGTAACACTATAAAGTACAGTAAACCTTAGCTAAAATGAACTCTTTGGGTTGTTCGTTATACTGAGGGGTTTGTTATAGCGAAAGGACAATCACAATGAACAGTAAACTGTTAGAGTAACTTAAAGACATGAGATTGTGAATAAAAGTAGAATCACATGTACCAGTTTGTCTCATGTATGTAGTATTCTGCCTTTGCTTTATTCTGTTTGTTAAAGAATTAAAACACAGTACAGAAATCCCAAATTGAAGCTGATCATTTATTCAAAATAAATTTGACATGAATCGTTTCAAAGTGCACCAAATCTTAATCCAACATGCAAGAGTCCTAAGCTTGTCTTTCATTCCAAATCACCCCGACATGAAAAGTTCAAATCCTCACGTTTTTTTCATTGTTGTTTTTTTCTTTAATCAATTTTGCTTTGCCGCATGGTTGTTTAACAATCTGAAAAAGTGGTTTTTGACAACCTATAGTCACGACAGAGACATGTCTGCGTTACTCTTTTCTTCAAATGTTCAATATAGTTTCCAGCTTTGTTGTAACAAAATTATTTTAATTTCGGCGGCATAGTTAAACAGCGTGCGTTTTTTATTAAGACAAAAACGTTGACTTCACTGCGGAGGTGTCTCCCGTGCTTACAGACCGGGATGTTGACAGTGCGTGTTTATGTTAATTTTATTATTATTTGGTGTCCAGGGGCCAGGTTCGTTATAGCCGAAGGTTCGTTATAATGAAGGGTGTTATAGCAAGGGTGTACTATACTATAAAATAAACAACACATCTACAGCATACCCCAATCGTAAAACAAATTATTCAAGCAACACAATAATATTGGTAGACCACTCAACAAAATGTGTTGAAATTCTCTTCAGGAAATGTAAGCAGGCAATAATGCTGTGAAAGGTGTGGTCTTTCTAATTATCAGACAGCTTCAGTCTGACATAACATTTTCAGAAAATTATCAGAAAATGATAATATAGTGGTTCAGAACTGACCTTTCTTCCACAGTGGCAGGCAAATTATAAGTAGCAAACCTTTGCAGACAGATACAATGAGAATGTGTGTTATGACGTACAACTGGGAAATTTCTTCTTTAAGCAGACATGAACATGCAGTCAGTCGCGAAATAAAACAGGAGGATTTCTGCTTCATTTTTTGCCAAGAGACCTTTTACATGGTTCCAAATTCGACGCCTAGAGTCCCTCTGGCAGCTGTGAGTGCTATTATTCCTCAGTACACCTCAGCACCTGTGGCAGTGAAAGTTTTCAGCTGAGAAAGGCAGTCCTTCACTCACTTATAATTTATAAGGGTTCATTCAAAACTGGAACTCGATGGCAGGCTAATTGTCAAATTATGATAATTGCATGCCTTTATTATGCAACAGCTGTTCAAAATGAGCTTGAGGTGACAACATAGAGAGCTAGAAGTTGTTGTGTAATAAACTGGCTTGGCTAGCTGAGTTTAGATATTTATTACCAGTTGATTATAACCCCAAACAGAGGCAGAACGAGGAACCAGTTACTTGTAACTCTCCTCTTTTTTGCCCAGTCTGCTGGAACAAGACTCCTGAAAGGCTGCCTGCAACGCTGCCTTCTGATTGGCCAATTTCCACTACAATTACACAGCTGAGCAGGATCGGTCCCTGTGCTGAATGAAGTTCATCAGCCTTCAGATTACTGTTTTATAGCAGTTCGTGCTACCCTATCACACTTGCAGGAGAAAGAGCTGTGATTTGTACTGTCTGCTTCTTGTCCCATGCACCTGCAATGCTGGCTTTCCTCCTGGCTCGCACAGTGGAACTGAAGCTCAGATATCATTTAGGTGCACATGTCTTTCTATAAAAGAAACCACGTGTTTATGCTCTTAGCAGCTGTACGGTTCTTGGAACTTCTGCCACACAGTTTCTGTATCAATTGAGCTTTAAAATCGGTAAATCCATAGTGCTCCAAAAGTAGCTGATTAACCATCTGGCTTACTGGGTCTTCTTTCATATATGTTGTAAGGGCTACTTACCAATGGTTAAGTTCTAATGTGAGTATGCATATTTTAGCCCTGGTTCTGTTTAAACACTAAATAAAATACATAAATAATCTTTGTTTTTATATAAACTGCAAGTTTCACTTTTTCTGAGTGCAACAACAACTGGATAAAAATACCTACTGTTCAAGAGTTAAAAATTATTTATGAATAAAACGAATAGAGCTATTAGTATTTATCACTGGACGATTTCACTGTACTGTAGGTTCTGTAAAGAGTTATCTGAAAGTCTTTGTTTGAACAGCCCTAATCATTTAGCCGTAGTTTGTTATGTTATTATTTCAATCAAATAACTCTCTTTTTAAAGCATATTTATAGTTATATTTGTGTGTATCCAAAAATTGCAGTTTCAAGTAAACCTAGATATCCAGGCCTGACCTTTCATGACTTTTCTCTCCCTCAGCTCCTGTGGTAAAGGCTTTGAGAAGTCTGCAGAGCTGAAACGGCACAATTGTGCCAAGATGTGTAGATGATAAAGTGAGTAGGTGAGCAGGGGGCACCTCTGTGCTGTGTGACATGTCAGCATACTGTAGGCTAAGCAAGAAGGTTTGTACTTGGTTCGTTCACCTGTTTCAACACATCTCTATTAAGGATTCTCTCTCTCTCTCTCTCTCTCTCTCTCTCTCTCTCTCTCTCTCTCTCTCTCTCTCTCTCTCTCTCTCTCTCTCTCTCTCTCTCTCTCATGAAATGGCTGCAGACACTCTGAGGCATTGTAATGTATATCCAGCAGTAAGAATGTTCATGTTGAATATAATTAGAAAGGACAGTCAGACCTGCTTAGCACATACTGTGAGCATGGAAAATATGAAATGAACACTACTGTTAAATAGTGCGACTGTGACTGTTAAATAACACACAACTATAGATAAGACTGGAAAAAAAGAAAAACAAATTCTACAACCTGTTTCTATTATGATTACTTATGGTGCTTCTGATAGTCAGTCTTGGGAATCAGAAATTATTTTGTAAAATCTACTCAATATCAAAATAATTGCTATCTGGACATTTAAATGAGATATCCACCTAATTAGAACTTGAACATATAGCTAATAACTTTGTATAGATAGGTAGACTGAAACATGATAAACATTTCAAAGACAGGCAGACATTAAACCCCAGTCCAAATATGGAATGTACCAGTGCGCCTTCAGAGATCTTAAAAAATATTAGCAATAGTATTTATAATCATTAAGCATCTGTACTTCAAAGAGTCATGCACTTCGCTCCCCCAGAGCTCTAAGCATTAAAAACAGATGCATTGGTGGTTTCTCTGTACCATCACAGCTGCAGCTAATATCCAATGAACCTATACAACATTAAACCAGTAGACAACACTGACCTGTGCTTACTCATCCCCTTCAAACTGTCTGCATATGCTTCGCACATGTAAATTAAGTTACCAACAAACTCTAGTGTAGAAAGTAGTCCCAAGATTTAGATAGTCCCTCTCCTTCAAAGAAAACAGAAGCCCCCTCCATCAAGGCGGTTCAGCTTTCTGACCTTCTGCCACAAGTCTTGTTTTCCACATTTGTAGCCTGTGAAAGGGTCAGAAAGTCCCCAAACAGGCTGACAAGACAGGTGACTGATGAGTAAAAAAATCTAGACCCCTTTTTTTCCTTTGGGGTCAACAGCAGTTTCAGTTCAGACTGGGCAACTAATACTGGGAAGGTTGTATTTCCTATCCATTTGTCACTGTATCTGTTAATAATTAAAAGGATGAATTGCCCCATCTATTTTGTCTGTTAAGACAGGCTAATGAATCAAAACGAGATCAGCATCACAAGGTTTGTCATCAACTGAAAAGAGCTTTTGTCTTTAAAAAAATGCTTCCTTTGAAATGTGATGGAACTATAGGAAATTGTGGGATTCATATGTTTGTTTTTGTTTTTTTTTGAAAATCACTATGCCAAACTGGCTAAAACCTAAATGTGTATTTTGAACCTAAAAGGACATTTTAACAGGCTATAAGCACTTTATAATTTATTATTGTTTTTAACGCTGTCTAAAATTTTCTGCAAGGAACAAATAAAAACAGAAAAAGAAAAAAGAAACTTAGTTGCTGGAAGGAGCAGTGCATTGTTTTAAATTTGGCTTGCATAATCCTCCATAATTACTTGAGTTGCTTCTCTTTCCCACTACGCTGGCCAGGTTGAGAAACACAATTTCATCAGGTTTTCAGCTCCCTGCACACCTGTTTGGGGAGTTTAAGCCAGCAGCACACATAATCAAACCTGTACTACACCTGCTCTCGAACACTGAAAACTCTACAGCACTGAACATCTGTGGTCCGGGCTTTGCATGATAAATCTCCCTCCATTCTGAGGACTTTTTGGAGATAATTATGTCTCTCAGTTTCCCTTGAGCAAAGGTAATTTAAGGCTTTGGCCTTCAAAAACATTCTCAACAATATGGTGAGCAGATGGAGGTCATTTTCTTCATTTTTTATCATCTTTCTGGGCAGCTCCAGCATACATGGACCTCAGCATATCAGCTCGATATTGTACCATGCATGGCTGGTTAAAGCTAAACTATATCTACTCCCTCTCAATCGTATTTATTCCTCTGCTTGTGTGGTAGTTGACCACAAAGACTAGAAACACAAATGTGGTCCTTTAACTAGCAGCCCAGTTCATTTCTGACAATTGTAAGGCTTTTCAAACATGAGCAAAATACAAATTAAAAAAAAGTAAACCAGGTGTATTGTCAATTGGTTTCACAAACGTGTATTCTCAAAGGGCTGTTTCATGCAGAAGACATAATGTTATGAAGTAAACATTCAAATCAGAAGTTTATTCACGCTGAATGCATCAGCCAAAAGTGAAGCAGCAGTATAGCAATCAGAGAGCTTTAAACTCTCCAGAGACAAATGACAGGTTTTTATGCTGCAGCAAGTTCAGTATTGTTGAAGAAGCGCAACCTGTGCTGCACCTTTTGTTTCCCTGTAAATTACACATTCATGAAAATGAATTGTTGAGCTCATCTCATTATACAACAAAACACCCACAAAAATGACTGTAGGTCATCAAAGGCATCTGGCAGTGTATGTGGACTGACAGAAAGATAAATAAAATAGACACAGATAATGAAGTTTGCTGTGAACTAGACTGTTAGTTAGAGGCAGCATACATTTCGATTCTGCCATCAATCTCTGACTTTAACCCTTGGGGCCATCCTCCCTTTTTAATGAGCAGAGGGCTGGGACAGCGTTAAAGTGAAACTTAGACAGAAGGTGTGAGTATGATCTGAATTTTAAGCACTACTGCAATCTGCCCTATTTAGGAATTCATGACATCACTGCCTCGCTGTGTGTAGGGTAAGACAAGTGGAAGTGGCCATGGATGGGGGCTCCATCAGTACTTGCCAATTGATTTCCCCAGTGTTCAGGTGGCTGAGGCACAAACATGATGATACATGCTTGAACAGGACAGAAATAAAATCAAGTTACAAAAGACCTAATTTGTCTCATGCATACTGTTTAGCTCTGTTGATGCTGTAAAAGGAAGAAAAAAATATATATATGTCCAGAGGGCTCATTGTAGCAAAATGTAACAGATTAATAGAATTCCATACTATAATTATAAACATAAGTTCATCCCCCCACTTGCAAGCACACTCAGCTGTACTCGTTCCCCCAGTGGTAAGATCTATAACTAAAAGCCTATAAAATAAAATCTCAGCACCAACTGACCTTGTTGCTATGGTTCTGTGTTATTAACGATGTCACTGTTTTAATGAAAATGGAACCCCTTGACAGTAAGGTTCAAACCAGGAACCACAGAAAAGATCAAATAACAAATAATAATAATACATTGGGGGAAATACTCAATAACACAAATGACCTGAAATACAAAAAATAATAACACTAATCATTTGAAAAAATAGGCCAATAGTGTGATTTAGACTTGGAACCGTTAATATTAATTCAGCCAGTTCTGTACAATCTGTTTTGTTTAGAGATGATAAAGTACCTTTCATCCACAGCTCATTAAAACCAGGAGTAAGATGAAAAAGACAAAGCAATGACATTACATCTTACTTGTTAAGTTGTCACACAAAGCTGTTGGCAGTACCAAGACCGCAGTCGAACCGGCTCCCTCAAAAGCTACCAATCACTTCACGTCGCCTCACATCCCGGCTACATTGCCAGACACAGTCAAGGTTTATATGGGTTTTTTGTTCTTTACAGCAGCTATTGTGCTACTTTTATTCTTACATTTCCCCATCTGGCTCTATGTTGGACTAACAAACAAAAACATAACATCCCTGTGTAGCGTGTGCAAACAAGCGCACGGACAGCCATTAACATGAGAATTGGTACATGGAGAGGGTAGCTGAAGTGGTTTGTAAATGCAATCAGGCCTCCTGATGCGGAGAGCCACATGAGAAATTAGACAAGGCCTTACCCAGCTAATTGCCTCCCCTAATTGTGATGGTACTGGATTAGAAGGGAAAAAAAAAAACTCCCAACAGCTCACATGCAGAGATGCCAACTGGTTTTTATAATGCAAAGTGGAAATTGGCTTTGAAGGAACTATTATATAATTAACCCACCATTAAAAAAATGAGGGGATAAAAAAAAAATGGCAATAATTATACAGCAATATTTTTTAGTAAGCAGAAAATCATATCTGGCATAAATGGTCTTGTTCTGTTACATTTAATAATCAGGAAGACTGAACTGCATTATTAGTATTATTATAAGAAAGCATATAAATCTATTTAAAGAAAAGCAAAATGTTTAGACAAGATATGTGTCCAGTCTGCGTTTCACGATCCCAGTTTGCTACATGGTTTCTAAATGTTAACCAACACAAAAAAAAAGAATGGGGAAAAAACAAATTTTAAGTAACAATATAAAAAAATATGATCTTATGGCTGACGGATTGCCTTTTTGACAACAATATGTAGCAACGCATGGAGCTGAATTCTGTTTCGTGGCTTTGAAATCCTGAGTAGCAACGAAGTTTTACAGACAACTATATATGATTCAATTGTGTTGCAGTTCATCTTTCTTTCTGTCTCAATAAGCAAATTCTAATAACAGGTTCATAGATTATATTTTGCCTGCTTTCTGAAACAGCTGGGATTACCTAGTTATTGTTGTTTTTTTTTTTTTTTTTTTTTGTTTGTTTAATAACAATGGTTGTTTGAGAAAAGAACAAGACTTCTATATTTTCAAGGGAGAAACATTTATTGAAAAAGTACAGCATGTGTTTAAAATGAATAAATGACACAACCTTGTAGTTCTATCCCATAAAGGTTTGAATAAAAAAAATATTTTAAGACAATCCCAAGCAGTCAGCTATTGGAACATAAATTGTACACATCCTAATTTTACCCTTCATTGCTGGTGGCAATGCTCTTTAGAGAACAGGATCCAATGTTAGCATTATGACCCAGCAGCCAAAGGTCAACTTCTATTAATTCTCAGTACATGGACTGGTAAAGAGGCTATTCATAAATGCCTGAATTAGGTCATCAGCCTTCAGTAGCACATCAATTATGTAAAAACAGGTATACGACAGGCAGGAATATCAACAAGTGAATAAAAGCAAAAGCTTAGTCAGCAATGTAAGGATTGAATAAATGAATGACCAAATGTGCATGGATATTTAAATAGACAGGTAAATGAATAGAAACTATGCAACACACTTCATCACATGATGCCTAACAAACTCAAGCCACAGACTGCTTTTAAAGAGAGGAAATATATGAACCCATATGGCTTCTTCTACCCCTACTTGAATTTCATTAGATCAGTCTTTTAATGTTCTTCCTTCCTGATTCTTACATTGATTTTACCAATTCTTTGAATGTCTTTATCTCTGCTGTCTTTTTTAGTGAGCTGGGAACCTTTGTTACCTCTAATTAGGCAACCAAGAAAACAGACTAGGCAAATTCATACTTGCATTAATTCAAGTTCCAGTTAGGTGTAGGTTGATGATTAATACAATACGCCATCAATACCGATAAATATGTATAAAAAAATTAACTCAGTGCCGATTCGGAGCTTGTAGGCACACAATTCATATTTTCTTGCCTCTGTGCACTAGCTATATGTGCAAATCTGTTTGTTAAATAAATAAGAAAGGAGACCTTTCCCGTAAACATACCACCCGCATAAGAAATCCATGTGTACCTAATTTACTATGAGATGTCAGCAGGTTATGTGTACTAGAAATTCACTGATTGATTACCATAAGTAGTGAACTAGTTCATTTTTTAAAACAAAAAAAAAGTTTGGACAAAATGAGGTCGTCAGGTCAGGTCAGGCTACAACTAATTAGAGTTTGACATATTTCTGGTTTGCCCTTTTTCCAATGACAGCACCAAAAAAGAAGATGCATGTGTGCTAAAACCTCTTAACTCAGCCCCCCTAAGAAGAAAGAAAAAAAAAAAAAAAAACTGATGCATCCTGCCAGAAGATTCATGCAGCATCTATACATAGAGGCAATGTCAGAATGCTGAGTATCTGCCACCACCATTGAACCCAGCTGTTCTCTCAATCTCAATCAAGTGTATCTGGATAAAGCCTGTCTGAACATGCATTTAAATTTGTACTGTACATGTTGTTTTTTGTATTTAGAGCACGGTGCAAGAAGACCAGAATTCAAACCAGAATTCTCTACAGGAAAGGCGGCCTTAAAAATATGTCTGTAGTTTATCACACTGGCCTTTAATAACAGCAGGCTGCCGTTTGGACTTCATTCATTACATATCTGTATCTACAGTATGTACTGAATGATTGCCAAATATAAAAATAGGGAGAGCTAAGAGTGACAAATATGCCACAAGCTATTTTAGGAGTTAGCAGGCACACACCCTCCCCCTCAGAAAATGTTACTTGCAAACATCTGCTGTATGACAAGGTATTCGTGGAATAAAATGAATGGATATTTAATTTCCACTTCTATGGCCTTTTATGGAGTTTTGTTGTATAAAATATGTGAATACTCTTAAAATTAAAATATTAATAAAATAAATACTTTTCTAGAACTAAAATGGGGGAAATGAAGAACGGAATGGGTATTTTCTGCAACACATAGACGTGTGCCTTTTCTTATTCAATACAATTCTCCATTTACAAAAAAAAAAAAAAAAAAAAAAAACTATAAAAAGACTTTCACTTTGTTGCCACTGAGTATCGTCCACTACATTCTCTATACTGGTGCTCATTATGTCCATTAGCAAAGCCCCCATACTACCTGACAAAGAACTGACAGGGTAAAATCTCCAGGGTCTTTCCTACTGACCTGCTAGCTGTCAAGAAACAAAAAGACCCCCATCTGTAGCGTTCTTATCAGAGCACTAAAAGCACTTTGGAATTAACGGCTAGAAGAATTTACAGCTACTTATCTTCTGACTAAGCACATCACACAGATGGGGCTCTTGTGAATTGTGTAAGTTGTTTGGTGATGGCATTTAGTGTTACCAAGCACAGTTAGAGAAGATAGTTACTGTCTTGTACTGGGAACTTTTTATCATTTCCTGTAAAAAAATGAATAACGTGTCCAAAGCATTAGCATGACTGCAGTCCCCACTGAAACTTCTGCATAAGGCAGGGGGCATACATCATTCTTCACGTGTATATATTTTGGGGGCAGATCAGCATTTGGCAAACAAATGTAATATTAACAGTTACACTCTGGGGGTGAGGGTATAACGTTTTGGCAATTCTCTGTCTTACTGTTGTGCCCAACTAACTGGAGCCAAACAATGGTCTTCAGACTTAGTGTGTCCATGTCCAGAGAGATATAAACCCAAAACTGGAAAGTAGGGGTAACAGTGATCCATGAGAGGAAGAAAGGTTTCCCGCACTACAAAAAGTAAAAATTAAAAAAAAAAAAAACCTAGATCTACAACCTTTAACAACCTTGGCATCAGTAGCTGGAATTGGAATCAATCTAACACAAATCACTGTCCCATAATCTTGCCATTTAGATGCAACCACAACTGGGTCTTGAAAAACGCCAGCGTCGAGAGCGAGTTTGTTTCATGAATAGAATTACATCCACTAAGTGATTACATTGAGCCTCTGCCCTCACTGTCTGTCAGATAATGCTTGCCCCTTTCTAAGCTCTCATTTAACTCTGTCCATTACATTTTAAAAAGAATACATTTGTGTACAACTAGAGTGTTGCTACTTTTGACTTGGCTGAAGTATTGCACGTACTAATGAGCCATGCATAAAAAAGGAGCAAGATTGAAAGTAGATGAAAATACTGCCACCAAGCAAAGGATTGAAGGCATTGACAGTTTCTGCTTCATGTCTCCCATTATTGCCTCCTGCTTCTTTCTGTTCAGAAGGAAGCATGAACTATCCATGAGTGCAAAATGAATACTGCATAAATTGAATCAGTTACTTTGCATAGATGTGGATGATTAATGAGGTTTGCTGCTGATCTGTCATATATCAGATACAGCACTGTGCCTGACCCATTGAAAACTCAACTGTGTGAAATGATATTCATAAAGGTATAAGAATGAACAAATCTACCCTACAAGCACTGTTTCACCAGCTTTTGTTCAAGTTATCATGTTTCAATCAATCTTGTGGCACTAAAATAATTTCCAGTTCTATAGAAAAGGGCACTTGTTCTCTTTAGTATTGCAATAAGACCAGCATAGCAGAATTTCCAAAATTTTGGGGGCACACTCCAAAAACTTCCAGAAAATTCCAAACTTTCCAGAACCCAATAATTATAAATGTATAAATAACCAATGACAAAAGTTATAGGCTAGGCTTAACATTTCTATTTTGCATATTTTTGCAACATTTCTGCCGGGAGCTGATGCTGTCTTGAGAATGTTCCTGTCGGCTCCCAAAAATTATAGCTTGAAGAAAATCTTCGGGTTCTGACCAAATTCTTCTGAGCACATTGTGCGTATGGATGCAACTATTCTGCAGCCCTCCATTTTAGTCAGTCCTTTGTTTAAATTTAGCTTAGTAGGAACTACTTTGAAGGATGCTAGATAAGTGTAATTGATATAGTGTGGCATAATGGTTTGCATGCCTTTGGTGCATACATTTCTTAATTTATCCAAGAAAACCTTTTTTTTTTTTTTTTTGTTTAACAATTATGAATCGTAAAAAACCACTGTACAGGAGAACAATAGCCCTCTTTAGAAACTCCTGAGCTGTATTAAAACATCTTAACCAGGCACTTGCGTGACTCAATGAAAATAGCTTGGTTTACTTAATAAGCTATTCCAGACCATAAACAGTCAATCACATTCATTGCCATCATTAAATAAGAAAAAAAAAGGAGAAATGCTAAAGTCTTAGTTATTCATTCTCTGGCCCTCGGGACAAATTAGAATCAAAGCCAGCTTGGCCGATTTGAGAATTTCTCACAAAAGTATTGTACAGTCTCAAAACCTGAAAGCGGTTTTTCAAAGTTCTACAGTGGGCCTCACATTAACAAAACTCCTGTTAACTCTAACAATCTTTCAAAACGAGGTCAAAGTAAAAAAAAAAAAAAACACACACAAAACACTTATCTTAATGGTAGTGTACAGTACATAACTATAAACAGTATATCCATCCTTTATCATATATATATATATATATATATATATATATATATATATATATATATATATATATATATATATATATATATATATATATATATATATATATATATATATATATATATATATATATATATATATATATATCACACACACACATATATATTATACATACATATAGACATACAGACAGCACAGTTACTTAACTAGAACACTTTTTGTTCATATTTGCACAAACTAGATTTCAGATGCAGTAAATACAGTAGATGTATTTCAGTCTTTTGTAACAGTAAAACTAGATCTAGTTTTTATTTAATTAACCGTAAAGCTATGTTTCTGGATGGATGGCCAGAACCAATCAATTGTATCAGATAGAATATACAATGTGTTTTGAGCCAACCCTTGGACAAATACCTCTGTTTGACTTGCAAAAATCACTCAGCAGAGTGGCAGCCAACGGCTATATGGTGTTCAGTGAACTGTCCTATTGAAAAAGTGTTCTAGTTAAGTAACTGTGCTGTCTGTATGTCTATATGTATGTATGAATAATATATATATATATATATATATATATATATATATATATATATATATATATATATATATATATATACACACACACACACACACATACACACACACACACACACACACACACACACACACACACACACACACCACATGTACTGTATGTAAATTTGAAAATATGACTTAAGATTCAGATGCAACAAATCAAAAGTTATGTAATTTTCAAGAATCAGTTTTCATAATGTATCAGTATTTTTTCTGTCCCCATCGTAAGTTTCCTTAGTAGACAGCGACGTCTTTGTCTGACACCCGAATTACAGAAACAGCTCTCCAAGGTCAAAACAGCTTTGTTAAAATTAGTATTGGATGCTACAAAGGGACTGGCTTCCTCTCAAAGAATCCCATCAAGAGCAAGTCGTCTTCAAGCTGCAGTAAATGGCTGGTCCCAAAGTCCCTTCATGTATCTTACAGCGGCTGGTTACAGTGGTGTATTTAGTCAGTCAGACTTCACAGGAAGGAATGAAGAACAGTGAATCCCAGTGAGAGACCTCACAAGAATTTTGTTCTCTATCGTCAATATAGTAAACTCTGGCCCCCACATTGTCTCCCATTAAAACCATAATTGTTAGTTGCCGCACAACTATGACGACGATTTTAATGATCATCTGTAGACCTCTTAACACACAAAGTTGCTGATTGCATAAAGAGAGTAGCTCACAGCTGAGTTGTATACAACCAGGCCAACCATTCGAGGCACTTTTACTTTATTACAGTTTGGCATTAAACCATGGGAAATGCTTTAAAAAAACAAAAACTGAAAAAACGGAGTTTTTTTTACAAGCTCCCCCAATACCATCTGGCAATGCATTGGACTAAATTCACTTACTAATTTCTGAAAACAACTGATTGACAGTGTGCTGGATTGTCACTGGATATTCTATCCATTAGGCCACAAATTCACACTGCCACTCTTACCATCAAGGTGGGACCTAAATAATACATTGGCTAGACCCATATCACTAAAAGTGTGCACTGTTAGTGCATGGTCACCTTTTTAGTTATCAGAGGATAGAGAAATAAATCAAACAAATACGACAGATGTGAAAGAAACTTTTTTCTGCACTTTTTTTTCCCCCCCAAAGAGCCTTTCTTTATTGCTACAGAACAACAATTCGTACTGAAACACAACTAGCAATTAACTTTCCAAAGTAATTCTGAAGAAACTAAACACAATGGGGGCTTGCTCTGCATCGGTATTATGTAAATCAACAGGAAGACTGTACTTTTCTACAAATCACAAAGTTAGAGCTGGTGCTTTGTGGAAAGCAGATTCATATGTAAATGAAAGTTAAATAAATGTCTGACTGAATATATTTGTAAGTGACTGCATTCGAAAAAACAGACCAACCATTTAACAATACTGAAGGAAACAGAATTAGTCCAGTTGCCTCTACAGCCTGTTTTTTATCATTCCTTGTTTCTGTTGCAGCCAGGGATACATGTAGTTTGATATACAGTCTGCCCTCTTCAACAAATATCATTTTACACCATCATGTATCAGATGTGTAGGTCTCACCTTCATTATTTCCCCAATGTCAGGTCAATGTTTTGATTGTGCATTTATGCTGCGCATGAATGTAGTGATGTCAGTGTCTGCTGGCGTCTTAGAGGTAGATGTCATTGGTGCAAGCATGACCTGCACACACCATGTGCCAAAGTTTGCATTTCTCACAGCTCCTGTATTTGTGTGTGTGTGTGTGTATATATAGATATATTACAATTGTCTATAGTCAATGGTTTATGAATTACAATACTAGGGACACTATTAACATTATTCATAAGAACCATCTTTTCTTTTTTTTTTATTCTGTTCAACAATTCAGGGAGGCATGGAAAATGTCCCACTAACTGACATCCGACACCATAAGCCACTAGTTGTGGACAAGCTCTGATGTCAAAAATGGCATAGTTTCTGTGTTCTACAGGAGGCTGTCATGTGTTCCATTTATGATGAACACAGCTTTAGAAAAACAAATAGAAAACTCAACATCAGAAAATCTGGTGTATCTCACTATTTACAACAAGAAACATACAAATGGATTTTCATTTTGCAATTCTGCCCCAAAAGGAGATCTGTGGCTGCCTTTGTCTGTACAACAACTACAACCACTCCATGAGGTCAATTTTCAATACCCCATCTTCATTATTCTTCAGGATAATGCCTCCCTTCGCTCTCCCTATACTACATACACATTTGTTCACTCTTAGTAGCCCTTGGAGATCCCATTTCCCATGATTCTTGTTCTGTTGCCATTGGGCAACCAGATGAGACATGGCTGACAACTCCCAATGTTAATACAACAGAATTGCAGCTGAGGAGGTGACCTCTTTTGGGTCAACTAGGGAGCTTTTTTAAAAATAGACAGACATTTTAAATGGTTGCAAAGACAGCAATATAATTTGAAAGCAAGGTTACAGTAGTTTGAGGCCACACAATATGGCCGACCTTGCCACTGCAATGTCCTTCTACTCACGCAAATGTGTCTTTCACCAGACAGCATGTCAGCAATAATTACTGCGACCAGCATAGTTTTAATGTCACGCAAGAATCCTTGTGACTGCAATAAACAATGGCTTATTTTAGTGAGCTGATGCAAATTAAAAATAGTTGAAAGAAGAAAAAAATCTAATGGGAATGTAAAAGTTTTATTCCAATGACAAGTAGGATATGGTAGACGCTGTCATTTAGAAGATTTAGAAATGGGAGTCTAGTCAAGTGACTCATAGCTAATAGGCCTGGAGTGTTAAGCAGTGAAGTTAAACTGTAAGCAGCAGTCCCAGTGTAGCAACTATTACCAATAGACCAGGAGCTCAAATACAGTTTTCTGTTCGTAACTAAATCAGAGAAGTGCGACATCAGTTTGATAAATGTTTGTGTCACATTGGGTAAATCGCCGTTTTCACCTAAAATGTATAATTCAACTTGCATTTCATGAATCTCATTACACGCTGTAGGTAATGATTCAGTAATCAAAAACCCTACCCCTATAGTAACATGGAAAAGTAGTGTACAATAAGTGAAACTTGTCCTGAACCTTTTTAAGGTACAGTGAACAAAGCAAGGATCTAAAACTTTTGCCCACGCATTCCTTTATGCTTGCTAGTTCTCATCACTCTGCACTCTTCATATTAAAATGCAGGTACATGAAGGATTTAATCATTAGTGGAGACTCTTACAAGTCTGTTAGCACGAGGAATGTGTCAGGTGACAGGCTTCGGTCCATAGAGACACAAGGGCCTGCCAGCTTCTGTTCTGGTATCTTGTTGTCCTGTCACAGTAAAGCTAATTGGAGTCATCTGCAGCTGTCATATAAGGAAAGGGATGTATTGACAATTAACTGTGCCTCAGATTGTCAGTTTATCCCCAACAACTTCCATCATTACTAACTGCTAAGAAAGCAGGAATATGAAGATTAGTATTAGCAATTCCCAATTGAAACTTTAAAGATTAAACCACCTGTTTTGGTAACATTCATTTGTTTTAAAGCTGGCCACGGCAACCGGGATATGTTTATCAATTAAAATATTTGTACTAATGTTTGTTTCCCTACAACACATTTTTATAGCACATGTGGATAAGTAGCTCAGTAGTTAGTCAGAATAACTCGCTGTGGCTTTTTCTTTGCTGCGGCACACCTTGATATATATATATATATATATATATATATATATATATATATATATATATATATATTATTTTTTTTTTTTTTTTTTTTTTTTTTGAGGCACACCACACTATTTTCTCCTTAAAAACAATTCAAGCCACTCTCAAAATAATTTCTTATCAGTTTAAGCCGTTTACAATGAAAGCCATTTAACCACAGGCTACAAGTCGGAGTAGAGTTTACCACCTGCCCGGGTTTGACCTCTGTGTCCGGGTGGTAGGAATTAACAAGCCCGGACACCCTAATGTCTGGTTTTAAGTGAAACGGATAAGAAACACCAACTTTCCTATAATATTTTCGGCTTAGGTGGAGAATAAGGGGCCGAGCAACTTAGCTGGTAGTGAATAGGGGGCCATTGCAATGTTCTGCCTGTGTCGGTTAATGCTTCCAAAAAAATATAAAAAACACAGCAGATAAGGCGACAGCACATATATCGGATATCTCGGTATACAACATCAATACCATAAGTGATAGTTCTGCAGACCCACTTAAGTTCATTTATTTAGTTCAAAAGTTTAATATTATGAGTATTAAGTGTTATGAAGTGTAACACGCTTAGATTGTATAAAAATATTTTTTGAAATCACTGGACCATCAGTTTAACAATAATGTAAACTGCATTCATCTACATGTAATTTTGGGCTACTTGAAAACTGAACAGAAATCATTATCAAGTTCGATTGCTAGAAATATCAAGAGCACAACACTGTGTATACTGCATGATTGATTTGTATCACGATCTTTTGGCATTGTTTTAACCTGCATTACAGTATACTGCAGTTTTGATAGACTAAGAAATATGTCTGGATTTGGTCTGTGGAAAAGGTGGCAACCCTAAGTCGGAGCAATAGTCAAAAATCACTCCCAATGCGCTGAGTCGGGTTGCCATGGGCGACCACGCAAAGCGTAATA
Source organism: Polyodon spathula (assembly GCF_017654505.1). Taxonomy (NCBI): domain Eukaryota; kingdom Metazoa; phylum Chordata; class Actinopteri; order Acipenseriformes; family Polyodontidae; genus Polyodon; species Polyodon spathula. The sequence continues at coordinate 87,609,602 of NC_054535.1, forward strand.
CGGCTGGTCCTGCATTGTTCCTGCGTTGCACTGACGAGTTTAGAGTTCTTTGCTGGAAACAGATATACGATAAAGTACTTTTTTTTTTTTTTTTTTAATTTGAACAGGCTTTAATTTTTTTTTTTTTTTTTTTTTTTTTTTTTTTTTTTCAGTTTATTAACTGAATACTGCTTGTTTACTTTTTTTTTTTTACTTATCAGTAGCCTGTGTTATACCATCGGCTTCTGAAATTTCGCAGCACACTTGAGCAGCCCTGGTGGCACACCGGTTGAGAACCTATGGAATAACTTTGTACTCACAAGCAGTCGTGGCTCTCATGGCAGAGTGACATAGCTAGACCGCAGTAAAACATAATGTTTTACTTTGAATTGAAATGTGTCAGCAGAAATGAAAAACAAGCTGCTACTGCATTTATCTGCAGATTGCTTTCCCAAGAAAATGTTTTTGATGTTCAAGTGTTTTATTTTTGTTTATTTCAGATTAGTAAGCGTTACATAATTTGACCTAAATCATGAACAATATTTGACACACACACACACATATAATCATTACATTCTCTATTAGCATTACAACTGATTCAGCAGCTTCAACACAGCTGCAGTGTTGGGGTCTCAGTTACTTTACAAACACAGGAACAAACCTCAAAGAGACATCACTGCTTAACACTGTGTTCCCTTGGAGCAGCAAACATGTCTCCATTTCCTAGCATGGTAATGTATACTTAAATACAATTGTTAAAGAAAGTAAACTATAAAATACATATGTGGTATAAACAGACCTCTCCACAAACATTCACTGAGTACTGTAGTTTGCACTACTGAGGATGGGCATAAATAATGTCTCGGTGTATTTCGGCCACCCCCAATGGAATATCCTCCAGGATTATATTGGCACCTCTAAAAACAAATATTATATAGTGTACAGTTACTGTATCCTCCACAGTCTGTGTCGTGTATAACTGCTTGAATAACAATGTCTTCTGGAAATGACAACCAGATGTTTAGCAGCAATCAGCATGAACACCCACAATGAAGGATTTTCTCTTTTTTATCTTTCCTGGAGACAAACATTGAAGATCTATGGAGTAGTTCTGTAAAACCAAAAGGGCTGATTGTAAGGGCACACATGAATGCAGTGCTCAGTGTTCAGCACACTCCACTGAAGGCTGTTTTGATCCACTGAGGGAATAACGCAAACAAGCAAAACAAAAGCAAAACATAAATCACTAGACTCTCTATCCCAGGGCTCCCAGAGCTAAAGGAAGTCTTTTATTTTGAAAGACAATGAAGCAGGAAAAGGATTAACATACATTTCAATTGACCATATAGAAAAAGTGGCCTATCTGAAGTAAACTGTAGGAAATACAGATTTACAGCAAGAACCCCCTACCCCCGCCCCCTACCCCTTACTCGCCCATAAACACCCAAAAGAACATCCTCCACTGCTCACCATTTTATAAAACTTGGCAGAAGCTTGCTGGCTATTACTAGTATGAGTGTCACAAGTAAAAATATTTTTATTATAATGGTTGCAATTCATTGCCTATCAACTGTCACAATTTCCAAACACTGCTGAGCATTGTTCAAGGGTTATAGCAATTTACAATTGGGAACACCTGGATCCATTTGATATCACTTGAAAGATTCTAGGTTAAGTCAAAAGACTACCTCTCAATGTGCATTCCCAGCTGCTAGGGTGACTTATAATGACAAATAAAATGTTCATGTTTTTTGGGGTTTTTTTCCCTCCATTCTGTTGTATGTATTTTTGCTAACACAGTATCACGTCAGATAGAAAATACAATAGGTTACAAAGCATTGCTGGGTTCTCTGTTTAAATCCACCTCAAGAATATCTACTAAAACCAAAATAGGTTGCATGATCCAATACACAAGGGCTGTCTTTTAGAAGAAATTATTTTCTCACTACTGTGCACCTGCCTATTTTATTTCTACTTACTGGAATAACAATAAGCTTGTGACAAGCCCAGGACTCACAAATTAGCATGATGCAGGAATTATTTTGTTCATCTGAACTAATTTAGACGGTGCTTGATTCCCACAGAAGAAACCATAGCTTAGATTACAAGGCAGCAGGTTGACTCCTGAGGTTAGTTACAAAGGTTTGAAATTTTCAAAAAAAATCTAAACAAATGTTGTTCAGAGGGGCTTTGGAAACTCAGCATCTCCAAGTCAGCCAGACTTAATGGCAAAAAAAAAAAAAAAAAAAAAAAACTCATAAAGCTAAAGGTTTTTACAACACGGAGACCTATTAATATTTACAATACCAGGCTCATGGAAAAATAAAAACTCTAATAAAACATGTGGTGAAGGGCCAAAATAGAATAAAGCGAGCAAAGTAAAAGTGATCATAAATAAAACTGTAGCTTAATAATGTGTTCAACAGTCTTAATAAATGAGAGAAACAATAGACTACAATGATGGGCCTTCCCTTTCCGCAGGGGCCTAATTACTTTAGACAAAGAATCAGCAAAGTTATTCCCAGGTTCACACTTGTTGCAGCCTTTTGTATTTAATTTACGTAACCCATTTTAAAATATAAAAAAAAAAAATGCATTTGCAGCTTGCAGCCGTAAAATGCACTAGTTGTGGTTTAACAGTGTATCTAGCTTTAGCCTCATAAGAGGTGTCCCATATTTTTAGAGGGGTTTAGCATTTCCAATTTCAACCTGCTGATATTATCATGCATTCAGATAATCGTGCAGTTGCATGCTTGATCCAGTAGGATTTTGTTTTTGTGTATCTAAGGACATTTGAGCATCAGATCATTTAGCTGACTGCTGAGTAAAACCTGTAGCATGTGTCTAGTAAATGTATGCTCTGTGCCAGACTCCCGACTCTCAGCCAAATGATTATACTGAGTAACTCATCATCAAGTGCCTCACCCTACAGTATGTGATGGCAGTTTATGGTATACAACTTATACAGTTTTGAATGCAGTTGCAGGTAAATGATTCGAAGTACAAAAATGGTTTAACAGAGTTGTCTCATACTTAAAAATACCCCACTCTGACTTATAAAAATTATGAATTGCCTCTCTGCCACCTCAGGGAGCCTGAGTAAGCAAATGTATTGTAATAAGCAATAAAAAAGGACTCTGTTCAAATAGCATTAAATCCTGTGGTGCCAATTAAAATCTGAAAAAAAATTAATAATAATAATACATAGTATCCAGGCTCCAGGATTTCCTGGATTTGATTATATTTATGTATGAATTCTCTAACCTCAGGATACAGCAACTAAATTGAACACTGCTGTGCTTTTATTTTCAGTCTAAAATATGATTAGTGCTCATTAAAAGAACCCCAACAGAATGGCAAAGAAATAGCAACTCTTGTAAATTCTGGATCCTAACATTGCAAACACTAACATTCTTTTATGCTCATTTCAACACAGTCATGTGGGAGAAAACAACGAGTTTTACGGTCACTCCTTACCAATCCTGCAACTGTGTGTTAGAATGTGAAAGAGTATTATTGAGGTACCATTTTATCAACAAAGAGGTTTTCACAAACTGTCGGAGCAATGCAATTTCTGTTAAACGCCTAAACACTGCCTTTACTCTTAGGATTTCAGTCTGTCAGACTACAGGCTAATCAGTGCCAACTGTAACAGTGGTTCTGTAACCTGAAACTTTTTTCCAAAAACGTGTTAACGCTAAATCTATGAATTGCAAGTAGATATAAATGGTCTCACTTAACTGCCTAACATTTCATAGAATATTTTATTTTCAGTAACAATGTTAACTCATATATGTTTGCATCACTTAGTAATTTTCTAGTAATTGTACTAGAAAGGCTTGTATTGCTTGTATCTTACAGCTGTCTTAAAATATAACTACACTGAACTGTATAACTAACTTTAATAAAGACCAGAGGTAAAACTAAACATTTCAACAGACCATAATATATACATGTATATTTATACACAGCACTCAACAGGTGGGCTCTGTTTATAAATGGCCCCACAAGTTAGCCAATTAAATGAAACTTCCCCTCTGCCCAAATGCTTTAAGCATGGACTCAATGCATATGTTTGGAAGGGGTGTACATTTGGCAACTGGTGAATTAATGAAACATTGCTTCTAGAAAAGGAAGCTAAGAGGGGACACAATTTGGAAAGTCCTGCATGCCAAGCACCTTTTCCCCTCCCGACCACCTTTGATTTTGCTGGGCAAACTAATTAAGGAGTCATCTTGTGTAGTGTTCGGACTCCGAGACTGCCAATGCGTGCCAGAGCAACAAAATGAGTCCCTATGAGCCTTGTCATTACATCGTTCGTGCAATGTAGCCTGCGATGGTGGGAAATGGAGCTTATATTTATACAAAGGGCATTAGGATGGGCTCTCGTGCCAAGCCCGAAGATGACAAGGTGTCAAATTCGATCATTTGACAGGCTTTTGGTCTTCCCAAAAAACCTTTTTTCTTTTTTTTTTTTTTTTGAACAGCTTCTCATGACAATGACAGAAGAATAAATTGAAAAGAGCAGTGAGGCAGAGTGTATTTCACGCACTGGTGGCTATGCTTCATATCTTATGATCCCCAGGAAAACAAAACGTTGAGCTAATTAGTTTACAGTGTTTAAGCAGCTTGTTCCTGCACTTTAATCTTCTTTGGGTAATACTGTGAACAAAGACATATTATTGTTAGATTTAGTTTTATACAATTTAATAAACTGAATCCCTCTTTTTTCCATCTTGATTGCTTTATTTAGTCGCTGTATCTTATACAAAGTCTGGCTGTCACAGCTGCAAACAACAAACAACTGCATGAACTTTTAACATCGTGAAAGGCCTAACGATTGTACGAAATACTTCAAGTCCCAGGCAGGATGCTTTACACTAGGCTTATTCAGTATAAAACACAACATTTATGAATGAAAAACTTATTTGATTCTTTATGGAACAATACATGATTTCCTACAAAAAAACAAACAAACAAAAAACCACCTCTACCAATTTTTGAAAAAAAAAAAAAGTATCATTAAATAAAAAATAAAAAAAAAGTGAAATTAAATGAAAGCTTTAAGCTGCGTTTGCAATTATGCAATGTATGCCTTACACAATTAACATTATAGGACTGCTTCACTTTACTGCTTGCAAACACTTACTAGAAAAGTTTAGGTTAGATAAGTTCACATAACCCAGCCCTATTCTGGGTTATCTTGGAATACCTGACACCCAGTTATTTCAGTGCCTATTTGCCTCAAAAGCAACACAGACTGTTGATTGATAATCTGAGATGTAATGACTAAAGAACACTGGAAGCATAGTTTACATGTGGATATGTTCCATGTGTGTACAGACAGACACATGGAACACAAGATCAATTCACATTTCTTCCATACTGTAATACCCTCACAGAAGCCAGACTGTGATGTTATTTTTGTATGGGGAAAAAAAAAAATCTAACCGATAATTTAGGTATTGCAATTTTTCTAAATATTTACATTGCGATATTAAATTTCCTAAAAATCAGAACATCTGGCTTTCCACATGACACCCTTGTAAAGAAAATGAATGGTTTTACTGGTACAGTGCATAATACAGACATGTTTTGCCAGGCCAGGAAGGACAAGTCTAATAGTCTTACTTAAAAGAATCTTCTGAAGCGTAGCGCTCTCTGTTGTCCTTATCCACATACATGTACCATTTCAAAATAGTTCATAGCCTTGAATGACAGATTTGACATTTAAGACTGTCCAGATTATCCTGTACTTCTTAGCAGATTTTGTTTTTCTTCAGCACTTTCACTGTGTGTTCAGCTGTACTTATTTTCACTCTTACAATATGTGATGGCTGCATAATTGGACACACACTCCAGGCTTGAGTGTTTCCTTAAATCGCCAGAACATCACAAGAATTATTCGGATTTTTTATACTGTAGGAACTCTGTACAGATCTTTAAAAAATTCAGTTTTACAAAAAAATAGCTCCAAACAAGGCCAACATGTTACCCTGGGTCACTATGACCCAGTTGCATAAACTGTACTTAAACTAATTGTGGGAGTGCAATCTGATGCATTTTTGATCGGTATGTGACAAACTGACTTGTAGTGTATGCTTTGCCAACTAAAACGTTTTTTTTTTTTTTTTTTTTTTGGGGGGAGTTGTTTATGTTTTTCTATTATTATTATTATTATTTTTTTTTTTTTTTTTAATTAACAAATCCTTTCAATGACCAAGATAAATTAGTAAATGCAGCCATAGAAACATATTTTTACCTTCTATATAAATAACCTCTTATCATACTGTATTTGTTTATTTAAGTACTAGTAATCTTTTTATCAGTGATTTGCCAAAGATTGTCTATTTGAAGATAAAGCACTGGAGTTACACTTTAGGTTTACGTGGAAGCCACAGCGCTGGTGGTCTATGGCATTATCTTCAGACTGAAAACTGTGTGCATTTCCTACACAGGGCTGCTTTGTATTAGTTTTCCAGAAAATAACAATTTAAACAGCAAGCCATTTTCCCAAGGGTGTCCAGGTTAAAAAAAATCATCCAGTCACCTCAAAATGACCTAATTAAAAGAACAGGTTAGATATGGACATTTTATCTCAAACCAAGTGTGCAAAACCACTGTAATTAATAAACCAGTCAGGCAATAGGCAACAATAACACTAAAATGTGAAAGTAAAGGAAGTTTTCAAAACCATCAAAGTTTAATTAAATGTTGTATTGCTCTTTATTTATGTCATGTAAGGTGATTTAAAACAAAGCAAATAAGCAGGTCTGTGGTTGAAGTCCTATTTTCCTTATCCCCTTACCATCACTATCTGGTTCGGCTATAGCAATGTGTAACAGTGATAAGGCTAATTAAATACCCAGGAGCAGGATATGTGAATTTTGTAAGTCCACATTCTCAGCCCAAACCCTTGTTTTTGATAAACAGTTTATCATCCCTATCAGCCACAGTACACACAAGGTATTCGGGCTATCTGTAGTTTATTTACAAGAGCAGCTCAGCATAAAATAGCGTATGAGGCTGTCTGAATTAACACCTGTATCAAAAACATGTCCCCCAAATGACCAAGATTATTTTTTTTTATTTCTTTTTTTAAACACTAAAGTGATTCTCAAGAAATAAACAGACAGCCTACAGGTATCATATATTATTTTCTTAACGTTTGAAATATCATTCAAAATTCTAAAGGAAATCTCAGTAATTCATCCGTTTTATATACCTTTCTTGTTGACTTCAGATAAGGAATATCAAATCCTGTTCCTAAAACACATTACCATACAGGAAGCAAACACAAGTTTGTAAATGTTAAATACAAAATACTAAAGCTTTTCCCATCAGCAAATCTGTTTCATACAGAATTCAATTTGGAACTGAAATGTTTAAAGATACTAACGAGCACTGTCTAAACACGGACAAGCTTAGCACTTCTACCATGTGAAATGGCTGTCCAGTCAGTCAATGTCATTCTAAAGTCTGTAGTATATTTAAGAACCCCATTTTTTTCAGCTTGTCAAAACAGGTCTTGAAGTACATGTCATGAACTCTGTTTAATCATACAGCATTTTTTATTTTGAAAACAGGGTCGATGTCCCAAGAGTTCCACCCTTTGTGCCTGTTCCAATTCTGACAGCTTGCTTGGGGATACTTCCCAATCAATAGTCTGAATGCAGCTGTGATTTGGTCTATTGACCGAGTTTTTTTTTTTTTTGTGTATCCCAAATTCTCAGGTAATATAGCCAGACCCAAATTCCAATGCTCTTATTATTATTATTTTTCTGCAGTGACATGGATACTGTTCTTGTATGAGCCTTTGAAGGCTCCCCCCCTGATGTTATAATGGGTGTTAAGGGGACTATATACTAGTTTTTTCTAATGTATAGTCCTTCCTACGCCAAAGAGACTTATGAATATGGATATTAATCCATATCAATAGTTGTTAGTTAGTGTTCTCAATTTATTTTCTAAACTACCTACAAATATAGAAAATAATAAAAAACATGCATTTTGGGGACAAAAGGACCCCACCCTTTCACTGTATTTTCTTATTAGAAGAAACCTATATTGGTGTGATTGGTATTTTAACTGCTTTTAACCTTTTAAAGACATAAACCCAAAGAAAAACAATCAGTGTTGACAGATTAGTGCTTCAGGAGAACACCTTTCCTGTGAAAACACATACCCAACCCTCTCAGGAATGTCTGACATTTACTTTGCTCTGTCATTGTCAATCAACACTTCCTGCTTTCAGTCAGAAACATCCAGAAACTAACTTTACTTCAGTGCCATTACTTGAATATTAGATTACAGGTCTTTCATTGTACTACAGTTTCTTGACCCATTTCATTAAAGGATACACATAATACAACTTTTTTTTTTGATACCTCATTTACAAATGCATTTGAAAGAATGATGAGATACATAACATTACAATCATTACATTACAATTACATTACAACATTACAATTCTCAACAATCCCTTACTAAAGATTGCTTCTTATCGGAAAGTTGGAACTCCCACTCCCCTTTTGAGATGTTTCTACTTAAGCAAGTAAACACAAGTTATCTGGTCTCTTCAGCAGTCTCTATCTATGGCCATTAGTAATATCCTTAAGAATGTATTATTGGCACATCTGAAAGTCAAGTGATACCATGACATAGCACACCCCCAGAGCAAGACTGAAACATTTATATGTACACCCCTATATGAAACTTCATTTTTGACAGCAAACTCAGCTGGAAATTAAAATATGTCACTGGAAATGTGTTATCCATTATGGGATTTTTGTGTAGAGTTCTGATAGGAAGTCACCTGTTGAGTAAAAATGTGATCATCAAAGCAACCCAATATAAAAAAAGAGCTGCTCTCATCCAAACAATAGATGACTATATTAAATGCAAAACAACTGTGATAGCCTTATGTATGTTAGCTGGAGGTACTGTAAGAAGAAAAATCTGTGTATGATTGTCTGTATGGTTTTATCTTTCCCGAATTTCAATTCTTCTTCACTTAATCCTTTACAAAATACAGATGTGTCCTACTGCTTACATTGCAAGTCTTTTTTGGTAGAGGTCCCTGCTTATGATTGGGTTGGAAACAAAGAAAAAGAAAATGCTCTGCATGTTTCTGTAATAGTGTTTTTTTTTTCCACTGTAAACACTATTATAAACCTCTGCTGAATGGGCCCTGGAAGATTAGTTTAGATTTTCTAAGGACTGCATAGCTTGCAGACACACGACACTCAATCAATACAAAAGGATGGCAGATTGAAAGGTAGGGGAAAGACAGGCTGATCGCATACATCTGCTTACTAATAGTCACTCTGGACCAATCCAGCCCTCCACACACAGCCTACAGGAGCAGCTTCATTGACAGACAGCTTCTCCAACAGATGGTACTGGCAAAAGGTGTTATGGGGAGCAGGCTGTAAAATCCGTCCATAAAAAAAATGAGGTATGGCCTTTCTGCCCAAGCCTGAAATTGAATTGAGCTAGGGTACCAGAAAATAGGCTCTTTAGAAAATATGACTACTTCCAAGAATACTTCCTATAAAAAGAATACCATGATACACCGCTAAATAGGAAGCCATGATAAAATACAAAGTGCTCTGGAGAAGTGTAGATTTGACAAGAGCTCCTTTATTAAACAGGCAAACTACCCCCAAAATGACACACATGTCTAACCAATCCATCTGAAGGGGATGACTTACTGTTTAGTCATCAACCCAACCCAACCTAGAAATCACTCACTGTTGATTTACACTTGTCTGAAAGAAGCTCTGAGATTACTAACAGCATTCCTATTTCAGTAGCTTCATTAACCAGAGTCTCAGTGTGTACAATTGAAAAACAGCTCTGTTTAAATTTTTGGCAGCTGGCATAGTACAAGCATTTTCAAACTATGTACTCTTGGAATAAACAATACAGTGAGGAAATTAAAAAATGTACAATTATGTTTGCTGCACAGTGGAAAAAATGTATTTGCTGACGATCTGCTTCCTGTGAATCTTATTTCACGTTGCACAGGGACAAACACTATATTTTCCTAGCAGGCTATCCTGTTACTACTGTTAAACTCCAGATGACATACAATGAGGTCCAACCTGTGCTGCTTACAGTGCTTTTTTACCCACTGTTTGTATTCACTTATTTGCAATTAGCAAAACCGCATTCTAGAAAGCCCATTTCAGCACAGTGTTTGCAATACGTGTTCACTGTTGTCAAAGCACGCAGGGTTCAGGCAGATTGACAGACTGGGTGGAATGCGAACTGTGATTGACAATGGCTGCTGTTCTCAAAGGGAAAAGGAACAGTGTGCCTGTCACCAGCAGCCAGAAAAGCAGAAGGGGATATCACTTTTCTTATTTTAGGCTAGGCACAGGAACCAGTTTTTAACTGAAATTGCTCGGTTAAATAGAGTAAACGAAAAAAAAAAAAACAGAGGATGAATATTATGTATACAATAGCCAAAACAACACAGGACACCTGTGTTCCATCTGATACTCTAGAGACCCTCATCTGTTAATTGTCTATTACATTCTAGGTGCTTTAACCACTGTTGTTACTAGCGCTTTTATCCTTTGTTTGGGGAATGTGAGAAATTAGAATGCCATTGTCTTTCTGAAGAGATTGGAAATAGAGGTTAAGAGTCTGGGCGCATGTTCTAGAAAAAAATAATGCTTCTGGCTCATGTTGGAAATACAGAAATAAATAAAAGCAAGCTCAGTAAGGCAAGAGGGAAGGCTGCCCTTTCTATTTAGACTAGAAGTAATGTTAGCCTTCTGTCAGGCGTGATAAAGTGAGTGTAATTGTGACAAAGTACAGTGACACAGATTACCATTCTCTTCTGATTTCCCATTCAGAGCTCAAAACTCCACCATCAATTGCAGCCTAGCTAACGCAAACTGTTTCTGGAGACTACAGAAAAGCATGTGTCTCTAGGACAACAGCCATAAGCAGAAAAGACAGATGTTGAGACTTGAATTCTTCAAAAAGCAGCTATTCTGACACTTCATAAATTACAGTGTCACCCTCATACACCAAAACCACATTCGGTCCCTGTACTGAATTATTCCAGTGTGTAACTGCAGCTGTGTTATACCTTTTCAGAAAACAAAAAACAACATGATTGGAAAAATCTCAGCAAATTAACGGAATAAAAAACGAAGTAATCACTTAACAATCTTTCTTTAAGACGTAGCTATAATCATGCCTCCAATTTTATACAATTGTTCACGCAACATTCCTTTCTTATGCAAGTTTGTGTTTCAACTGAGAAAGCAAAAGGCTTATCATGTTTGGTGGTGGAATATTGCAAGCCTACAGCTTGTCTCTAAAGCATGCATGTCAGTCATTTTCTTTCTAACAGTGTACAAAAGCAAACTCTTGCTGAAACAAAAGGTTTTTTTTTGTTTCGTCCTACTTTGTTGATAAAGAAAAATACAACAGTTTACATAACAAAAAACTAAACTAATTCAGCAGTTCATACGATATACCCCCTCACTGTGAGTCAGCAATTCCGGATGACAAAAAACTTTTTTTTTTTTACTTCCTAGATTTGTATGTATATAGAACTCTTTCTCTACAGGACATTGGATTAAAAAAATGTAAACACTAAGTGGCACTGATACAAAAAAAGGATGTTTGTTGGTCCATCTGACTATCTTGCTTTCCCTTAATTTACATAATTAAAATGTCACAGGTTATAAACACCAGCAACAAACAGGCTACTCAAAGGAGTGAAGGTTTTATTGTATTGGTTATGTCAGTTAAGCTAAGTAAACAAGTTTAGAGATTTTCATTTCAAGGCACTTGGTTCAGCTCAGTCACAACTACTTTAATTCCAACAAACGGCTGGTGTTTGCAATATGATAGTTCTGCTGACAGCTTGGAATTACCTCATCCGTTTAACGGATTTCTAGCTCATCAGCATGAAAAAGGAGGAGGGTGGGGGAACGTTAACCGAGTAAAAAAAAAAAACAAGAACAGACATCAGACAGAAGTTAACATTTGATTTACAACACAAATGAAATAAATAAATAATAAACAGAATGACAGCAGGAAAGAGGATCATTGGGAAACTGTCAGGGGAAGGATGCACTACAAAAGTATGTAGCTTTAGTCTCTGGAAGTCTAGGTTATGGGGCAACAAGCTGTGAAGACCTGGTTAGTTATCACGTTGAAGCCCAAGGTGAAAAGGTTATCAGTCTCCATGGCGATGACATAATTTTACAGCTCCCATTCACCTGCTCATTATACCCACTGTTACTAGAATCTTTGTACTTTTTAACGTTTTGTTCTGTAGGTAGGACACGTGTCTATGTTTTTGAAAATATTCACATTTTTCTCATGGACTCATTCTATACCCTTTCTTTATCAGCTAGAGCAAGAATGGCTTAAGGGTGGTTTCAAAGATCAAGCAAGATTCTAACAGTATGCATTTGTAATTAGATGTTATATTACACATTTCAGTGTAACACTGAGGTAATGAAGACCTCTTAGACCTCTGTCAACTCTTTTCTCTAATACTGGTTTATGATTTGATGTCCATTACCCAAATGGACAGTACTCTCTGCTATTGATCAGACTGCATTTTAGACATTTCAACTCATTATCCCCTTGTTGATCTGCTTAAGATAAAAACAGTAAAGAAATCTGGTTCCAGGACAGTAAATTATATTGAGGGCATGAATTTAGCAATTATCAGTGGACACTAAACTAATGAAAAGCATGAAATATCTTTTGAAGCCTGAACACCAGTAGTCATTTGCCCGTATGGTTTATTAATTTATTGTATTTTAGAGATGGTCTTGATGTCCAATAAGCTCTTTAAATTTCTGCTTACTACCAAAGTCGTGGCACAGAATTGAAGATACTCTATTTCATGTCCTATACTGTATGTGTTCTCTCTCTAGGGACCATAATCCAATACTTCCTTTAGATTCCAAAGGTTATGTGAGATATATTTTTGTCCATTGTCAGACAGCATTAAGAGGAGACTCTTCTTTTAAATCTACTTGCTTTACACATTACATTTATTGTAAGAGCTTAAATCACAATTTTAACCGCTGCGGGCACTGGTTCGCTTCTTCTCATTACCTAACACTCAATCCACAAAAGTATCCTTAAAATGCATTATTTAAAAATAACATAATCATCTTGGTCAAAAAAATAAAATATAAATACTGCCTGTTCATTTCTGAAACAATGACAAAATTATTTCTGAAACTAATATAAAATGGAACAAAAATGAAGAGGATACATTCATATTAACAACCCTAGCAATGACTCAAACTATAATAAAACTTAATTAAAATGTTAACATTTTCAAATAAATTAGAATCATAAGTACTGTCTTCATTTTCTGATTGTATTGAAAAAAAAAGTCCTCCGACTGCAGAAATATGAGAACGGACACCGATAGAGTACTAAGTGAATTAGCGGAGATGAAAAAACACATTCATTATATGCCATTTAATGACATTAGCCGCCATTAGAGCATGTACTGTCGTTTACCCAGACTTCCCCTGGCAGTTCAAACTTCAATGTTTTTCTGATAGCTGGTTTTCCCTTGGGAATGATTTTTATGATGCTGTAAAGATCATCAAACTAGAAATCAGGTTCTCTTGGGTTCAGAGCCGCAGACAGAGTGCTCAAATAACATTTAATTGTGTGATGACACTGTGGTTGGGCTTGAATTCTGATTTCAAAATTATTATCTGCACAACTGTCCATGGAGATATAGATGTTGTGATAGCAGTGCTCAGAACCAATTAAACCAGGGAAATGTAAGTGCTTTGAGCTATTGATATTTCATGTAAATAAGACTGATATGTGTGTAAACTGGAAGAAGTCTGGTTATATCTCTACAATCTGTATCAGACTTGTGTGGGAAGTTACTGTAAACCATTTAGAAAAGAATACTGTATACAATGCAAGTACAAACACATTGTATTATTTTTGTGACTGGGCAAAATAACAGTTATTGATAGAGCTACTGTTAATAAATAAAAGGAATATATGCCAGGTAGCAGGGCCCTTTTTATATTAATTGTATGACAAAAAAGCGAATTGTAGCCAAAATAATTACAGGAAAAATTCCAATTTCAAGTACCACTCAAGTTTAAGTATAATATTACAACAGAAGGTTGGCCCACTAATAAAATTGAGGCCTTTCAGATGATGTCATAACCCACAAAAGTTAAGCAAAACATTTTGATTTTATTACAGGCTTATAACCTTACACATATGGTTAAGTAATTGAACCAGCGCCTATGGTGATTTGATCATTTAATATTGTAGCCAATAGGATTACGGCAACCAAACCAATAAAGGTGATGTTAATAACATAAATCATGTTAGTAGCAAAAAAGGCCATTTGTAATGTCTTTAAAAAGGTTCTTGTGAATTTTGATGTGTTTTACTGCTCAAGATATAAAACAAATTCTAATTGTCTTTACATTTTAGTTCTTGATATATTATTGGTTCATGCAGTAGAGGCAACGTCAATCCAAGATGCAAACCATTTTTAGTAATTCATATATTTCTATTATTACTGTCCTGTTCACAATGAGAACATGAAGCAGATGGAAGAGATGAAAGGGACTGAGAATTCATGAACTGAGCCTTACATACACTGTTTAGACCCATACAGATTTTAATTAAACTCAAATTCAACCTTCACGAACCCCATAAAGAAAACCTTGATCTGAAGTGTAAGTCATGTATTATTAAACATGTTTGTCATCCTTATATAGTCAATATTCACACAAGTAATCCAAACTGCTGATTTTCTACTTTTTTAATTTATCAACTACAAATCTCAGTGGACAACTGCAATGTGTGCATTTACACTGACATGTACAAACATTAACACTCACGAGAAAAAAAAATATATTGGCTTTTATTACTGTAAAACCACTTTGCTCAGAATCTTTTGGCACAGAAAACTAGCTGAGAAAAAACACAGGTTTCAGAGTAGTAATGGCAGCTTATTGTTGCACCATGCTCATATATTTTTTTCGCATTTATCTTGCAAGTTCAAAATGCCTAATCTGAATAAAAACTGAAATCCTTTTTTTTTTTTTTTTTTTTAAAGATAAACTAGTTAGTTTTTAAATTGTAAAGTAGAAAAAATACTTAAAGGTTTGTGAGAAAAATAAAATAGTTGTTCTTCTGAAAAACACTATTACTTTCATAGGGGAAAAAATGCTCTGTCCAATCACTCAAATGCCAAGGCACATCACACATTTCATCGATTTTTTCAAAGCTACACAAGGATTTCTGCACTACCGCCTTGGCAGTCTTGGTTGAAAAGTAAATTCCCCTTATATTTATGTGAAACGGACTATAAAATGACACCTTGCTTTGCAAAGTGGTCACTTTGAAGGATTCAGACCCTATTCACCATTCCATTTTCCGTTTTTTGATAAGGTTCATGCATTTCTTGCTATATTACAATTAACAATGCACGCACAGAACAATTCACGCTGTCACAACATTCACAGCTTCAAAGCTAGTCCTGGCCCACAAGGCACAATACACATTGAGGCTGCTAATGAAAAGGCTGAGTCTAAAATCCTATTAATCCTCCAAAGGTCACGCCACATCGAGATGTCCTTGGGAGATTGCTGCAAGACACTGGCCTCTTTCAATGTTGTCATGATAATTTTCACTACATGAAAACTAAGCTTTACATGCTCTTAAAGGGGCAGCACGTGCTAATTTAATTTAAGAAAATAAATGTTTGAAACAGGCAGTTAATGGCCATTTTAGCACTTCGTTTTCCAATGGTGTGTGCCACCCTGGTTTTAGGAACTGTTTTCAAGAGACCAACAAAGAATATTGACCCCATTGTCCTGGTATGACCTAAAAGCAATTTGATAAAAAACATAACACAGTGTTTGTGTGAGACTACTGTGTAAACTCTAATCTTTATGCTAATGACACTTGTTTTAGACTATAGTTCCCATCATACAACTACAAGCAACTGAAGGACCATACCTTTACAGGAATATCCTTTATTTGTTTGACTGAGATTACAGTGTACAATACGACACTATTACAAGAAAAAAAAGCTACTGTGTTATAACCTGGTGCATTATCAGACCATAGTAATGCCTAGTAGTCGAACCTTGTCTTCTGTGTGTAATTCAATATTAACTATAAATACTTACTGTTATACCACAATCTTAACCCAGAACTATATTCACTTTTAATCCAAGCTTTGAAAACCTCAATGTTTGTTCATTGTGAATGCTGAAGATGAGCAGAGATAAAGTACTTTGTTGAATAAAAAAAAAAAAAACACAACAACTCCAGTGCTTGTTCTCACAAGAGGCTCTTTCATCTTCCTTGTGAGCACACCGAGTACTGAGTAGCACACAGCTCCTTCAACCCCATGTCCACAGCAACAAAGAGCACCTGACAACCAGCCAGACTCGGAACAAGCTGGAGATTTTCCTTTTGTAACCTTGTCTCCAGAATTTCATCTCAACCGTGCTGTACACTAATGCATGTTCATTACCTGGAGGGTCCCCCCTCCCCACCCAAAGGAATAATGCCTCATGACACATGAAAACAGCTTGTTTACAAGGGAAAATAAGGCAGCAGGTATTATGAAAATTTAATTAAATAGGCTGCAGGAAAGTACATTAAAACATTGCATTGTGCTCGTTCTTATTCTGTCTCAGTTACTATACTATCTTAACCATCATGACGCAGAAACATTTGTTAAATGTCATTTGGTCTGGTCCATGCAGTACCACAGCTTTAAGTTTAAGTTTTATTAGGAAACAAACCACAAATGCGACCTGATCGTGGCTTGTTATTACAGCCTATTTACTTATTCCTGTATTATAGCTTACCTGTCTCAGCTACGAAATGAGCCCATGTATTGCCTGTCAGTGTGAGACTATTTTTTTTTTTTTTTTATCCTTTTATAGTGCATCTCACAGACAATGTTTTTTTTCATTTAGCTAAGTTGCTGTTCATGTCTTGAATGCTAATGGCTGCAATCATTTTGCCCTTTTTATGCATAGCTTTGATATACGTAGATAGCATTTACATTTTTTGCTCTTAAACAGATTCACCAGCTCATTAAAACATTTTCTTCCCTTACATAGTTATCATTTTTCCCGTCTCCTACCAAATTGCTCAACAGCTGACAAATGATGACTCTTCCTGCAGAATATCCAAGTAGAAACTGTCCACTATATAACTACCTCAAGAAAATACAAGCTTCCTTCAGCGGGGCATATTACTCCTTTTAACAACACCATTTACTTCAGATACATTTCTTATTTGTAATGCATACTGTGAGCCTCAAGGAATGCATGTTAAAAAGTTATTACAATCTGTTTTGAAAAGGGTTACCCATAAAATCCCTAGTGATGTTTGAACAATGGAAAAGACGCTGCTTACTTAAAATTCTGTCTGGGTAAACAGTCAGTGTCATTCAGCTATGTTTTCCACCATATTGAATTGTTCCTTATTTTCATACACCATTGAACCTAATTTATATCAACTCCAGTTACCATCACCCTCCATGACAGCCACTAGGCTGAAACAGTGTGAACAAGTGCAACGTGAGTGAATATGAGCAACTTCTGATAACGTCGCAAAACACTGTAGTTTAACATCACCGAAACATGTAGACTTCCTGGTGGCCTTTAATGCTTAAACACTTACTACATGCTTTATGGTAGAGGTCATACACACGTTTAGAGGGAAATACATATATGCATTTGTTTCAGTATTGTTAGGTTTTTTAATATAATGGTTAGAAAATATATTTGCCATATTTGCTCGAGTATAAGCTGAGAAATTTAAACCCAAAAACACAATCCTGAAGTTGTGGGGGTCAACTAATACGCGAGCAAACCGATCTATAATTTTATAGTAAAAGCCTATATTTACTGATTGCGATGACCAGTGGCAGCATGAATGCTATGAAGGGGCATAATAATAATAATAATAATAATAATAATAATAACAATGTTATCTTTTCTCTTGCGTGACCCTGCAGCATAATGCTTCTGTGGGAAACACCAGCACCTACAATGTTGTGGGCAAATCCTTGTTGCCCTCGTTGCCAGAGCAAATGCTTCTAATTTTTCTCAGATCAAAATGCAAACATCTCAAGATCTCATGACAAGGCTGTCACGTAAAACACTGACGCAGATTCACTGAATTACAGCCAGACCACACCACCCCCCACATTCCACTGAAATACATACTTCCATGTGGGCTAGGAAGAAAGTGTTGGTCGGGCTTGTTTACTAAAATAATACTATTGTAGGATATACAAAACAAAACAAATAATAAACATGTGCTGTATTGTAATATGCGTCAAAATTGTTATTTTTGCAAATCTGCTGGCCAAACGGCGTCAGGATATTTAATACATATATTTAGGGAAAAAAAATTATACCCGAATCTCACCCTCACAACTGGGGGGGGGGGGGGGGGGGGGGGGGGGGGGGGGGGGGGGGGGCTTTTACACAAGGCCGACTTTTATTCGAGCAAATGCAGTAATTACACTAAGAAAATTAAGTTGTAAAGTTTGAAAAAGAAACATGCAAGTTGGTACTTGCCATAAAAAGCAAAAAAAAAACACACAACTATTCATGCAAGCACTGAAAGAAACAGAAATCCCCATAAAGGTTTGAGGTACAAAAGGTAATAATCTGTATTCAATAATTGACTTCATGGTGTGTGTCACTTGTAGTTCCTACAAATTGTTAAGTCTCAGTGAAATGAAACCACCTTGACTTTTTTTTTTTTTTTTTTTTTTAATTTAAACTGATTTTCACAAAGATAAGAAAGCATGAAAACATAACTAAAAGCCATGTTGCATATTCACAGGAGACAGAACACACAAGTAATACAAAACACAAAAACCTGGATTTTTCCATGTGGAGATTTATGGATAATTTCCTCTACTCTGCTTCCTACTACAGGCTTGTGGATTTAAATGTAGTTTTTTTTTTTTGTTTTCATTTAATAGAAAATCTGTGTTTCCATTTTGACTTGGCCTTGATTCTTATCAATACCACACTATGAACTGAAACAAAAGAGACAAAACCACAAATTGCTGTATGGGTTGAGCTGTTGAAACCACACATGTTAATGTTCTTTCAACTCGTTATGGGCTAAGAAATATTCATTATTATCAAACACTGCTCAAATGTTTCTCATAACATAGCGACTGTTATAGTGGTGTTTTCGCTATGGTAAACAGACATTTTTTGGAAAAATCTGATCATGAATCTGGTTTATATTAGTGGAAGCCCATGAGGTTACTTGTGATGGAAGTTTACCAGACTTTAAAAAATTGTTTCACATGATTTTCAGCAGAGTTTCGGTATTACATCCAAGGTTTTCTTTTCCCTTTTATTAATAACATGTAACTCTGTATCACGGCATGAACCCTGCTTGTTTCTCATTGCCCTCCTGTGTGGCAGGGTTCCAGTATCGGGTAATAAATCTGATAGGTGCTGAGGGTAACTTAAGCCAGCCATTTGTTTAACATGGCTAACCCCAAGCAGTTAGCTCTTTACAAGCTGTTCCTATTACATTACACTAGAACTGCATTGTACATCCCCTTCACCATGCCTCCCTGTCATTATGAACCTTTCACTGCTTCTTAAAAGTGCGTAACTGGTGACCCTGTCACGTTTGGAGATTTGGAACTGGTTTAACTTTTTGTCACACTGTTGTATTCATAGACAAAAGGCTTGCTCGTATTGGATGCACTGGAAAGCCACAGGAACTGAACACTGGCAGTAATTCTCTTTGTAGAGGAAGAAGAGGACAATAGGCTTTGTTTACTCACTTTGTTATATGGTTGTGGCACATGGGAAACAGTCAAGAAAAAGTAGGCTATACTAGAAGCAAAAATGAATAAAGGCACAGTTTAAGAACATATTTTCTTTATTTTTTTTTTGTTATTATTCTACTTTTTAGGGAAAATTATGATATATGGCAATCTGAGGGCTTTTCAATGTTCATTACACAACAGGCTGCTGTTATTGTCCCAGTGCAGACTGTGCAGCTGGCACTACACCCTGACAGTTCACCCTGCTTCAGTGAGTAGTTCATTCACAACCTTTGAGTTGTCTGTCAGGGTAACAATCTGAAGACTTATTCTCTCATTCAGTTGTGGCAGGCTGGCCTGTTCAAAGCACTCTGCCTATAAACTTGCCATTTTTCCTGTATGTTTAGAGGGTCTTTCCCCATAATCCTGGAACCTATGTCGCTGGCAAGCTAACGGGTAAGGGGTGAGTATTCCTGCTTGAATGTGATTAATTTGAGGCATTTATGTGCCTGTGCTTCCTGACAATGGGAATAGGCTGGTTTGTAATTTATTTACAAGTAGTATATGCCAAAAAGACTAAAATCCCTGCCAAAAATTGCTTTCACCACGGCAACTGCTGTAAATTTTATTAAAATTAAGAAAGCCTCAAAAATGTTTTTTGTAATTACAGAACCAAGAGAAACATCCCCCAAAAAGTAATGCATCTACAAAAAAAAGCAAACTCATTCGCTACTTAACTTGATCCATATCATAGTAGCAAAGTAACAACTATTTTCTAAAGCTTAAACTTAGAAATTTCTTGTGTTTCCATGGAAAACCTTACAACCCTGCACTATTTACCAGGAGCACTGCACTGTCTTTAGACTACACTGCAGTCTTTTCTTGTTTATTCATTTTTTTAACATTTCTGTTTTAAATATTAGAAGGGGAAAATAAATAAGAAATGTTTCGGCTGGTTCTAGAAAAAGAATGACCATTTTGACCAAGCTGTCCATTTTTTATGTGGCTCTCAGTTGGAAGACTATCACTGGCATCAGACCCTGTTACACTTTTGCTTCCTACAACATTAAATCCCATTAAAATCACCTTAATTACAAAGGGCAAATTACACTTTGTGGATGATTAGGAAATACTGAAATGTTGCTTAATCTTTTAAGTAAATTAATTAACCGCCCACTGATAAGCAGTGTCCCACATTAAAGTAAAAAAATAAATCATTACATTCATCTAAGCATTTCTCTCCTGGCCTAATTATTACAATTCAAGATGCTTGATTCCCAAGGATGCTGTTATACAGAGTAGATTGTGCTTCACTAAAGAGGCACAAAATGGACATGATTAGCTATTCTCTATACAGACTAACAGGTATTTGTTTTTGGTTTTTAATTGAAACATAGTAATGACATACAGAAGTCAGCGTAGAATGGACTCTGGAGAATTTTAACTATGTCACATAATTAGCCTTGATTAATTTCCCATTTTAAACAAACTATTATACTGTTCTCTAGGACCTGCCATTCTGATACATTTGAAAACACTTTTGGCTTGAGTCGGGGCCTTGTCCAAACATTGCTTGACGGAACCATTTTGGCACACACACCAAATCAATTAGTACTTGAAACACTGCAGTGTCTTCTGGGTAATTATTTCATTCTGTTAGTTTCCCTAATTAAAGTGTAGGGAATGCCTTCCTTTGTATGAGGACAATTGGAACAAAGTCTTGGTAGCTGTCCAAGCCGTTTGCTGTCATTAAATTTGTAAACAATACAACTCTTTGTGGTTTAGTTGTTGCTGTGATGAATGACTTGTGAATGCGAATGATTTTAATGTATATGTGAGAACACTCCGCCGCAAAAAAACAAAGGAGTGGAAAGTTATATGCCAATGCAATGCAGAGCTTTTGTGAACATCTTCATGTTCTAACACTGTATGTGTTTGTAACAGCATTGATAAAGAAAAACAATGGGCAGGGGCGAGCATCAGACTGATACACCCACTGACACTGCAGCTAATTCTGAAAGGTTCAGAGCTGAAATGTTCATTATGCCAAATATGTTCTTGATCCAACAACAACCCTGTATGAACCGCACTAGCACTGTACTTCTAAACTCTCATGATGAAAGCCTGATTTACAAAGCGCTGAGAAGCCTCAGCAAGTGCACTACACGGAAGGGTATCAGTAGCCAGTTGGACTTTTTATCAGACTTTAAGCTTGGTTAAACACAAGAGAATCTGAATTCCTTTTTTCATTCTGAAAACAGCAACCATTTATCCTTTTTAAAAGAAACTGCGTCTTATATCAAACTACCCAATGTTCTCTTAAAAGCCCTTCTTTGAACATGCATGTCAAGGCAAGAGACTGCAGTTCACACATTTGCTTCCCTGTGGTACAGCTGCTGGCAGCAATGAATAGGGTTTCAGAGACAGAACAACAGGCTTACCGTCTCAGCAAGGTGATGGATATTGCATTCTTTGAATGTCACATCATGTAACAGGGGGCAATAACTGCCCCCTGAAAAATTATCCTGACTCGCCACAGGTGCCACTCACATTCGCCTTTGTGTGTGGAATATTGATGGAAAAATCCCATGCTGTTGCATTTTTTGGCGAGAAATAAGTACCCCACTGGAAAAGAAAAAAACACAGGCCACCACAGAGGGTTGCAGAGAGAAAAAAATTGAATTGTAACTATTTACCATATCATAACCATAAAAACATTTACCAGAATTGGCCATTTACATATACTTGAACAATAACGTATAGACATGTTGTGCTGATTCCTATATTCTTGCAGGAGTACCTGTTATATTAATACCCCTTCTTTTGCAGCAACTCTCTTTCTGGTGAAACAGAATATAAAAGCTTGTTATGTTGTTCATGTGGAGAAGCAATTTTGCAAATGAAGTAAATCAGCTCAAAATAGTTTTAATCAGACCTTAACCCACAATTAAGCTTTTTTTTTCTTTTTAATGGTTAAGAGGCATTACTGCCGATGGCAATTAAACA
Organism: Polyodon spathula; assembly: GCF_017654505.1. NCBI lineage: Eukaryota > Metazoa > Chordata > Actinopteri > Acipenseriformes > Polyodontidae > Polyodon > Polyodon spathula. The sequence goes on from NC_054535.1 coordinate 87,632,406, forward strand.
AATTGCAATGTTTAAAGCTTTCTACAATTAAGCTTACAATTAATTTCTATTGGATTTGTTAATAAAAGTGATTCGAATTGAAAATGTTTTCCGTAAAAAAAAAAAAAAAAAAAAATGAACAAATGTTTAGAATTCATGGAAATTGTTTGAAAGAGCCAACCTTTCTTTGTTAAATAAGCCAATATAGCTCTTTCATCACCACACTGACTTCAGAGCCGACAGAAAATCCCCATGTAATACAGACAATGAGCATGTCTACACACACATTCCCACCATTATCAATTAGAAACGCTTATGCAAGAAAAGCTGGCAATATGTTCCAGTTGAGTCCATCCACTTCGATGACAAACTGTCCAGTGTATAATAACTCCTGCACATTCACTACGTAACCTGCCTGCAGGGGCTCTGATGATCCTGTTTGGGGACTATTGGAATTGTGTGTGTTTGTGTGTGTGTGCGTGCGTCTGACTCTGTCATTGTCTCTTCTAACTCGTGAGGCAGGCCAGATGCTATTCACGGCTTTCCATGCTAATTTCTTCAATTTTGCTTCCTCTAGGGAAAGCTAGCTGTCCTCTAAAAAGCTGAACGGACTTCCCTTGAGAGTTCAGCCCTCTGGCTTCTCCCATCTGACCACATCAAAGACCAGCCAAAATTAATCAGTGGAGAAACACAATGGCTTAAACAAACACTGGTAACCACATTTTAACAAACTTGTTCAGATGAGAGAGTAGGAAAAAAAAAAAAAAGGTGAGTTTATAGTCAAATGTTCCATTCCAACTGAAATATTGATTTCTGAGTAAGTTTCCAACTGAAATCTGGAGGCTATAAAACCTCTGCAATTTATAACAGCAAGTCATCAAGAAATTATTTTAGATATGCAAATAAATGTGTATTCATATTACACTTTAAGCAGAACGCCCAGCAGTGTATCATCAACAAAGAAATTACTTTCATCATGAAAACACATGAAAGTAACAAATACACATTAACAATGGGCAACTAAATGATTCACATCATCCAAACACACCTGTTTACCTCTATATAAAAAAGTATATTAATAAACAGTTTCTGAAATTAGAGAGAGAATGGGTATACAGTCCAATAAATCTCAGTCGCATTTAGTTCAAGACACTCATATCATGGTATGTCCATTTAATAAACTGTTTAAAGAAGTCCACTTTTTACTGCAATAAGCACCACAGGAAATATAGTGGGGTCGCCTTTTACAAGGTGGAATTTCTGCTTCACATGGCCCTGTTGAATACCCTTTCTTGTTCTGAAAGCTGTTTATAGAATCTGCTATCTAGACAGATGTAAACACATTCTGAAGTACAATAGCACCATCAAAATTTTATTAGGAAGATTTACGATTAGTTTTGGCTGGTACCAGTGTGAACTGGTTATTAATGTGATCTGCCTTTAGTGTGAAAAGAATTTGACAGTTGACATAAGGGATGTGACCTCATGCTAGCAACCTCTGGCTTCTCAATTTTCCAGTTGGCAGTAGATTAGGCTCAAGATTTTTTTTTTTTCCTTTTATATAAAGTTTTTTTTTTTCAAAAAGAGAAAAAGAATTAGGAGAACAATTCAGAGATGTCTACTCAATTAAAGAGCTTGACAAAGGACTGTAAAAAAAGAAAGCCAATTATAAAAGCTGGCTAAAGCATACACTGATCTGAAAGTCTCTTATAAAATGTCTATCCAAGATGACAAAACAGTGGTGAGATAAGATAGAGTTAAGGTAATGTGGTTGGTTCAAAAAAAAGTATTATAAATTATAAGGCAAGACAGAAAATAAATCTATAAAATTATTAAAAGTTTAAAGCATGCTGAAAAGTAAGTAGACATCCTCTAAAAAGCACCTAAGGCACACTTAGACAAAACTGACAGTGAGAGATTGGCGTCAACTGCCTCTTTGAAAAACCTTTGCTTAAAGCTTAGCTCACTTTCTTGCCTCCCCATCAAAGTATTACCTTATTCCCTGCATTAGTTGTATTTCCTTGGTAACTTGTCCAGAGGAAAAGTACTCGCTTTGCAAACTGTCTCACTTATCTTCCTCTCTCACACACAGGCCTCAAAGACTTCACATTACTGTCGCTGTTTACTTTCCACACAAGAACCCTATTAAAGCGATTATTATTTTAAGCCCTGCTAAAGTTACTTATAGTACTTTACCATGGTAATGACTATTCTTGAGGCGTGCCATTCCCAGGATTGAATCTCCACTAAAAAATAAAAAGTAAAAAAGGGTTTTTCAAAAATGCCAGAAATACAGCCTTGTCCCATCTGGTTGGTGACGTCCTCTTCAGGTTGGCCACTAATGAATGTCTTAATCCAAGAAAGAGGTCCGCTGTTAAAACATTCAAGGAGAGATTCTTAGGCATCTAAAACCTTACATTGTAGACGCATTCATCATTTTTCCTTCCAGGTTTTCACATGCCTGGGCCTCAGAGAAATAATCTCTAAAATGCTGAAATAACATTTTGAATGTTTACAGGGTCATTCAGAAAAAAATAAAACAAATACACCCTTAGGGGCCTGTGTGAAGTTGTTCTTTTAATCCTTACCAAGAAAAAAAGAGCACTCCTCCAAACAGTAATAGTGATGGCTATCCATACTTGAATGTGGTATTGACCTGTTCTGTCAATAATAGCAACCCTAGTTTATTTTACTTGGGTGGAAATTGGAGGAAACTACTGCAAATAATTACAAACAGCTTAACTGAGCCTATAACTGGAACCTAATGTGTATGACAACGTATTTACAGTATTATTATGAATCTGGGATCTCATTATATTAGGTACCTCTCAGAAGTCAAACAGAAATCTTTTATATAAAGTAATGTGACATAGCTGGAGAACCTGGCCACCGCTTGCATAAACAGGACTGACAAACACGTATGTAGAAAGTTGCTAGGAATAGTGGTTCCAGTTCAAAAGTTCATTTCCTATGTAAAATGGGGACATTGCCTTCTTGATCAAAGCACAGTCAAGATGAATGATATGACATGTTTAAAAAGACTGTTGCTTGCTAGTAGTAATGGAAGCCATATGATGTGCATGGTTTAATTAGACCTGCATCTACTGTCTGCAGTCTCTTAAGCCCAAATGCACAAGTATGAAAACACCTTTTTGTAATTACAAGCAATCTGTATGTTTTGGTGAGGTAGGATTTTTGTAAGGCTAAACATTCTCATTATCAGATTAGCCATGAAAGGTAAAATACATTTTTTAGTTTCTTTAGTCTTTTGCAATGATTAATATTGTGCATTTTTTGCCTTTTTTTTCATCCTGACTGCAAATTATGAAAAGAATTAAAGTCATGCCACATTAAATATGATACTCAAAAGGCTCCAACAAAAGCATATAAAGCCGCAGACAAATGAACAGCAGGTATGTGAAATAAATGAGTTAGATTTTTTTTTTTTTGTGTGTGCCTTAAATCAAATCAGCTGTACCGTTCCAGGATACTGGGCTCAGAAGGTGAACACAGTGGAGTGCTAATCTAGCACAGTTTCGATACTGGAGGCAAAATGACAACCTCGTTCTTCCTGTTTAGAAAGCTGCCACCAACTGGGAGGGGTCTTCTCACATTTAAAAAAGGTAATGTACTACTGTACTGTGAGTAGCAGAAATGGGTTGAAAAAGTCACATTCCAGATGGAAAGATCTCATGAGAGGAGCGAGCAGACCTAAATGATCATTATGTGCACAGCAGCGCCACCTGTCTCACATGCCAGCATGGAAGATCACGGCGCAGGATTATAATTATCAAGACTGGCGACTACTACTTCTTAAGTATAAGTTTTATACGTTATACGTATACGTTTAATGTCGTCCTGTTTATACTTTGCTTAGTTGACAGTGATCTCTCCGGTGTGTCAGAAGACATTACTGTCTGGTTCATCGTGTATCAGATGTTTTTATATTCTTTACCCTTTGAACTTTGACCATAATATGAATTTTGTAGGGTCCCGTTTAACAGTAACGATCAGCAATGTGACTCTAATCCATCTTTCTTCATTAGAAAACCCCTATTCCAGAGATTTAAAAGCAGCAATCTGACATTATGTATGTGTTGTAAAACCACTGCAAGGATTTATTGAATTCATATTTCATTCCAACACAGTATGATCTTTAGCATGGTGTTTAATCTAAGCTTGGTTTACCAACCAGATTTCCTGCCCTCTGGTTTATGAAATCACTTAACTGTCCTGGTCTTACTTCACTGGAGAACCCGATTTAAAGCACCAAAGTACAGTCAACCTGACAGTTCCATTAGCCGAGCACCTGGACACTAACCAAAGGCTCTTCTTTGATCTCCCAATTAGGTCACATATTTCCCCCTTACGTAAATACAATCGGACTTCATGAGAAAGAAAAACAGAGAAAGACAGACACTATATGTTTGGAGTAATTTAAAACCTCCAATAGAGAATGGTAAGGGCACAAATTAGTGGAGCTGAATGAAAGCAATTTCTATTCTCCACTGAGCAGGAAAAGGGAGAATTGCTAACCCAGCATCAGCAGGAGGCAATGCTAATGATCAGCAGGGAAATACAGAGCACAAGAAAACTTAATGAAAGCCAGACAGTCCTTGCACATAGACAATACAGCATGGGTGACAAAAAGCTGAACACTTGTGTGGTGACCTCCTTTTTTTTTCTTTCTAAGCACCAGCTTAGAGGTGCACTAGTTAAAAAAAGCAAGAATGTAAAAGGCATGGATATTTTAGTTACAGCTTGTGTCCTTGAACGCAAATACCATCCTATATGCCAAAGGCTACTGACAAGTGCACTACAAGAAAAACAGCATAGAAAATCATAACAAATGTAATATGAATATGTTATTTTAAGTTGCTATTCTGTTTTAATTAAAAAGATTTATGGCCAAGAAATGGTAGGAGGTATTTAATACAGACTGGCAAATCATGAAGGAGTCAGACATGGCTTTTAGCCTAACACCTTTCTTGAAATGAGTGCAAGAATTCAATGTGGAGTATTTTTTTTCTCTTGACCAAATAACATTTCATTTCCAAAAGTGATCTCATGGCGATTAAATGTAGTGTAGTTTGCAGACCACAATCTGTACTTGGAGTCGTGTGCACAGCATGTGACTACATAGCAGTGACTTTAAGGAACTTTTTTCATAATAGTTTTTTTTCTTCATATTACCCCCCCCCCACCCCCCCTCGCCAATAATGTGTAATTAATAAATTAATTATTTAGATTTATGCACTCATTGATATTTGTCATGTTTATCAAAGGCGCCAGAGTATTTCACCTTTATGGAAGTCTCTGAGCAACAATGTTTGTAATGAGGCCAGTTTGAAATGACCACTAGGCATGCACGCCAGTAATTTGTTTTCTTATAAAACCGTGAGATGGTCAAAGATTTGCAATGGAAAATATAACAAACCCTTATTTCAGTTTAGAAGTAATTACTGGCGTATACCCCTAGTGGTTATTTTTTTTACTGACCTCGGACACTGCTCAAAAATATGCTAGGGACTTTAACATGAGAAATATCAGTGCAGAAACCTGTTATTATAAAGTTTAATGACTGGACACTAAATGGTGTGGCAACTTTTTGCAAAACATGGTCAGGAAACTCTGTCATTTTTAACATTGTATGCCATTTTTAATATGATTCTGACAATGGTTTATCTGTTTTTATTCTAGTATTTAAAACTACCGCTAGAACCCCAACCACAATATACCATCCACATATGCTTTAGTTACAGCAAGTATAATATGCACATCATTTCAAATATAGTATAAGCAACCCTGTTTTAATGTTCTAACTAATCTGTGACTTTTGGACAGTTGTCAGTCTGGTACAGCATACTAAGTTTAATTCATATAAAATTATAAGATTTTGGCATTGCAGTAACATTTTGTAGACAACTGGCTTTCAGGTAGTCTCAGCACTTAACACAAGAAAAACTGATTTATGACATGTTGACATGCGAGACAAAACAGTCCTCACCAGAAGCGTGATAATTTTAATTTGTACAAACCCTATTGCAAATATATAACATGTGGAAAAACACATCTGACACACTGAAGAATGAGAGGAAGCAATATCAGAAACAAATGCCAGTTTCAACAAAGGTATCACAGTTCTCATAAAGAAAAACACAGTTCTTTGTTGAATTCTGAGATGAAATGCCTTGAGGTCTCATTCTTTGCCTGTTAAACAGACCTTTGGCTGAACCATTAGTGAGCAGCCCACAGCCCACAGGCCAGGCAGGCTGTCTGTATGAAGGTGTAGGTGCTAGGGATGTGTGGTTCACAGTCTGCTCCTTGTCCTCTTTTGTGTGGAGTGTTTGTTTAATTTCAATCTGAGGAGGGAGGCTCTTACGCTTTTGTTTATTGTTTGTGTTATGAGTAAATGTGATTAATCCTAGAAGAGGGGGAGAAGGATTTAGTCCTGAATGTTTCGGCAAAGCCACTGAAGCATTTGTTTGCAGTTTTTTGTCAATCGATTCTAACTTTTTTTTTTGTTGTTGTTGCTTTTTTCTCAGTGATAAATATAAAAGCCCAATTTCACTGGTGAATGAGAGACGTTTATTTTAAATACCCTAGGCATGTGACGAAAACTTATATGGGTTTATTTTCCAAATGCCTTATGAACAAGGAACTTAACTATAGAAAATGTAGTTCGATTAAAATAAATCCACTTAGATCAGTATTACAGTATGTGAAGTCACAGTACAGTGAATTACAAGAATGCCAGAAAAATATTTGGGTATTAATCATCTAAACTGCTTCTGCAGCAACAACTGGTTTTAAGACTATTATTCATCTAAAACAGGTAATGTTAAAACTAAAAAAAAAAAAAAAAAAAAAACACATTACTGTATAAATACCTATGGCTAACAAAATATTGCCCACTAATATTTGCTATTTATTTGTATGCACTGGGTTTGATGTACAACATATAAGATAATGAATATTCGAGATAATTTAAACTGTAGTTGCTATGAGATGGTCCATGTGCATGTGTTAAACATACATTACATGGTATAAAACCCAGGCAGTACGAGCTAGAAAAATAATGTTTCCTAGCCATTCTCTTCTTGAGTTTCAGTATGAATACCTCTTTTTATTGTACGGTATTGAGATATTCTGAGATAGCTTAAAGGTCAGATAAGACTTTTTTTAAAGCTGTGTCACTTGTCAGTCTGTAGTGTACACCACTGGAAGAGTCTATTGCTTTCGCCAGTCCACCTGTGGTCTTTTACAGCATTTTCTTCACAAGAAAAAAATTGCTGGAACCCACAATAGGAACAAAGGGAAAGACAAGAGCCAGAAGTACTGCTGGTATGTCACAAATCTGGGACACGATTTAATAAAGCAGAAACAATAATTAAAATGTCACACAAGTCTGTTGAAAAGGTGTTTTGTGGCCAGATGGGTCGGCCTACAGACATGATAGCAGTAACCTTTAGAAAGCAAGACAAGAACAGCATAGGAAGGCTTATTAGAGAGAAGAACTATTAATTTGCCTCTCCCTGTATAGTGAATAGGAAAACAACTAGACTCCTATTCAGTCTCATGACGAACAGAAAACAATTATGCATGCTGGATAGATCCACTATAAAACACAGACATAGTATTCAGTTAGACAGACAGACTGCATCACTTACATATAGGAACATTTTCTAACCATCATATAATTGTCTATAGAAATCCCTGTATACTAAAACGTGGAAAGCTCCTCATCTGTATAAGTAGATCAAGATATGCTCATGAATTTACTGCCTCTGATAAAACTAGACCTCTGTCAACGAACACAGAAAATGGGTGTTGGCTTCCCTATTTTCCTGCCAATCAACCAAAATGCACCAAAACATAACCTCGTCTGTGTTTCTGAAACACTTGGATTGCATGAGCATGTTTTGCCGAGTATGCCTGGAACCACTGTATATTAAAAACAAACGATTTCTAGTAGCCAGACAAAGCAGGGCAGTTTTATGGATAATGCCGACGGAGGCACTTTTCATAATTTAGAAAACGTAGGGCTTCTAATGGTGGCTAATTAATGTGGACATATATCACAGGGTACCCTACATTACATTGCTACCCCCCCTTAAAACATTGTCTCTGTGAAGCAGTGGTATTACTGCAAGTCAGGATCGGCAAACGAGAACTGGGGAATACCGAAGACAAAACAGATTAAGAAAAAAAAATGTAGTTAACTGAGGCAATTAAGATTGATAAATCTTTACAAAACAAGAAAGGTGATTCGCTCATGTTAACAACTGTATTTTTTTTTTTTTTTGTATATATACAATCCCTTAATGATAGAACCGCCACTGCAGTAATTTTGACGGTTTTCACTTTTAAAATTTAAATTACTCTGCGTGTGTGAAAGATACATGGTTGTCCGTTCTTGACTTTCTCTAAATCCATGCATTAAATCCCCTGGTGGCATTAGAAAGGCAGGATCACAAAAATAAAAATGTTATAATCCCCTCTACCTAGAACTGCCAGAGCAGTCATTTTGACTGCCTTTTACAATACATCTTTTTATTTTGAATATAACCTACAGTATTCTATTAAATTTTTATATGCAAGCCTGTTGTTATCTCTACTGGACCTGACAGCCAACAATTATTTTGTTTTGTACAAGGAATGCACCAGGGAAAATATCAGTAGGACAGATTTCATCTTGAAGCGAGCCACATTGCTTCAGCAGAAACATTTTGATCAGAAAACTGCAAAGCAGCTCAACCTGGATTCTGTGCTGCACCGAGTGACACATGCAAGAGAAAACATGTTACTTTCATTTTAAAGTAAAAGCTACTTTCGTGTTTACAGTGTTGTATGTACACATACCTGTTTACACACTAGTTTCTTTTGAAACGTCTATTTTATTATAGTTTTTCATTTTTTCAAGTAGTGCTTTATATATGGTAAGTTAGAAATAAACCCTTTTATGTTTAATTGTTTATTTAAACACAGCATTTCGGCTGTGCAGATGTTTGATGTTAAGTGCTTGAATAAAACTTTTGAGTTGTATGCGATAGTTGTCTTTCATGTTAATATTGATGTTGTTTAAAATGTAACCGTCATTATGACTGACGACAGCGGTTTTAAATGGTGGTTCTAGTGTTAAGTATATGGTACTACTGTACTTTACATTTAGATTTAAAAAACAGAGATACTTCTGTTATCTCAGGCACTTCCTAGGTATGTTGTAATTTTACTAGAATATAAATGTAGCTATTTTAAAGTAAAACAACTATCCTTCTGTATAATATGTTGTTCAGTAAATGAGCCCAGAAAATCAGCAAAAATGTCATCAGCAGGGCCTGACAACTCAATATCTTGATAGTATATCTGCCCTGACCCTTTCATTTGTATGTATTAGATAAAGTTGTTGACAAAAGTCCCAGTACTTGATTTGCACTTGAACTGCAGCAGAACAACCCCTGACATCAAGTGCAATGTCTATCTTGAATGTTAACAGTTTTGGGGTTATCTTTCCTTTCCCTGTACAGAGACGGTGCATCAGATTTCAACCCCCCAATCATTTTTTTATACCAAAGTGTGCTCCTAGCTTCCTGTCTCTGACACCTCAACATTGATGCCCTGGTGACAGCTGTCAGAATCTGCTCGATTCTTCATTAACTGTTTGGTTTGGATCAAATGAATGCAGGGAGGAAATGGCAAACAGCTCCACTGGGAAGAGAGGCCATGTGGGATACATTAGGAACTGCTGTTTAAAATGAAATGTTTAAGGTCTGATGAAAGCCCTAATGCCAACAAAGGGACCAGTTGTGTCCTATTGGTTTTTTATTTTCTTTAACATAAATGGAATCCAATCTTAATTCAGCTATATGGGGAGAGATTGTTATAATTATATATATATATATATATATATATATATATATATATATATATATATATATATATATATATATATATATATATATATGTAACCAAAGATTATGACTACTATCGTCTCACTTCTAAAACAGTGTAGCAGAGTTAGAAATGTTTGAAAATATAAATAATATAGCAATCCAATAGACAAATGCAGGCTGTTCTTTGTTTAGTTTTTTCAGTTAATTTAGAAGTATATTTTATCCCCTTATCTACTGCAGAGTCCTCAGACAAACTCACCAGCTACGGTGATTTCTCTCTCTCTCTCTCTCTCTCTCTCTCTCTCTCTCTCTCTCTCTCTCTCTCTGTCAAATATGGTAGCGGCTTAAGACTTAAAGGCAAACCGTTAAAATGGAAAATAAACACAGAAAAATTCAAGCCATACTTCTGAAAGTATGAAAACAATGCACCGTAATCGGAAAAAGATCGAATGCTTATGCTGGCCTTGGCTTCAGGATGCAATGAATCAACACGTACCTGAAAGGCAGACACAGGCATTGAAATTTGCAAAGGATTTAAAACATTTGGTGTGACCCAACACAGACAAGCACTCATTACTCTCACACAATAATTTGTTTTGTAAATGCATTTAAATCTAAATGCATGTTATTAAATGACACCCATCCTTTTGTTCATATTACATGTTCTGGCTTTTAAAGTGTGTATAAAACATACATAATTACAGGAAAGCATGTCAGGGACAAATAGAAAATTCATAAATTACAGGCCCTCTTAAGAGACAACCTGTGTTGTATATATATCACATCATGTTACCCCCCCCCCCCTGTTTCAATCATTTATCCATTGATGCCTGAACTCCACAGGATAATTCCACATGGTACTCATTGATGTGATACAGTATCTATGCAGGTCACTAAAGGGTGGAGTAATATCAAAAGATGAGACGACATGGATGAATACCACGCTGTGAAGTCTGCCAGTTTCATCTCAGTGCAAATCTGAAAACCTTCATTCAGAGTCAGCAAGTATAGCAGACTGGTGAACCTGTAAACAAGGAAACATCAGGGTGTCCTCCTACTTTGGTCACGTGCCACAAAACATCAAATAAGAGTTGAAGAGCTTTTAAAACTCCAGTCCCCGAATGTCTAAAACTGCATTTTTAAAAACGTGTCTTTGTCCACTTAACCCAAGTGCAGTTTGTACAGTATAATTGGTTTTGGAAGGGGTTCCTAGCTGGCAGCCACACCAGAATATGCTTTTATCACAATGCAGATGCATTATTGATTTCCCACTAAGGAGCAGGTAATGGTTCAACAAATAAAAAGAGAAAAGAAAAATCAATTCTCTCTGCTTAATGGTGTTCACCGCTCTCCAAGAACACCAGCACTGCTCTTTAGTTTCCAGCCCGATGTATGGATGGTCACTTGAGTCTAGTGCTGTTATTATTACTTTTTCTTGTTTTGCAGTCATATCAACCTTTCCTTTGTCTGTGACAACCTTCTTCTCAGCTACTACTAACAGCCAACATTATTAACATCAGCAACATGACTAAAACTGAGAGGAAGGAAATGAGACCAAAAGAAAGCCAGGGCACAACAAGTGGCTGCATAACTGGAGTGCATTGGACTGAATCGCTACCATAACTTTCAGGCTCATTTTGAAGTAGAAACACATTGATGTTTTTCTTTCTTTTTTTTTTTAAATAGCAAATCCTTCAAAATCAATATACTTACTGCCAAGCAAAATGTGAGATTTATATAACTTCTTAAAATTATCATCACCCTAAAACCAAAAATGAAAAATAAAACCTCTCCCAGTATCTCCTATGTAAAAATAAGTTGTTTCATTCTACAGATCTCATTATAGTTCTTTATCCAAGTAGACTTCAATTTGAAATAAAATACAACTTTTAAAGGAGTTTGAATATGTGTAAAACAGGGTAAATGAGTTAACAACAATTGTCATTAATATTAGGATTGGTGCAAAATGCACAAATCATGATTTCTTGGCAATATTTAGCCAGAAACATAAAAGAAAACATATTTTGCTTCAATAATTTTACACTACGATGTAGCAGATTAATATTAATAATGCTTTTCTTCTTTCGACAAAGGCATTGCTTAAAATCGAATCTGGTAGATATTTCATGGCGTGCTTCCTTTTCCTCTGTGTATTGCATGTCAGAAAGCACCAGAAGAGCTCTGCAGAGACACATGTGATGATGCAACGCTTGGTTACAAGACACGGGCACTTATCTATCTGCCCCCTCCGAATGCTTTACTGTCTCAAATAATTTTGCATACTCATACAAGCATGAAAGTGGGGCAGTGACAGACACGAAATCTGGCACGAAACACTGAAGACCACGCTTAACTCTTTCCATGCCTTAACGTAGATTTTTTTTAATTCTGACACCAAAGTGTAGATCTTCATTGCCACCCTCACATTTGTTTACACTTTTTGTTTCATTTTTTTTTTTTTTACATTTTAGTCTTCCTTTGCAAATTATAATACTGGGCATATTATTTAGCTTCTTGTGTGTATATATATATATATATATATATAACAACAGCCATGTACGAGAAAAGACACAGTTCCTCTTCTGAACCACCAGTGAAATTTTAAAAATATTTTTTTTTTTTTTTTTTTTATAAAAACTAAAATCACCACTTTTAAATGTAGGAAAATAAATTAAAACAAATAATTTCCTTTTCCATATAGATTATAGTAACGGATACGTCTTGTTAATGCCCAACTACTTCATTCTTGAGAACTTCTAGCAGAAATAACAGGCTTAGAAATAACTAGAAATGACAAGACAATCACTCCGCAGAGATGTTAAACAGTGCTACAATTGGATGCAAGACATAAAACATCTCTGTGAGAAAGCTTGTGCAGATTATCCAGATTGAATCTTGTCATTCAAATGACATGTATCATGGTTACAGCATCCCATAATTCTCGCTAAAGGCCAAACTTAAAGGACACTATTTTTCAAAACAAACTGAAATGTATTCAAAAAGTATTCAAGATTATCATAACACTTGAATGAATGGACACGTAAAACAGGACAATGAAAGTGACATGGACAAATGTCTTTTTTGAATTCCAAAGGCTAGTTTATCTGAGGGTCTGATCCACTGCCCCTGTCTGTAGTCGCTCTGGGATAAAAACAACTTATTATACTGTGCACAAAATATCTTCTTTACTCACAGCAATACATTCGAAGGGGCTGGTGAGCGATAAAAAAAAAAAGCAATAGTAATAGCCTCTAGTGTGTAACCCAATTATTAAAATACAAATTCAATATTTCTGTAAAAAAAAAAAAAAAAGTCTGTACCCAGAACAATATATGTTGAAAATTCAGTGCACTGCACCAAACCCCATCCATTGAGAAGTAAACAATACTGTTTGAAATCCACATTCTTACAATTTTAATTTCACATATTTAAGAAATAATATGAAGAAAACAAAGTTAATTAACATAAATCCATAACTTGCTAACGGGTCAGTTGTGATTTTTTTAATAAATAAAAAAAGTATTATTTGTTCGCATTAACCCAAAGAGTAATGTCTTGTTTTAGTTTATTATGTTAATAAATATTGAACTTATTTCAAGGTTTTAGCATCCAAGCGATTAAAGATAACAGGGTTTTTTTTTTTTTTTTTCTACTCATTTTAATGGGCACTGATGGATCCTGCTCGGGACTACAGGATACAAATTCATTTCATGTGTCCTAATGTGAAGGTCAAATTACACTTGGTCACTTTCACAAGCCTGCAGTAAAGTCGAATTATGGAAATGTCTTAATGACAGACTGGAAGTGTGAAGGACCTTCCTGTTTTACATCTGGTAAAATAAATCATGTGGAGTACACTGCAGCAAGTTCTTTCTTTCTGCTTTTTGTACTAATCGTTAATTCTAATTTATAACTGGAGGACATTTGTAAATTTAACAACCCATCAAGCCATTGAAGAGCTCAGCCATACTTTCAGTGACATAAAATATAACTTTTCATACAGCATCTGATGAATGAACCGATGAGTGGCTCTCAATCTACACAAGTACTGGTATGCAGTAGCTTATAAATTCTTCAGCAGTTTTTTGAACAGAGAAAAATCCAATTTCGGCAAATAAAAAACGTGCATCTATAAATTACAAGACTGGAACGTAATTGCTATTGTCAACTTCCATTTGCCTTTTAAATTAAAGATAAGACTCACTTAATTGCAAACTTGAATGGGATAACAATTCTTACCATACTAAAACATTTGTTTTTGTTATGCTTACCAATCAAAGCCTTTAATTACTAAATATAGAAAAAAAGGAACTTATCTAAATACAAAAATAAAATTCTAAATGGAATAAGATTCTAAAATGACTATATATATATATATATTATATATATACACACAACACCACCACACACACACCCACCACGTGTGTGTGTGTGTATATATATAGATAGATAGATAGATAGATAGATAGATAGATAGATAGATAGATAGATAGATAGATAGATAGATACACACACACACAGTGCAAAATAAAACATTACCATTATTTCTTTTAAAACACAGTTATTGGATTAATTCAGAAACTATTGTAGATTCTTCACTGGAAATCAGCCTGTACATTATGTGTTGCATTTCATCTGTTCATATGTAGTGATACACCCCTTTAATGTTGTGTTAACAATAAGTGTACTTATAATTGCAATTCACAATCTAATTTGCCAATAGTTGTAACTCTGAATGCAGATTGACTAAGGATAGGATTGATTTTCTTGTTGTCTTAATATAAATTACAGCCCTAAATATATCAATGAGTTTCTGTCCTTTGTTATTCATGTTTTCTGCATTATTTAAGGTATGCTTTCCACTCCAGTTCAAGCAAGGTTTGACTGCTACTCTGTTTTAAAAAATAAATTGGAATTTATCAGTGCACTGTACTCCGGTAAGCACATTTCTCAACCACACACCCAAAATCGACAGCATAAATTTAAGAATAATAAAAAAAAAAATTCATTATGGAATGTTTTTTTTATGCCACCATCGCTGCCTCCATTCACCACTGGCGTGCGGAGAGCAAGCTTGGAGATCACGAAAAGATTTGAGGCTTGAATAAGTTGGAACAGTCAAGATAGAATGCTGCATACAGATACAAAACATATATTCCAATTGTTGCGTTTATACTGATTATTTATTTGTGATTCAGAACAAACAATTTGTTTGCTTTTAAACCAATTAAACTGATACAAAGAAATGACAATTCTATGTCCATTCATTTTAATTCCGTACACAGTCTTGTTACACAAGTGCTAAAATATACACTGCCTTTTTTCTTTATATATTTACAAGAGACCTTGCTTAATATAATTTTAGGAGTGTCAGCACTGTACTTGCATCTGCCGATGAAAATAAAAGAAATATGGCAAAAAACAAAACAGTATTTCCGTTCAACAGAGACAGTCAGTAGCTTAAACAGACTTTT
Organism: Polyodon spathula; assembly: GCF_017654505.1. Lineage (NCBI taxonomy): Eukaryota > Metazoa > Chordata > Actinopteri > Acipenseriformes > Polyodontidae > Polyodon > Polyodon spathula. The sequence continues at coordinate 87,647,752 of NC_054535.1, forward strand.
CTGCAGGATGTTGAAAAGAATTGTGGGATTGAGTCATACTAGTTAAGGTATATTTCAAGGTTTTAAAACTAAGAGCATGCAGGAAGCATATTTAAATTACGCAGAACTACGCAGAAACATGGAGCACTTAGCTTAAATGTGTTAAAGCTATTGACTGTCTCTGTTGAACCAAATGCTGTTTTGTTTTCAGCCGTATTTTTATTTTCATTGGCAGACGCACTCTGGATGCAAGTACAGTGCTGACACTCCTAAAATTATATTAAGCAAGGTCTCTTGTAAATATATAAACAAAAAAGGCAGTGTATATTTTAGCACTTGTATAACATTACTGTGTACGGAATTAAAATGAATGGACATAGAATTGTCATTTTTTATAACCATTTAATTGGTTTAAAAGCAAACAAATTGGTCGTTTTAAATCACAAATAAATAATTGGAATAAATGCAACAGTTGGAATATACGTTTTGAAAACGTCATAATTTCACCTGCAAAGCATTGTGGTTAATGCAGTAAAATGCAGAAATACGTTATGCAGGTAATGTTTCAGAGCCTAGTGAAAACGTTTCCATGATAAGGTTTTTGCTGTGAGATCAGGTTCCAACCAATGGCTGACACCTACTGCCTCATTAAAAATCGGACTGATAAATACTGATAACGTCCATTCAATGGTTGATAACATACCAATCGGGTGCGAAAACAGCAAATGTGTATGTGTCGGGATTGCAGGGTTTCATGTGGCTCATATTTTGTTAATGCAAAGTAGAGCACCAACAAAGAAACAGATTCAATTTGTTAAAACTATATACTTTTAATATGAAATGTAAAAGCAAAAGGTATATTGTTACCTTACGTTATATCGGTTACAGCAGTATGAAAGATTGGTAAGATTTCTGTTGAAATATTTTTTCTTAAAAACCTTTGGAGCTTGTTTGTATGATATTCAGTGCTTGAGTCTCTAACTACATACAAAGCCCTTTTAATTAAAGGGCAATTTAAAAAAAGTGCTTTTCAGGCACATTACGGGTAATGCTTCTAAGATTTATAAATCTTTATAACTGGCCTGTGAAGCAGCAACAGGACGTTTAATTTAAATCAGACGTTTCATTTAAAAAAAAAACACGTATGAGGTGGATAATTCTTGGACAGTCTTTTTGTATGTATTTTAAGTTACCCCTTACTGAAATGTAAAATCAATCAAGGCGCATGCAAATATTACCTTGATCTTTTAGAAAAATCATCCAACATTTCAGGCGTTATCTCCAAATCCTTTCATTCACACGTGAGAAACAGCAAAGCCCAATATCATTTTAAACTGACTTTTTTTTTTACAGCCTGTTACCGAGTTTAACATTATTATCTTCTGAAGATTTACGTTAAGTGGATTCTGTGTTGCTTCACTTAAAATGATAAGGTTGGCTCCAAATACAAAGCATTTTATATCTTTTATACACTTTTTATTGTAATGATAATATTTGTATGATCTCAAATTTGATGTGTTAATATAAAATATGTAAATGAAATGGGGTATTAAAAACAGAAGGATCAATGGAGATGAAATCTCAAAACTCTTAATTTGATGGTATAGGATGAAACATTTATTTTCAGCATGCTGAAATAATAAAAGTTATTAGCCACTTTATCACCACAAGAACCATCACGGAGGGAGCTATCAGCATACAGACAGATGCATAAACATTGCTGCTGCATTAGGTATCCAGGGTAAACTGTGTAAAATATAATAATTGAAATATGCAATGACTGTATTATAATGAATGCAATACTTTATGGAATGACACAATTACTGCGTTTTGTTTTCAATTTGAATGTTAGTTTAATATTTAACCCTTACATACACATTGTTGTTTGTTTCACAAAAGCAACCCGCTATGACAACTAGAATAACTGTCTAACAAATTCTTCATTTTGGATTGAGATTTATTGTAGGCATAAAGGGCTTGTTGTGAGTTTTCCTGTGACTTTTACATTTGAGACTATGTTGTTTTGTAAGAAAAAAAAAGTGTAAAAACTGCTGTCATCCCCGATTTCAAATTTATATCGCATGCAGATTGAAATACTCTTTTATTCAAAATCTTACCCCCGGTTCCCTCATTGTAGAAAACAAGTGTGGCTTTTCCATACTCAATTTCTTAGAATAAATAAATCCTGGAAGCTGGTCACTTCTGGGTATTAGGTGCTACATCCTATTGTGATGAGGACAAAGACTATGTGTATGTGTATATGTACACACATATATATCTGTTTGCTTGCAATGAACATACTTAGCATTTAAACAGCAGGTTACTTTATCTGGAAAATGAGCTTCAGTGTAAACCTGTCAACTATTTTGTACACTTGCCTGAACAGAATTTCAAACACACACTTTTAAAACAAATAAGCTATGCTAATTTATTCCTCTCCACTTCCCTATTTGTGCAACTATAAAAAATAACTAATCTTTATACCGTTCAATCGTATTAAAGTAATACATCTATTGATAATCCTGCTCGTAATTTGACCCACATGTTGCCCTTTAATGCTTGATTCGGCATTTGGTGACACTAAAAGGAAAATCTATTAAGAAATGATAATGCGTCTAAACCTATGCCACTGCCATGACCAGGAGTTTCTAGGAGCAGCACACAATTGGCTGAGCGCTGCCCGGGTAGGAAGGGCTTAGGTCAGCAGGACAATCCATGTTTCACTGCGCAACAGTGACCCCTGTGGCTGATAGGGCTCCTGCAGGTCTGCAGTGGAGCCATTCAGATCTGTGTTGTCCTCCGGCACTACAGGTCTGGTGGCTTCGCTGTGCATCCGCAGTCCAAAAAATGACAGACTGGCAGAAAAACATTTCAGAGGACGTGTGTTTCAGCCTCCATTTCCCAAGTTGCAGTGGTGAACGAGTATAAAAATAATAATTGGGCATTCCAAATTGAGGAGAAAGCTGTGGGTTTAAATTTTTTAAAATATATATATACGAAAGTGGGAACTGAGCAGAGAAATCACTCTGAATGTATCTGCTGGTTTTCAACTGTGACCCCAGGGTTCCAAATACTCAAACTGATACATTCTCTACTCTTCCATCCAAGTATAAAGTACATTAACATACCAGCACGTTTTCTAAACATAACCCAGCAGCACACAGAAATACTACATTACATTTATGCCGTAATTCCAATTGAAGTAAAACAACCAGCCCTCTCACTTTGTCTTGCTGCCACACAGCAATCCACCAATAACACTGGTATTAGAAGATTAATGAGAAGAAAAAAAAAAACAGAAAAAAGACCATTCTATATAAAAAAAGCAAGATTCTGACTAATCCATTTATAACAGCATGAATAGTTTTAAAAGCTGTCATTTTAGGTTAATCTGGGATAGAGGTGTCTGGGATAAACATGGTTGCAATGGTGCTTGATTTACAACATTTATTTTTTATTTCATATAATTTATTTCCTTATAACTATGTCATTCCATTATAAACAACCTACAACAACAAAGCACACATTGCTTTTTAGCGGGTCTCTGTAAATGTATCTTAATAAGAATGTGATCATTTCTATTGCAACCACATAAACAGAGCAAGTAAATTCTCGAACCCCTTTTGTGCTTCTGTTCTAGCCTAGATATTGCTATGCCACGCACGTTTGTCCTATATATGGCAGTTTGGGAGAATCTTAAGATATACGATACCTACTGGTACCATTAAAATCAGCTCATAATGCTGCAGTTGTTGAGTTCACTAATATTTCATTGCTAAACCATTCAGAACTAATCAGCTCATCTTGCATACAATGCACTGACAACTGTCTCCAACAAGGAGTGGGGGGCCTTTTTCAGAAAGTTAAGCATTGCAAGGAAGTCAAATATAAGCATGTCTAGTAATCCATATGAGATGAGAGGTTCTCCTTTCAGATTTGTATTGTCAAACTGGTAGGAAAGACTAAAAAGCAGTGCATTTCCTCAGATCGCAAACCACCGATTCTTTTATCCATCTAAGCGTTTGATTTTTATTAGAGAGTGTTTAAATTTCACTATTCCTTGAAAAACAATGTAAATTAAAATGAACCGTTTTTAGTTTCGATGTTTACATGTGTAATATTAGTTAATCAATAAAATAAGTGCTGTAGCCTAGAGGGTCCGTATTTGCAACCTACTTCTACTGAGGCGCCGAGAAAAACCTCTGGAATGGAAAAGAACAGGGACTGTGCCCAACTCAACCTCGTTGGAAAAGTCTTCGACTGGGACGACAGCTATGCAGTACCCCCTTTATCTGTCCCTTTTTAGTGTTTTCTTAGGAATATGGCTACCAAGACAACAGAGACTTTTCAGCCTGTCACATAGCTGGGAAGATGACATTCTGCACCAGCTCAACGTCAAGACCAGTTACACTTGATGCCCTCTTCTCCCACTGATGTGGCGGGTCTACACACGCAATCCTGTTCAGGCTGTACCACAAACAGGCTGACAGGCCGGCCAGCTGGCTGCTCCGACCGCCTCACTGCACTTTCGCACTGCATTACTTCTGTTTTTCTAACTTTTCCACTTCTGAGCACCATCAATTATGCACTAGAATAACAGAGCCCTGGATGGGCGATGTAACATAAAGGCCGATTATGAGTGTAAATAATTTAAGCACCTGCATGCCATGTTCCTTTTACCAGTGATATGAGCCCAGTGTGAGCAATGTACAGTCAGGGCAGGCTCAGCTTCCTAATGTACTTTGCTAAGGAAGAGCTCCTGTATTATTCAGTCTGTGGGATCTTGTCACTGCAGGATTGGTGAAAGTAAGGGGCGGGAGTGAATAAAGTCTGGCTCAAAAAAAAGTTTGGAATCTTTAAAAACCACAATGCTAATTGACACAAATAAACTAAAAAACAGACAAGGAGTCTAAAAAGCCATTAACAATTTGATATTTTAAATTTAACTTTCAACAATCATGATGACTAAGTAGGTTCTGTCCTTTTTTTACTTAAATTAAATCATGCCAATGTATTAATTTTTTAAACAGATGTGTATTGACTGAAAATAAAATTGGTATAATTCTATCTGAAGATATTTTTGTTAAATAATTTTAAAATTAGTGGTTGTTTTCTGTGAAACCAAGATGAAAGTAACAAAACAAAAATTATTTAAAAAATACATTCAATTTAGGTTTTTAAAAAGAATATTACAATACCTGTAAAGGGATAAAACAGCAAAGTGTGAAAAATATTGCCTAAATTACATGAATTTTGTAAGTATCGACCACATTTTCCCTATGTGCGTGCAAAGGATTGCATGCCCAGCTTGACTGAGACCGCAAACAGCTTTTAATATTTCATTGGGCCCAAAGCACAGAGCATGCTCAAATTCAACACAAGGAAATGCTTTATCTCTTCCTTCACAGACTAATAATCATTTGACACAACAAAAACTACCATGAAGTCACATCAAGTTCGGAAGAAGAAACAAATAGGACTACAAAGTACTACCAACTGCAAACACAACGATTTATTTTATAACGAAGCTTAGCTGTGAGAAAATTGAGCCTTTCTGATCTGTAAAGTTTCCCAGCACCTACCAAATCAGATTCCATTTATACAACCTCTCACACATGCTTGGAACCCATGGGTACCTTGAGTTACAGATTGACTTCCTTCACTTCTTATTTACTGTGGTACAGCTCTGTGCAATATTTCATGTGGAGACGGGGCATTAAAACACTATTACAGTAACCCTACTCACTGGTCTGATTCATTTTTAGACAACCAGGTGACTACGTGATGTTATTACAAAATACTGGTATAGGATTTGTTTCATGGGTTCTGCATCCACATCTATTTTTGATTCTATATGTGCAGAAGTATATGTTGCTAAAAGGAGTTAAACAGTGATAAAACTGTCTAGACCAAAAAATGTGACAGTAAATAATTACATTTCTAAGCCCACAATGGCAACCAAACTAACCAGCTTTCTCTATTCTCTATCAGGGTTCAAATGCACTGTAAAGCTGTACACAACAGAGGACAGAACCTTTGGAGATAAGAAAAAAAGCATACTCCTTAGCCTAAACTACAACCCTGGCATTATCATACAAACAGAAAAATACCACATTGCATTGTCGTCTTTAATGTAAGCAGTTGTAATGCTAAACTTTACCTTTGTATTGTGCCCATGCCCACAAAACCATGACAATCCATTAAACAGCCTAACCATTAGCCATGCTTATTCCAGAAACACTGGCAGCAAAACAAAAGAAAGCTAAATCTTTTTTTGTGTTTCTGGGCCACAAAAGGTAGCTGACTTAAGAGTTTATGTATGAGTGTAATTTATTTTCTGGTTTGCTCACTGGAAAAATATTTACTATGCCTATCCATTTTAAGGTCAACACGCTTTTGATAAATGTATGCAGATGATGGGTATTGTGAATAATGCTAGAAGTCTTAGAAAATGAATTTGCATCTAAGAAGGAATGCTGAAAAACTCTATTACTGTTAAATAAGTAATTTGGACTTCATATACTTCACCTATTGAACCTGCCACATCTTAAATGGAAACTGTATCAGGTATGTAACGTCACAGTCTTTTACGTACTCTCTCTGGTTTAATTGCTACTTGCTTTTACCCATTGCTTTTTTTTTTTTTTTTTTTTTTTTTTTTTAACTGCTGTCTTGCCTCCCAATACTTTCATATCCGCACTGGCTACATGATTTAAAGTGAATGCGTTATTTACAGCAGTTTAAAAAAAAAAAAAAACATAAAAATGATTACAATACTAACTCACCCGTACACACGTCTTTGTAAAACACAATCAAAAAAACTAGGCCAATACCAGATCCAAATTTAAAAAAATACCCAGCACTGTACTTTTTCAGCCCCCCCCCACAAAGTACTGGTGGAAAAGAATAAACCATCCAGCTCCAGAACATACAAATTATTGATCTAATGCAATTACAAATAACTTAGTATATGTTGGCGATTTAACTTTAATACCTTTGTTGTACTAAATGTGGCTTTTCATTTCAAGACAGTTTGCGGTGGACTGCACAGAAATCCTGCCATTCCTGTTTCAAGCTCAATCCTAGTGGACAGCAGAAAAATAACTGAGGCAAGGTAGGTACACAAATCTGACACTGACAGGTTTGGTTTTATTTATTGGTATACTGGAATAGGTATGAGGCATTCAACTTATAATAACATATTTTCTAGGTTTGCAACATACTACAAAAGTTGTCCCATACCTGCTCAGCCAAGCCCATAACTGGGTCCAAATAACAAGTGTTGGATGCCCAGGAGCAGTATAATTAGCAGTTGCAGCTGAAGAAATGTGGAAGTCGGCAGGTGAGCAACCAATTGTAGAAAAATGTGTGTTAAAGCAGAAATCTAAATTTAGTGATACCTGACAGTTAATTCAACATTTATTTCCCATAGAGGAATACTGCTGCGAGGCTTTAACTGTAAAAATCAATGTGTTTTTATTCACCTGATCAGACACTGAAGAAGAAACACAGCTGCTGCTAATTATAATGTTGTACTGATTCATTCAATATTTTCTGTTCAATTTTCTTTTGCCAGAAGTCTGTATTATTTTTTCTTCTTGGGCAGTCAAAAAAACAGCACACATTTATTCTGAACGAATGTATTTATTTTATGAATTAATCTTTTGTTTTGCAAAATTACCGACCTGATTAAAACGGAGGTCAAAAGGGAGCTGCAGACAATCAAGAAATAAGAAAATATGCCACTGTATCTGGCTCTTTTTATTATTATTATGAATTGCGTTTCAAAATGTCTGCCCTGCTGTGTTTCAGAGCACAGGCTGCAGCCTTCTCTGACACCGCCATATTGTTTCGTTCAGACAGTTCTGCTTCTGACATGGCTGATGCTGCTTTACACGCCTTAGTTACTGATGTTGAATGTACCTTAACCATCTGGTGCAATGTGGGGCTGCCAGAGTCCGGCAGCCAACATGGAGCTGCAATAACAGAGAATGTTAAAGCATATAGAGAAACTCAGTAGGTATTCTAAATACTTATTAAAAAAAATGTAAAAGCGGCAGTAATCCGTGATTACCAGGAAGAGACCTCCAGCTGCTAGCATTTATGAAGTGGGCTTGAGAGTGGACAGAGTGAGAGTTGGGGAAAGGGACAGTTATCCAAACAGAGCCCCTTCTGACAGTAAGTCCGCTGCTAAGTCGTATTTTATCATCTTAGCCTTTCCTGCCTCAATTCCCAATAACTCCCCCCCCCCCCATATGGATTGGCCATTGTCAGTGGTAACCATTAGCCCTTGTGTTTGTTTGAGGGGCTTAATGCAGTTTAGGGTTATTTTTAAGTCTTATCTCATTAACTTTTAAACTGGTTAACATGAATGCACAGTTGTGCCCACGGATTCTTGAGCAATGAAGGGGGAGGTTGAAAGATCCCAGCGGAAGGGTTTTGTGTACAAAAGACAATGAGGTGATGACTTCTTAAGCCATTTAGTGGCTCACTGCTTTGCAGTTGTATGGGTTTTCAGTAAGATGATCTCCCCTAAACAAGATACACTTTACAAAAGTCCCCAAAAACTGCCAATGTTATCAATTCTTGAGTTCAAGTTATTGCCCATTTTAATCTTTTAACAGTGTTTATCTCAGTCTAACTGATCAATCTTAAGGTATGCTGGTTACAGTATCTATGGCAACTCCCCCCCCCCATCATCGTCATCACCACCACAGCAAATGTGTTGAACCAGTTGCAGCCAGAGCAGCAAACTACAGTATTTCTTCAAATGTAAGACACACATTTTAACCCATTGTTTCCTTATTAAAAATGTGTCCTAAACTGGAGTACAGTATAGTGATGTGTGTATTAAAAATCACCAACTAAAGAAGTCACTGCATGAATACACAAGCAGCAGCATGACTGCCTGCCGAGTAAAAACTAACAAAAATGGACAAAAAACTAACAAAAAACATATTTTTTTTATTTTTTCCTCAAACCGAGGGTGGGAAATTTAGGCTGTGCCTTAAATTAAATGGAATATGGTAATTTAGATAAATCTCAATTGAAATTAACAGCAATAATAAGGTGCCCAGTTCACATTTGAAACTTACGGACTCGTTCACAAGAATCTCAAAACAAGTCTAGAACTGGTGTTTAACAGGTAAATTGGTTCTGCACGCACTTTCATGGTAATTTTCTTACAGTACTTTAACACCATTCTCTGCATATTAACTTTTTCTATTCCAAATGCATCTACTCCTTTTTCTGCTGTTAAGAGTAATTTTCATAACTGTTCAATATAACTTTTAATAACATAATAGCTATTATTTAAAGTTCTTTTATCCCCAAAATGAATGCTACTTACATTAAAATGCTGATAAATTAAAATATCAATGCCAGCTTGGTTAAGCTACAAGTTTAAGACATATAGTGAATAACTGAAACCTTTACAGTTGCGTACTATAGAGTGGTGTACAGTAGTAATAGAATTCAAACGTGTATGGGGTAATCCTATCTCTGATACACTTGCAGAACACCAGTCTTTTAAAATGATACCTTTAAAATGAGACAAGTGCAGCTACATGCATTATTTACTCCAGTGTTTTTCACTGCGCTCTTCAAAGGTTCTGTTACGTGGCATAAGCCTTTACCCTTTTTTGTAGGCTTCCTTTTCCTCCACATTGAGCATTTACAAGTTCAACTGTGCTCCCTGTTTAATTTCCCCTCTCTCTTTATTCTCCTTTAACACATGCATACTTTCAGCCCCAGCTATAGAGTGCTGACTAAGAGAGGAACAATAGGAGCCTTTCAAGTTGGCAGCGCTGGCTTTGAGAAGGGTTCAGCTCAGAGACCCAGTCAATATTTACTGCAGTTTGATGCGACTGTTTTGTGGCTCCTTCAAAGCAGAACTTACCAGCAGGGAGCCATGCATGGCTCCCGGCTTTTCTTGGGGAGGAAAAAATGAGGGTAAACAGAATACAACACAAAAAAAAACCTTGATAATAAAAGGGGGGGGGGGGGGGGCTAAATCAAAGAAACAAAGTTTGCAAAAAAAAATTAAAAAATGAATTCCCCTTAAATAAAATGTTACGGTTATTTGGAAAAAGGTTAAAAGAATGTTTGAATGTTTAGTTACTCTCATTGTGTACTGGTTATTTCATATTGTGCATGGAAGATATATCTTTCTATATATAGAAGTTTCAAAAAAAGGATCAGTAAAAAGAGGCATTTTGCAGTCCAACACACTCCTCTACCACAAGAGGGTTAAATGTCTGCTTTGTTTAGCCCTTATCAGTCAACATTTATATAATTAAATAAAGTATGTACAAGTAAAAGGCAAATTAAAATAATCTAACCATGTCTAAAGCTATGCCGTGGCTACCGCAGAGCAAAATTACATTCTGGTGACCTACTGACAAACTTCAAAGCTTGGATACAATATAAAAATATTTTCTTATAAACTTCAAATTGAATGGCTAAGTGCCAACTTAAAGTGGCTTTTTGATTTACCCTTCCAGGTATTTTTTTTTTTAATTTATTTATTTATTTTTTTATTCCTGTCTCCAGTAATTTCCATCATGTTATTTTTTTAAATGACTTCAACGTTAATCCTTTTTTTTTTTTTTTTTTCTTTCTTACACTGTAGTTCCGGAACCCTTCCGTAACGATTCCGGTACAAAAGATTCAGAAACGGTGCGTTTATCCGTGCATAAAACAGCAGGGGGTAGTTCTCTCAGGACAGAAGTGTGAGCATGCTTACTTTGTAAGAGCATAAGAACATAAGAAGATAAGAAAGTTTACACACGAGAAGAGGCCATTCGGCCCATCTTGCTCGTTTGGTTGTTAGTAGCTTATTGATCCCAAAATCTCATCAAGCAGCTTCTTGAAGGATCCCATGGTGTCAGCTTCAACAACATTACTGGGGAGTTGATTCCAGACCCTCACAATTCTCTGTGTAAAAAAGTGCCTCCTATTTTCTGTTCTGAACGCCCCTTCGTCTAAACTCCATTTGTGACCCCTGGTCCTTGTTTCTTTTTTCAGGCTGAAAAAGTCCCTTGGGTCGACACTGTCAATACCTTTTAGAATTTTGAATGCTTGAATTAGGTCGACACGTAGTCTTCTTTGTTCAAGACTGAACAGATTCAATTCTTTTAGCCTGTCTGCATATGACATGCCTTTTAAGCCCGGAATAATTCTGGTCGCTCTTCTTTGCACTCTTTCTAGAGCAGCAATATCTTTTTTATAGCGAGGTGACCAGAACTGCACACAATATTCAAGATGAGATCTTACTAGTGCATTGTACAGTTTTAACATTACTTCCCTTGATTTAAATTCAACACTTTTCACAATGTATCCGAGCATCTTGTTAGCCTTTTTTATAGCTTCCCCACATTGTCTAGATGAAGACATTTCTGAGTCAACAAAAACTCCTAGGTCTTTTTCATAGATTCCTTCTCCAATTTCAGTATCTCCCATATGATATTTATAATGTACATTTTTATTTCCTGCGTGCAGTACCTTACACTTTTCTCTATTAAATGTCATTTGCCATGTGACTGCCCAGTTCTGAATCTTGTCTAGATCATTTTGAATGACCTTTGCTGCTGCAACAGTGTTTGCCACTCCTCCTACTTTTGTGTCGTCTGCAAATTTAACAAGTTTGCTTACTATACCAGAATCTAAATCATTAATGTAGATTAGGAATAGCAGAGGACCTAATACTGATCCCTGTGGTACACCGCTGGTTACCACACTCCATTCTGAGGTTTTTCCTCTAATCAGTACTTTCTGTTTTCTACATGTTAACCACTCCCTAATCCATGTACATGTGTTTCCTTGAATCCCAACTGCGTTCAGTTTGAGAATTAATCTTTTGTGCGGGACTTTGTCAAAAGCTTTCTGGAAATCTAAATAAACCATGTCATATGCTTTGCAATTATCCATTATCGATGTTGCATCCTCAAAAAAATCAATCAAGTTAGTTAGACACAATCTCCCTTTCCTAAAACCATGTTGACTGTCTCCCAGGACCCTGTTACCATATAGGTAATTTTCCATTTTGGATCTTATTATAGTTTCCATAAGTTTGCATATAATAGAAGTCAGGCTTACTGGTCTGTAGTTACCTGGTTCAGTTTTGTTTCCCTTTTTGTGGATCGGTATTACGTTTGCAATTTTCCAGTCTGTCGGTACCACCCCTGTGTCAAGAGACTGCTGCATGATCTTGGTTAGCGGTTTGTAAATTACTTCTTTCATTTCTTTGAGTACTACTGGGAGGATCTCATCCGGCCCAGGGGATTTGTTTATTTTAAGAGCTCCTAGTCCCTTTAACACTTCTGCCTCAGTTATGCTAAAGTTATTTAAAACTGGATAGGAACTGGATGACATGTGGTGCATGTTGTCAGTATCTTCCTTTGTAAAAACTTGTGAAAAGTAATCATTTAATATATTTGCTATTTTTTTCTTCATCTACGATTTTGCCATTTGTATCTCTTAAACATTTAATCTCCTCTTTGAATGTTCGCTTGCTGTTGTAATATTGGAAAAACATTTTGGAATTGGTTTTAGCTCCCTTAGCAATGTTCATTTCTATTTCTCTCTTGGCCTTTCTAACTTTTTAATTTTTTAATTGATCTATTAAACCATTTTGGCAATTTAGTTTTACATTCAGATTTGTCTACTTTAGGGATATAATTGTTTTGCGCCTCAAGTACTACATTTTTGAAGAACAACCATCCTTCTTCTGTGGGTGTTTTCTCTATTTTACTCCAATCTACTTCTGTAAGTCTCTGTTTCATACCTTCATAGTTTGCTTTTCTAAAATTGTAAACCTTAGCGTTAGTCATTACTTTTGGGGATTTAAAAAACACTTCAAATGAGACCATGTTGTGGTCTGAGTTTGCCAGTGGTTCTCTGACCTCTGTTTTAGTTATTCTATCTTCGTTATTTGAAAAGACTAAATCAAGGCATGCCTCCCCTCTAGTCGGTGCCTTGACAAATTGTGTTAGGAAGCAGTCATTTGTCATTTCCACCATTTCTATTTCATCGTTCGTGCTACCCACCGGGTTTTCCCATTTTATTTGGGGGAAGTTGAAATCCCCCATTAGTATGGCTTCTCCTTTGCTACACCGTAAGAAGAAGAGCCGCTGACGTTGTGTCGTAATGACGACATCATCAAGCTCCATATTTAGAATTTTGGCCATTTGTAGAACTTCCGAAGAAAGGTGAGCTACAACACAATTTATATATATATATATATATATATATATATATATATATATATATATATATATATATATATATATATATATATATATATATATATATATATATATTTACAACGTCTTACTTTATTTAGATGGTTCAAGTCGAAAATGTTGTGTTCCCTCTTCCGTTTCAAAAGCAGCACCGTGATGACATTTTCTTCAATCTTACCAGAATATGTCCTCAGCGCATTTACACAAGCAAAGTGTTCTGGAATCGTAAAGCGTGTCCTCTCGTTGCGGAATATATGTGCTAGTGTAAACACACCTATTAATCGCAATTAGGACCACATGCATGTTTAGTCCAAAAGTATCTACTTAACCCAACTCTTTTGTGTCTCAAAATCTCTTGAAAGAGCTACCTTCGCTGGAACTCCAATTTTACACCCCAATAGCTGTCAGGAATGGTTTTGTAAGAACAAGTTTCTTTAAGCTACCTAAAACTCTTCCAAATCAGTTGAATCCATGTCCTTGTAAGTATGGAACCAGTTTAAAAAAATCAGCTTTTTCACTATGCGCTGAGGATTTCACTTTAATTCACAGTTCTGAGAATGTGCTTTGACATTAAAAGATATATCCTGTAGTCCAATGCAAATGAAGTGAGGTTTGAGGACAAAAAGTAAAAGACTTAACTTTTAACTGCTACACTCCTCAAATTACATTTCTGTAGGTTTACTGTCCAAGAACTGACAACTCAGACTGATCTACCTCCCTCCCCAAGCACAGTATTCATCTCTTGGTTTCAGAAAATGCTGAAATACAAGCTACTGTAAAGAGAAGTGTTCAAATGGTCTTACTTAAACCGGAAGCATTTTCAATTTGTTCATTTTCATTACAACATTGGGGGAAAAAAAAAAGAAAAAAGGAATTTGGTTTCCTAATAAGAGTTGTGCACGCTGTGTATTGCTAAAACCTTGCTCCAAACAAAATATATGGTAAACTATACAATGTTTAATGGCAGTGATTTACATTTAATTAATATAACCTGGATAATATCACATACATGATGTGGGTTTGACAGAAATTTATGGCTGATGCCAGTGGAAAGTATGAGAGCATGTTTAAGAAAGAACAGCAAACAGTTTTTGACCAAACACTTACTATAAAAGCTTGGCATTTAAAGGATAAAGGGGGAGATGTGTCCGATTGAGATTAAGCAATTGCTATTACAATAAACACGGCTATTTGTTGGACTTAAAAAACTAATTGATTGATTTTATATGACCGCATCCAACTTATGTATATTTACTGTACGTTTAACGTCTACTAAAAATGTGGTCATCTGGTGAATCAAAGCACATCACTTTTATGTTTGTAAACACTAGTACTTCTTACCCAGCCACAGACTGATCCCCACCTAGCCGCCTTCTCCTCTTACATGGAGACAGAGTAATCCATGAGATCACCTGCCCATCAATGGAGAATGTTGTGCTCCAATTACATAAAAACAGGTATAAAAAAAAAAATGAAAGTCTACAAATGTTACCAGTCAGCGACTCTGGATCAAGCAGGCTTTTGCCATTTCCTAATAAAACTCTGCCAGATGGCTGCAGGTATAAAAAAAAATGTCCCCACTCAGATCTGAACAAGAGTGCACCTTAAAGGTCAAGTATGGGTACTGCTGCTTCATTTGAACGGGGCTGTGCAGCACTGACTGAACCTGTGAAGGACTGCTGTTGCTTCTCTAATACTTACTCATGTAAAACTAATCCCAAAACACATCCTCACACAAATGGAAATGGATGCTTCCCCACATCTGCACTTTCTATACAATGGGTTATTTTAATTTGCTAATAATATGATAGACACAAGGCTAATAAGAGCTCTTTCATTGTGGTTGTTAAGAATCCTTTTTCACAATGTGGAATCCTTTTTCATGAGTGGAAATTCCTCAACTATTTAAGTTGACTTTATTATCACACTATTATTTTAAAGCATTAAATGGAACCTTATATTACAGAACTATAGTTTTTGTTTTTATTGATTCTGATGACTAAGTATTAATCATATTGTATCTTCTATTCTTACATGTTGAAATGAAGTTGGTGCCATTTATAAAGGCTCTAAAAGTCATCTTAACTATCACAATGTTCTTATTAAATACAATCAATTAACTACTGGCTAGTTCATGTGTAATTTCAGGTTCAATGCTTAATTTGATATTTCTGTTTTTGTTTTGTGGGGCTTCTCTACTCTGTTTACCATTCAAGCACAGGGTTATCCCTGAGTCTGGCTTATTAGTTCTCACTAATGAATTCTTGCTCCCACTCTCTTTGATCCCAGCAGTTTGAGTGAAGGGCTCAGCACATTAACCTTAAAAACAGAGGAAACCCGGCTGAGTACATAAAAAACAAGACTTGGGAACAGAAAAATGAAACACTGGGAAAACATGGGGGAGGGCTAATGAAGGGGGGGGACTAAGGAAGGGGTGCTTGGCATGGAAGAAACAACCCAAGCAACTCTTTTCTCAAAGTTGTGTGTCATAAACCTCACTCAGAAACAAAACACACATAGTTTGTCATGTTCATTCCTCCAATGACAAGCCTAGCAACAATAGTGATAGCAGAGTGTGTAATTAGTTTTCATTGTTCTCCTGACAGAGCAAACTCAGTACTAGAACCCTCTGCCTTCTCCTCTCTCAGTGTATGAGAAATAATACAGTTATTATGAGGGTTTAATTACTGGAACAGCTACCATGGCCTCTTTATGATGGGAACTGCAATAGACATTGGATGTCTATTAAAGCCAGGAGACATTTATTCTAATTGATATGCACCTAGAGGATTTGGGGTTCTGCTTTTCCTTGGCAGGTATAATAACTTAACATTATTTTTTAAAAAAAAACAGCAAAACATTATATAAAACTACAATGGTTGTACAGTATTTACAATTACAATTTCAGTTGTGGAAATATGTCACATAACTAATTCTATACACAAAGCAAGCAAGTCAAAACTACAAATAGAAGTGTATTGTTTTACCTGTACTGTACAGTGGATAGTGCTAAACAAGTTCTTTCCACTTCCCATGAGGAACTTTGATTCAAAATAAATGCACTTCTAAGCCTAATTTTAAAAATATATATAAAATTACAATATAAGATTGTTTTTTGTATCACAATATTACTTCTGCAGCAAAGTGTAAATCAGCATTCGGGAATGGGTATCAACAGCATTACAGAAACTATTTTAAAAAATGTGATTCACAGAATTCACAATCCCAAAATTTAAACTTTAAAAATGTAACTACCCAAGTGTTTCTGGAAAGAACCGCGACTGTCAAACGATGACCCGCTACATTCAATTGAAGCTATTTATTGAAAAAAAAAAAAAAAAGGCCTTTACTTCAAGGCATTAAATTTAAAATTCTTGTAAAGACACTATCAATTCTTGTACAGATTATTTCCAAAGAATTCCTCTTCAATATGCGTGTCTTTCTCACAAGCATACCCAGCTGGGGCCAGGGCTCCTGAAGTACTAATTGTATTCATTCATTTTCTCAGCCCAGCATGGAGCTGTGTGATTGCTGGGTCCATAGCAACAGGGGGAGAGAGAGAGAAAGGCTCATCTTTATCTGAACCTTGCCAACAGGAAACAGGGCTGATGGGCGGGCTGCTATGCATTCCCTTCATTAAGTGCATTTGCATGTTTCATTGGACAGAAGTCCAGTTCAGTAATTAACCCCTTAACTAGGTGTCCTCTCTTATGGGGCCTAGGCCTGTAAAACCATCGCCCCATTGTGCCCAAACCCAGAGTTCCTTGTGGTTAAAGTACAGAGAATCAGCAGAGCTGGAAATAATAAACTCTTGAAATACTTTATGATATTATTGTTTTATCACTAATGATAAATACAGCAGTGGGTAAGTAATTGTAACTAAACTGGACAGAGAAATAATACATATGGGTATAAAGTTGATACAGTATATTTAACCAGTTTAACCCGAAACAAGATGCACATTACACAATAAACAATAAGCAGATGTAAACCCCATGAATGTGAACAGGACAGGCAGTTTACTATGTTAAATCAAATGCACACAGTTTAATATATAGTAAATCCTTCCACTGTAAAAAAACAAAAAAATTTTAAATTCTTTAAACAGAAAAATGTATCTACACATAGGAAAAAGCATTCTCCTGCTTAGTGGTAGATAGTGATGCCCTAAGGCTGACAAATCAAATAAGCTCTCAATAATGCTACTGAAAGTGAGAAAACTAGCAACATAAGGCACTGAAAAGTTGTGATAATAAAAAATAAAAAACTCTCTGTTTTACTGTCTATTTGATGCATATTAAAATCCAGAAATTCAATAACACTGGGAAATAAATGACTCCTGTCTATATGCAGGGGTAAAATATCAATTTACCCCTGTCTGTCCTACAATTTAAAGTAAGGAATGCTGATTCTTTTGAGTTTTTTCTTCTGACAAGTGGACTCAAATGTCAGCACAACTGTTTGTTTTTTTTTAATAATTTTTCTTTAACAGAACAGTGATTCCAAGATACTTGCCGATCAATTTTAAAACCTGAATATCATAATGACATTATGTTTATCACTAATAAAGATTTGTTGAAGAGTTGATTTGCAAGGCAGCATTAGCAGACAACACTGAAAGCAGCGAGAAATTCCCATGAGCGAATCCACGAGAAGCACACACTTGCTTAATCTACTGTACAATCTAAAGTGACTACAGAAACAAGTTTTTTTATTTTTGACTGTTAAAGATAGTTGCACTGCACAATACTGGGAGTCAGTCTACAGTCTAGTACATGTCTGAATATACAACAATTTTTTTTTTTTAATTATTTACATGTTCATTTGTCTATATTTATATGAGGATGTACCACATTCCCTATAGAATTCTGGAAACCAAATCAATATTTGGTGTAGTTTCAAACTCTGGAAAATGTGATAGGAAATATAGGAAGCTACTTGAGAAAGCATCAAAAGAAACAAACTTTGAATACTTTGAAAAGAAGAAATATATATCATAAAGACTTGTAATTTGTTTAGTAATTCAGAGTGGATAAAATCATCACAAGCCTTTTTATTTACAAATAGAAGCGCTAATACAAAACAACTGAATTGCTAGTTTTCCCTTGTTGCTAGTTTTCAGACCTTCACATTTTCCTTTCACATGAAACTATGGAAATTGCACTTTGGAGTAAACGACACCTGGCACACAGTATTTATTTGAAAAGGAACACAGAAACTGAAGCGAATCTATGCAACGAAAAAGCGATATAGCCAATTTAACAGTTTTGTTATGGGAAGCAGGCATACATTTTCCACTGCTATTAGAGGTCCATAATAAATTCTCTATTCAATAGCTACTGTTGTTACAGTAGCTCACTGACAATCTCGCTCTCTCTCTATATATATATATATATATATATATATATATATATATATATATATATATATATATATATATATATACTTTTTATCGTTAGTTCAGTCAAATACAAGTGTAATGCTTTGAGGATAGTGCGAAACAATCTCGTTTTATTGGTATTTGTGAAGGATGTGGAAAAGATTCTTCTAAATCGGTAAGTTCCTTGTATGGTTTAGAATAGTTTAGTCTTTCTATTTTTTCTCTATAAATTTGAAAGTAAAAAAAAAAAAAAAAAAAAAAAAAAGATTATTTTGACTTAAAAGCACTTAACTTTTCCCACTGTAAAAGCTGCACAGTAACTTAGAAGTGCATTCCAATAATATTACTTTGTCAATGAATGGAGTAGCTTAGCATTCCAATAATATTACTTTGTCAATGAATGGAGTAGCTTAGCATTTAATCAGCCAAGTATATTTTAGACTCAAACTTTCTGTTGAATTTACATGTCAGGAACATTTTCCTAGGAATCAAAACCTGTGTATATTTCAAAAGTCTCCACACGATTAGACCAACATTTTAAAAACATATTTACATAGTAATGTTTGTAATATATTAGTCTTTAATTTTGATTGTACATTAGATACACCTCACTGCTGCATATTTAAATAGGATTTATCATCTCCATATTTAAAAAAGAAAATAGATATATTCTTCGTTTACCAGGTTCACATGAATAATTGCTCTGTAAATAATAGATACTTAAAGGTTATTCTAGCTAACATAATTCAGAGTAAACTTGAGATCTGTTATGTCTGTCACTGCAAGGTTAAAAAATAAAGTTTACCTTCAAGCAGTGTGATCCTGTCAATGAAAACTAAAATGACTTTGCTTTGAGGGTTTCAAACCTGACGATGTTACGATTATAAGAGATGGACTTATCAGCTATGAGCAATCACATTAGCAAAAATCCTCAATATAAGAGGTTTTTTTTTCACCACACAGAAAAATCTATGAAACGATGACCTGTAACAAAAATCTATGTTCTAAGCCCCAAACAAACACTAGTATTTGGTTTATGGTCTGGAGATAACCCAGAAAATGCCTCGCTACCTTTAAGACTCAGGGAATTAAAAATAACAATTGAAAGTTTTGGTTGGAAACATTGTTTAAGATAAAGATGACAATATTCAGGTAACTACATTGAATAGAAAACATATGTTTTGTAGTCACCTGAACCAGACGTACTGTATTTCAACGCGTATTAACAGCGAGAACACCTGTTTCTATCAGCAATCTAAACTCCAGTACACTTCACTTTTCAGCAGTTCAGCTGTATAGTTTACTGAACAATTGACATTTTATTGATTGTTCAGATAAACTATTCAATGCTAACAGTAGCATTACGTGCAACAGCGTATACCTTACTTGTGGGCATAAAAGTCCATTTTAGATTTTGTTTTGCTTTTTTGTTGGAGGGGGGAGAGTTCTGGTTCCATGATGTTCTTGAATTGCATCTTACTAAAATGTTACTGAAACATCTAGCGACATCTACATAAAATGGTTACAAAGTTGTAGTTTGTTTTTAATTGACAAAATAAACATGGTCATAGCGCAGGTATCTGAAAAACTATTTGCCAACTTAACGCTTCCCCCTCTTAAAATGAAACCAGCACTGTTCATATATAATTTGTGTGTGAAGGGGTTGTGGGTATAATAAAGTATAAAATAAAGGTACCCTTGATCAGTAACCTAAATTGATATAGTGCCTTAAAATATGTCTTAATGGAAAGTCTAAACAAGCATCGTTAATAGCATCTTACTGACATTCTCCACACATATACTAAATTCTACCCGCACAACCCAACTGTCTTGACACGGACGTCTTCCTCCCCGACCTTGGTAAGTTTCTGAGCCACGGCCCTCGAAGGCCTTCTCCCCCATTTGAGTGTTACTTACCTGGGGTTAGTGCTGTTCCAGAAGACGGCATAGCGATCAGCCACTACCTTGGACCCGGGATCCTGGCTAAATACACACATCCACAGGATCAGAAAAACGAACATCAGCATCTCCACATGCAACATCACTACTAAAGTCCGGCACGCAATCCTCTTCGAAACTGTTTTTTATAAAGCTGTGTTCGGGTCAGAAACAACTTTTTATCGGAGAAATAAATCTCAATTACATCAGTGGGCCTGACCTTTTAGAAAATGCAGCAATATTTGTTATGTATCAGTATCTGGAAATATACAATTAAAATAGTGCGTGAAGAGCCTGTATTGCAGCCTGGACCGAGCCGATCATATGCAATGCAATTGGACTGATTAACTGCAAGAGTCACAGATCCGACGGTAAAAGTTGGATTAAATCTAAGAAAAAGCAAGTGTCTATCGGCTCACGTAGTTTATAACGTTGATGAAGTCAATATGGTGCTTCCAGCTGAGGATCCTTTTTTTATGATGTTCGCGTTGAGTTTGTGTGTTATTGTCAGCAGCTGCATCAGTTCTGGACAGTGCCAGTTTGTATGCAATGCTTATCTGTCAGGACCGCTCCAAACAAACTGAAAATGTACCGTGTAGGCTGATCCAGGCAAAGCAAGCAAAACGTGAAAATGTATTTATAATATCCACAGTGTTACAAAACTCTCTGTGTTTCCAGGTCGTCATACAGACAGGGCAAAGCCAGTCATTGTAAAACACAAACCACCAGTAACCAGTCAAAGAATCTCGAAATAAAAGACAGTAGTTTTTTTCAGTTCATATTTTGCGTTTTAAGTCCACTGTTTCTGAAGTCTGTTTTTGTAACTTTAAGATAAAACCCCAAGAGCTGATTCAAAATGTTTTTTTTTTTTTTGGTTTTTTTATGCCTTTTTCGTGAGGAATAAAGGAGCTGGGTGCTCAGTCAGGGGTTGCCTTCAAACTGTCACGGATGAGGAAAAAAACTCCTTTCCTGAAATGAAAAGCAAATAAGCATTTTCAAATACTTCAACATAGTACACCCGGTTGTAAATCCTGGATCTGAATGCGAGTAGTCCCAATGATCCAATATATAAGGAATACTGAAATGAGTCGCTGATCATGTGCTACTTCGTGCCGTTCAGTTAGACGGAATGAGAAGGTTAGAGCAAAGGCAGCCACTCACCCAGTGTGTGTGAGTGGGTTCGGCTCCTGCCCCACACAGCGCAACCTCATTGGTTTTCAACTATGAAAATGGGCGTTTCAAGGAAAAAAACACACTCCTCCCAAAGCCTCAACTAATTCAATTACTGAAAGCGATCTGAATGCCTCGTTCCAAAAGAGTAGACCGCCGGTTGGTATAAGGATAAATGCATTTGCAAACAGATTAAACTGAAAAATGTAAAATAATTACCTTGTCAACTAACAGTACACGTAACCATACACAGATGCCATCCAGGCATCGCCTAGATGTTACCACTGTACAGTCGAATGATTATTTCTTTTTTGCACGCCAAGCTCCCTGTCTCAGTGGTTCATTCATGACGCAGGCTTACTCAGAGTATTTGGCTTCAAATGTTGCTAATACGTGTGAAGCGCCGGGATTATATGCTCCTACTCTAGTAATTGTTGACAAATACTGCGATCGTTTGGGATTAAAAAGAAAATAAATGCACAGTGGGAAATTCAATTGAAGTTGGGTAATAGCTGCTGTGCGCGTTTTGGAGTAGGCTACAAGGCGGTTTAAGAACAATGCATACAGGACTAGCTCCAGTGCTGCATCTGGGTTCATCTCAAGAAAGACGAATTCGTTTGTGCAGATGTTGGTTTAGAGAAAAAAATAAATAATAACAAAAAAAAAAAAAACAAAAAAAAAAAACAACTCACATGTATTCATTTAATAAACTGATTTATTTACAAGTATGTTGGATTTTTTTTTTTTATTTTTATTATTTTTTTTTTTTTTTTTAGCTCTCCTGTTTCTTCTCAGATGGGACTAACTGACTGGCACTTATTCCCGCATTAAACCACAGACGCGTTTAATGGATTTATAATAACATAATCTTTTATGTCACAACTACGTTTATGTCACGACTAAGTAATGAAGAACTGTGCTAACTTGGTTTGGAAATGTAACAGCTACTAAATTAAAGTACGTTTTTCAGATTATTTAATTTACCTGTTCTGTAATTAATTTATGATACAAAAGTAAACATTTCTTAATGTAAAAAAATAATCCTATTCGGTATTTCAAATATTGTTATTTTAAGCCGTCACAGTTATTTAATAATAATATAGAATAGGCTATTATTTGAATATTTTAAACTAATTATATTCAATTATATATATATAAAGCAGATTCTAAAATGTATAATATAAGTGTATTTAATAAACGTTATATTTGTGGAAAGTGTTCTGTATGTTTACACGACGATACATTCTGTTCTGACCAGACCAGAAATAACACTGAAATTGAGTTTCTGACACTTTGCTGAGAGCACTTTTGAAATAATCATCCCCCCTTGTCTAGAATTGACATTTAGCATTGGTTTGCGAGTATGTATTCATATAAAGTGCTAATGAAACTTTAAAAAATGTCTGTTGGAACTAATTAAATACAATTGAAAATTACACTGACTGTAGTGTTACCGATGAGAGCGTTGTTGTGCTAAAGCTGAAGCTTGTGTAATACCCGCACCGTTCCAGTAATGATAAAATGTACATATCAAGGTGGCCAAACGCCTTTTACTCGTATAAGGCCACCTTTAAAGCGTTTTACATAAAACTAACTTGGCAGCCTGTCTCGACATTAGGCTAACTTTGTATTTCCTATAATTAAATAATGGCTACTAATACAAAAACTAGACTGTTTAACATTCAAACTGAAATACTTGAGTGATTTGTCTCTCTCGCACAATCTAATTGTCTGTCAGGAAAACTGAAATAATTTTGAATCACGAGGCATCTTCTACTTATTGGATCTTCAGGCTGAGGTGAGATAGAAATGTTTAACGCGTTTGAAAGCGCCCAGACCCCCTCTAGTGGACACTGTCTGATTTAAAGGCATCGACCCCTTTTTATATTAAGGTGGATTTTGATTCCTTTTAACAACTTGTAGATAAAGCCAGAAAGCCACACGATTATTTGAGGCCACAACCATTCCAATACAAGAAAACTGATTTCCAATCGAGTAAGTACCGTAATATGAGATAGAAAACATGTTTATAATGTTTAGTGTATTGTTGGCGAACAAAATAAACATGAAATTAATATAGCAACTCAATGCACTGTAGGAAAAAAAAAAAAGTATTAATATACATGTTATTACAAATCAGACATTCGTTTTCACACCTATTTTTTTCAAATTTCCAGTTCATGGTTAGGTGATATTTTTTAAACAAAACAACAGACTTCAGACTGCTGTATAATTGACTGCCAGCATGTAACTTGGCGCGGCGAGAAGCAGCAGGGACCAGAAATAACTTGTTGCTCTCTACAATACACACCACCCGTTCTCTTTCCAGTCTATCACTTTACAAAACGTGTGTCAGGGGATTTATTATTATTTATTTTTTTACGAATGCACTGAACAAAGCTGTCACCGAGTTGCAAAACAAGAGCATCCCTATGAGTTGAAACTTGTATTTTGTTTTATTGTTTACGGGCAGGAAAATCAAATACCATGCTCATTCTAGTCATTCTAGTCAAAATGTTAATAGGGGGTGACATAATCATGAATGTTTTAACACAGAAAAATAAACACCATAGGGGAAAGCCACGTGACTGACATCAGGGCAATACTAAGTATTTAACAGGGGCAGTGGGCTTGTATTATGCTGCTCCAAACTGGAATACTGAATAAAAAGGAAAACATGTCATATTCTCCTTTTGATTGTGGACTGACCACGGGCCCTGGAAAATATACATTATATAGCATTGTGTTTTTATTATTATTAATGTATATAAAACTGTCCTGGCCACAGCAGAGAGCGCATTACATGTATTTTCTAGTAAATTCACATTTTAAAAAGAGTATAGACACAACAGTAGGCAACAGAATTGAGGTTATTTAATTGGAGTAGATATCTGTATTGACAAACTGCAACTTGAAAGAGCTTTGTAATGTATCAGGCTGACTTTGAAATATATGCACAGTTGTTTTTGTCATTCCAATTAACTTGGTGTCTCATATATGATGAATTAGCAACCGAAAGAGCTCTGTATCAATAGCAGTATGTATATTAAGTTTTCCATTTACTGAAACTAGCCAGTTTATATATCCTAAAATAAATATTTGTGTCTAAATATTATATATATATATATATATATATATATATATATATATATATATATATATATATATATATATATATATAGGAACACCTGTGACGGCCAGTGTGTGGTGCACACACACACGCTTTTTTCCAGTGTTAAATGTTTAAATCACAATATACAAAGATTAGTGTATGTGTCTATTATCCTGTGATGAGGACATACATCAATGGGAAGTTACCCACTGGACACACGCAAATGTACCATGAAACAGTACAGCTGTGATTTTATTAAAGTTAAATTTCAAGTTTAACATTTCATAGACTGTATTAAGAGATCTGACATATAGCCACTTGTAGACATACTAATGGTGGTGTCAATCTGTGAAGATTAATGACAGTAATTAAATGTATTCTGCTGGTCAGTTCAGTGCATTTAAGCAGTTAACTTAATTAAAGTGTGGCAACAGGAGCGTTCATAATTTTCACCCTTCAATATGAGGATCGTTTCTGCAGAATTGAATAGTAGGATTCCACCGGTTGTCTCGGCCCACCCGCTGGGTGCACTGGAAAAAATATATATTTTTAAAAATATATTAGGAAAACCCCCTCCAGTAGGGGGATTACCTAAGGACTGCATGCCCTAACAGCCAATGCAGAGTAACAGAGACCCATTTAAAAAAGGCTTACACGCCTGGTGAACACGGCAAGCCTCCTCACGACTTACCTAGATGGCATATTGCAATTAGCGCCCCTCCCTGAACCAGTGACTTCAAAGCTGTGCCTAGTATCAGGTACGCTGTTCCAGATTTCCAACTGCCAAGGACAAGCCCTGGGCCGGAGCCTTGCAAGCCTGATAGTAGCTCATAGGCAGCTTTGGCTGTCCCAAGCGAGAGTTCCTGACGCGGACAAACCGGTTTTGTTGGACTCGCCGATATCTCCTGGCCATACCTTCGGGCCAGCAGTGGAAGAGATACTGCAGTGCTCCCACCGAGAACATGAGGCTCCCTTCCCGCGCTTTGGCGCTGGATGGAGTGAGATGCTGGTGTCCACCTGTAGCACGCACAGTGACTCGGATGGTCCCGATCCTCACCACTCTGCTTGGCTACCTTCAGACCTCCGCGACGGCTAGCAGCCAAACCAGCAAGGATGGGGGGGGGGGCGCCGAACATAGGGCCCCAATACAACAGCACCCCCGGAGGCAGTTCCACTGCCACCCCAGACAGCCGCCGCAGCAGACTCCGCCACA